>NC_140581.1:533623315-534284374 GCF_964204655.1 Triturus cristatus | reverse complement strand
ACAGAGATCTGAGCCTAAATGCATTGATTTTTTGCTCACCATGCAATTCGAGTTTGGACCCAGCCATATGCAAATCAGTCTTGACCCTGTTCCCAATGGGTACAGTCCAGCCCGAACTGTCAGGCCAGGTCCTCCCTGGACTGGAAACAAGCATCCTAGGACCGGTTTCAAATGCAGGAGAACAATGGATTTAACCCAGATCTTTTGACTGGGGATGAATGTATGATTTATTCAGCATTCCATCCATCATTTGTTTGTGTATCACTTTTTGCCCTAAGTGGAATGGGTATGCCCAGACGTGGGTCCCTTGCTCACTGTGCCACTGGATTCAAGCTAGCCTGGCTGATGAAGGGTAATACCCAGAAACTGGTCCCAGGATGCTTGTTTCCGGTCCAGGGAGGACCTGGCTTGGCAGTTCGGGCTGAACTGTTCCCATGAGGCAAAGGGTCAAGACTGATTTGCATGTAGCTTGGTCCAAACTGGGGTGACGTAGTGAGAAGAAGAATGATGGATTTAACCCAGATCTTTTGACTGGGAGTGAATGTATGATTTATTCTGCATTCCATCCATCATTTGTTTGCGTATCACTTTTCGCCCTAAGTGGGATGAGTATGCCCAGAGGTGGGTACCTTGCTCACTGTGCCACTGGATTCATGCTAGCCTGGCTGGTGAAGGGTAAAACCCAGAAACCGGTCCCAGGATGCTTGTTTCCGGTCCAGGTAGGACCTGGATTGGCAGTTCGGGCTGGACTGTTCCTATGAGGCACAGGGTCAAGACTGGTTTGCATATAGCTGGGTCCAAACTGGGGTGACGTAGTGAGCAGGACGATGGATTTAACCCTGATCTTTTGACTGGGGGTGAATGTATGATTTATTCAGCATTCCAGCCATCATTTGTGTGCTTATCACGGGTGACTTTAAGTGGCCTTGTAAATATGGGCAGGCACACTGCGCCGCAAGAGCATCAAAAAAAGTGACGCACCAAAAAGAGCAATGGCCTTGTAAATGAGACCCTCTGTCTATTACACTTACTTACACTTAGATGTAATGTTTCCAGATTGGCAGTGTCTGTGCTCTGAATGCCAGCAACCAAATCTGGCCCAATTAGTGCTTGCTGTCACCTGCTCCTTTACTGGCACAAGGTCCTCTTGGATTTCTGGTCATCCTCCAGTTGTCATTGCAGTCGTCACATTTCTTACCAGTTTCTCCTTACTCCTAAGCTCATGATAACTTCACCTTTTCTTGCATTCTAAAGCAGACCTCTACTGCTTTTATTTTGTCAGCTATGGCTCACCAAAAACCTTACTTCTTGGAAAGTGGTTATTTATAGTCAACAAAGAGATTCTTGTCTTGCTTTGTCACCTCTGAAATCAAAATCTCATTTTCCTTTACTGGAAAATAAATTCTCCTCTTTCTCCCACCCTGCAGGACAGAGCTTCCTTCTTGATTAATTTCCTCCTCAGTGGTAGCAGTATCCTGTTGCCATGCTGATAGTGAGGAAATAATGTATGAGATTTGCGCTGTTTCTTAACGGTAAGAGCGATGCAAATGTGATGTAATACTGACTGACGGCACTCAATTCTCACTTGCGTCATTCAAGGATGAGTTGAGTTACGGCGCTTTACAATACGATGCATACCTTTGTATCATGGTTGAGTCATAGTGTGCCAGTGTGTAAATGCAGCACATCCATTACATAAAAAAGTTGTGCAAAGCAAGGCAATGCAGTGTTGCATGGGTTTTCGTAATTATTGGGCTGGGGGGCTTATTTATTAGCCTCTTGCGCCACAGGTATGTCACGTTTTGTGATGCACCAGCGGCGCATTTTACTGCCCCCTATTTTCAAGGACACGTAAAGCCACCCTACGCGGCATTTCATGACCTTTTAAATGCAGCCCCTTTTCATGCAGCACTTTCTTGCAAGGGGCATGCCATGGGTGTTGCTGTGGGTGTTCATAGACCTGGGAATGCATCAGAATGGTACGCCTCCCCAGGGGAGGTGTAGGGAGGTGCAACAAGGAGAAATGTTTTCATTTTTCCTTTTGATGCATTCTGCCGCACACATAGAAAGAGGAAATCACCTCTTGTGATTTTTGTTGTGCAGGAAGGCGTCCCTTCTTGCACAAAAACAATTTCCCCTGAAACGCAGTCACCCATTCACCATGGTGCAAAGGTGCCTGCGTTGGCGCATGGCAGCTAATTGTTCAACATTGCAGGGGAAAACACAGGGAGGTGACATATTAGTGTAAATATGTCACATCCTTGTGCTTTGAAAGTGACTCAGTGCAGCGCAGCCAAATAGCTTGCAGTGCCACGCTGAGTTACATTGTTGTAGATAAGGCCCTTGTTTTTTTACAATAGAGAGGTATATGACTGGGTGAAATACACTTAGAGGACGGGAGAAGGGGATAGTGTAAGTCATATCCAACTTGAATCGGAGCCGTCTCCTTATTATTATTTTACCTCATAAATAAGCAACATTCGTTTCCTGCACAATTGTGAATGATTTGTGCTGTCGATCCCTGAAATCCTCTCTTTTGATTAAAAATTCTGTCTTTTGGCTGCAGTCTACGCTAATGCACAGTAGAGGATTGTTTGTTAATACCCAATTATTTGATCTGACTTGAGACCAGCATAAGTATAGGTCAGACGCTTCACGTGATGATGAAATCGGGAGCTCTGAAAGTGTTTGTTTGTTCACAGCTGGTAGTCCAAGTAACGTCCCTTTATGCGCTGATGTTTCCTGCTACATTCATTATCAGCATGCGAAATGTGCTAAGAAATGACACTTCCGAAATCAAACAGCATGAAACTGGCCTTCTAATTGATTTAGCTAGACCTACATAGTAGCCTATATATATAACGCACATGCCCTGGAACAGATCACCCATCAGTTTATGGTGCACTCGTTTTCACGTATTTGCTTATCCATCCCTTACAGGCAGTGTCCCTCTTTACTGAAATGGGCAAAATGCAACTTCATGTATTTTTTAGGGGCTCTAAATGAGCTCCTGGAGGGTGTTTTTCTTCTCTCTAAATGTCGAAAGATGTATCTTTTTAGCCTGCTGCTGGATATGAAGCGCACTGCAAAGGACAAGCCCAATTACACAGGAAATTTCAGCAACTTGCCCTATTTTGGAGTAATGTGCAAATATATTATTCATGCAGTATCAGGGACACAACATAACAATAGAAAAACATCATGCAAAAACTCCTATAATGAGATATGTGGAGAGACTGGAAAGGTGATAAAACAGCTACTTTTGGAATACAGAATGCCCATTTCTGAAAAGCATTGTTCTTACTAAACTGCCCGTCAAAAAAAGAAATAAAAGAATGATAATAATGTTGAATTCAAGGGTTTTCGGGATCACTTTCTGTGTGCCAATCATTCTTGTATGATGTCTTAGCGCAGCTCCAGTGAAGACGAGTTTGTTGAGTTTACATAACTCTAAAAATAAATTCATGACAAAATAAAGGGCCTGATTCACAAAGGTAAGCCTACACTTTTGTGTAAGTTTACGATTGCTTGCTATTGGATTTGGGAGTAGTACGTCTCCGCACATAAAACGATGCCTATCGAGTCTCCGCACATAAAAAAGATGCCTATCTTTTTATGTAGAGATACTACTTGTTAATCCCTTTATGAATAGCAAACAATCGTAAACTTATACAAAGGTGTCAGTTTACCTTTGTGAATCAGGTCCTGTAATTCAAATCTATTTTACTAGAATATTAACAAAGAAAACATGTGTAATCTATCTATGGTTGTGAACGATTTCAAGTTAAATAAGATCATCTAAACATTACAGGTCGTTTTCACAAATATAATCCTACACTTCTGTGCAAGATTACATTTTTTCCCACTCAAAAGGGTATTTTAGGAGTCGTATCTTTGCAAATGAGTAGTCTCCACACTTGTGTCAAAGACTCTCCGCACATTAAAAAGACAGGCATTTCCTAACTGTTTATGTGCGGAGTATCCTCTACGAGTGTGGAAACTGTGCAATCATAAAAATAATACTTATAAAATAGTTTTGTGAGTAGGAAAAACATAAACTTCCACCGATGTGTAAATTTACCTTTGTGAATCGCCCCCCGCACTAAGGGGCATATCAACAACAACCGGCGATAATTATCGCTAAGCTCACTTAGCGCTAGGATAATTATCGCCGGCTAGCATTGATTTTTATCGCTGAGATAGCGTGCTATTAGCAACGCTTATCTCAATAGCGATAAAAATCCTCACGCTAAGTGGCTAACGTGAGATTATCGCTGGAAACCCAGCGATAATCTCACGTTAGCTTGTTGATAGGGACAGACAAACTTAGCCATGATATCCTCCTTCCATAGGATATCATGGATAAGTCAGAAAAATACCAGACGTAAAAAAGCAGCGTTAACCACGGTTAGCGCTGCTTTTTTTTTCTCTAACAGGGTTAGCGATATTCTTGATAATAGGAGAAATGTCGCTTAGCAACATTTCGCCTATTATTTTACTCTGGAACGCCCCCTTTGCATCTCATTAGAGATGCAAGGGGAAGCGTAGAGTAAAAGGGTGCTAACATGCAAATTTGCATGTTAGCACCCTGTTGTTGATAGGGTACTAGTTTTATCTCTGCTTTTTTGGCTTTTAAAGCCAAAAAAGCAGAGATAACGCCCTTGTTGATATGCCCCCAAATAGTTATTACTATACTACAAGCATTCCTATACTTTTTGACACAGCGATATATTTTTTATAGGAGCCGAGTATATGAATAAATTATAAGCTGTGTTTGCTTGCAATTATCTAAAAAACAAACTGTTGGATCATCTATTGACCATAAATCCCACGCAGAAATTATCGGAGGAAGTAGCTTTCTTTTTGTCCCTACGAAATAGGCTCTAGATCTAGCCAGGTCTATGATTTCCCTAAGGGACCCATGGGGCCTTATTTACAAAGGTAAACTTACACTTTTGTGTAAGTTTCTGTTTGTCTCGGTATTCACAAACCTGGAGTTACTAGTAAGTTTGGGACTCCGCAGTCAGGGGGGACAACTTCGCACATAAAATACATGTATAACCTATGTGTGGAGTTCACCGCCCAACTGCGCAGTCTCCACTGTCAGAAACTTACTATTATATGTGCGTTTGTGAATACCAAAACAAAGTGTAAGTTTACCTTTGTGAATCAGGCCCCCAATTGCATTGCATCACACCTTTATTTCTTTGCATTTTTTCTCACTCTAAGGATAATGTCCTGCACTTTTGTCAGCATTCTTCTATTTTGAGCTTAACTGAGACTGACTAGTTAATTCCCCCTCCTTATTAGCTTATAAGTAGGTAATTGCATGAAAACTTCTAATATCAGGTTTTGGTAGCAAATATTTGATTCAATGGGTCTATCCATTTTTATGTTTTTGTGCGACTGTCTAGAGCAGACGCCAACTAACTGTGCAAAGAAATTGTACTTGCCATTTAGCCATAGATCTATTTCACAGTTTAGTATTACCCATGGTCCTGAACTTGTGTTACCTAAATATCCAAAGTTCTTCAGGCCTTAGGGACATATTTACAAGGAAATGGTGGAGCGCAGGGATGCGCCATAGTTGCAACAATACGGTGCATCCCTGTGTTTTCCCTAGTGTCGGTGCTAAAAATAGCTGCCTTGCGCAAACACAGACACCCGTGTGCCATAGTGCGAGAGTGCCTACGTTGCAGTAAATAATTGTTTATATGCAGGAAGGTATCCCTTCCTGCACATACGCAATCAATAATGGCAATTTGTTACTTATATGTGTGCTGCAGATTGCCATTATTGATTGCTCATGTAGAGGAAGGGACACCTTCCTGCACATAAACAATCAATGGTGCTCTTTCTGTGTTTGCTGTAGAATGCAGCACACACAGAAAATGCAAAAACAAGGAGTAATAAAAGTATTTTTCCTTGTTGCACCATTTTAACACATGCTGTTGCATGACACTAGTTTTTGGAGCTGCCTCAGTCTGGGAAAGGCAGTTATTAGTAAAATATGCATCTACCACTGGCAATAAGGCCACCAACACAGTTTAGGGTCCAGTATAGGTCTCAATAAATTATTTCCATCCTCAACCCATCCTCGACCCTTGGTTGCTTAAGCAGTCAGGCTTAACTTAGGAGACAGGTATGCAAACCATTACAAACACCAATTCAGTAAATAATGAATACACAGCTCACAATAAAATCCTACACCAATTTATAAAAATAGGAAATATTTTTATCTTTAAAATGACACCAAAATGACAAAGATCCAATATAGGAACTTGGCAATATAAACTTTTAAAGATTAAATTCCTTCTAGCACTTAGAAACTGATAGCGCCACTCTGGGACATAGGGTCGTGTTTGAATCGGACAAAGTCAAAGCTTCGAGCCACCCGCGATGGGGCCCTGGGTGGATACACTAAGGTGCTGATTCCGATTCCGGCCGCAAAACGTACCGACCGACACGGACCGGGAACGGAGACCGACCGACACGGACCGGCGCCGTACGACCCATGCAGTACGATGCAACGCGTGTGAATTACAACCGACATGTACGGAATACAAGCCGTACGACCGAGCCGTAGGGAAAACAGTGATTCGCCCGGAAAACCGACATGATTCACACCGACCAAAACGGACCAGAAATGAACCCGACCGGCACGTACCCGCGATGTCCGATCCGCGCAGTACGAGGCAATGCGTGTAAACCCAGACCGACTCGCACGGAGCCCAAGCCACATGACTGACACTCACAGAAAACAGGTACCTCAAGAAATAGAGATCTCCTGGACCGACGCGGATGAAACACAGAAGAAAGTCAGCGTGAACGAGCCGGAGAAGCCCGCACGAGCCAACATCACCGTCCGTCTCGGTCAGAAGAACGTCTTCTTCATGCTTAGAAAACAAAGGAAAAAAGACAAAAAAAAGGACCAAACAAGCAGTGACAAAGTCAATAAATATCAGAGAAAAAAAATCTGGAACAAAGACACACCCACAAGTCCACCTATATAAAGGACATCAATCACTACACACCCACACATACAGCTAGCACAACCAACACTAACCCACCCTCACTTGCACCCTCACACACAAATCACTCACCACCACCACCCATCACCATGCCCCCAAAAGAAGAATCCAAAGTTCACAGATGATGAGTTAGAAGTGCTGGTAGACGAGATCATCAGATGTCAAGGCTGTCAGACTGTCAGTAGCTCACACTAGCACACACCACTGACCTGCTGTCTTGAGCTCAGCAGGGACGATGATTGTAGATAAGATCCCCAAATCCCCAGAAGTGCAACCCCGGCAGGAGAACGGAACTCGACTGCCGAGGGCTGGACTCCGGGGGAAAGGAAAACACACAGGACCGGGAGGAGGAGGATCCCTTCAGAGACGTGGCAGGACGGTAGGAAGACTCTCCGGGGCTACGGACAACCTGCAGGGATGAGAAAGCGAGAGTCAATGCTGCAGGGATGAACGGTACACAGACGGACTCCGCTTCCCGTTTTCCTGGTAAAGTACCCACCTGTTACGACACAGGTGGCTGGGAAGTAGCACAACGTATCTGCAATACGGGAATTCCTCGAGGGGTAAGTTCTCGGTAGCGTCTCTTGGGGAAACAGGAATGTCTGCCACCGCTGGTCCTGTAGGTAACGAAAAAATACGCGAGCACGGCTCGCAATGTTTCGAATCGTGCTCCGGGAAGGAGTGTTGAGTCACACTCGTAAGTAATACCAGGGGGCACAACGTACACGCACAGCGTGCGTCCGTAGTCTCGATCGTGCTCCGGGAAGGAGTGTTGCTTCACACTCGTAAAGAAATACCAGGGGACACAAGGTACACGCACCGCGTGCGTCCGGAGTCTCCTAACGGGATGGAACCAGCACACGAGTGCGGGTCTCGGAGTAACCAAAGTTAAGAAGGAAGCGGACTCGGGAAGAGAGCTCTCAGGCGTCTCTCCCGGGTTACCTTATCTGATTCGCTGGTTCCGTGTCGAATAGCGTCTCCACTCGGCGCCACCCTCTAGGTGGAACGGGGCTGTCCTCTGCTCGAAGCGCTGAAAAGTCTTCTAGCTGAAATCCGGCGGGGAATACCCTCCGCCACAGGTCTCCACTGAAAACAGTTGACAAGCACCTTCCGCTTCCCGCGGAAGTGCTTAAGTAGCCCTTTCCGGGACTTGCGCCCCGGGGCCTGCTGGGAAACGTAGTTTCTTTCGCGCTTTCTTCTCTGTTGGTCCAACGTCGGCGCTCTGGCGCTGGTGATCGCTACAGTACCCCTTCTCAAGGACCGACGACTCGGCGGTCGTCCGGGTTTGCCTGGATGTTCTTCATGAAACTGCTCCAACAACTCAGGGCAATGTAGGTTCTCCTCAGGTTCCCATGTCCTATCCTCCACCCCAAAACCCTTCCAGTCGACCAGGTATTGAACCCTCCCCCGCACCTGTCGGGAATCCAGAATTACTTCTACCTCGTACTCTTCTTGTCCGTCTATGGTAATAGGCGGTGGTCTGGACGATAAACGGGTACTGCTGGGACAGGGCTGGAGCAGGGACACATGGAAAACGGGGTGGATTTTCCAAGAACTAGGCAACGAGAGTCGCATAGCCACGGGATTAATTATCTCCTCTATGCTATAGGGACCCACATATCTTGGTTTCAGTTTATCCACCCCCTTTAAATGCAGATTTTTTGTTGAGAGCCATACCTTGTCCCCCACTTGATACTCTGGCTCCGTGGTTCTTTTCCTATCCGCATAGGTCTTTTGCATGGTTTGTGCGGTGGCTAGATTTTGCTTGACTTCTAGTAGGACCGCCCTGAGATGTGCATGGTGCTCGTGGATGCTGGGTATGGGGGAGTGTACGGGCCATTCAAATGGAAGCATGTTGGGGTGATACCCATAAGTGCAATAAAACGGAGAGCATCCTAGTGTGGTATGTTTGGCATTGTTATAGGCGAATTCGGCTACCCATAACAAGGTTGGCCAGTGTATGGGGTTTTGCAGGGTGAAGCAGCGGAGGTATTGCTCAAGGGTTTGATTCAGGCGTTCGGTCTTTCCATCGGTCTGTGGGTGGTAGCTGGAGGAGAGTCGTGCCTCTATGTGTAACGTGTTGCATAAGGACTTCCAGAAGCGTGACGTGAACTGCGTGCCCCTGTCAGTTATCAAGACGTTCGGGATTCCATGAGCCCGGACCACATGTTGGAGAAACACGATAGCGAGCTCTGAGGATGTGGGTAGCCTCTTCAGCGATATGAAATGGCCCATCTTCGTTAAGTGATCAACCAGAACCAAGATGACTGTTTTATCGTCACAGGGGGGCATCTCCACGATGAAGTCCATGGATATGGTGTGCCAGGGTCGTGGGGGAGTAGGCAAGGTTTGCAGGAGGCCCACTGGTTTTGTATGAATGGCCTTCCCCTGCATACAGATGGCACAGCCCTGGATGTATTCCTTTACATCTCTCCGCAGTCCGGGCCACCAAAAGGAGCGTTCCACACAGGCAATGGTCTTATGGATTCCTAGGTGTCCTCCTAGGACCGAATCGTGACTCCACGTCAGGACTTGTTGTTGCTGGGTCTTGTGTGGTACGTATAGTGCATGATAGTGATAGGCTAGTCCGTCTACTTCGGATCGGTGCTCTGCTTCTTCTTGGATCCATGCGGGTACATCTAGGTCCGCTACTGTCACTCTCACATCTTCGAGAAAGTCTTGGGAAGTAATGAGAGCTATGACCTCACTGGGTGATGGGGTTTCGGTGAGGATGAGCGGTGGATTCTGCGGGGTTATGGCGGCTTCATTCCCCCATTCTCCGATACGAGAGAGGGCATCTGCCTTCCCGTTTTGAGGTCCGGATCGGTATTTGATGACAAAATCATAATCGGAAAAGAATAAAGTCCACCGTAACTGCCGAGGTGTCAGCGCCTTTGCGGTTTTCAGAAACAGAAGATTGCAGTGATCTGTATAAATTTCCACCGTGTGCAAGGCTCCTAACAGGTAGTGTCGCCATTCTTCGCACGCCCTCTTGATTGCTAGTAGTTCCTTGTCGGAGATAGTGTAATTTATCTCACTGGGTGTAAGCTTCTTGGAATAAAACGCGACAGGGTGGAGCTGTCCGTTAACCGGATGTCGCTGTGAGAGTACCCCTCCCAGGGCGTGTTGCGATGCGTCTGTTTCTAGAATGAATGGAAGTTGTGGGTCTGGGTGACGTAGGATGGGAGCCCGGGTGAATCTGTCCTTCAACATCTGGAATGCTCGGTCTGCTTCCTCTCCCCACTTAAACGGGACGTTTTTCCGTAGCAGTTGGGAAATGGGGCGGATTTTCCTCGAAAAGTCTTGAATAAATCGTCGATAAAAGTTGGCAAAACCGAGAAAGCTTTGCACGGCTTTGACATTCTGCGGGGTTTTCCACTGGGTGATGGCTTCCACCTTACCCGTTTCCATTTGGAACCCTTGGGAATTGATGATGTAGCCCAAAAACGCGACCTCCTGAGCGTGAAAGAGACATTTTTCAAGTTTAGCATATAAGGAATGCTGTTGCAGTCGCTCCAAGATGGCTTGGACGTGAGTGATGTGTTCTGGGAGGGTAGCGGAATAGATTAAGATGTCATCAATGTACACCACGCAGAATACATCCAGATATCCACGCAGTACCTCATCCATGAAGAACTGGAAGGCCGCCGGGGCGTTGCAGAGTCCGAAAGGCATCACCCGATATTCGAACAGACCGAACTTAGTTCGGAAGGCGGTCTTCCACTCATCGCCTTTTCGGACTCGCACCAGATGATATGCTCCGCGGAGGTCGAGCTTGGTGAAGTAATGTGCTCCTTTTAATTGATCCAGAAGTACTGGGATGAGGGGAAGAGGGTACCGATTCTTTATCGTGATCCTATTGAGGGCGCGGTAATCGATACACGTCCTCAATTCTTCGCAGTCTTTCTTCGGGATGAAGAATAGGGGGGAGGATGCTGGTGAGGAAGAGTGTCTGATAAATCCGGATGCCAAGTTGTCGTCTAAGTATTTCTTGAGGTATAGCGTCTCAGGTTCCGTCAGGGCGTACACCCGGCTGCAGGGGATGTTTGCTCCGGCAATGAGCTCAATCCGGCAGTCATACTCCCGATGAGGAGGCAATCTAGTCGCTTTTTGTTTATCGAAGATCTCCCGATACTCTTGATAGGTCTCCGGCAGGGTTATGGCACAACAGTATCGTTCTTGGGGACCTACTGCCGCTAAGTGTGTGGCTGGGGTTTCTTCGTGATCCGGTTCTTCTTCTTGATCCTTACAATGTTCTTGACAATACACTGAAGTCAGGGTGACGGTGCGATCAGTCCAACTGATTACTGGGTCGTGTAACGTCAACCAGGGCATGCCCAGGATGAGCCGGAACTGGGGAGCGTCGATGAGGTCAAATCGGATACATTCGTAATGGTCCGACCCCACCACCATCCGAAGAGCCCGCGTCCGATACTTCACTGGCCCGGAAGAGAGGGTCGTCCCATCAACCGCTTTGACTAGTTCAGGTACCTCTTTCTTCTCGTAAGGTAGTCCGAGTCGGTGGGCATATCCCTGATCGATATAATTGCCCGTTGCTCCGGAGTCCAACAGGGCATCCGTTTCCAGCACATCCCGGGAAGTGAGCCATAGTGATACTCCCAGATTCAAATGAGCCACAGCTGGTTGTAAGGTATTCGCTAGGATAGAGGAGATCATTTCCTGTGTCCTACCCAATTCAGAGACCTCCTTCTGACTTGGGCTTCTTAGTTTTCCGCCGGTTCATCTTGTCTGAATGTGGCCTGTACCCTGGGAATGGTAGGTCTGCTGTTGAGCGGGGTGCGGGCCCGGCATTCCCTAATAAAATGCCCCCCTTTTCCGCAATACAGGCACAACTTCATTCGTCGACGTTTGTCTCTTTCCTCGGACGTAAGAGGGCCCCTGATTCCACCCAACTGCATTGGCTCAGGCCCCTCTACGGTTTTCGGTGGTTCGCCCGCCGGGTCCTTTGGTCTTGGGAAAGAATACTTCATCTCGCCTCGGCTCTTGTCACCTTTTCTCTCCAGGAGGCGGTGGTCGAGCTGTACCGTTAAGTCTATAAGTTCTTCGCATGTTGGCGGTAGTTGCACCACTTGTGCCAAGACGTCCTTCAGTTCCCCTCGCAGCCCTTGGTAGAACAGGGTGAGTCGTTTTTCAGGGGGCCACTCTGTTTCTACGACCAACCGATTGAAGGTGGTAACGTACGTCAGTAAGTCTTGAGATCCCTGCTTCAAGGTGAGGAGTTCCCGATCCAAAGACAGCATGTGGGACTTCCGATCGAACAATCTCCTTAAGGCTAGGCAAAAATCTGGAAAATGGTGCAACAACGGATCATTTTTTTCCATTAACGGGATGGTCCAACTTGCGGCGTTACCCCCCATGTAAGACATCATGAACGCCGTCTTAGCGGCTTCTCCTTGAAACACGGCTGGTTTGCAAAGGAAATGCAGTCTGCATTGGTTCAGGAAGGTTTCAAACTTCTTAGGGTCCCCATAGAAGCGCTCCGGGGGGGCTAAAGGGATACCAGTGTTTTGCAATACATGGACCATGGGCACCGTGTCTGCGGTTGTGGGGGGATATGTAGTGGCCGTGAAAAAACCCCCTCTGGTATCTACGGGATGGGAAGGAGGTGGTTGTAGAGTAGCTGGTCTGATGTATGAACCTTCCCCGGGGCTCCTACGCGAAAGACCCGCCACCTCCCTTCGTAACGAGCTCATCTCTCTCTGTACACTCTGGTTCTCTAACCGGGTGGTCTGCACCTCTTGCTGCAGCGCCGTTAGGCTGTCTAACAACGAGGTCAGCACCACGTTAGTATCCATCGTCCAGGCTGAGTGCAAACGTGGTCTTGTCAATCTGTCAAGGCTGTCAGACTGTCAGTAGCTCACACTAGCACACACCACTGACCTGCTGTCTTGAGCTCAGCAGGGACGATGATTGTAGATAAGATCCCCAAATCCCCAGAAGTGCAACCCCGGCAGGAGAACGGAACTCGACTGCCGAGGGCTGGACTCCGGGGGAAAGGAAAACACACAGGACCGGGAGGAGGAGGATCCCTTCAGAGACGTGGCAGGACGGTAGGAAGACTCTCCGGGGCTACGGACAACCTGCAGGGATGAGAAAGCGAGAGTCAATGCTGCAGGGATGAACGGTACACAGACGGACTCCGCTTCCCGTTTTCCTGGTAAAGTACCCACCTGTTACGACACAGGTGGCTGGGAAGTAGCACAACGTATCTGCAATACGGGAATTCCTCGAGGGGTAAGTTCTCGGTAGCGTCTCTTGGGGAAACAGGAATGTCTGCCACCGCTGGTCCTGTAGGTAACGAAAAAATACGCGAGCACGGCTCGCAATGTTTCGAATCGTGCTCCGGGAAGGAGTGTTGAGTCACACTCGTAAGTAATACCAGGGGGCACAACGTACACGCACAGCGTGCGTCCGTAGTCTCGATCGTGCTCCGGGAAGGAGTGTTGCTTCACACTCGTAAAGAAATACCAGGGGACACAAGGTACACGCACCGCGTGCGTCCGGAGTCTCCTAACGGGATGGAACCAGCACACGAGTGCGGGTCTCGGAGTAACCAAAGTTAAGAAGGAAGCGGACTCGGGAAGAGAGCTCTCAGGCGTCTCTCCCGGGTTACCTTATCTGATTCGCTGGTTCCGTGTCGAATAGCGTCTCCACTCGGCGCCACCCTCTAGGTGGAACGGGGCTGTCCTCTGCTCGAAGCGCTGAAAAGTCTTCTAGCTGAAATCCGGCGGGGAATACCCTCCGCCACAGGTCTCCACTGAAAACAGTTGACAAGCACCTTCCGCTTCCCGCGGAAGTGCTTAAGTAGCCCTTTCCGGGACTTGCGCCCCGGGGCCTGCTGGGAAACGTAGTTTCTTTCGCGCTTTCTTCTCTGTTGGTCCAACGTCGGCGCTCTGGCGCTGGTGATCGCTACATCAGAGCAGAGCCACATTTGTTTGGAACATTTGTCCAAAGGACCCCCATGTCACAGAAAACCAAGATGTGAGCGAGGATTGTGGACAAGGTGAACGCACAAGCACCAACATTGCGCACAAAGGACGATATCCAGAACAGGTGGTATGACGTGCGCAGGAGGGTCAAGAAACTCATCGAGAAAGATCACGCTTTATGTCAACGCACTGGCAGTGGCCCTCCTGCCAAACCCGTATACTTCAGGACCCGGGAGGAGAAGGTGTAGGACATCCTCCCACCAGAGAGAGTCCATGGTCTAGCAGACATACCAGAGCCTGGTGAGTACACAAACAACATACTCAATATTGTGTGGCAAGGGGAAAGTGAAACTATGCACCATTAGCAAAGCCACAGTAACAATAGATGATCATCCCCAGATGTGTATGCTAGTCAGTAAAACACCATACCTGCCATCTCATAGTGACTTGGAACTGTGTCATGACATGTACCAACCTACAAACAAATAGAGCAAGGCAGTGGCACAAAGCCAAATAAACACTGCCAGACAGTTTGTCACCACAAACACACTACCTCACAGTGCAGCTGACTGACAGGAAGGAATATTGGGTATGCAGGTGAAGTGAGTGTATCCAAAAGCATGATGGGGTTTGTAGTCACAGAAAATGCTCCCCCTCCAAATTGGCCCATCAAGACCTCTCTGAACCATGCCCACTTCACAGGGGGTGGAAAATGACTGACAAGATGGCTGACACTGGGTCCTGCTGTGGGGAGCACATGGCCCTGGCAGGGCTTGTGCGCCAATTGGAAGCAGGACACCACTGACTGACATCCTGAAAGACAACTTGCACGCACTCCAATTGAAGCACGTTTCATGGTGGGATGTCTGGCTGGGTAGGAAGGAGGACTGACAGCTCTGACCATACTTACCAGCATGTGGAGACACACACACCCCTCAACACAAACTCCACACAACTCACTGTGTAGAATGCATTGACTCACACCTTAGTGAAGTATCAGCCAAAGATACACCGTACTGGGTGCTGCCGTGTGAAGCACAGGGGCTCTCTTTGGACTTGTAGCCAAACAAACACCAGGACTTCACAATCAGCCATCTTGCCGTTGCTGTCACACCCTCTCACAGGGAAGCAGAGTCAAAAGGAAGGACGTATGGGCATGCTGGGTAGGAGGGTGTAGCCAAGAGCATGATGGGAGTTGCAGTCACAGACATTCCCCACCCACCCACATGGCCCAGCAAGCAAACACTGAACCATGCTCAGCTCACAGGGAGTGGGAATGGACTGACAAGATGTCTGACACTGGGCCTGAGAAATAATGTGGCTGACAATCACACATATGCACTGGCCAAACAAAACACGGTCGCACACACAGCCATTGCAACCATATGTTCAAACTCATTGTCTGGGGATGCAGTGTCCAGGGGTGCCCCTTGGCCGGGCTGGGGAGGTGTGTCTTGCAAATGACAAGTGTGGAGAGCCCTATATGGTACATTGCACAAAACACACAGGAAGTCACATATACATCATTGACAGGGGACATCTGACAGTGAATGGAATGAACCCACCAATATAGCCGACACCATAGCATGGTCTCATTCACACTCGGTGCTGTTGTGAGCTGCAATACACTCCTACATCATGCTGAAACATATGCATACTTCACACAACACACCACTCACTGACATAGACACTGTAGACGCAAGGTCTAACCTGGACTGCATTGGAGGAGACATGCTACTCACAGCAGCCAAACTGCAACACACACACCACTGGCCCTCACTGTCATGAGCATTGAAAAGCCAGAGTGCTACCTTGCCCAATCCATGTCAACATGGAGAACATTGACAAGTCAAATCACATATGCACGTACAAAACTCAGCACCAGACTCATTAACGATGGTGACATCATCACTTGTATGAAATGAGATGGGAACTAGGAACACTGAAAACAAGCATTTGCAATGCATTAGGTCTCGCATTTACGCGAGTTTGAGCTATTGACATTGCAAATAACAATGCCTATTGGCATTGTCATTTACAATGCCAATAGCTTTAACTCGTGTAACTGCGAGACCTATTGCATTGCAAATGCTTGTTTATTGTGTAGTGCCTTTTTAGGGGCTTTGAATGTTTCATCCTTGTAGCCAGGGCTTTAAGTGGGGGGGGGGGGTCTCTGATAGGGGCGTGGCTGATGAACTTAATGGTGAGGCTTAAAAGTACTTAAGCTAAAAAAACTGTGCTTAGTTAGCATAGAGCTGCGCCCGACCGGTATTTTGCATCTATCTTCTGTCATTGGATACAGATATAGAATACAACAAGTAACATTACACCTACAACAAGCCTGGACTATTGGCTTAGTCAATAGCTGTTAGTTGCATAGGATAAAAAAAGCAACAAGTTTGGCTTCGTTGTATATAAAACATTGAAAATGCCTCAATTCTAAAATGATGAGAGCGTAAAAGAACTACCACCAGTGTATTTGAAGTTACATCAAAGGCAATGCAGAGTTAAAAAAAAAATTCCACTGAGGGTGAGTGGAGGGGGGCAGAGAAGCACATGGTACTTTAAAGTAACACAGAGCGCGTGACGAAGGAAAGCATAGAAGGGAGGCCACTGCAAAAACACGCAATATACTCTTGGCATCAGGTAAACGTAGGTAATGTAATTGGCACGCATGTAAAGTGCTCCGATACCATTAGGTCGGGTTGAGGTTGCACTATATAAATTAGTACAAAAATAAATGTCACCTTAAACATGTTTATCTTCAATACTGGAAAGCAAGAAGGGGGGGGTGCAGCAAACTGGGGCTGCTGGGGTCCTGTGGAGGTCAGGGTGTCCTGCACTTTCTGATAGCTGTGGAAGGCAGCAGCCCAGCTCCAATCCCTATGTGGTGAGTGCAGAGCAGCTGCAGCAGCAGGTAGAGCTCTGGGCTGCAACTCGTTGTTCCACTTGCAACCATGCACACAGCCCCCGTGGCCAGGCTCCAGCAGCAGGAAGCCACTGGCACGGTAAAAAAACACAGAAGGCAAAAACAGAAGGCAAACAGTAAAGTGGAGCGCTGGGGTGCTGAGAAGCACATGATGCTTCAAAGTAACACAGAGAGGGTCAATAAAGGGAAAACGTTATCTCCCTCCCCATAAAGGAATGTGAATTTAGGCAATGTAATCTGTGCTCATGTAAACGCTACGATACCTTCAACAGTCAAAACGCAACACAAATTCTATCCAATTTAGCGGTGCTCAGCTCTGCTCCTTAAATTTAAAGTTCAAGTGGCACCCTTTATAAATAAATAAAGGTGCACGTAAAATGTTGAACAATTAAGAACAGATGCTTCCGAAGCCGTAGGCGGAGGTGTTGGGGGAAAGCACGGAGAGATCACGAGAACTGGCTCTGGAGGCAGCGCCCTGCACCCCTAAGTGGCGAGGAAACGGTGTAAAGAAAAACTTGTGCAGTAAAAGATTTCTTTTCCAAACGCTTCCTTCTAGCTTTTGATCCTGATGCGCCTGGCCAGCGGTGCCCCCAAGTCCCTGTGTGCTAAGGCAGGAAGGGAGCAGACAGTCAGAAATAGGGGAAAATAAAATATAAAGAAAAAATACAGAGAAGGATGAGAAGGGTGCAAGGGGTAAACGTATTGGTCGAAGCAAAGGGACAGAAAACAAGCTTTGGCAACGCGGCCAAGTCACTTTGAAAGTGATCGCGATCACGATTACGATCACGTGCTAGGAAAGACACATGGCGCTGCGCGCGTGCACGTTCACGTGCACTGTAGCTTTAGGCCACGGCAGCACTTCGAAAGCCTGTATACCAAAATGTCTCGGCCAGATCAGCGCAAGCGCTGGGTCAGGCGAGACCTAAAAACCACTTCCTCCAAAGAGATCACAGGCATACCGGACTGTGACCATGTCGTACCAATTAGGGGTGGGCGACAATTTCCGTTCCGCTCCCGGAAATTGCGACAATTCGACATTTCCGCGTTCCGACCGGAACGCGGAAATGCCGAATTGTCGCAATTTCCGGGAGGGAACGGAAATTGTTGCCTGGCCAAGCACTTACAGATATAAATAAAGCAGGTGCCCGAGTTGAAGCTCAAATTCAGTAACGCATTCATCGGCACAATACATTCGGGAGCTAGGTCGAGGCTGGGCAGGTGTGCTGTTCTCCCCATATCTACCGTCAAAAACTAGCTGTGGTCCTTACCTGTCGCGCAATCCCCGTGCAGTTCCTGACACCAGCTGCTCTGATCGGTCTCTGGCCCGCGGCGTCTCTGGCCCACGGCATGTGAACTGCATGGAAGCCCCGCCCCACACACCAGCGGTGGGCAACATCTTCCGCCCTTTCCCCCACTACGATGGACAGCTGACTCGAGGGACCCCAGGGACGTCGGCGCCGTGGCTGGCAACGTACACAACCTGTAGCGGGCGGCAGCGGCAGGCCGGAAGCACCAATTTCCGCGATCACGGAAATATCGCGTGATCGCGGAAATTGCTTGCATTCTCGCGAGAATTGGCGGAAGTGCCTTCCGCCAATTCCGCCCACCCCTAGTACCAATACACCAATGTGGCACACAAAGACTAGCAAAATCTGCTACCACACATGCCCTAATCTTACAACATATCCTCAGTGGAATAGCACGTATGTCCTTGTTAAAGCTCACATGTGTACAGGGATGACACACCTGCGTCAGCAATGTGATGGCCCTTGAGTAGTAATAGTCATGTACAGACAAATCTATACATGAGCTGGGCATGCACACAGTTCGACCTGCACATTGAAATGTTTAATTTTGCCTGGGCAATGTGCAACAACAATATCAATCTCTGCCTGTAGAAACATAACTTACATTGTGTGTCTCTTCCAAACACAGGTGGTGCTGAGGACACAGCACCAAATGAACAGGAGTCCCTGTCCCAGACTCTGGTGGACCCTCAGCTCTCTGGTGTGGATCCGTCTCTGTCCTCTTTGGATGACGATGAACAACCTGGCCCCTCCGATGTGAGTCATCGTGCAGCACCAGCAGCACCAACATCTGCACCCCCTGTACCCACGCCTCCAGCATCTGGAAACTGACAGGGCGCCCCCACCAACATGAACAGACCAAGGCCACAGAACACCGGACTCCCAGGAAGCTACAGACAACACCACCAGCAACACCACCCAAGGGGTCCCCGTGTCACCTGTGCATGCCGCCGCAGGTTTTGCCCGTGTGTATTGGGGTGCTGGGAGGGGTGGGAGGCAGAGGGCACGCCTTGCAGAGGGGTCTGGACTGCACGATGACCCCCAACTGGCACGCATCATAGATGCGTACCAGTATAGCACTGGAGGGTTTGGCCAGGTAGTGGGCATCCTCAAGGACATGCAACAGGAGCAGGCTGCCCACCATGCCCGCATGGAGGCAAAGTGGGATGCACTTCCTGCGGTGCATCGGGACATACTGGTATGCCTCCGCCAGATCAGCACAAACATATCCACACCTCCCTGTGTGGCCACAACATCTGTTGCCATACCATCTGCCAGTGCCATAGGGAGGGAGGATGACTCTGGCGGAGAGTCCCCTGCACCACAGTTGCCTGCACCTGAGGATCCCCCCCAAGAAGAAGAGGGGTCGTCCGAAGAAGGACAAGTGAGACGCAGATGTTCCTGCACATCCCCCAAGGCCTCTAAACCTGTTCTGGACAATGTTCTTTGTGCGCAACACGTTCACCTTGTCGTAGCTGACACAACTCGCCTACATGACATGGAGGGTTTTGTGTTGGTCCAATGTAGCAGATGACTGTGGACTTTACTCTGGACATTTCAGCTACCAACACTTCCAAATCTACTGTGAACTTTGGATTCAAAACCCAATGTACAGCACCCACCATCCTGTGCACTATCCTCACACACGTTGTTAAATAAACTCACCAGTACACCATTCTTGCCTCTGTTGTGATTCAAACTTGTCATGTGTAATGGAGATGTTGATCTGCTAAACAACACAGCGCATGCCAAATACTACAACAATGTGACCACCGTTGTGAGTCATGGTTATGTGACACATGTGAGGGAGACACACCATTATGGCACCACAACACATACTCACCATGTCCATGTAACTCATCACACACAATGATGTTGACCTGAAATACATTGGTATGCACAGACACAACACCTATCCACAGTCAGTGGTAACAAGTCCACAGGTGAGGTAAGCAAATGTCAGTCAGATGTGGGAAGACAGACAACGCACCTAACAAAGCATAGCACCGGTTCATTACACATCAGCAACATGTTTATTCCACAACATTTGCAAGGTAATTGTACATTACAGTGGACACACGGTCACAAAGTGTCGGAGAATTGAAGTCCAGGGGTGAGTGGCACATCACTTGATAGGAATTGACAACTCCCACACTGGTGATTGATTCTGGGTGTTGGGGGTCAGTGTTGACCAAACAACAGCAAAGTACCCTGGGAAGGACAGACACAAGACTAGGGGTGGGCGGAATTTGCGAAATTCACTTTTGCAAATTATCGCGAAAATGTTAACAATCTCCGCAAACATGCAGAAATATCGCGAAGATGCGGAAGTTTTTTTCCCGCCCGTTCGCGGTATTTTCTGCATGGTTGCGGCTCGCCAACTTACCCATGTGGTTGGTCGCGGGCGCGGTCATCTTGTTTTCACTTGTCTCGCGGTGCATGACCGCGAGAAGAAAGTCGTGATCGCGCGACGAATGACGTCACTGCGGGCGCGAACTGTCGCGAGACAGCGCAAATGGCTACCAACAATCCAACATCTCATGGAGAATGCGACCGGATCGGGAAAACTTGTCGGCGAACGTGGGGATTCAGGTAAGGCGATCACGCGCAAGCGATAAGGTATTATTTTACAGCGCGAGCAAGCAAAAAAATTCCGGTAAAATGCGGATTGCGGAAATTTTGACATTTTCGCAGTCTCCGCGGAACGCGAAAATGTCAAATTATCGCAATTTCCGTTACCGGAACAGAACTTTAGCCCAGGCCTACCCAAGACACAGTCAAAAGCACAGTAGAACATGAGAGAAATGCAATACACATGCACAAAACATGTCACAAGAAACCTACACAGGAACAAGTTAGCAGTTCTACAGTATTGTGGAGTACAGACCACCTGAATGGACACATCACTGCACACATCCAGTCAAGTGGCATACAGACACACTCAAACAGCAACAGAGCAGCCACAACACATTTCAGGCTAACTCCATACATGAACATAACAACCCTGTAAACTCACATTCAGATGAAGAAGTTGTTGATGAGCTGTGTGCGGACGTCACCCTCATCATCATCATCATCACTGGCATCATGGCCCAGGCCTGGATCCTCCACAGGTGGCGGAGGTAGGTCATCGTCATCCTGGATGAGAGGCAACTTCTTCCATACTGCTATGTTGTGTAGCATGCACCATACAAGGATAATTTTGCACAACTTTGCAGGCTCATATGGGAGGTCTTGTCCAGGCAGCGGAAGCGGCTTTTCAGGAGACCAAATGTCCGCTCAATCACCCTCCTGCTCTGACCATGTGACTCATTGTAGTGCATCTCGGCTGGTGTCACAGGGTTCCGGAGGGGTGTCAGCAACCGCGGCATGTTGGGGTATCCGGAGTCACCTGCACACAAACAATTGAACAATTAGCAGAGTTTTGAAGGAGGGTGGAATACAACATTGCCAAACACACACAATGGTACACAGTCAGTACACACCGACAAGCCAGGCACACTGGTCTGGCATCTGTGACATCAGCGTTGGAATGCGACTACTCCTCATGATGTAGGCATCGTGCGCAGAACCGGGGAAATGTGCACACTCATGTGTGATACACATGTCTGCAAGACATACCACCAGAACATTGATGGAGTGGAAATGTTTCCTGTTCCGGTATGCCTGCTCATGTGCCTGTGGTGGTATCAGGGCCACATGTGTACCATCAATAGATCCGATGACGTTTGGCATCTTCCCCAGTGAAAAAAAGGCATTCTTTATTTCAGTGAGTTGACCAGGGCTAGGAAACTTGATGTACAGGTCAAGGAAATGCAACAACCCCTCCAAGACTTTGTGTAGCACACAACTAAACATAGTTTGCGACATACCACCAGCAGTAGCCACAGTGTACTGAAAGGTACCAATAGCAAAGAGGTGCAGGGCTGCCATCACCTTCACCTCTGGGGTCAGTGCTGTAGGGCATGTCCGGCCAGGTAGCAGATGTGGCGCCAACTACTCCGTCAACTCTGCAATCAGTGGCCTGGTGAAGCGATACCCTCGGATGCAGTTGCCTTCCTGCATGGTTTCAAGGTCTGGGAACGGTCGATGGACAGCTGGTGCCCTGCAGAACAGAGATGCACAAAGGAAGATTGTCGGTTCATCCACCCATGTGGCTATGACCAAGCAAAACATCACATGATACATCATGACATTACACAATGTACTGGGGTGTGTGCTGTTGGGCATGGACACATATGTCACCTACATGCCCATCACCTCACATCTCAAGTCCACATGTCCACATAAGTCCCATGTAGTGCAATGGCCAATCATTGAGCTGTATCACCCTACCTATGTACTGCTGTGATATTACAAACACACACCACAGTGACAAGTGAAGCCTGATGTCCACCAGGCATCACAGATCTTTGCCATGCAGATACCCAGGGTCCCTGTATTGCCACATGTAGACTGGCATGACATGGCGTATCATGTACATGCCACAAGGCAACGGTTAGTCCCACAGGTTGTGGCCACTGTTGTCTCTGCAGGCCCAACATGTATGTCTCGTAGACACACACACAACATCAATGTTGATGCACAAACCACAATGATGTGGAGCCAGTCACCCATTGGGCACATTTGATCAGCCACATCTGAGACACAACATGCACACAGACTGTGGGTGTACATCAGAAGTGTGGCTACAGGTCTCACTGTGACATACATGCCATCACCCCCAGGACTCAGGGTGTATGTGACATGTCCTAAACATATCCAACATGAAACTGTGTCCATGACTCATGCCCATAACTGTACAGTTGCACATCACAGTGGTAATGTGCACAACAAACAAAGGATTCTGTCCCCATGAACATGTGTACAGCCTGGGAGTGGCTGCACAAAAGTGCCACACAACAAACCAAATGTTGCCCCCCCCAATCTCACGGGGAATGCAGCCTTAGATAACATGGGACACTGTGTGGCCAATGCTGTAGTGTGGTAGGTGTGCACCTGAGCCCCTGGCAAGTAATTGTGTGTTGAAGCCGTCAAATAGTCACACCAATGAGGTCCGGCGTGGGTGACAATGCGTACGCATTGCACAGTTCAGGACCGAGCCGTGCGTACGCTTAGCCATTGACTGCAATGAGGTCCGACGCGGGTGACAATGCGTACGCCTTGCACAGTTCAGGACCGGGCCCTGCGTACGCCTACCCATTGACTGCACTGAGGTCCGACGCGGGTGACAATGCGTACGCATTGCACAATTCAGGACAGAGCAGTGCGTCCGCTTAGCCATTGACTGCAATGAGGTCCGACGCGGGTGACAATGCGTACGCATTGCACAGTTCAGGACCGAGCCGTGCGTACGCTTAGCCATTGACTGCAATGAGGTCCGACACGGGTGACTATGCGTACGTATTGCACAGTTCAGGACCGAGCCGTGCGTACGCTTAGCCATTGACTGCAATGAGGTCCGACGCAGGTGACTATCATGCATACGTGTCGTGCAGGCATGGTCCGAGATCGGCGTACGCCTTGGCCATTGAATCGTATGGAGACGGGTACATGTGTATTTTCAAACTACGCGTTGTACAGTCAGTTGAACGAGCCGGGCGCACCCATTGGCTCTGGACTGTCATGGAGACGGATGCAGATTCAAAACTTGTACGAGTCGTGTGCTTGAAATGCAGTTGGGTGCCTACAACAATGTTGCAATTACTAGGGTTTTATGAAGGTGAAGATTTGAACGATGCGGAAGACGTGTACGAGTCGTACATTTCCATGGATTGGCCAGATTCATAGAATGCAGCCGTGTTGGACCTATCACTTGGGACACATGGCACAGAGTCTGCCTCTGCAGCACAGATATAAGGCTGGCTGGCCCCCAGAGAGCTCACTTGCCTGCACAACATGCTACTGGACCACATCCCTGCTACCACTGCTGCTGTCTCTGCATCCTCTGGCTATGGCACGTACTCTGGAGAGGGCCCCGGCATTCACTGAGGAGGAGAACCAGGCCCTGCTTGACAGGCTCCTTCCACAGTACAGCAAGCTGTAAGGGAAACCAGGGGAGCAGGTGAGTGTGCTTTCCACTGCCTTCCTAATTGTGCATGTTGTCTGACAGCAGTACTAGCAGTGTGTACACCAGTGGCAAGGATACTCACTGAGTACCTTCATCCCCCAAAGTGTGTAGGTACATGTAATGAACATGTGTTCTGCTGCTAAAGTGCATTTGTGCAAGCTTCAACTTCCCAGGCATTGTTAACATGTCAGACATGCTGGGCATGTGTCCTTTGCACTACCTGTGTAACTCATTTTCCTTTGTGATGACGACATGTATATACAACTGTGTGCAGCACTAATGTGTGTTAATGAACTTTTAACCTTGTCATCCTCACAGGTTGATGCCAACCAGAAGCAGGAGATATGGCTGACCATCTCCCGGGTAGTTCGATCGGTGGGGGTCTACAAGTGCCAGATACGCACCTGCCAGAAAAGGTGGCAGGACTTTCGGGGCTGGACCCGGAGGATCGCAAGGGTCCAGCTGAAACTGTCGCCCCCTCGCAGGAGGGGCGGACACCGGACCTTGATCCCCCACATGCATAGAATCCTGGTGGTGGTCTTCCCAGAGCTGGATGGGCAGTTGAAGGCCAGACAGCAGCAAGGAGGGGGTAAGTCCATGCCTAATCTGTGTACTATGTCTGACATGCAGATTGCATTCTTTTGGCCTGGTCACACTTCCACATTACGTCGGTCTTGTAGTCCAATACTCATGTCCCTCAATTGTGTGATGCACCCTCCTCACCTGATCCACAGGTGTGGACCCTAGAGTCTGTTGCTTGTGTCACTAGGGCACTGTGTCCCTGCAGTCAGCTATGCTTCAGCTTCCGGACAGCATCTGTTACCGTGACTCTGTTGTGGGTTTCATGGGTGAGTCAATTGTTTACACAATGCCTGAGATCTGACATGTGATCTGTGTGTGCCCTTGATATGTGTTACAATTGCTGGTCTGACTCGCCACATGTGGCTGGGGTATTTCAAACAAACACATGCAGCAGGGGACTCCAATTTGTATGCCTCAGGAGTATGTATATCAAGTGTGTCACACTTGCTTAGCCACCTGACAACTGTCCAGGCCTAAACACTGTTTCACGTAGACCTGGGCAGTCATGCCTACTCAAGGTCATTTAGAAACACTCTGTAATCCCACTCCTGTGTATCAATTTACAGGTTGTGCTTAGTGACATTTGCCTTCAGGTGTCTGCCTCTGTGTCATTGTGGCGTGGCTTCCTTTTCTGTACAACTACGGTGTTCATGAGTTTGAGGTTCAGCAGGACATCTGAGATGTGACTATGAGAGACAAGACCTGGGTGACATATAGGTGTGTGATCACTTGACAGTGCACAATGGTGTATGCAAATGTGCACTTCATGCAGCTGTGTTTCATGCACAGCAGACTGTGATGTGCTAATGTACAGGGAGTTGTGTTCACAGAGACTCATATGTCTGTTTTGTATGATGTGGGGTCCTCTGGGTCCGGGATATGTTGTTTGCAGGGGATGGGCAAGTGCACTTGTCAGCTGCAGAGTTTGCTTTACCCATGAGCTATGATTGTGACACAGTGCATACTGTTGTTGTCTGGATGCCCTGCCCCTGTAACAGGAGACAGTGTTGACTTACTTTCCAGGCATACCAGTGCCATGGCATTTAAATTGCTATGAGTGATCCTGCATTGTGTTCAAATATGCTCCATGCCCCCCATTGTCACATTGACTATCAGGACATGAGAACATCATAGTGTCTGTTGCTGGCATGCATCACAAGCATGTGAAATGAGACTCTGCCCATCCCTTCCTCCTGACACCTGTACTGAGTCTGTGGCAAGAGATGTGATGTGTGTATAGTGGCATACTCCTGCATGTTCACTTGCATGTCCAACAAATGTGTAGCTGTGCATGTTGGCACATTGGGGTATTAGCATCTAACATGCAACAGACATATGGGTGCAAGTCCAGGAGGGATATGAATGCCATGGTTGATGGTGAGACTGACAATTAGCTTATTCTAAACAGTGTGAGCACTTTGAGCAGTGTTCACCTGATGATGCCAGGACTTGCCCTGTGATGTGATGTACTCACTGTGGTGTGTGCAGTCAGTGCAGGTGACTGATGTTGTTCTCTCTTTTCCTAATTCTATCCAGATACATCCCGACCACAGGAGGGGACAGCTCCATGGACCAGGAGGAGCCACAGAGCCTGAATGGGACAGAAGGCGAGGAGTCGGAGGGACCCAGTGGCACGGAGGGTGAGTGACGCCACACCGCGGAGTCCTCAGCACCATACACCTCAGCTGGAGGCGGGTGTCAGCAGCCACCAAACCCCAGCTAGTGAGGCTGTCCCTGCCACCACCCCCACCACCACCATCACCACCCTCCCATCGGCTCCCATCCCAGAGGTCCATGGAGGCTCCTGTGTTCGGGAGCATGTCTCATTTGTGCCAGGCACTGCACCCCCTGCCCCTGTGTCCCCTGCTGCCCTGAGTGAGGAGTCTGTGGACTTGCTTAGACAGATCCATGTAGGGCAGACATCAATGCTGAGTGTCCTCCATGCACACACCAGTCTGTTGACACAACTGGTGTCGTTCATGGAGGGCATTTCATCTGGCATGTCTGCCCTACAGAGGACCAATCAGTCCGTGGCCTCCTCCCTGATGGCAGCAGTGTCCCTCCTCCAACAGTCCCACACCCCTTGTATCCCTGCACCACCCACTATTCCTAGCACCCTACCTGTCCCAAGCACACACACACCTGCACATTCTCACAAACCCACAGACACGGGCAGCACACAAACACCCAAACTAAGGTCTAGACGTGCACACAAGCAAGCGCAGAGGACTAATACCACGCTCACAGGGGATGGATTGCAGACACACACACATTCATCCACAACCACTCTGCAATCCTCCGATACCTCTCCCTAACAGCCCCCTTCCCTTGCCTCACCTGCAACCCCATCTCCACAGAAGCTCTTCCTCTGTGACCTTGGCCTCTTCCCCACCGAACCAGTAGATCAATCTTACAAGGGGAAGAGAAAGTCCCCACACACAGAGAAGAGCACCCCCCACACCCGGACACCCTCCCCCAGGCGCAGACAGACTGAGGCCCCCACACGCAAATCCCCCCGGAGCCGCAGCTCCACGATTAAGTAGCCGTCCTCCATCCCCCAGGCCACCATTCCTGAGGTTCCCCTGGCACACCCTGCACCAGGTTCCCCCACCCACAGATACACCATTCCCAAAATGCTGAGGCCTTCCCCCCTACCACTTGCTCTTCTACCCCAGTCAGACAGTTTGTGCCACTGATGTGGGGACCGTGTCCCCCCTCTGTCCTGCCGACCTCACCTGAACCCGATTCCACTCACATTGAGTTAGGCACTGCAGTGGAGTCCACGACCACCCTGTCTGACTTGGGCACTGCAGTGGGGACTCAGTCCACTCCTTCTGACCTGCCCACTGCAGTTGTGCCGGCACCCACCCCATCTGAGTTGTGCCCCACAGTTGTGACTGCACCCATTACTTCAGTCAGTTCCACTGCAGTTGCCAGTGACTCTCCCGCATCCACCACCCCTTCACTGCCTCCTTCTGCTGCGCCCTGATCCTGTCCCTGCAGTGCCTGGCCTGCTCCCATGTATGCCCCTCTGAGGGGATGTCCCCTGTCCTTACCAGTGCAGGCAAGCAACATGTGACAGTTGTCACTCAAGTACACTTTTTGTCATTTGGATATGGACTGGCCATTGGCCTTTGTTTTGAAAGGACTGTGCTTTTTAAAATTGCTGAATAAAGCTTTTTTCTATCTCCTTGTGAATTTGATTTAGCTGTACTTTATGTTGATGATTTTTAGCATGACCTTGCAGTTCTAATGCTGGATTTCTAATGCTGAATACTGAGGTGTTGATGTGAGGTACTCCATGTGGTCCATGAGATATGTATCCTATGCTGGTCGTTAGCCATATCATCCTTTGCAGCTAAATGGGTGTGTCATGATTAACAATTTGTGGGCATCTCTGTAAACATTTCATTTGCATGGTCACATCTGTGGCTTGCACACATGCACATATGATGTGCTTTCCATTGTCAAATTTGTCTAGTTCCCTGACTGTGGGCGCATCTCCACTGGACATGTAAGTGTGGGTATCATTGGTGTAGGAGCAACTGGGTCCTCTGTGCAACTTGCCGGACATATGTATTGAGTAAGTGCAGATGAATTTAGGGAGACTCCTGTAACCAGGCTGTTGTGACCAGAGCCTTCATTGTGAGGTAACGGATGGCTGACTGACCAAGTGTCCTGCTGACATGACTGAAACCTGCTGGGACTATGTTTGGCACAGCTGAGCTTCCACAGGAGTTGAGTCCCCTCAAGTATGTGTGTTGTTCCGTGACATTGCCTGGGCCCATGTTTTGTGTTGTGTGGGCATGTGTGTGTGTGTACATATCCCTTTTCATACACAGGCAGTGTTCCCTTGATATGTTCCTGTTGTTGATGCTTGCTGAGTGGTACTGTGTTCATCCCACTACTTTGCCATGGGCTACCAGATGTGTGGGTGCATGGCACACTACTGTTAATTGGTGTTTTATCATTGGGATTTGTCAGTTCTGAGTGGTGATAATGTGGTCAGACGCAGATGGAACACAGTCAGGGGTCCCCAAGGCACTTGTTTGTTCGCAATATCATGTAGTTGTCCCTAGGTGGTACCTTTCAGTGATTGAGACATGTGTATGTGTGTGTGACTGATCCCACTTGTCTGGTTCAGGGCTGCAATGGTTGCAGGTGTTAGCATGTGTGCCTTGTGGTTCTCCTTGGCTTCTGCATTGTCCTGGGACTGTGGCACGTATTCGGAAGGTTACGTGAGCTTTGACGTCATGGCCATGTACCGCATACTGTGCAGTATGTCTGTCATTCACCAGGGTTGTAAACTGTCCTTGTGTGATGAGTGTGTGCACCTTAGTTCCTCCCAACATTGCTGTGTTTGGCACGGGTGCATGTGGAATGTCACCTGTCCATGTATGCTTCACAGATGCACATTGGTGCAGTTCAGGGTGTGTGTACGTTGTACGTTTGTGGCACAGAACACATGTCTGGGTTTCACAGTTTGTATGACATCTACCTTTGTCAGCACAGTGGACGTGTCATGCATGCTTATGTCACCCCAATGTCTGGTCCCTGGGGGGAGTGCTGTTGTGTGTCAGTCTCTTGCTGTGTTAGTTGCTGTTCAGTCCAGCTTGTGTCACATGTGTCTGTTGTGCTCCCTCTCATCTCACAATGCCTGATTGCCCACTAAGGGGGGCCCATTGATGGTTTACTTTTGTATGGCACTGTGTCTACATCTGTTTTACTGTGGTTCAGCCCCCCTCATGTGTTGTGTAGTTGCATGGGGATACTGAGACACACACACACACACACACATGTTGTGTCAGATGTGCTGTGTGAGGTTGCCTGTTTGTGTTTGTGCATCTGCACCAGTGCATTGCGATTGCTGTTGTGGGCCATTGTCTGGATGTTGTTTTTGTGATTTACCCTACTGTCCCTGTGAGTCATATCACATCATGCTGCACATTCATCATGGTTGTTAGGTCCCATTGCTGGCATGGAATGGGAGTTTGTGACCTGACACCTGCAGTCCACACAGGTTGTTTTGATTTGTGTGTCTATTTTCGAGATGTGTGTATGCTTTGTGATAGTCACTTCTGCTTTTGTGTCATTGTACACTGTATGCATTGTGAGCCCCCATGGGTGGTGCTTGTCTGCACATGATCAAGAGTATGTTAGGTTTTCACACCACTGTTAGACTCACCACATCTCTGTGGGTATGGGACACAACCACTACTTTGCCCCAAAGGTGTTTCATGTGTTGGGACCAGAAATCATACATGCTGTTTGGCATATGCAGCTTTGACCATGATGACACTTACCTTTTGGTCACTGTGATGAGGGAGATTTTGTACCCCATCACCACAATGCTCCACATTTGCTGCAGTTAGGGAACCACACACTTAACTTCTGTTCTACACAGTGAGGGGCTGCTATCTTTTACATTGACACAGTGCTAGTGATGCTTGCCCTGTGTAGGCCACACTCAGTTTTTGGTCACTCATGTGATGGTAGTTACATCGTATGTTCGAAGTCATAATCACTGTTGTGGACATTTGTCACAGACTACACACTGTTGTCATGATGTTAGGGGGGGATATATTTTGCTGACATACCTAATGTTGGTCTATGATGGATGTGTGGTGCATCACCCCTCCTATGAGTGGGGGTGGCAGTAGTGATGGGAAACAGGTCCCCTATGAGTGGGGGTAGCAGTAGTGATGGGCAACATAGGCTCTATGGGTGGGGGTGGCAGTAGTGCTGGGCAACATAAGCCCTATGAGTGGGGGTGCCAGTAGTGATGGGCAACAGGTCCCCTATGGTTGGTGGTGGCAGGAGTGCTGGGCAACAGGTCCCCTATTGGTGGGGGTGGCAGTAGTGATGGGCAACATAAGCCATATGAGTGAGGTTGGCAGTAGTGCTGGGCAACATAAGCCCTATGAGTGGGTGTGGCAGTAGTGCTGGGCAACAGGTCCCCTATGGTTGGGGGTGGCAGGAGTGCTGGGCGATAGGTCCCCTATGGGTGGGGGTGGCAGTAGTGCTGGGCAACATAAGCTCTAAGAGTGGGGCTGGCAGTAGTGATGGGCAACAGGTCCACTATGGTTGTGGGTGGCAGGAGTGCTGGGCAACAGGTCCCCTATGGGTGGGGGTGGCAGTACTGATGGGCAACAGGTCCCCTATGACTGGAGGTGGCAGTAGTGATGGGCAACAGGTTCACTATGGGTCGGGGTGGCAGTAGTGCTGGACAACAGGTCCCCTATGGGTGGGGGTGGCAGTAGTGATGGGCAACATAAGCCCTATGAGTGGGGGTGGCAGTAGTGCTGGGCAACAGGTCCCCTATGGTTGGGGGTGGCAGGAGTGCTGGGCAACTGGTCCCCTATGGGTGGGGGTGACAGTAGTGATGGGCATCATAAGCCCTATGAGTAGGGGTGGCAGTAGCACTGGGCAACATAAGCCCTAGGAGTGGGGGTGGCAATAGTGATGGGCAACAGGTCCCCTATGGTTGGGGGTGGCAGGAGTGCTGGGCAACAGGTTCCCTATGGGAGGGGGTGGCAGTAGTGATGGGCAACAAAAACCCTATGAGTGGGGGTGGCAGTAGTGATGGGCAACAGGTCCCCTATGAGTGGGGGTGGCAGTAGTGATGGGCAACAGGTCCCCTATGGGTGGGGGTGGCAGTAGTGATGGTCAACACAAGCCCTATGGGTGGGGGTGGCAGTAGTGATGGGCAGCAGGTCTCCTGTGAGTGGGGGTGGTAGTGGTGCTGGCCATGCAACCCCTATGGTGGCCCGTTGCTAGTGGTTAGGATATGGATCCCCTGGGTGTGTGTGACATTAAGCGGGTATGTGTCGTTTGTTTGTCTGGTGGGTGTCTGACTTACCGTCTGCGCCGTCCATGTCTGTTTCTGATCCGGTCATAGATGTACAGTACTGGTATGACCTGCGCGATGGAATTCATGATGTGTTCGTCTCGTACATGCTGCTTGTTGCTCTGTCTCGTACCCGTTGCAAGCTGGTCGCGAATCGTAGCTGATATGCTTCATTTCCGGATGCTGTGTCGTGCCGTATGTGGTGACCCGTCCAGCGCGTATGATGTGCGCATCGTACTTGTCCGGCCGGAAACTGCTATGGATACTGCTTCCAGGCGACTTGGTTCAGCGTTCAGAGTTACGGCTCGGACGGAGAATGAAGCTTGAATCACAGCTTACGTGTCGGTCGTATTTTTGTCAGTAATGCGCATCGTACTTCATCGCCATGACGGACCGGCTCAGGGTATGAGTCGGTCGCAAGGTAAGTCTACGAACAGCTCTCGGAGAGCTGTCCGACACGGATTGGAATCGACCCCTAAGTATCCCCCCTTCGTTCCTCCTCTCCAGGTTGAATTTGGAAAGGGTTCGCTGGGTTGAGTTTTCAAGAGGCCTAGTGAAATCATGGAAGCAGCGGAGTTTTTCAGTTAAACAAACAAGCAGTCAAGGCCAGATTGCGGTTGAAGGAGGCCAGCTTGGCTCTCCCTCCTGAGTCGTTCCCCTTCTTGAACCTTTTTCCAAAGTTGCTCCAATCTTCTCCAAAACATTTGGAAGTTCCTCTTGAGGGTTCAACGGATCAGAAACGCAATCCAAGTGTCTGGAAGCTCCAAGATGGGCTTGAAAGGTTGGGACCAACATTCCCACGATACACCTGGACAAAACGCTTAAAAGTCCTCGGGACAAACTGTAGGCAGGGGACTCTTGGTGGTGATGGTGCAGGGAGCTCTGTTAACCTGTAGCTTGCAGGGGATCCACTTCTTAATCCTTTTGAAGCCAAATACATCCACAGGGCTGTAGTTCCAGATAGTGCAGCAGGCGCACTCAGTCAGAATGCAGGGCCTGGTGGTGCAAATCAAATTACCAGCGTGGCAGTCTTTTTTTCTCTTAGATTCAAGCAGCAGATCTGAGAGCCTCTGCACCTCTCACATATTTATTCAGTGTTCTCTTGGGACAAGCAGGAGATCACTCCTGTCCAATGAGGTAAAAGGAAATACCACAGAACATGACAGCTTCCTCCAATGTGTGACATATTATTCTCGTCGTAAACACGGCATTCCTCCAAAATTTATGATGGCTGAAATCTCAGCAGAGGAGCAAAACTAGCTAAAACAACCTCCAGTGTGGCTCATTTCCATATCTCTCCCCTCAAACATATGGAGATTTCTTCCTTAAGCCTGTTATCTGGCTGTCCCATTTGTTACGATTGATTATTTATTATTATTCACAACTGTTTATGATTCCCTACTCAAGTAGCAACCACAATCCTTGTCAGTGTGAGGCACAAGCAAGCCCCAAATCAACCTAAGTTCAACCCTCTGGTTAATAAAGTGAAAACACACACACAAGAAAAATTCCAGGCCAATTTCAAATAATAGAGCAACATTTATTTAATAAATCAAGACCAAAATGACAAATGTCCATTCAGTAGAAATAGAGAAATACAATTTTGAAGATTTAAGTGAAAATAGTCCCAAAAAACCCTAAATGCAGCGTGTAGCTATCTAGTCATGTGAGACTGGGAGAAAGTCACTAGTTCATGTCAACCTCAATGGAGTGCGGATCAGATACAGGGACTCAGATGAGCATTAAAAGTCATAGATGGATGTTGCTGTAGAGCCAATGACAGGCCGGGCGTGACGCACGGTCATCGCTGTAGTGCTAAGAACCTGTTGTCTTTGTGGAAGGTCAAGCCTGAGCTTCGGAGTGGTGCTCCCCACGAGCAGTAGATGCTGTAGCATGAAGGGTGCGGCTGACGGAACTTCACTTTGGAGGGGAAGTGTGAGCAACATGGTTTTGCTATCAAAGGCTACTAAGCAAAGAGACCAAAAACTTAAATTCAGCTCTGCTGAGGCCACACCAAGGGCCCAGAACTAGAGGGGCATCACTTAGGGATCAGGGGCTTACTTCAGCTGGATCGGGGTGCCAGTTCAGGTGTTTGGGGACCCGTTATGTCCCTCTGGTTCTGAACAAAAGTTCAGCAGATTAGCACTAGTAGTCACACTGGGAATCCTGGATTCAGGTGCGAGTCCAGTCCATGTGAATCAGGCAGGATGGTAGTAGAACAGCAATTCAGCAAGACAGTAGTCCGGCAAGGCAGTAGTCCAGCAGGGCAGCAGTCCAGTAGAATGGCAGTCATTTTATCAGCACAGCAGACTTTCTTCCTGGTAGAGTCTCCACAGGTCCAGAAGTCCTCTGAAGAATTGATGTCTGAGGTCCAATATCTATACCAGGTGTCTCTTTTGAAGTGGGAGGAGCTTCTAGAGGTTTTCCTTTGAAGTGCACAGGTTTCCTCTCCTTTTAAATAAACTTCTTTACCTTCTCTCATGCACCTGTATGTAAATGGGAGTGACCAAACTTCATGTAGGAAAACGGTACCCAGTGGTTCATATCTGCCAAAGGCATAATGTTTCATACATGAACTGAACTTAAACAATGGAAAAGGTAAAGTGATTAACCCATGTACAAGCCACACAGCTGAGTTCGATTCGGCCACAGAAAATGGTAAAGGTTCCAACTTTTCAATCTGCAATAGTGAATATGTCGCATCCTTCATGGACATGAACTGTTGTTTATCAGTCAGATTAAACGTCAGGAATAAAGATAATGTATTCATGTAGTCCCAGGGAACTTTCCCAGCCTTCAATGTTTGTAAAGTCCATGCAAACTGCATTATAGAATGCAATTGATTTTGGCCATGGTATAAAACAGACATATCATCCTGTACAATATCCACAACAGATGAAACAATATTATCTAATGTGTAAATTCTGAAAGAAAGAGTGTTAATGCTATTATCAATGACAGCAAGCACTTTTTCCAAGTTTGCCTGATCAATGGCTCTTAATCTAGAAGCAGCTTCAATTTGAGATAATTTCCAAACTTCATTGTAAACAGCATATACCCATCTTTTGGAGCTGCCACCCACAGGGCCCTTAACAAAATCATTCAAATCTACATCATCAGTTAATTTGGACAAATGAAGTTTAATTGATGCCAAGGTGGAGTGTTGAAGCCAATTTTGACATAATTTTCCTACAGAATAGGTAGTAACAGAATGGGAAGATTCAAATCTGGGGTCTACTCTAACCTGTGTATAGCCAGGGAGCAGACCCAAAAAACAATTTTGACAGAAATCTGAACTTTTCCGGCCTAATAACCTTCCTTGAGGATCCAGGGTGGAAATATTAAAGGATATATTAGTAATTTAGGACTGCAATTCATCAAGGGACATATCTGTGTGATTATCCCAGGTCGGACAAGTAGCCAGATCAGGAATAGTAGGGGCATTCATCTTTTTAGAAGTAGCCAATCCAAAGCAGGTAGTCTGATAAATAGTAGAATTCAAAAATAAAATATGGAACGGGATAAGGCACGCACGATGCAAAGCCTCAGAGCCTTGCACCTGCCAGGTTTTAGAACCCCAAACAGATTTAAGATCTATGGTATTTTTCCATAGCTCATAGCCCCCTATAGCTAAGTCATCCATAAAGGATTTCGAATACAATCATTTAGTTTGGCAGCCATTTTAAAATAAAATAAAAGGCCTCAAGTTTAGACACACTGAAATCAGTAAAATATGTAAATTTTTTCACTAGAGTTTTGGAGATGCCTTCAATGGGAGCTGGACAATGTTCCCATTGTGTATAATTACCGATATTCCAAAATGTATTCGCTTTATGCAGGAAATGATTACCATAGTGTTGGTAGCAAAACAACTCCCCATAATTTGCTGAGTCTAAATACAAATCTTCAGCATCAAAAGCAGCACAATATTTCAAATCAGAAAAAAGAGCCTCTACGGCTTGGACATCCCAATCATCAGAGCGTATGTTTTGTTTCACAACATCCCCCGTAGAAACACGAAGTACATTGGGGACATTAATCACCTCTGTGGGGCCATGAATTTGAAATTTAACAGCATCCCATACAATCCCATCTAACACAGGCCAGGCAGTAATGTTAACAAAAGTCTGGTCCCTCTTCATGATGTATGATGAGGAGTAGGGATGGGGTGCCAAAGTCCCATCAATTAATCTAATTGCAGATCTTTCGGTCAGATAATGTCCATTCATTAGATGAAAAAAAACAACCACAAATCCAATGGACATGAACAAAAAAAGAGATATGAGCACCAGCCTAATGTAAGTCCAAGGGGGAATTAAAAAAAGTCTTTTAAACCAAACAGAAAAAATTGAAATTTTCGATGGGGCATTCGATGTTGTAGAGTTAGAGTTAGTGTCAAATGAAAAATGTGACTGGTCAACTGCACTTGAATGCACACCAGGCAACGACACATCTGTGGGATAGGTATACTCAGTATCTTCAACAGGACCACCAGCCGGTGGAGTCAATAAAGGATTAGTAACTGTATGCATCTCAATGGCAATGCCAGGCCTGTTGTTATTTGCCAGAGCCAAAACAGAATTTCTCAGCATTGCTGGACAAGAGACCGCTGGAGTCATACTAAGAAGAATCGGCCACTCGTTGTAGTTTGACATTGTCAATGGAGATGTACCTGTTAACCTTGTGACCAGGAAGTGGTGGTAAAATGACTGTTCTTGTACCGTGCACACCAAGCACTGGAACCGGTGCACGATAAGTGGGGCCGAACTCCTTCTTGTTCTTCACCTTCTCACGGACCAGGTCACCAACTCGAGGTAGCCAGACAACTACCGGAATCTGAAGTGCAGCATCAGTTGGGGAGGACAAGTGTTCCTTTGCAAGACTGTCTCGAGTCTCTTGTAGATTCTGCATTACAGCAGAATGATCATCTACGTCAAAGGGTGTGGCCGATGCCGCCATGTCTAGACCATCAAGGTCCGGGACAAAAAATGTTATGTCAAAGAGCATTTCGTATGGGGTAGAGACCTTCTAGGGAAATTATTAAGTGCACGTTGAACATTATACAAATGGGCCAACCAGTTTCTGCCAGTACCTAAAACCCTAGCTGTCAAGGACTACTTTAAGTCACGGTTCATTCGTTCCACAACACTATTGCCCTCAGGCCGGTATGGAAACGAAAATTTTACTTGGACCCCCAAAGACCTCATGGCATCCTTGTACGTCTTAGAGGCGAATGCTGGACCCTGGTCCGAATGGAGGGTACCACATGCAAAAATTCCCACAAAGACACGCAAATCCCTGATGACAGTTCGAGCATCAGCACTCCTTTGTGGCCAGACCCATAGAAAACGTGTGCACGAATTCACTGCAACTAAGATGTACTTATACGCAGTATCAGAAGAGAAAGGACCGCAGTGATCCTAATAAACACACCCAAGTGGTTTATTAGATATGTACAACTGTGTTTGAGATGGACACGCAGCAGTCGAAGGTTTAATCTGCTGGCAAATGTCACAATGGAGGACATAAGCATGAGTCTGTTTATACAGTCCGCGCCACCAGTGACATTGTTGTAAGAGAGTAACAGTCGCAGAGACGCCTGCATGGGCAGAAGCCATACCTTCGTGAGCGGCTGTTATCAAGGAAAGCCTGTAGTCCGCGTTGGGAATCAATCTGTCACCAATGTTGGTAATTCTCACATAGGGAACTTTATCAGGACTTAAATGATAAGAGTATTTAGAAGGGAAACCTCGAGGGTAATTATCACCCTTCTCTGTTGCAGCAGATGTCATCATCAATTTTAGTTTTGGATCTTGTAACTGCTGCTACCAGATATGTTGCCACTGCAGTTTTCGCTGCTTCGCCAGCTAAACTGTTGCCAACAGCGTGTACCCCGATGCGCTGCTGACCAAGAGTATGAATTACATTCACGAGAGGCAGATGTTGTTTAAGTTCTGTGACTCGAACCCAAAGGATTTTATGTTTGATTAGGCTACCTTTGGAATCACGATATTCATTTTGAGATCAAAAGAATAAATTGTCGCTGAAAGACTGAACACAGTAAAAAGAGTCACTCACTATAAAAGTAGTCATTCGAGGATCAGCAAACTCTAGTGCAAGCACCAGAGCACGAAGCTCTGCTAAGTGGGTGGTACAATCACCAAATGTCTGCATATGCACGACATCAGACTTGAATTCTCCATTCACTAAAGTACCAGCCACTATTGCGCAGGTCTCTGAATATGCGTGCTTAGACACCGTCGCTGGCTGCTCTGAACCGTCAGTGTAAATGATACAATGGTAATCCTCAAGCGGGCGCAAGGACAGAGGAGCTGGATGAACAAATTCATACTGCAAATACTCCTGAGTCTGCAATGAGGCATCAAAGATCAAAGTGACATCCGGAGATGTCAAAGAAGTGGCCCATTGTATCCAACGTGGATGCAAAGCTTTTGAATTCAGTACACTGGCTTTCGTCACTGCCTCAAGTGCAGGATACGGTGTGACAACCAACATGCGTTTCCCTTGCGACAGCGCTCTCTCTTTCAGAATCGCAATTTGCACTGCAGTCAAAAAAATTTCGACTGTTGAAAGCGCATTTCATCCGAAGTGTACAAGTGTGACTTGTAAGCAATAGGGACTGTGTCTCCCTCATTAAACGTTAAGTACGTGAAACCCACTGTGCCAGGCACAATTCTTATTACAAGGTTAGTGTGGTTATCACGCGTCAATAAGTATTTAGAAGCAAGAAGATCAGCCAGCAAAGATTGCAGGATAGCTGAATGTTCTGGCAGCCAGCTCGATTTGGAAAAAGTTGGTTATACCAAGGCATATAGCGACTTGATACGCTGGGCATAATCAGGAATGTAAGTATGCATGAAATTCAAATAAACCAGCAAAGATTTAAGTTTTTTCAGAGCTGTGGGAGCATGCAGACATGCGCATTTCTCCAGGAAGTAAGGTGCTAAACCTCGACCTTTATTGTTGAGTTCATTGCCCAAAAACAACACTATATACTCTGCAATGTGTGATTTTGCAAAGTTAAATTTGCAACCGAAGTCCACAAACTTAACAATGATGCGGTCAACGCGACATGGATGCAGCCATAATTCATTGACTGTGAGATTGATATCATGAACATACGAGTACGTATCAGGTTCAAAGCTCTCCAACAGATAGACTACACGTGCGACAAAGACACCAGGACTGTTTTTATAGCCCATGGCTAATATTTTAAACTGTTTCTGTTTGCCGCCAGAAGTAAAGGCCGCCCATTGACTACTAATAGAGGACAGGTTATGGCTATAAAAGTCATTTGAGATGTCAAGTGTGGTCTTAAACCTTTTTCTCATGAGACTATCAATGAGGGCAGAACTGTGGGTGTTTTATACCGCGCACGTTCGACAATGAGAGTTCAAATGCCGATAATCCAAAACTTGGCGGTACGACCCATCAGGTTTGGTTATAGTGAAAAGAGGATTATTCATGGGTGACACAAATGTTTCAATTATACCTTGATATTCCAATTGTTCAAGGATTTCTGCGACGTGAGATCTAGCTTCACGGCGCATGGGATAATGGGGTTGTGGCATAGACCGTAACGGAATCTCATGGCTTGGTGATAATTTATCCCACCCAACCTGTGTACGGTACAACGTCGGAGCAAGCACTTGTGCCCACTCTTCTGCAAAGATCTGAGCTTGCTCCTTCGGCACAGTGTGTGCGAAAGAAGGGAGGATTACCTCCTCCCCCGTAGCAGCGGCCAAAACGAAAGCTGGGGGCCAGTCTGCCTCTGCTAACAAGATGTCATATGTAGAGGTCAGATTTTCCCCAAAAATCCCTTTTATGGTACGCTGTATGTCACCTTCAATTAAAAGGACTATGTCATATAGTCTGTCAGGGGGAGCCACTCTAGTGTCAGCAGTTTCTACAGTAATAAATGTGTCAGTTGCTGTCACCTTCAGATATGGACGCAGTGCTTGCCGCACTATTGTAACCTCCGCTGCACTGTCTAGCAGTGTAAGTGCCCATGTCTGGTTCCGAAGCTGTGTTCTCACTAACTTTGGCATACCTCGCTGTTAGTGTAGCAACTTTCTTTTTCTTAAACTGAGGTCGTTGTCATGCAAATTCATCCTGCTTGCCTTTACCATCAGCCGGGCGGGGCTGCTCACATCCTTGTGGTACAAAAGGGGGTGGTGATGGACGGAGCATCAGAACCAATCAAACACTCACACCCAGTCAACAGATCTGGGTTTGATCCATCACCGTTCTTTAGCCCACTCTGCCACCCCAGTTCAGACATGGCCATATGCAAATCAGTCTGACCCTGTGCCCCATGGGAACAGTCCAGCCCGAACTGCCAAGCCGTGCCTTCCCTGGACCGGAAACAAGCTTCATCCCATCATCTGGCAGCCAGAACTGCATCAAATGACGCCAGAGAGGTGCGCGACTAGGTGCAGTCTGCAATAGCAACCTCAGCCATAAGGATGCAGAGAAGAAAAATAATCTATATTAAACCGTAGTACAAAAGGATCGGTAATTCAAAATGAAACCTTTTTAATTGTCAAGCTTGAAAGAACCTATAAGTCAACTATATAGGTAGGTCTAAGCCGTCACTCCTGCTAACCGGAAACAAGAGTGAGGGTGTTGTGAACAAATATAAGCACTACCAAGGCGTCTCAATCATAAAACCAAAACATTAGGTGTGCCATGTTGCGGGGATGCTGCTCATGTACAGAACTATGTGCGGGAAACCAGGATCTCAGTGAATTGTGGTGTACCAAAAAACTCACCTCAGTACCCGGAACCCCTATCCGACTAGCATCAGTGTCTCATTCGTTCTCCGTATCATCTCGAAGCTACCAATGATCAGATAACCCAGAACAAGCGACTTAGAGTACTCTCAGGAATGGTGGGAATCAGAAACACCTTTTCGCTATTATTCTCATATCAGTCCACAATGTGAGTAATCAGAGAAACGGAAAAGTTTAAAATGTTTATTTTTAACTACGTGCTCCAAGGTGCAGTACTTTGGCTAACATAAGCAGACAAATGATTAAAAATAAAACCATCAGCATTGTTACTATACCATAAAAAACAAAGGGAGAAATCATATTACAATGAGAGTGGAAACAGGTTCTATAATATCTTGTGTACCACCCTCCCTTGGCTAGTAAGCTAGTTTTATATAATAATAGAAGGTTTCTAGGTTTGAATGGGGAACCCCATACCTCAAAAATCAGCTTAGGTTAATCACATCACAGGATCAGCTCTGCTCTCTGTGTCTGGAAATGTTTTCTCCAAGTGTGTATGGCTCATGCATGCAAATGCAATATTAAAGGCACCCGAGTTTCAGATATTTGCAACTGTGTGCCTGTTGTGGGCCGATCAACCTGGATTCAAAAGCATAAAAGCATACATTGTTATTTGACCTTGAAAGTTTCTGCACACACTTTTCAGACTAAGGTCGCGGTGCACGTCTAGGGATGTGAACAACAGACCGTTCCCATGTGAAGAAGAGCAAACAAGCAGTTTAACTTATAATAACAGCTACCTGTAGTGTTGTGTGCAATAGCAGCAAAGCGGCAAGATGGCATTTAACTTCTAAAACGCTTATGCTATCATAGCAATGTGTGCAATGTGTGCAGGCAAAACCCTGTCTTCACTACACTTCCATCCTGCCAGTGATGGCTCATCCCTGCACACCTAGGCTCTCTATTGTGTGTTGCTGCCTATGAGGAATACACAAGGCCCATCTGCAAGCTACAGAGACAGGCTGCAGGCACTAAATAGCAAAAGCTGTAAAATGCCAACTTTCTAAATGTAAGTGTAAGAGTGCGGTGGCACTCCTTCCCTTAATTAATGTGTACGTTTTTGCTTATAAGACTGCCAGTAAATGCGTGCAAACAGCACTGTGAATTGTCCCCACACAGCTTATCAATGATAATACTAAGGATACAACACTTTACGCACCCAGCTGCTGCACTGCTGAAGTGGGAAAAAATTTCCCAAGTTTGAACCATATCTTCCAAAGTAAACCAAGCTCATCCATAGTAAACCAAAAGGTGAATCATTCTTAGGTAATCCTTGTATTGCACGCTTGTGAAATCACTCCGGAGACAGCTTGGTTGAACAAGAAAACTTTATTCCTGCATTTTCAAATATCTTCTGTTGCCAATCCAGGCTTTTACATAGATACGTGCTGTCAACCAACTTCCTCAGCAGACACTTTTAGAAAACCCAAGGCATTTCGAACCTTTAATGGTTCTTTGTCAGGGGTCACTGTAATAAATCAAAGAGAACTGCTTAACCAACCCTTTAAGAAAAACTTGCTCAATACCTTATGGGTAACAGTGACAACCAAAATCACTTCCCCAATTCGTTCACCCACCTACCCTCCTCAATACAACTTAGACTTTCCTTAACAAGAAAAATAGAAACAATCATAAAAAGCAATACGGCTTAAAAAAACGACTTAAAAAAACCCACAATTATGAAAAGCCATGAACTGTGCACATTTTCCTTGAAAACGGCTAGTTGACATGTTCGTGCCGTCCTTTGTGTTTGAAAAAACATCATCTTTCAGTCCCGCCTAGTGCGTACTTAAAACTACTGACACACGTTTCCCCAATAAACAACATGATTGAAGCTAAACCCGCGACCTGGCTGAAACTGGGTGTGTACAACTATCAGAACTGAAGCCCAAGGACCCATAATACATCGGGCTTGTTGTCGAACATTGATACCCCAACTCAAATTGAAAGGAAAATAAAATGAAAATCTTGAACGTGAGCCAAAACTGGTGCCATCTGGAATCATGCAATTTAAAAGTAGACTTTACCAGAAGTGAGGATTTGTTTTACAATATCAAAGACACCAAACATTAATTGGTTGCCTGTCCCTATTTGGAAGTTACAGCTTATTAAATGTATTAAGGCAAATCCAGTGTTATTCTTTGGGAGCGGTAGACCTTGCAGTAGTGAAAAATGGATATAAGAGTTTTTCACTACAAGGACATGTAAAACCTAAAAATACATGTCCAACTTTTTAAATGCACTACACCCTGTCCCCTGGGCTGTCCAAGGCCTACCCTAGGGGTGACTTGTATGTATTAAAAAGGAAGCCTATGTGACTGGCAAAAGGTTTATTTTGTGAGATAGCAGTTTAAAACTGCATACAGGCTGTAATGGCAGACATGAGACATGTTTAAAGGGCTGTTAGGTGGGTGTCACAACCAGTGGTGCAGGTCCACTAGTAACATTTAATTTACAGGCCCACTTTACTAGGGCCTTACAATTGTTGATATTGATAAAAACAATGCTAATGCTTATGACGGTACCCTAGCATACACAAATGAAATCACATTGCTATTGTTACATTCACCTGTCATGAACTCTCCATCAAACCCGACTTGAAAATCTGTGTAACTGATTGACAGGTCACAAGTGGGGTGGCACATAGCCCTCAGATAAATGCATGAACAGAAAACACATGTTCATTCCCCATGTAAGCTCAGCGACACGGCAATGGTCCAGGGAAATTGGCCCCAATAAAGCAAACAGCGCTATAGGTGTGCACACATACCCAAAACACCATAAAGTCAGAAGCCACATCAAGTTAGGAACACACATCCAATCAGGACACACACTGTACATGCAGCGATCATTCACCCCTCATGCTGGACATCTAGATACACTAACCCACTACCTAGATTGACCTCAAATCTTTTACCACCAAGATGTTGGAAATATTAATTTTTAAGATCAATACTTTGGACTCTGAAACTTGGAGAGGAGCCTTGGTGTACAAAATTTGTAATTCAATTATTGGAATTGGTAGCATCACATGCATTAGCAGCCGACAATGTTATCCTAATTGGAGAATTTAACGATCACACTGAGCAATTGTCTGACCCTGGCAATAGTCAGTTAGTTGGATCAATGGAAACACTGGGAATGGCGCAGAAGGTAGTTGGCCCTACGCATTTAGCAGGGCATACTCTAGACTTAATAGTTACAAATTCTACCAAACTGATAATTGAGCCCTCTTTTCCATTATTATGGACCGGTCATCATCTTTTAAAATTTTGTAAATCTATGAATCCTTCCAGGAAACACGGACAGAATAAAACCTTTTTGATCCGGCCGCACGTAAATTAACACCAGATGCCTTCTCAGTCCATTTCAAACCACAGCAGATATGCCAAACAAATACAGTGGAACAGGCCGCAATTACCCTGGAAGATGCCATTATATCCACATTGGATGTGGTTGTCCCTCTAGCCAAGGTCAAAATTAAAAGAAAAGCAGCGCCCTGGTGTACAACAACATTAAAAGCTGATAAACAAACCTGTAGAAAAGCAGAGCGCCAGTGGAGGAAAACTAAATCCGATGTAGATTGCAGGGAATATCGACGGTCTCACCTCAATTATATAAAGAATATTAAATTGGCCAAGAAGTTGTACCTGTCTCAGCAGATAAACAATGTAGTACATTCCAGTAAAGAACTCTACAAAATATTGAAAGAGTTCACATCTCCACAGGTAGAACAGCCCTCCATCCTCCCGACCCAAGAATGGGTAGACTCGATAACCTTTTTTTTCGACAATAAAGTCAGAACCATCTATTCATCTTTTCCTCAAGGCGACATATACTATCATCAGCAAAAATAGTAGTGTGTCCGTGCCCCCCTCACAGCCTGAAATAAATGATGTGCCCTTACTGTTGGAATTTGAACCTCTAACTGTTAATGAAGTACTTGGAGGTTTAATTAAGATTAAATCAGGTTCCCCTGTTGACCCCCTTCTGCCGCGCTCTTGTTCAAAGATAATGCCTCTACTTGCAAATATATTAACTACATTCTTTAGTATGTCATTAGAACAAGCCCAAGTCCCCACCCGATGGAAAATTGCCCAAGTTAGGCCGATTCTTAAAAATCCTTCGGCTGACCGTAGTCTACCGTCCCATTTCATTGTTACCTTACTTTGGGAAGGTGTTGGAACATCTAGTTAACATACACCTCACTGCCCATCTTGAAAACTATGGTCTGCTGGATCTCTCACAATCAGGTTTCCGTGGAGCTCATAGCACGGAAACTGCGGTCTTTGAAATCGCCAATAACATCAGGGTTGCACTGGACAAAAGAGAATCAGCAATGCTGGTTCTCTTGGACTTGTCTGCGGCCTTTGATACCATCTCCCACAGTATTCCCACAGTATTCTGATACATCGACTCTGGGAGGTGGGAATTTGAGGGAAGGCTTTGGAGTGGTTTAAGAATTATTTAACGGATGGCTCTACCACCGTTCTTATTGATTATATAGCCTCGTGCAGCCGCCCAGTCAGTGTAGGTGTCCCACAGGGCTCTATTCTTAGCCCCATGTTGTTTAACCTTTATTTAACACCATTGGCTGGTATCAGTAGATCATATGGTTTTGAAACAGTGTTGTACGCCGACGACACTCAACTGTTGGTCACTTTTGGCCCCCGGAATTGACAAGCAGTACGTAATCTTGGAGTACCCATCGATACTTCACAGTCCATGAAAACCCATGTAAACTTGGTACTCGGCGCTTGCTATGGGATTATGCGTAACCTTCGCAGAATCTTCAAGTGGCTTCCTATTGAAGCCAAGAAACCTCTTGTGCAAGGTCTTGTTATTAGTCGTTTGGATTACGGGAATGCTTTGCTGGTGGCACTATAGGAAGATCTGTTGTCCAAGCTTCAGATTCTACAGAATACTGCTGTCAGACTCATTCTCAATTTCCCCTCTAGATCCCGCTCAGCCCCTAATCTTAAAACACTGCATTGGCTTCCGGTGCGGCAGAGAGCCCATTTTAAAATCCCATGCCTTACTCACAGGACCCTGTATGACACTGGCCCAAGATATTTACCTAAGAAACTTCAGTGGTATATGCCTGGCAGACCTTTAAGGTCGGGTACCAAATTGCACCTTGCACAACCATGCATCCGAACCTTCCAGAAATGGTGGCTGATCATTCTCTTATCTGGCCCCCAAGCTCTGGAATAAGTTACCACCACACCTCTTACTCATAGTTGATCATAGACGTTTCCGCAGAGAACTAAAAACCTGGCTCTTCTCCCAGTAAACTGACTTTCACTGTCTATCTGCTGTTGTTGTTGCTCAGCGCCATGAGACCTCCCCGGTGATATGTGCGCTCTACAAAAACCTTTGACATTGACATTGTGTCCATGCAAGGTCAATGTCCAGCTGCATTTGCTATCAGGAACCTTTTAATATTGACTCTACAGACAGGGGCCACATTCTTTACCAAACAAAGATCGCTGGATGTACTTTTATTGCTCCCAAAACTGTATAAAAACCCTCAGATTGATTGTACTTTGAGACATTTCACAGACCCGTTTCTATAAGCTGTACTCCTGGCCGCAGTGTTTAAGTAAACCAACTGTTCCTGTTTTGACAAACGCTTCTTGTCTTTTGTTTTTTCAAGGTAAATTCATATTTGAGCAACATTTTGTTGAGTCAGATAGGAGAGATTCATACCGCAAGCCTGACTGCAACTGAAGGAAAAAGACCCCGCCTGGACGAATTCACATCTGCTCAGAAAGAAAGGTGAGAAGACGCCACAATGGATTGAAAGTTCTGCTGAATCTGTGGGGTGGAGGTCTATTCTGAAGCCGCTGTCAGAGGGTAAGAGACCACATCTGATCCTTACCCCCCAGCATTTGGCATACTGCAAACTAGGAAGAAGCACAAAAATTTGACCTGAGGGCACTACCACTGACAGCAATTTGGCATGTTACCTATTTTATGTTGGTCTCGGAGGCATTCCTTCAGAAGTCACCTTTTTTCAATAGTCAGCATGCTTGGAAGGGTGAATTGGTTGTCCCTTGGACCGCTGGGTGTTACACAGATGGTACGCATGGGTGCCGGGTGTAATAAAGGGCCAACACATCAATCTTATTTTTTTTAATAAAGGAGTTTTCTCAGTGCTGCCAGGTTTCTAACACTGTCAGCATTTTGAAAGAAGTGAGAGGTTTTGCATGCTTGGACCATTGGGCTTGACACAGATGGTAAGTATGACCCAGGGTGTGATATGGAGTGTAATTCGGACATCAGGGAAAATTTGGATTTTGAAGATTAGGGGTAGTTTGTGTTTGGCCAAGGAGAGCCAGTGGTTGTCAAGTTGTTCCTCTTTACCGTATGCACATTTGTTCTCTTTGTCCTGGAACTGATATTGACAGACTATAAGTCTCACTTAATTCCCTGTACCACGCAGAGCCGCCCCTGGTCATCGAGTAACATGCGCTAGGAGTGGGCTAAGGTATTTCTTTTTTACAAATTCATAGTTTTTTCTCTGTCATGTTTTTTTCTATTTATCTTCATAATGGTTTTTTATTGATTCATTCTTGATGTTGTGATGCTAGTAAAATTATTGCAACTGTATTTTTGTCTTTGATGTTGTGTGTTGTCAATCATTCAAATTGCTATTTCTCACAATTGTTGTTCCATATCTAATTTCAGACTGCTGTTTGGCTGCTAAATTCACACGTTGAAACTAACACTTCCACTTTCTTTCAGGTTGTGACCCTTCATGTGCATAGTTTTTTGCGTTTATGAAATGTTTTTTATGATGCATCTGTACATATCATTGAGCTCATAGTAAAATAGTTGTAGCCAGTAATACCCTTGCATTGATTTCCCCACGACCAGAGTAGAACCTGATATTAGCTAATCCTGAGAAACTAAGGGGTATTAATGCCTTAAAAAACTTCCCAACATATCATGTCACTGCAAAAGCACATGCAAATTAGGTTCCCCACACAGGTTAAAAAATTCAGCAACAATTACTGCAAATGGGACACACACACTAAGGCACATGTGTTTCTCTGACCAAAAGGGGAAACCTTTGACACTAACATAATAGAAGACACATTGGTACCAAATACGTAGGGCGCAAGAAGACCAGAAGAGAGGCACTGTTAGAACTGTGGGTCAACCTCGAGGAGAACCCAGAACGATAATCCTATCCTAGGACCAGCAAGTAAGGTGTGCACGTCATATGTAGGAATTTAGGTGCTCATCCCAATGCCTGCCATCCCCATGTTAGACTATACCAATCCACCAGTCGAGGGAGAAGCAGGGCCCCCTGCCAAACAAAAAACTACTAGATCCAGACATGGAAGGCTAACAGGCCAGCAGGCCCAGGCCATCCCAGCATCATTCCAGTCCAGTGCTAGAACTATCTGAAGTTCAACCTCCTGTCCGTCGCATTCAGCTCATCGAACCCCAGCGGTGCAAAAAATATGAACTCCCACCGGTTTAGGTGGAGACACTCGGGTGACCAGGAGACTCATAGCAGTTCTGGATAGTGACACAACTATTGGGGGTGAGGAAAGGGGTCTCAGTCCTCTGGGATATTATGACAAGGGGGGAGCAGCAGAGTATGCTCAGGCAGCTGAAGGGACAACAGAAAGCGATTTTGAGGGCAAATTCCTACAAAGAAAAACAGTGCCTAGCTCAGAACGAAGGAGGCAACCTAGGTGGGAGTTAGAGGAGAGACGTGAATTAAGGATGGACAGAGAAAAAGTTCTCACCCTGGAAGCACAACGAGAGAACAGAGCAGAGCGCCCCCCACCTGAGGAGAATAGGGGTAGGTACAGAACACCACTTGTAGAAGAGTCCGCAGTGGAACTAGAGGGGAGGCTTCAGTCTGGGACCCAAGCCTCACCAAATCATCAGCATAGGAAAGGGCTCCACCATGTAATAAGAGATTTAGGTAGCCTGGTGCAGACTCAATCAAGATGCAGGAAAAGCAAAATGGCACCTTTGCATGTGCGCAAAGAGAGCAGCGTCGAAGATGACCTAGCGATAGGCTATGTCAAAAGTGTGCTAAGCAGTCTCATCGGAGAGTAGACTAATGTAGTATTCACCCAAGCCCACATCCCAAAAGTCACGCTGACAAACACTGAGCATGGCGGGCCCGAATTCAATTCTTTCAGACAGCAAATATGGATGGCACTGAGGTAAATAATTCCAGACTGCCCAGAAGTATGATACTTGATGGCAGAAAGTATGAAGTCTGGGGAGACCACAACTGACTTTCTAGACAGAATGAGGGTACGCTGGGGAGAAGAGACAGGACAGCAATCGACTGATACGGGCCCCCAGGTCGCATTCTTCTATGACATCCTCAGAAAGAGGCTACCCACCAAAATACAAAGTGGATTGGAAAGTGCAGTAGAGTTAGAAACTAAACCTTGGTAGAGTTAGTGACCACATATTGCATTATTACAGAAAGAAACAGGAAAAGGACAAAGAAAAGCAGGAGCAAGCCCATAGTGACATCGCCAAGCTGGTCCAACACAAATTGAAAAAAAAACGCCTCTGAGATGGCTGCATTGACCGCAAGCATGCGGATGGCACCAATCTTAAAGGGGGCTCAACTGCAAAACCCTCAGACAGTACTTTCAACCCAATTACAACAACAGACGTCGGGGAGGTTGTCAGTAGGCCTGGGCTAAATTTTGTTCCACTCGCGGAAATTGCGATAATTTGACATTTTCGCGTTCCGCGGAGAGCGCGAAAATATCAAAATTTCCGCATTCCGCAGCTTAGCGATAATTTGTTTCTTGCTCGCGCTGTAAAATAATACATTCTCTCGCGCGCGCGATCGCTTTACCTGAATCTCCGCGTTCGCCGACAAGTTTTCCCGATCCGGTCGCGTTCTCCACGAGATGTTGGATTGTTGGTAGCCATTTGCGCTGTCTCGCGACAGTTCGCACCCGCAGTAATGTCATAGGTCGCGCGATCACGTCTTTCTTCTCGCGATCATGCACCGCGAGCAGAGTGAAAACAAGATGGCTGCGCCCGCGAGCAATCGCATGGGTAAGTTGGCGAGCCGTGACCACGCAGAAAATACCGCAAACGGGCGGGAAAAAAACGTCCGCATCGTCGCGATATTTCCGCGTGTTTGCGGAGATTTTTAACATTTTCGCAATAATTTGCGAAAGTCACTTTCGCAAATTCCGCCCACCCCTAGTTGTCAGGGGCCAGACCATACAAAATATATTGATGCCAAAGAATGGGCCACATGGCTAACTGATGCTGCCTATAAGCCAACTACAAAACAAAGATTGTTGAGCCTGGGCCAGTCCCAGCAAAATTTCCATCCACAAAACCAAGCCCAGGGTAACACGATTGCACCTTACACTCGGGGAGATCCAACCACCACTGCGCCACTGAAGCAAGGATCAGGTAGTTGGTCAAACATGTGGTAAAAACCGCAACAGACAGGAAACTGAGCCTAACAAGGACAAGGGCCACAAACACGGCAGGGAGGGGTAACTGTCTGGGGAGGTAATGCCTTTATGTTCAGACAAAATGCAAATCCACAGTAAGTTTGATCCCCCAACTTGAAATATCCACCTCACGCACACTTCAAACATATTTTTTTTTTTTAAAAAAGACTAGTGAGACTACATTAGGAATGCAAGCCTTTACTTGCATTCTGGAAAACTCAGGACTGCCGTACGTTTTGTCGATCGGAAATCCGCACTAGAGTTCACCATTTTGGTCCCCGCAGGAACCTAGGCCCCACTCTGCTGTTGAGCCCTCAGGGTGGGGCTGGCTGACTTCACCCCAGGGGGAGGGCAGACTGACGAGGGGGGCAGTGCAGCTCTCATCCATGTACTTAAAAAGCAGGCACCCAGATCCCCTCAACCAAGTCCAATTGGGTTCCAATTACCAGATCAGAAGGACCCCACTCTCAGGACTCTGGCCATGGGCCAAAATTCCTTCATGCCTTGTGGTTCAAACCTCAGGGCCCCCAAAACGCCAGAAAGCTGTACACCTGTGTCAGGAGCCTGATTTCCAGTATGGTTGGGTTAGTGAAGACCCTGAGCCTCCATCGCACAAAATCTGACAGACAGTGAAGCGCAGCACAGTGTCGAGTCAGTCGGTAGGGGAGGTTCGCCCAAACAACCTACTGTCCCAGTCCAGCACCCCCCGGATAGATGGATCTCGTTGAATTCTTGCCTCATACTGTACTCCCATTTTTAGCAATATTGTACCTCCACCTTTCCCTCAAAGTTTTTCAAAAATCCAGAAGTCCAGTCGGTGCATCATGCTCCTCCAAAACAATGAAAGTAATGTGTTGCCAGTTAAACATCCGTGACAACAGCCGGGGACAGCAGCCAAATTTCCTGGACAAGATGTATCTTAAGGGAGAGTGGTGTCGGGAAAAACAGAATCTGCAAAAATCCATCACAGCTCCGTGCAATATGCTCAGAAATATGCTCACTCACTGCTACATGCATCCAAGCAATCAGCTGGCTCACAAAAGGCCTTACACATTCAGTCTCGGGGAGTAAAAAAGCCCAATTTCAGACACCCATCATCAGAAACACATGGGGGCTATGAGACCGCTCTCTGACCCTCTCCAGTACACAACAATAGAAACAAGCAAATCACATGAAAACCTAGGGAAATGCCCAAAAGATCAGTAATAAGGAGCCCAAAGCTAGCCCAAAACAAACCCTCTGGAAAAAGGGCGCTGTCAAGACACCCACCACCATTACGGAGAGTTCCACTGCATGCCACGTATTCGGACTGTTTTTAAAAGTAGATAACCGATTGGGGCCACCTTCCTGTGCCCCATTAAAATGGCACGTTTGAATGTAAAGGCACACCAATAATAAGAAAGGCACAGGAATCCCCACGAACAATTGATGGTGATATACGCAATGATGCAAAAGTTTTTTGTAATAAACAAACAAACAACAGCTCTTATCCAACAGGTCTGCATTGGAGCCACTAAAGTGCACCACCTTTACATCAGCCCACCACGTCTGCAGCAATCATTTCCATAACCTTAACAAGATCCAAGTGTCCAAATCAAGGACCACAAACTTATTTACCTTTTCTGAGAGTAAATAAATCCCATAACACCGGAGGACTACAGACATCTTCTCTGGAAGTCTTCCTAAGACCTACAATGTTCCACATTTTATATATTTTTACACTTCTTTGTACCCTATGTTTTCTCTAGGTGTTTCCTTATCCATTCTTCATCAGTGCACTGCCTAGTCAGTTTGAGTCCACCCTGAAGCAATCACCGCGCTTGCATAGGTACCTCTTCCACACCACTTATATTTACACGGAACCCAACACTAGCATTCCATACGCGATACATAGCGTACTCTTACATATCATGTGGTATCAGCACTTGATCACTGTGGGCTCCCAGACAACAGCCAGGTCATGTTACATTTGTTAGATGATACTGCATGCAGTAGACACGGCCAAGCTTTACTTGTCCCAAGAGGTAGCCCTCGAAAATGTAAAGTATCTTCTCCACCTACATCTATGTTGGATTTGGGCCAAGATGCAACCCAATAGAGTAGAACCCCAAAGAGTAGTAGTGAACCTGACCCAATACAAGACCAATCCCACTGCATTATGCCTTTTCACCGTGCCTAACGACATTCAAACGTGGCTTGATAGGATATGCAGGAGGGGCACCAAAGGGGAAGATACTGTTTGGACCGAGACTTTCCAGAAAAGAGATGGCTTAACCACTGCACCTATGCACAAACATGTTAAAAAACAGTGTAGGTACCCCTTGTCAGGAAATCTGGGACACTGAGGTGATTATTTTGCCTGGGATTTAATGATGCTTTTGGCAAATTGGATTTTATACATTGAATAGATCTGCAATTTTCCTGTCCCATGTTCTGGTTCCTCTGGTTATCATTATGTTCTATCACATCAGCATGTCTCCCCTTTTGCAACAGTTGTACAACAATTTTGTTTATTTCATTATTTAATTTGCTATCAATAACCTCCTTTTTTGTTAAATATTTAGTTAAAGATGATGTAATCTGGGCAATTTGAGAATCCTCTTGATGTATTTTCTCTTTTTTTAAGGTTGTTGTGGCTTGCTAAAAATTGGAAAACCTCTTTAGCTGTTTTTTACTTGGCCTTGATCAGTTTTTTTTAGCTTATCATCCTCAAGCGCAGTAGTAATTTCATCAGGGCGGCCGCTCATGGTAGTGAGGCTCAACATGGTTATTTTACTGGTCTTCGTCTGCCTCTTGCTTTACGCCGTTTTCTTTGTTCCTTTTTTGATACTTTTTGCTCTAGGCATAGTTGAGGAACTGTTCGCTATGCGCTATGAACTCTACCAGACAGAGGGGATATGGCTATATGAGGGCTTTTAAGTTCAATAACTTTTGTCATTTGGGGAACTGTCCCCTTCATGTTCTCTAAGCATTGAGATGGTGAAAATGTTCTTGTTTTTCTTGCTGTCTCTATTTCCCATTTTTCAATGGATGATACAATACCTATTTGCTCCTGATTATTGTGAGGATCCTTCCACTCACTATTAATATTACAACTGTAGTTACAGTTATCTTTTATATCTTCTACCAGACGTCAATACCTCAGGAATTTTGATCAGCTTTTTAACTACAGGAGCACATGCACATTCTATCAGGGTTAATGCAGCTACATTTGTGCATGGATAATTAAGTTGTTTAATTCCGCCAATTTCTGATCTATTCCCAATATTGAGGTTGCCATTATATTCATTAAACCAATCTGAGCCTCCATCTTGGTTGACTGATAGTTTAAGGCTCCCTTTCTTAACTGCAATGATCTAAACAAGATATCCCAGACTGTGGACAGCTCTATAATTACTGAAGGTTCATGATGGATTAAAGGGGAATCTATAGACTTTCTCAGTTCTTCTTCTAAATGTTGGTCAATTAGAGAAGCATTCTGAAAGGATTTTTGGTTCGCTTGATATGAATTTATTTGCTCCACTGGCTCTACTGGTTCATGACTAAGTGTAATTGGGTCTATTGTTTTTCATCCTTTTTTTCACTACTACTTTTACTTTGATTTGAAGTGGCGCTTCAGTTGTTAAGAAGCTTCCCTTTAGTGTGCACACTACTTTATGGTCTTGCTGGTTTAATTGTCCAGGAATTAGTGATTGGAGTTCCAAGTCGTTAAATTTATCCCACTCGGATTCTTTACTCTCATCCATATTGTTCATTAAGCCTTGCTCATTAGCCTATGCACATTTTATCTCAAGTGACTTGATTTACCTTGGCACTTGCTGTTGGAACCATTGGTTCTGACTGACTATTTTAATCTTGTGGTGTGGAAAATTGATGGTACTAGGATCTTTCAAAACATTTAGTTTTTGTGGAATTGAAACCAATCTCTCAAACATTCAAGCTATTGGGGAGATTAAAGATTGCTTTTCAATTGAAGATTTAGCTTTATCTACTTATTGTCTGTATGTGTTGGTTCCTTTTCTTTTTTGTGAGAGTATGAAAGACCGTTTTGCACCCGACCTCATAGCTCAGTATTTAAACCTCCTAAGAGTATTTCACTATTTAAAAGAGGTAAGGTGAAGGGCAATGCAGGATATAAGTGGAACTATGCGGAAAAAAAGTGTGTGACCAGGCAGGTTAAGTCAGAGATTGGTACCTGCAAGTATTGCTTGTTAAGGGTCACCCGTTGCAAAGGGTCCGTCCTGCAGAGGCCACTGAGAAATGTGTTCATTGAAACCCCCAAGGGAAAAAAGAGAGCAGTCCTGGAATCCTGCTGTCCTGCCTTAGTCTCGCTGCCCTCTGCCTGGAGCTGCTGACAGGAGCCTCCCACCGGTGGGAGCTCCTATTAAAGTTTCAGCTCGCACTGGGCACTAAGTTCTGAGCCTGCAATCTGACTCCAAAGCTGCTCCATGTAGGCCCGAACCAACACGCCAATGTGTGGAGAGGCCCGACTGCAGGATTTGTAGAACCACCGCAAGCTGGTCGAAAGAACACTGAGGTGCGTTGTTACAGGGATGAGCAGGGCACTCCGGGTATACTCACAAGCTGCACCCAGCCTAGCTGGGCCACTTCTGTGGGGGTCCAGAGGATCACTCTTTGCAGCAGCCGACTATGACCAACGTGCTCACCCATAGAGGAACATTGCATACGTCATGAATCTTAATGTGCTGGGGCGGCAATCAGACCGGTGAAGAACCAGATCCTTTTGGACCTGGCGGCGCAGGGTACGCCTTAATCTCCTGGGTTCTCCTGCTTAGCTACACAGAGACACAGGGACACTCTGTCGGCGTAAAAGATCAGATTTTATTAGCTGCAGCTAGTACAGTTGTCCTAGAAGTACACACGGTATGTTCTCAGGAGACTGCCACTTCACTCCGTGGCGCACAATCTTATATAGTACATAGGTGACATATACATTAACTAAGAACACACCTAAAACATATAAAAGGAGCCAATAAGAAAAGTTGGAAAACAGAACAGAACCAATAGGAAAGGTTTGAAAATAAAGTATCGAGTAACTCGAAGAAGCCTCTCCTCTAACTGTGTTTGTCACCCCTCCCCACGAGCTAATTCATTAACTGACTTGTAGCTGTCTTGCAGGTGACGAGATACGTTTGTGTGTTTTGGAGGACAGTTGTGAAACAAGAGAATACGAGCAGAGGACAGCGAAGGCCAGACGATAAGATAAAATCAGAAGAGAATAGTGTGAACCAACAGATAGTTGAGACAGGGATTAGGAAAGCCAGACAGGGATTAGTGTACTCGGCCAGTCTCTAACACCAGCTTTTGTAAACAGAGGCACAAGGTTATTTCGACACACTATTGCAGGAAAAGCAGAAAAAGACTGCGATCGTCGTGCTGCCTGAGTGAGGGCAACACAAAATGGCGGCGGAGCACAAAATGGCGGGTCGATACGATCACGATCGAAAATCGAAGTTCCTCAGACCCTCCTTTTGCCAGAACTCAGGCAAGATACTCAGACTCACATTAATCTGAGTCAATGTCGATGGCCATGAGGTCATCGAGCTGTTGCTGTAGGATCATTCTGATATTCTCTGTTCTTTGTGACTTGGGTTTAGGGATGCACATAGCAGCACAAAGGTCGCAAATGGCGGGGCCACAGTGCATACAAAGGCAACAGGAGAATACGATGGCTAAAATTACTCCAAGGAATGTCAATACCTTCCAACCCCATTTGGACAGTAGTCCCCAAAACCACTCCAATAATGACCCATCTCCTTCGTCCTGATGAATCAACTCAGAGATTATATGTAATTTAGAGATAGCTTGGTATACTGTCCGAGCGTCATCAGGTATGAAAATACAGCAACTTGACCCGATCAATTTGCACACTCCACCACGGTCTGCAAGAACAAAGTCTAAGGCAACTCGATTTTGTAATGTCATAAGACGGTCCGCCTGTAGTTCTGCCGTGATATTACTTAAGGCTCCTACAGTGATGTCTATGGTGGTTTCTACGACACTAACCAGTTGCCTTATATTTCTGCTATTGGCCATTGGACCTCAAAAAGGAAGAAATCCTTTGAGGAAATCTCCTCCCTCTTGTCCTGCTGTGTCCTTAGAATTAATATTCCCTCTGCCATATCTGTTTCGATGATGATTTGCAGAAGCGGTGTATGTAGGGGGAAGAAGGAAAGCTATATAACAGGTACCAGAAAAACCAGTTGGCAATCATGTGTAAGCCCTATTATAACAAATGAAATATGTACCCTGAGATGGTACTAGAGGCGGCGAATTCTGAGAGGAGTAAACGTATGTGTGGGAACAGCTATTTCTTTGTACGGTGTCAGCAGACTGACCATTTATCTGTAGACAGAAATTGCCCTGATGTGGTATAGTCCAAATCGGTTAAGATTTTCCTTGTTTAACTTTATCACTAAGGCTAGTGACATAATGGGTGACGTTCCAGTTAGTGTACGCTTTTCTTTCGTTAACGGAGATCTTACTATTTTCCATGATTTTAGCCATAGCTACCATTCCCTTTATCAATGAACTATGACTAAAATCCAGACCACCAATATATAAACTAACGGATCGTCTGAATTTGCTTTGATAAGCATTAGAGAAGATGACAAAATAAGCCCAAGCAGAACCTTCATAGGAGAACGGAAGAACTAAATACGGCATTCCTTTTTCTACGGTATGTGGCATAAGTCCACACACCCAACAGTCAGTTGTATTGATCACTAATTGGTGCTGATGTAACAGCTGGACAAATGAGTTATTGTAATATTCAGTTCTTCTTATGAGTACATGTTGAGGAAGTGTATGAAATAGATGTGGAGAGACAGTAGAAGAAGACGAGGAGGTAGAAGGAGAGACAACTTTTCACTGCAGAGCAATAACAATCCAATTTATACACGCCAAAAGAATACACAATAATATAATAATACATAAAGTAATACCACAACGACTATACATTTCTTTACAATGATTCATTTTATCTTTACTTTCTCTTTTGCCTAATGTAGTCTCCATCTTTCTAAGTGGATGCTCACGGCAATCTTCCTCAATCACTTAGTCACGATTGTCTGCGGTCCTATGACACTGCAAGTCCTGCAGGCCTAGTGCCACTACTCAGGTCGCAACCAAGACTCCTACCGTGACCCTGCAACCGGGATAGAATACTACATAGGAGAGAAAAATCTTAAGTGTTCTTTAGTCTAGGTCTTAAGTTATAGTGTTCTTTATCAGGTACAGTTTGGTCTCGGAACAATGTTCGCGAATTTGTCGTATTCATGCGACGATGTGGTGGTATTGCTTCCTGAAGAATGTCGTCGTCCTCTTTCACAGACAATGTTCCACTCAGGCGTGCATCGCTAAAAGGTACGAATCGTGGAACCTTTTCACTCTCAGAGTCACCAATACCCCTACGGACCCACTGATCGAAGGGCAAAGGCAAAGGAACCTTCTTGCAGTGCACGCCGTGAATCCAGTTCTTCTTTCCTTCGACTTTTACTGCTGTTCTCGTTGTAAGCAAAACCATTCGAGGCTCCCTCCACCTGGGCTCTAAGTTCTTCGTTCTTTGGAAATTCTTCACACAAACCCAGTCACCTGGCTGAATGGAATGACCTGGGCCTGTGGAAGCCTCCAGCAAAGCACTCTGAACCTGTTGATGGAGAACACGCAATTTAGTTGTAAGTTCATGCAAGTAATCAATCAACATTGGATATGGCAAGTCTGAGTATCTCTTAGGGCGAGGGATTCCCCATATATTAGCTGGGCGCCCAAAAAACACTTCATAAGGGCTAAGTCCCAAATGAGAGTGTACTGCTGTTCTGGTGGATAGAAGAGCCAATGGCAAAGCATCGGGCCAATTAAGTCCTGTACTAGCCTGTACTTTCGCTAGTTTTAGTTTTAGTGTACCGTTGTAACATTCTACTAAACCTGTGACTGTGGATGATTTGCCGCATGGAACTTTTGCTTGATACCAAGACCCGCACAAACTTTTTGCATGACTTGGCCCACAAATTCGCTCCCATTGTCACTCCAGACAATGCGCGGCAAACCAAACCTGGGGAAAAATTATTTTAGTAGAGCTTTAGCTGTGGATAAGGCTCTATTGTCTTTTAGAGGGTATGCTCCTATTCATTTAGAAAAGGCGCATACTACCACCAGAACATATTTGAGGTTGTTGCATCGCTCCATATGAATGTAATCGATCTGCAACACCTCAAAAGGATATGTCGAAGGAGCAAAGTGTCCTGCCGGAGTTGTGGTTCCCTTTCCCGGATTGTACATCAAACAAACAATACAATGTTTCACTACATTGTCTGCACATTTTGGGATTCCTTCATTCTGCCACACTGGAGCCAGAAGTTTTCATATTCCTTTCGCACTTAAGTGGGATGGACCATGCGCCATAGTGACTACTGGCAGTACATAAGCGTCTGGTAACAGCCAACGTTGGTGCACAGACAATTCCACCCAACATCCCATCTCATCCAACATTCCTGTACTTTCTTTCCACTTCCTCAATTCTCTCTCTGTAGCCTCTTTCTGAATCGACCTTACACTTTCTACTGTATCCTCATACATTCCTCTCTCTCTAACCCAATTCGCAGGACCCGCAACATACATTCGACTTGTAGCATCTCTCGCTGTCTTTTTCGCTACTTCATCCGCAAATGCATTTCCTCGACCTACATCGTCAGTAATCTTTTTGTGCGCACTACACTTCACAATTGCTATTTGGGCAGGTAAAGAAAGTGACTCAAGAAGATCAGTCACCAATTGACCATGTTGTATCTTAGTGCCATGGGAAGTAAGGAATCCCCTCTCTTTCCAAAGACGCCCAAAATTGAACGCCACACCAAAAGCATATTGGCTATCGGTGTACACGTTCACCCTTTTTCCTTTGGACAACACACAGGCTCTCGTCAAAGCCATCAATTCTGCTGCTTGAGCTGAATTGTGTCTGATGCATACAACGTTCTGGATTGTTTCAAAATCAATTTTTATTGTACATATGTGTGAAATAAAATATATATGCCCCTTTTGGAAGAAACTGTATTGAAATGATTATGGCTGATAAATTATCAACATTAGCATGTGGTGTGTAGCTGGCTAAGACTGGCCATGTCACCCCTTCATTCCTAATTGGGACCCAGTCTAATGTTTGCTGTTGTGTTTGGTAGGGTACCAGTTGATGTGTTCTTGGTAAGTTAGATTTATTTCTATCTCTTCATATGGTGTATAGTTATCTGGTACTTCATCCTGTTTGCAGGTGTGAAATAACCATGTTGTGTTGTCTGCAGCTGGGAATGTAACCCAGGAATAGAATACCTCCCTCCTATTTGCTTTGTGAGCATCAACCACAAAGGTGACATCTCCACATGCAGACCATGATATAGTAATTTCTGAGTAACGCATGTCTTCAGTTCTCATCGATGTTGAGATATGCTGCACCTCCATCTTCAGACATTATTGTAAACTAATAAATGAATCTACAGAGAGGGAAAATACAATGGGAATAGATTATTTGAAAAGTTCAAGCTTGAACAACCTACTGCCAATACATAGGTGTTATCTAATCAGCTGAGGAGGATCGTCCCTACCACTACGGACAGTAACCAGTTAGGAGGTAGTTAGGGGTTTCTGAGAAATCAGGATAGAACTACTCAGGTGATCCATTAAATAAGATTCAATTCTACCCGCGTTGGGCACCATGATGTGTAGTTTCCACTTTCCAGTAGGAACTGCGCGTTTGTTGGGCAACATAAACTTTGGGATAATGCCAGACTGATTTTGAGCATCCCCTCAGGATACGTTGTCCTAGAGGCCAGCTAGCTCACATTTTCATCATAAACAACCCTAAACCCAGATGGGTAGCTAATGACGTTGGCAACAACAGAACATGACAACCCTGATCCCTCCCAGGAATCATGGTAACAGATCTAAAACTTTTTCTCAGTCGCTTGTGCTCTCTTTCTCTCAGAGGAATAATATGGAATACACAGAGGGGCATTTTTCAATATTTATTGATCCATTGTGATTCTTGCATAAAATATATGCACTGCAATGATTAATAGACAGAAGCTGATAAGAGTAATTTGCAGTATAAGGACAGTGAACAGAATGAACAGTTCCATCATCTTGCAAAACAATGTATATATGTGAGCATGTAAAACAATACATATAGCGTACTCTTACTGTGCATTCCCTAACATAAATGTCTAGCGTAAGTATGCGTTCTGCCAATAATTCCCCATTTGATAATCCCCCCCGTTACCTGAAGGGAAAGAATGTAGGTTCCCACCTTGGTCACAAGTTGGACATCCCTCCTTGCAGAGGGATCAGCAAGGAGCTGGGCTAAGGTTTCGGCACGTAGTGTCTTCGTAATGACAGCAATTTTTCTTCTGCCTAAAACTCAGAATTTCTTGTTTACTTATAACAAAAGGCATCCTTACCCTAAGCTGAGAACTTTAGTCAGGCCGCCATTGTTTATGTTCTATAGATAGCTGTTTCACCGCATTGGCGAACAATAAACAACCATATATGCCCAATGTATGTTCAGACCTTGTACTGGATGTTCAAGATGTCATGATAGTGTTCTTACAAAGTAGAATTTGTAAGCAAGAGTAGTTCCATAGAAAATAATTCACTCTGTCATGCATGCAAATGTGTCAAAAGTCATTGTGTGAAAGGGAAGGCAACTTAGAAAATATGTTTGCAAATATGTTTGAAAATGGCAGTATTTACCACTGGGCCTAACTGGGACATATATCAGGGTATGCCTGTTTTATTGCTGGCACTGGCTTGTGGTTGGGGTTGCCTACTGTCTCCTAACAAATGGGATAAACAATCCCAGTGGTTACCCTACCCACGTCTGCAGCATTTCCTGTATGTCCTATTGCAAACAATGCCACAGTTTCCCACTTTGCCTACATCCAAGATAGTAAAACCTTTCTCCTCTTATGCAGAGCCTGTGTGCCCACCCCAGAGATGTAGCTAGAGAAATGAGCAAACCCTCCTCTGTGGTAACTCCAAACAGTTCTGGAGGCATTTCCTTCCCCACTAGAATTGGTATCTGCCTTACTAGGGGAGCAAAAGATGGAGTCTATCAAGGTGTTATCTGACATCTGCTGTGACAGAGCAGGCACCTTTGAACTTATTTAATTTGATTGGCACTGGCCAAATGGTCATTCTGCCAGATGAACAGAAACACCTCTACACCCTTTCAAACTCATTCTAGATGGAACGCGTTCTTCTTCCCGCGTTCAGTCATAGAGGCAGAATGGTCCTGAAATTCCCTGAAAGCATCTGAAGGCCAGTGACTAGAGACAACTGGGTGATGACTAGAATTCAAAAGGGAAGGGGGTTTGGGAACAAACAATAAACTAAAATACCAGACTGATGAAATAGCACCCAATACGCCAGATGAGAAAATTAACAGCACAATTACCTGACCTTACCCCAATGACAGGAATGATTCACTCTTCTCTTTCCTCTACACCTTGGTGATGCTACTCTCATGTGGAAATGGTAATGATGGAGATTATTCCTCACCCAGCTATGGTCCATCCAGTAAGTGGAGAGGCTCCCTGTTAAAATATCATAGGGGAAGAAAGGAGACACATTCAGGGTTATACACACTCTGCTAATCACTTCCCAGAACACAAGACATGTCTGACAATGATACTGTTTCACACTTGAACTCACTCACTGCCCACTCCCACTTGTTACGTTAAGTCACAAGTCTTAAATGTGCACCAGCTGAGCGCTCCTGCTCACAAAGGCAGGATGTTTGAGCTCTTTAGACCTTTGGTGCAAACTCACATAAATTATATATTATTGTGCATTAATACAGTTAGAGGCCTCAAGTATTGCCCACCAAGCAGTTCTGTGACTGTTCCAATAACGAATGAGAGCACTCCAAAAATAGCACACCAAGCAATCCTTGCGACCTTCTCCTGAAATGACACTAAAGCACTATGGCAATACTTACGGTGCCGTTGATATGTTGGTGTTGCAGAATTATGCGGTGAAGTGCCAACTCAGCTCCAGGCCTGAAGGAAACACCTACCAGACTCTGGAAGCTGGATACAACCTCTGTCACCAGGAAGCTCACTGGAAAGCATCAAGAACTTCCTGGCCAGGGTTTAAATACTCCCTTTATCTAAAAATGGCCACCAGGACTTGGACTACCTCTCGAGAGTTTTTGGTGTGCCCCAGCAGCAAACGCAGTCTGAAACTGAGGCATAGCATCCCCAGCGACTGAGGGCTGACTCAGACTTGCAGCCCCAGCTGCAAAGGGCCGGTTGAGACAAAGGTGGCACTCCAACAGCACACCGGGCGATCAGAAAACTGTGCAGCCTGCACAGCTGGAATGTGGCTCTCCTGGGTGGGCTTAGGCAGGAGAATCCCCTGCTATAAATGCTTGGAGATCCACAGGAGGTGTCTGCAGAATAGTTGAGTAGGGCTCACAGGATTTAAATAGCACAGCAGCATTTCAGCAACTGCATCCACTACATTATTTCCAATGTGTTGAACACGCACCTTCCCCCTTCATGTAGTGTTCACTAAAGGTTTGTGTATGTACCAGGTTGTGCTGTTTATGGAGTGTGTGATGGAAGAGTCTGTGATGCCAGGCAGTAGACCAGGACAACTGGATTCTGGCGATGGAATGGGTTAGCAGCCCTACACGACCTACTGCTTGGGTGCATTTCCTAACACACCCTGGTCTCTGCTTTGGGAGACATCTTCACACCTCACTTAGGACTTGGACACCCAGAGGGCTGCAGCTGGAGGCTAATGAAAATTAACCCCCAGAGACTTTAGGCAGGGAAAATGTAGCTTTCTTTTTTTTTTTCTTTTTTTTTAAATATACAGCATATATATACACACACACACACACACACTCTCTCTCTCGCTCTCTCCCCCCCGCCCCCCACCCCCCACTCCTAGGACATGTCATAATCCTTAAACTGAGCAAAACTTATTTTCCTCCTAGATGAAAACCTCATATGACCATTTTTGTTTCGTGAGTCAGTGTCATTGGAATTTATAGACTCCACAAATTTCACCTCCGGCCACTTGGACAAATAATCAACTAGAACAAGGCCAAACTTTGACGTGCCACCCAAAACCCCAAAAGGTATAGATACATCAAACGCTACCTTGTGCCATGCAAATTATTGACTACAATGGGACTGACTGTAGAAGTACATGTTATTCGTGAGTTCTAACTGAGAATGCCTGCACAACAATCACAAACGTATCGTTCTATGGCTACATCTACTCCTGCCCACCAAAAATAGTTTCTTACTCCACGCTTCATGGCATATGGCCCTTATGAGCTAAATCCGAAATATTTTTGCGAATACAACCGGAATCTCATCAGAAACTCTCTTGTAAGGAATTAATGTTTCAGGAGTATTTTTATTATCAGGCCAACCACAGGTAATAAACACCCTTGTCATCACATAATGGCCTTAACCACCCTTGTTCTGACGATAACCCATGCACAGCACTGTCAGTTGAACTCACTGCACACGCCATTTCTAATTCATTCTTCATTTCATGTGTGTCCACTCTCTCTCACAGGTAATCTGGACAATCAATCAGTCACAAAATTCTTGGCACTTGCCACATATTCTAGCTTGTAATGAAATTCTTGCAATCTGTATTTCCACTAGGCAATGCTAGGGGTAGCTCTTCCTCCACCCCTTGTACTGAACAGATCCACCAGTGGTTTGTGATCGATCCTCAAAATGAACTTAACTGCCCCACACAAGATTTTTGAGATATTGGACACCCCACCACAAACCTAGCGCTTCTTTTTCGATAACAGAATACGTATCCTCATCATCCCTCAATGTTATTGAAGCAAACACAATCATTTCCTCACTACCATCGCCCCTTCTTTCTACAGCACCTAATCCAATATCGCTTGCTTCAGTAGAAATAATGCACATCATTAGAATCAAAAGCTTTGAGAGGTCGTGCATGCACAATCTTATTTCTGATTGATTCAAAATTCACATCACATTCATCATCCCAGACGAACTCCGAATTCTTCTTTAACAGTTTGTGCAAACATGCCATTGTATCAGTAATTTTACTCACAAATGTGGCATGGTACTCTACAAAACCTAAAATGAGCAAAGCTGATCTTTTGCGCTCGGTCTTCTCGCATTCTGAACAGCTTCTATAATTTTAACCTTTAGTTCAACAGCCCTGCTAGATACATGGTTTTTCAGAAAAATTTGCACATCCTTCCTTAAAGTCATACCACTTGACTTGATGATTTCCAACACCTTTCTCAATCTGCAGTCATGTTCAGTCTCACTTTTGCCAAATACCAAAATGTCGTCCTGGGTGTAAGTAAAACCTCACAGTGTTCTTTTTTTATTTTTTTGCAGTTTGCACATACTGACAAATAATTACAAAGAAAATCAGCACAGTTACATAGACATGAAGCCGAGAGAGACAGAAAGAAGAAGAAAAAAAAAAAAACACAATTCAGAAAATAGCATAGCAGTACATCCTTTGTCTTCTCGGGCCTAACAGTAGTAAGAAAGGAACAAGGAATCCAACTTATAAACACATTTTGGGATGCTATATTCTCTCTACCTCTCTCATTCTGGTCTCCCTCCAGTTTGAAATGGGAGACCAGATAAATTTCCCGAAATCCCCTGTTTTCTTCCCATTCTGTGCATACAGGGAGATCTCTATGTTATGCATACCCAATAATCTGGAAAGCCACATTTGGAATGAGGGAGCAGTGGTATCCTTCCACCCTGCAGAGATTAAAATCCGAAGTACTGCTACAGAAATAAAAACCAGGGCTTCCTCGGCTTTTCCCAGTTTTAACCTATCAACAATGCCCAATAACATCAGGGAAGGGGATAGATCGATCTTTTGACCTAACAGCCCCTCCCAGAATTTTTCTATCTCACCCTGGATTACAGCTAGCGAGCCACAATTAAAGAACATATGCAGCAGATCTGCATGACCAGTGTTACATCTGGGACATCTGTCGTCTTCCCTGACCCCCCAGGCATATAGCTTGGCAGGCGTATGATATAAATTAAACAGAGTTTTGTAATGCTGAGCCCTCAAGTTTGTAGAACGAAATATTTTTTTATTCAGGAAGAGGACCATATCCAAATCGACATCGGGATTTCCTAATTATATGGCCAATGCACGTTCAGTTTTTTCCAGATCATCTTGTATTTCTCCTAAGAAGAGCATATAAACGACTTTTAGCTTCTTACACCCTTTGACCAACAAGTCCATCATGGGAAATTCTGCCAGAGGTGACATCCTCGGTCTTAATGCCTTCAGCGAGTGCACTAATTGAACATACAGCAACCAATGGTTTGAAGGGATACCAACACTACGCTGAAGGACATCGAACCCCAGTATCCCGTCTTCCCCCATTATATCCCCTAATGTTTTAATTCCAAGGTCCCTCCATACCTGAAGATTCCTATCTACACCCACCTGCGGGAATAAGCTCGAGTTGCATAGGTGGAGGTATGGGTTTATCTTGGGGATTTTACAGAACTTTAAGGTAGCCCTCCAGACCCCCATACCCCTTCCAAGATCTTGAAACAAGCCCTCTTATAATATCTACGATCTACTTCACACATCAAGAGGCTGACTGCTTTTCTCCCCAATAGCAGCTCATAAATTGAAGGGGGCATCTGAATATCGTTATTTACTACACTAGGACATGACTCTGACTGAAAAAGAATAGACATTTGCGTCAATAAGCAAGACCAGTGATAAAACCTCAGGTTTGGAAAGGCAAACCCACCCCTTTCCCTAGGGAGTGACATAAGATTCGTAGAGCGCCTAACCTTTCCATACTGCCAAATAAACCTTATAAAGATGGACTCCAGATTTCCGATTATCTTCTCCTCAATTAAAAGGGGTATGGCACGAAACAAATACAAGATTTTAGGGAACATTGACATTTTTAGTACATTGACCCTCCCAATCAATGAGAGGTGTAATACGTCAATTCTTTTCAGATCAGCTTCTATAGATTTACTAAGTGGAACAAAATTCTCGGCTACTATTTTATCTATTGAGGCATTGATTCTAACCCCCAAATAGCTCGCTGAAGCCACAAATCTGATATCTGATTTAATAATATTTTTAGTGCATATTATTTGCGTTTTGGATTCATTTAGTAGGTACCCCGATTGGCTACCAAAAGCCTTTGCCATTTGTGCCAAAACCAAAAGTGCCTGCTGAGGATCAGTAGTAATCACAGCCAGATCGTCTGCATACGCCAGAATCCTACTTTCGTAGCCATTACATACCACGGGGCTGATCCTTGGGCTCTCTAATATCTTCCGGATAAATGGTCGATGTAGAGAGAGAAGAGGATTAGGGGAACAGGGGCACCCTTGGCGCGTGCCTCTATTTATAGAAATTCTATCAGAGCTCTCCCCCATAACCACAACTCGCGTGACTGGATCGACATACATCGCTCTGAGAGCTCTGATGAATTTCTCCCCAAATCCTCTCCCCGCTAAAATCTCCCAAAGAAAGTTCCAAACCACTCGATCAAATGCCTTCTCGGTGTCGAGCAGGATCATGGCCATCTCGCCCCCCGCGGCGGCCTGGGCATCGAACAGAGCTATTGCCCTCCTAGTATGGTCCGTGGTGCCGCGCCCAGGTACAAACCCGTGCTGCCATGGGGAGATGAGGTCACCAATGATCCTGCCCAATCTTTTAGCCCAGATCTTGGAATATAGTTTAGTGTCCGCATTCATTAAGAAAATGGGGCGATAGGATCCCGGTTTCTCCCTGGGCTTCCCCTTCTTGTGGAAGATTACTATATTAGTTTCCCTCCATGATTCTGGGACCACTCCTGTGCAAATTATAGCATTAAATAGATCAATTAAGAGCGGGGTGATCTCAGATTCGACGCATTTGTAGACCTCCAGGGGGATCCCATCTGGACCCGCGGCCTTACCCGCGGCTAGCTCCCGCAAGGCAGCTGTAATCTCACTCCCATTGATATCCATCTCCAACTCTTCCCTTACTGAGTCATCTAATCGAGGGCCGTTATCCACAAACACTTCGCCCTGGTGACCATCCAGATTTTCCTCGGCATAAAGGCTTTGATAGAAGTTCTTGAAAGCCTGTAGAATCTCTTTGGCTTCTGTGAATTAATTCCCATTATCTTCTATCCTAAAAATAATATTTTTTGCTTTTTCCTGCTTAATTTGTAGAGCTAAAATTCTACCAGCCTGTTCGCCTGTTTCATAATGTTTGGCCCTAGATGATTGGTATTCACACATCACCCTCTGCATTACCAGCTTCTGTAATTCCGCTTTGGCTACCAACAGTTTCCTTTGACTCTCATTACTGTCCCCACCTTGTGCTATATCTGCGACTAATAATTTCCTCGTTAGTCTTTCCACGTCGCTCCTATCCTCCCTTCTCAGTCTAGCTGCACAGCTTATTGATTCGCCCCTTAAGGCTGCTTTAAACGTCTCCCAAACCCCATTTTGTGACGTGCTATATCTGTTGGCGGGAAAAAATTCCCCTACCCATTTCCTGATATGTTCTACATATCTATTATCCACCAATAACCTCCTTTCAAAGGTCCATCTAGTCCTTATCCTTTCTAATCTATCCAATTCATAAGTTAGTACCAGCGGGTTATGATCCGACAATAGCTTCGGGAGTTTAGTTATTCCTACCCTGTTTATTTCTCAGGATGACACGAAAAAATAATCCAATTTCGTATATCTCTGAAAGGGATTTGAGAAATATGTGAAGCCTGGGTTTTGGGGTTATTTGACCCCCCATACATCTTCCAACCCATGCGAGCTGATAAGAGCCTTAACAGCCCTAAAAACTCTTGGCTTCCGTCCTGAATATACTGCGTTGTTGCCCCAATCCGCTGAGATATTTAGATCCCCACAAAATAATATAGGGATTAGCCAACCAGCCAACTCTATTTCGAGGAGATCATAAATCTCAGGATCATCATTATTTGACCCATAAACTACACACAGCGTAAAGCCCTTTTCCAGCTCAACTAAAACCCATCTCCCATTGCAGTCCACTTTGGTCCGCCTGACCCCTCCCAAGGATGTTCTGGCTAAGACTGCGACTCCCCTGTTTATCGAGGATTGTGTTGTACATGCTGTCAGCTCAAAGCCATCAGAAACATGAGATTCCTTTTAGCCCAGGGGAGATGGGTTTCTTGGAGACAGAGGACATCAAATCTATTATGCTTCACAAAATGTGCCAATTTTTGGCGTTTCCTCCAATCGTTCATCCCGCCTATGTTAATTGAGCAGACTAATGCTCGCCATCATGGGGGTCTACTTGAACACCTAGATCTACCTGAGTCTTTGTCAGATTATCCGTTGCTATATCCATAAGCTGACTAGAGAGACATCCAAAATAATCCAAACTGCATCTTTTTCCTTTGTTTTCTAATATCACCGCCACCCCCCCTCCGCCCCTTCCCACCCTCAGACCCACCCCCCCGACTCGACCCCCACCCCCCTACACCACCCCCCCTCAACCCACTCTGTGAAGCGCTCAGACCAAGTCTGTGCACGTGATGGACTAGCAGAGATCGCAATGAGGACAGACAATTTAAAGCAAAAAAAAAACAACCCAAGACAACTGAAGAGACCCTTAAACCATTCAAACTGGTATGATATGCACAGCACGATTCCTCTGCCGGACAATCTACCAAGCCACTCTCATCTTAAACGATAACTGGAGTAGGACTACCCCCCTCAAAATAGCCGTTTAAGGGCTATTTGCCTAGAGAATCCAGATACTCCTTCGCTTTAATTTCTGAGGCGAAGAATAGAGTCCTGCCTTCATTAATTATTTTTAACTGAGCTGGATTTATCAGGAAGGCTTGGATCTTCTTATCCTAAAAAGGTTTGATCATCTCCCTCATTCGCCACCTTCGCTCTACGTTTGTATGGCAATAGTCCGGACGCACGAAGAATGAGACCCCTTCTCCACTTCTCCTGGCATCTGGTCTCGCCTTTTCTGCGATGGACTGTCTCAGGATAAAGTTGCCGAGAAATATCAACACAGCTCTAGGTTTGTCGCCTTCCTTCGCATTCCTGCGAAGTTTAAAGGGGGTGCGGTGGACTCGTTGTAGCTCGGTAGACCAATTCCAGTTAGAGAGCTCTGGAAATGCTTGCTCGAAGAGTTTGATGATATATGCCCTTATATCAGAGCCCTCGACCCCCTCCGGGATTCCCAATACCCTCAAGTTGTTCCGGCGGAGCCTATTCTCCATCTCCTCCAGTTTCCACTGAAGATCGACCACCTGAGAGCAGTGAGCATTAACCTTGCTGGTAGCTTCAGCTACCTCGGTCTCCGTTGTTACAACTCTCTCCTCCAGATTTGAGACTCTGTCCCCAATGTTGGCACAGACCTTAGAGAGTTTCCTAACCACGCCCTGCATCTTCCTCATTGCAGCTTGAGCTTTGCGATTATCCTGGTGGGTCTCTTCTCTATGTGCGATTATCTCTTGATGTATTGTCTCCAAGAGCGTCCATACTGGGGCTTTCCTGGAGAGCCAAGGTGGGAGAGTGATCCCAGCTTAGTTCACGATGGGGGTGACTCTGAACCTGACTCCTCGCGGCTACGGGAGGTCTTAACGCTGTTGCTGGCAAATCTAGTTCTGAGTTGCTCTCTGAATCTCTCTCAGAATCTAAATAGGAACTGCGTCCATCATCCTCGGACCAACCAGCCCCTTCGGACACTGAAAAGAAGCATTCGCTGGGATCTTTTTCCTTTTCCTTTTCACCGTTAGGGCCTCCCAAGGCCAGGTCGAACTCAGTACTCAGGAAATCCGTATTAGCTGTGACTCCCAACTGCAACTGTAACTGTACCCTTGCATTGGCCATGTCGCCACCCTGCACGGAGATACCAGCATCGTCTGTCATTATTTCCTGGGACAGTAACGCATTTTCAGCCTGGAGCGTCTCCTTAGTCGCCTCATTCCCCCCGGCTGGAGATTGGGCCGCGGGGTCGCCAGCCAAGATTGTGTCTTTAGCCGGATGTAGTGCAGGAGGCAGTGTCTGGTTGGAGAGTTCCTCAGCGCTAAGGGGGGAAGACCCCCCCATAGTGTTCCCAGTCTTAGTCTCCTTATTTGGGGCCATATGTAGGTACCTAAATACCGGTCGGTAATGGCCGAAAATCGGTAAATATCCCGTTACCGACCGGTATTTAGGCAATTGAGATGTAGGTGGCAGGATTTCAGGATTCGGTAATTTACCGAATCGGAATGTTAAGAAATCGGTAAAATACCGATTCGGTAAATTACCGATTCCTGAAATCCTATGTAGGGGGCACTCAAGTGAGTGCATTTTTTGTTTCTGGATTCGTTATTTACCACCAACTACAAGTTGATGGTAAATGACGAATACCTTTGAAAAAGCAAGTTTGTGCTGTTTGGAAAGTGCCATGTGGCAGACATACATGCCCTTAGGGCATGTATGTGCGCCACATGTGCACACATGCACGATTCAGGGGTGCAACAGGGTATCAATGTGACACCCTGCCACCCATGATTATGCTCCCCCTATTACCGATTCGGTATTTACCATATCGGTAATAGTGAATGGCTTCCCATTCATTCCTATGGGCCTCCAGGCCCATAGGAATGAATGGGAAGGGATGCATTATTACCGAATCGGTAATTACCGATTCATAAATACCGAATATTGCTAATTCAGTAATAATTACCGAATGTTTACCTACATTCTATTTACCGATTCATAAATACCGATTCAGTAAAATTCGGTATTTATGAATCGGTAAATAAAAATTATCTACATATGGCCCTTTGTGATTTAGCCACTGGAGAAATGCTGCCCCCCACCCCTTTAACCACCTCCTTCTCCTTCACCTTCTCCTTCTCCTTACCCACTTTGGAGAAAAGGTCGGCAATTGAGGCGATTGAGGCAGCTGCCTGACGGGTTCTTCCGGTGTTCTTCTGCCTCTTTTTTGGATGTTCTGTGGGCATATGTGTTACACGTAAGTCCTCGTTTCCCTCTGTCTCGATCTCAATTCCTTCCCGCAGAGCTTTTTTCTTTTGGGGCACATTTTTTGACCCGGCCGCTGTTTTCGGAGCCATAGCTTCCTTCCGTCTCTCACCAAGCCGGTTTGATGGACCCGAGCTTCTGCGGTGACCGCTTTCTCCCTTCTGCCTAGAGCGAAAATCTGCTCCACTCCGCCTGGACTCCACTCCGCTCCGCTGCCTCAGGACCGGACTCTGCCCTCCTATGCTCCCGCGGAGTCTGTGGCCGGACGAGAGAGCCGAGACCGCGAACTCCACTGACCGGGCAAACTGTTTCACGGGGCCGTGGCAAGTTAGTGCTATCAGCATCCCAAAATTAGAGTAATATTCCTGGCTTCGAGAGATCTGTATCTGTGCAATCAAATTTTCCGTCGGTCTCATTTTCCTTCCCTTGCCCTCACTGCTCCGCTGCAACGGCCGCTACGCAGCCGCCATCTTGCTTCAGGGAAAATGTAGCTTTCTAAAAGTACTTTTTCATTAATAGCAAAAATCAGACTTCAATGATGAACTGGGTTTTTAATAAATATTACAAAAAGCCTAATAATGATAATATTAGCTGATTTTTAGTCAAAGATAGCATTAGTAAATGTAATAGTGCATCATGGTGTTTTGCTATGGAACATTCAACCTTGCTACTGTGAAAATAGCTTCAAGGTGCTAGTCACTGTAAGGACATTTTTAACATTAACATTCTACATGTCCTACTTTTAAATACCATGCACCCTGTTTTATGGGCTCTAAGGACTACTAGGGGTGACTTACTAATATTTCAAAGGAAGGCTTGGACCTATCAAATTTGTTTCCTTTGCGACATCCAATTGCAGTTTTTAAACTGCACCAGTCAGGACACCATGGTAGGCCTGAACGCATATTTGCACTGCCACTGTATTGGATGAGACAGTAGGTGCTGCAGTCCATTAGTATCATTTAACTTCCAGACCCTGATTACAACTTGTAACATATACTAGGGGCTTGTAGGTTAATTAATTAAGGTTATGCCACTTCAGCCATAATAAAAGGGGGAGCACAGGCACTTTATTACTTGTTAGTAGGGGTAACATGCAGAGTTCTTCAGCTGGCAAAAACAAATAGGGTACAATTTTGCACATGATGGTAATTTCTTGCAGTGATCTAAATTGGCGATTCTTTTGGATTTGACCAGATGGGAATGCATGATCTCCATTACTTAAATGATGTATTTAGTAGTTATTCTTTTATGGTTTAAGTGTTACATACAGCTATCCTCACATAGTGCTATAATGATACCACTGACCTCAGTGACTATAAAGCACTGCCCCCGCTGTATTCGCCCTGTTATGAAATAATAGCTACAGGATTTAACAATGAAATGCAAAGAGAAGAAAAGGAAGAAAAAAAAAAAAGGAAACCCCTCCGTATCTCTGGCCCCTTCCCCCCACCCCCTCCCCTCTTCATGCTCCACGTCCCCCACTCAAGCTATGTGAACTCCCCATCTACCCCCTCAGCAGTCCGCCTGCCCCACTTCTGTAAGTCGCAACAACCATAGATACTGGGGGCATGTGACCTCTCGAAATTCAGCAGCTAACAATGACGAAATGGTTGCCACAGCTCATCATATTTAGTTCCCTCCCCTGCCATGGTGAGTGCCAGCTTCTCCATACCAAGGACATGCCACAGGCGGTGCAGCCAACCCGTAAGTGTTGGAGAATTGGGAGTGCGCCAGTGTATAAGTATGTTTTGTGTCTCTGACCCTAGTGCAATAGCCATCTGTCTACCTCTGCGAGATTTTAGTGGATAGGTCAAGGGATTGGGGAGACCCAGTAGGACATAGGCCGGGAAGCGTGGTATCTCAGTCTCGAAGTGCTTATCCACCTCATCCAGCACCTGAGTCCAGTACGGTTGAACGTGTATGCACTCCCAAAGTAGCTGTACTAGGTTGCCTACTTGGCCACAGCCCCTCCAGCACTTCACCTCTCGGGTGTGATCCATGGCGTGCAAGAGTTCTGGGGTGTCATACCAGTATGTCACAATCTCCGTGAATGTCTCCGTGAGTCCCATGTGATATGCAGAATGCCTGGCCCTATAATATATTCCCTCCCATTCTTTGTGGTTGAGTGTTCTGCCCAACTCTCGTTCCCACCGCTCTCTACTGGGAATGTGATTGTATGTGTGTATAATCTGCAATCTTTTGTAAAGGTCGGAAATGAGTTTTTGGTCTGATGTGCGAGTGAGGAGCCATCTTTCGTAAGAGGAGAAGCGTCTGTCTGCCCTGGAGCAGACCTGTGGCTGGAGTGCCCAGTGCCTCACCTGTATGTATCGAAGTCTCTCTGTCTCCGGGATCCCAAATTCCTGCTTCAACTGAGTGAACGAGTTGACCCCATCAGCGCCATAGATGTGGTACAGAAATCGGCAACCAGCCGACCTCCAGCTTGCAAACGCTGCTTTATCCATCCCAGGAGTAAAATCAGGGTTATCAGCCAGTGGGGTGAGCGGAGACGGAAAAGTTGTGAGTTTGTGCTTGATGTTAGTGGCATCCCACACTTCCAGGGAGACCCGTGTGATATATGAAGCGTATAGATTAGGAGGCCTGTGCAGGAAAGGAATTTCCTGCAAGGGTCGAGCCACCACTGCCTGGTCCTGAAATAGCCAGTGTTTTTCGGATTCCCATCTGCTCCACTCCACCAGGTACCGCAACTGTGCCGCCTGGAAGTAGAGCTGGAGTTCTGGGACCCCAGCCCTCCGTCTTCTGGAGCGAGCGTTGCCAATGCCCATCGCATTCGCGGTTTTTGACCATTCCAGATAAACTGGGCTAGGTCGGATTGAGTCTGTCGAATCCACCCGGCAGGTGGCCGCAGATGTATGGTGCGGAAGAGATAAAGTATCTGCGGTAGAATGGTCATTTTCACTGCTGCTACTCTGCCTAACCATGACAAGGGGTAGTGTTTCCACCGGCCCAGTTCTTGACGGATCTTCCGGCGCAATATCGCATAGTTAGTATTAACCACTGCAGGGAGGGAGGGAGCCAGCTGTATCCCCAGATATGGGATTGTGTCCATCACCCATTGTATTGGGATCAGGGTCTGCAGGTATTCCCGGGTGGGTCATGACAAAGATAGATCTAGGGCCATGGATTTGTCAGCATTCACCTTAAATCCTGCAGCTCGGACAAAGGCGTCCAGCTCTGCTATACAAGCCGACAGTGCGTTCCTCGGTTCAGCAAGCGATATTAACACATCATCTGCATATAAGCTAATCGTGTGGGTGTAGCCCCCAAATATAATCCCCTGTACTTCCGGGTTCTGTCGCATTCTTTGAGCTAGGGGCTCCATATAGAGGGCAAAGAGGAGGGGTGATAACAGGCACCCCTGTCTCATGCCTCTTTCAATATGGAATCGGGAGGATGTGTAGCCATTCACTCGAACCGTTGCTGTGGGAAACCTATAACAATTAAGTATGTACGTGCAGAATCGCTCCCCCATCCCCACTCTTTCTAGCACCTGTTCTAAATAGGGCCAGTGCACACGGTCGAATGCTTTTTCAGCATCGATGGCTAGCATCATGAACTCTCCCGGAGCTCTGGTAGCTTTCTCGATAAGATGCAAAACTCTTTTAGTGTTATCTGCCGTTTGCCCTTCAGGGATGAACCCTGCTTCCAAGAGATCACCTGGTATCGCTCCTTGGGCAGCAAAGGAGTTAAACAACCGAGTGAGAATCGGGGCGAGCACGGCGCAGAATGTCTTGTAAAAAATAGCAGAAAAACCGTCCGGACAGGGGGTTTTCCCCAGCTTAAGACGAGATATGGCGGCTATGACCTCCTCCGTCTGGATATCCCTGTCCAGGTGGTCTGCTTGGTCCTTAGTCAGAGCTGGCAGAGTAACAGAATCGAGGAAAGCCGTCCCTTCAGAACCGTCCAGCGAGGCCCCCACGTAAAGAGTGGCGCAAAAGTCTCGGAATGTTTCTGCTATAGTGTCGTCATCAGACACGGATGTGCCATCCGCTCGGGTGATCTTCTTGAGCCCGCGTTGCTGGTGGACTTCCCTCAATTTATGAGCGAGGTGGCGTCCACATCTATCCCCCTGCATAGTATGCATGCTTCAGTCGTAATGCCGCAAATTCCGCCCTATCCTGGTCAAGCGCCGCTAGCTGGTGGCGCACAGCCTTAAGCTGTCGCCACAGTCTCGGGGCTCCCATTCTCTGGTGCATCTGCTCCCGCTCTCGGGTCTGTTGTGTGAGTTCATCCCATTTGCGTCCACGCTCCTGATTGTCAGCCACTGATAGTGCAATGAACTCCCCTCTAATGACTGATTTCAAGGCCGCCCATTGCGTAGCAAGTGTGGTATCCGGGTTTGCGTTATGTGAGATGTAGTCATCAAGAGCGTGTCGTATGCGTTTAACAACGTCCTCTCGGTGTAAAAGAGTGTCCCTGAGTCGCCAAACCCTAGTCGGCCGTGATATGGGCGGAAGGATGAGGGTGGCGAGGACTGGAGCGTGGTCCGACAGAGCAGCCACCCCAATCTCAACGGCCGTCGTGAGTGCACGCACTGATTCAGATGCCAAGAAATGGTCCAACCTTGCGTAAGTCTTGTGTGCATTAGAGTAAAATTAGTATTCTATTCTAGCACCTGTTCTAAATAGGGCCAGTGCACACGGTTGAATGCTTTTTCAGCATCGATGGCTAGCATCATGAACTCTCCCGGAGCTCTGGTAGCTTTCTCGATAAGATGCAAAACTCTTTTAGTGTTATCTGCCGTTTGCCCTTCAGGGATGAACCCTGCTTCCAAGAGATCACCTGGTATCGCTCCTTGGGCAGCAAAGGAGTTAAACAACCGAGTGAGAATCGGGGCGAGCACGGCGCAGAATGTCTTGTAAAAAATAGCAGAAAAACCGTCCGGACAGGGGGTTTTCCCCAGCTTAAGACGAGATATGGCGGCTATGACCTCCTCCGTCTGGATATCCCTGTCCAGGTGGTCTGCTTGGTCCTTAGTCAGAGCTGGCAGAGTAACAGAATCGAGGAAAGCCGTCCCTTCGGAACCGTCCAGCGAGGCCCCCATGTAAAGAGTGGCGCAAAAGTCTCGGAATGTTTCTGCTATAGTGTCGTCATCAGACACGGATGTGCCATCCGCTCGGGTGATCTTCTTGACCCCGCGTTGCTGGTGGACTTCCCTCAATTTATGAGCGAGGTGGCGTCCACATCTATCCCCCTGCATAGTATGCATGCTTCAGTCGTAATGCCGCAAATTCTGCCCTATCCTGGTCAAGCGCCGCTAGCTGGTGGCGCACAGCCTTAAGCTGTCGCCACAGTCTCGGGGCTCCCATTCTCTGGTGCATCTGCTCCCGCTCTTGGGTCTGTTACGTGAGTTCATCCCATTTGCGTCCACGCTCCTGATTGTCAGCCACTGATAGTGCAATGAACTCCCCTCTAATGACTGATTTCAAGGCCGCCCATTGCGTAGCAAGTGTGGTATCCGGGTTTGCGTTATGTGAGATGTAGTCATCAAGAGCGTGTCGTATGCGTTTAACAACGTCCTCTCGGTGTAAAAGAGTGTCCCTGAGTCGCCAAACCCTAGTCGGCCGTGATATGGGCGGAAGGATGAGGGTGGCGAGGACTGGAGCGTGGTCCGACAGAGCAGCCACCCCAATCTCAACGGCCGTCGTGAGTGCACGCACTGAGTCAGATGCTAAGAAATGGTCCAACCTTGCGTAAGTCTTGTGTGCATTAGAGTAAAATTAGTATTCCCTGGCAAGAGGGTGAAAGCTACGCCAGAGGTCACACAGCCCCAGATCCTGTATGTGTGTAAACCCCTCGGTTGATAGTGCCCCTGATTGGTGAGTGTGTTGGCTGGATCTGTCCTTATTGTTGTCAAAGACGAGGTTCAGGTCGCCCCTCAGAATGATATTGTGATCCGTCATGGCAGTGGCTTCTACGAGATCAGAATGCAAGAACCGTTCTTGGCATTCAGTCGGGGCATACAGGGAACCAATAGTAAATGTCTGTCCTCCCAAGGCGAAGCGATATGCTAAGAGCCTCCCCTTGATCTCGGCCACCCTGTGTAAGACCTCTACCAGAAACCTCTGAGCCACCATTATCGCCACCCCAGCAGTCTTAGTAGGGCCAGAAGAGAAGAATTGTATGGGAAATTTCCAGGACCTGAGACGGTGGCAGTCTCTCAGCAGAAGGTGGGTTTTCTGTAGAAGGCAGAGGTCTGCTTGGGAATTTTCTAGACAGGACAAAACTGCTCTGTGCTTCACTGGGTTATTGAGCCCCCGTACATTAAGGGTTAGGACCTTAAGTGTGGTGGGAGGCATGTGTGTAATCTGGTGGTAGCTGTTGCGTCAAGAGGATGTCACAAGTCGTGTCGCTGGTGCGTGTATCAGTCAGTCGGAGAGGGTGTATGCAGGCGCCAAGAATCCCTCTAACGCTAAAGGATAGGTGGACGTGGAGTATCGAGATCCCTCCCAAAACAACCCTCAGATAACTCAACCTAGAAAACAATTCGCAACAATAAATAGGAATCCATAGTCCATCACTCGTCAGTGATCGGTGAAAAAGCATCGGGGTGTGTTCACCAATAGTGAAACGGAAGCCCCCCTCCCGCCAATGATCTGAACATTAGTAAAACAGACAGCTGCTATTGGACAGCAGTGAAAGGCAGACAGGATCGGAGCTAGATAGCTCTGCGGAGACAGCCTCCAGAGCCGACCTCTGGCCCTCCGTGATTTCTGCAGCCGGGAGTTTCCTTGGGCGACGCCTGCAGCTCTGTTGGCGCCAGCAGGGTCTGGAGTCCTCGGGCCCTGCTTTGGGTGTTTCCACTCCACTCTCTTCTTCCGGGAGGTCTACGCCCAGTATCGTGCATGCTTCGGACAAGGAGCGTAATTGATACAGTTTGTTGTCTTTGCGGAACACCATCAATTGCCCCAGCTGTAGGGGATACCGTGCTGCTGGAGGTGCATAGTGACAGGCTTGAAGATTAAAAAAAAAAAAAAAAAAAAAAACAATTAAGAAAGGGGGACCCCAAAAAACACAATAAGGAACCGGTCTACGCGGGGTAAATAGCAATTACTGAAGAGGAGACCAAAACCGGTCCTTTAAATATATATTCGGGCCTAAAGAGTAGGTACCTGATAAAAAACAGGACTAAACTGGAAAGGAATGGACGGATTAGATAACATAAAACACCCAACAGAGGTTATGGATATAAAAATATATATCTCTCATATTTGTTTATTTTTAAGTTGAATTATTATTTTCAATTTTTACAAAATTTCAATTGGAATAATACATACATAAATATTAAACATATACTCGAAACAAACTAGTATACATATATATACATCAAAAACATAGTTCAGTGCCCCACACGAGAATCAAATTCATACACACACGCAATCAATCCAGACAACATTCAACACAACAGTTCAAGTGGAAGATGGAACAAGAAATCCTTGGGTGCTCAAATGGATGTTGTAGTTAATGTATCATCCAGAGAACGCCAGGTGGTACTCTAGGAAAAGAGAGGTCGGCAAATCGAGCGCCAACGCGCGTTTCGGTATAGGACCCACAAGGGGGCCCCACCTTCATCAGGGCGTGGACCAAAGGAAGTAGGGGGCAAGTGAAGTACTGGGTATTTTAAACCCAGCGGTGCGGGGGCACACACCCTATGACTTCTGGGTTCTCCCTGTTCCAGACCTACAGAAACACAGAGTCTTCTGGGTGAAGTCAAAGATTCATTTATTGGCTGCAGACCAATTACAGGTATCCTAGAAGTACAACAGCGTGTATGTTCTCAGGAGACTGCTAAAAATCATAGAAACGGGCTTCTCCTTAAGTACAGTTTTTCCTGCCTCAGGCATACATTCCTAGGTTTATGATATGGTCATTTAAAGTATACATTACAAACGAAAAGGCAGAGTCATGATGACCATCCCACATTCCAGTTAAGCCAGCCCACAATTATTTACACAGCAAGGTTCAGATCCCACATCAGATATCGCTAGGCCCCAATAAAACACGGGCAGCTCCTGTTGATAGAAACAAGTCAGAAAGCAGGAACAGTCAGGTGTGAAAGAGATTAGCCAGAGGCTTGTGTGGGATGAAAGGACTTTATGGCGTGTCAAGCCCTGATGCTAATCACAGGTGGCCGGAGGAAGGGGAGCTCGTGAGACCAGTTTGACCTGGGGCAGCAGAGCCAAGCTGCCCAGGTCACAGAAGAGTCATGGAAAGGCAAATGTGCTGTGAGGCCCATATTTGCTTCATTATAGCCTATGTGAGGGCAATCACAAGATGGCCACTGCTTCCAAAATGAAACCCGCGTAGTGATGCAGAATAACGTGTACACGGTGCATTCATAGCTAGAACGGTATACAAAGCACTTGTACATACCGCATTAACCATTTGTGGTTCGCCAATACCAGGATAGACAGGGGTGGGGCCCTGTCCCCTACGCGGTCACAGAGATTAAAGTACGACAGACCCTCCTTTTGCCCTTACATAGGCAATCACTATACTCATCTTAATCCGAGTCTAGGTCAATGTTCACAAAGTCATGGAGATGTTGCTGTAGCATCATCCTATTACTTAGCTCGTCCCTCGATACAGGTTTCCTTACACATAAGGTAGCACAGAGGCCACATATCGCAGGAGCACACTGTATGCACAGACAGAACAGGAAAAGAATGGCTAAGATTATTCCAATGACCATCAGAACTTTCCAACCCCAGGCAGATATCAGTTCCCAGAACCACCCCACCAGTGACCAATCTCCTTTATCCACGTGTATGGACTCAGATATTTTATGGAGTCTGGAGATGGCTTGATAGACTGTTGGAGCGTTATCTGGTATGAAAATGCAACAACTGGATTGGATAACCTTACATACCCCACCGCGGTCTGCAAGAATAACGTCTAGAACCATGCGGTTCTGCAAAGTCATAAGGCGATCCGCTTGGAGCTCAGCTGTCAAATTACCGAGGGCACCAGCCGTTACATTGACAGTGGATTCAACCACACGAGTCAGTTGTCTCAGGTTCCTACTATTTACCATAGGTCCCCAAAACGGCAGGAAACCCAAGAAGAAGTCTCCCGCTTCCTGACCGGCAGTATCCTCCTTACTAATTACGCCCCTCACAACTCTAGTCTTGTGATAGTCAGAGGCAGCAGTAAATGTTGGCGGTAGCAAGTTCGCAATATAACATGTGCCCGAGAAATCAGGGGGCAACCATGTATATGCTCGGTCATTGCAGATGAAATATGTGCCCTTGGCAGCCAAAAACGCAGGAGAAAACTGTGATGGGAAAGTGTACGTTTCAGTACAGTCACTTCTCCCCAGTTGAGCTCTAGGATTCTGACCATTACCCTGTAAGCAGAACCGACCTATGTGGGGTACGACCCAAATTGGGGATGAGATTTTTCGCTGTCTTTCACCCAGACTAATACTATACCCCGTTGCGTTCCATCCTACATAAGGTCTCAATTCTTCCTTGGGTATGGACGAGTATGCATCGATATCTCTGCTCATATCGGCAACTCCTTTCATCAAGGCCTTATCATTGGTGATAGGTCTGATGGAACGCGGTTGTCGCGGGGAGTACGTATCTAGTGCATAGAGAAACATGGTCTGGAATGCCCATGACGATCCATTGTAACTAAATGGCAGCACCAAATAGGGAATACCCTTATTAATGGTATGTGGCATTAACCCACACACCCAGCAATTGGTTGTATTCATTACTAGTTGGTGTTGGTGCAAGAGCTGAATAAACGAGTTATTTACAAATTCTGATCGTCTGGTTTGTTCATGTTCAGGCAGAGGGTGAAAAGAGTGTGAGGAGGCAGTAGAAAGAGGTATAGGCTGTACAGTGGGTGCAATGGACTTTTGAGACGAGAAAAATACAAATCCAACGATGAACATTATTATACTACATAGTATAAATAGGCACAAAAATACAAAACATTTACTCTTTATCATTTTACACATCCTTGCTTTAAAGTTCATTTCCTCAACGGGTCTCTCCATCTTAAAAAACTCCATCCTCTAATCGGGCCGCTCGCGGCGGATGAGTTTCTTCTGCTAAGGAGTACGCCTGTCAGTCCAGGGAACGCCCTAGACCAACCAGAACCGTTGACCTAACGTCTTCGGCCTGTACCCCAAAGTCTTGGCACCGCGACCCTGCGGCTGAACCCGGATGGTGGTTCGAAAAACAAAAATCAAGAAAGTCCTTCAGATGGGAGAGCTTATAATGTCAAAAAGAAAAGATAGTAAGGAAATCTTTATTTGTCCATATGCCTTGGTCTCAAATTATAGCGGAGACGGCCAGGTGCTGTTTGATCCTGGAACAAAAGTTCAGGCTCTGTGGTGTCCAATCGACTTGATGGTGGCACAGCTTCTTGCAAAATATCGTTACTCTCTTGGTCTGAAACTGTGCCTTTTATGCGCGCATCACTGAATGGTACAAAACGAGGTACAGTGTCTGTTTCAGAGTCGGCGATACCCTCCTGGACCCACTAGTCATATGGCAGGGGCAAGGGGACTACCTTGCAGTGGGTGCCATGGACCCAATTCTTTCTCCCTTTCACCCGAATCGCTGATCTCGTTGACAGAAGTACAAGGTGGGGGCCGATCCAACGAGGCTCGTCGTTGCTTTTGCGCTGGAAATTTCTAATCAGCACCCATGTGCCAGGGTCGATAGGGTGTCCAGGAGTTTCAGAAGCTTGGGGAAGAGTATCATGCACCTGTTGATGTAAAACACGTAGTTTAGCAGTCAAATCATACAAGTAATCGAGTAGTACTGGATGCTCGATCTCACTGAATTTCGTAGGCCTTGGTACACCCCATACGTTGGCCGGGCGGCCAAAAACACTCGTGAGTGTACGGTCATTCTGGTGGACAGGAGTGCTAAAGGCAGAGCATCAGGCCATTTAAGACCGGTGCTCGCCTGGATTTTGGCCAGTTTAAGTTTTAGAGCGCCGTTGTAGCGCTCTACTGATCCAGCTGATTGGGGGTGATTTGCAGCGTGGAACTTCTGCCTAATACCTAGCCCCTCACACACATTCTTCATCACTTTACCCACAAACTCACTTCCATTATCACACCACATCATTCTTGGCATTCCAAACCTAGGGAAGAACTCTTTCACAAGGGCTTTGGCTGTGGATAGGGCAGTGTTATCCTTTAGAGGATAGGCCTCTACCCATTTTGAAAAAGCGCAGACAACCACCAATACATATTTCAGGTTGTTGCACCTTTCCATGTGGATAAAGTCCAGCTGCAAAACTTCAAATGGGTATGATGGGGGTGCAAAATGACCAGCTGCAGTTGGGGTTCCCCTACCAGGGTTATACTTCAGACATACCATACAATTCTTGACCACATTCTCTGCACACTTGGGAATTCCAGCATTCTGCCATACTGGAGCCAACAATTTACAAATTCCTTTCGTACTGATGTGTGCCATTCCATGTGCCATTGTAACTACTGGAAGCACATATGCATCAGGCAACAATCATCGCCTATGTTCTGTCAGATCAATCCAACAACCATTCTCATCCAACTTACCCACACTTTCTCTCCACTTGCTTAATTCTTTCTCTGTGGCTTCAGCTTGAAGGGACTTCACACTCTCTATCGTGTTTTCACACATTCCAACATCATCAACCCATCTTGCGGGGCCTGCAACATACATTCTAGTCTTTACATTCTGTGCTGTTTCTTTCGCGATCTCATCAGCAAACGCATTCCCACGTCCAACATCATCTGTGATTTTCCTGTGCGCACTGCATTTCATAATCGCAACTTGCAACGGTAGGGTCAGTGACTCAAGGAGATCATTCACCAACTTGCCATTCTGAATTTTAGCTCCATGCGACGTCAGGAACCCACGTTCTTTCCACAATCGCCCAAAACTATGAGCCACGCCAAAGGCGTACTGGCTATCGGTGTATATATTCACTCTCATTCCTTCAGACAACACGCATGCTCTTGTGAGGGCGATTAATTCTGCTGCTTGGGCCGAATTATGTGGCACACGTGCAGTTTCCACAACCGTGTGTAAAGTCGTGATAGCATATGCAGCAGTCGTGTCACCATTAGGGAGCTTGAAACACGAACCATCCACCCATAAAGTACCATCACACTCAGTCAGGGGAGTATCTTTTAGATCTACTCTCCCTTTCGTCTCTTCTTCTGTTCTGAACAGACAGTCATGTTGCTCATTCTCATCTAGGTCTGCTGGATTTGGCAATAACGTAGATGGATTCAGCGTGTTGCATCTCTTTATGTGTATGTGGTTTGCTAACAGTGTGAGCTCATAGCCTGATAATCGCGCACTAGTCAAGTGTTGTGTCTTGGTTCTGTTTAATAATGTGTCTACAGCATGTGGAACCATAACGATCAATGTGTTGTCCATTACCAAACCAGCAGATTGTCGGATAGACATAGCTGCAGCAGCTGACGCTCTCAGACAGCTTGGCAATGCCCTCGCTACAGGGTCCAAGGTTGATGAAAAATATGCGCATGGGCGTGGTCTGTCACCAAAAGGCTGTGTTAACACTGATAATGCACAACCATCTTTCTCGTGAACATACAATGTAAAAGTCTTGCTGTAGTCAGGGGTACCCAACACAGGAGCTGAACATAATGCACTGCGCAATTCCACAAAACTTTTCTGGCACTCTTCAGACCATGGGATAGGACTCGGTGTGTCTTTGCATGTTAATGCTAACAAAGGTTTTGCCAACAGGGAAAAATTTGGGATCCAGTGCCTACAGTATGAGGTAATGCCCAAGAAAGCACGCACTTCTCTCTGTGTTCTTGGCACACTCAACTGTGCAATGGCTTGAATTCTTTCTGGGGTCAGTTTCCTTCCCTCCTTCGATAAGAGATGACCTAAGTAGGTCACTTCTTGTCGACAATATTGCAGCTTTGAGAGAGACACTTTGTGATGGAAAGCAGATAAATGACGCAACAATGATAATGTGGCTTCTTTGCAGATCTTCTCAGTATCCGCGGCAATTAGTAAATCGTCAACGTACTGAATCAGGATAGCGCCACTAGGTAAAACAAGTGCATCAAGCTGCGCTTTCAAAGCTTGGCTGTATAATGATGGACTTTCACAGTAGCCCTGGGGAGCGCGTTTGAAGCGGAAGCTTCGGCCTCCCAGACTGAAGCCTAAAATGTCTCTGCTCTCCTCTGCAATTGGGATGCTAAAGAAAGCATTCTTTAAATCGATCACTGAAAACCATGCAGCAGAGGCTGGAATCATCGTTAACAAGGCAGTTATATCAGGGACAACTGGAAACTGTGGCACAACAATCTTATTAACCTCTCTAAGATCAATCACAAATCTGTAAACAGGTGGCTGTGAAGGGTCCGTTCGTTTTAAGACAGGTAAAATCGGACTATTGCAAATGTTGCCTCTTGTCTCTTCAATTACATCCTTATTAATCAAGTCGCTGACAATGTCTAACAATGCTTTCTGGCCTTCATTAGAGATCTTGTACTGGGGAATACGTGGCAATCTGACATTGGCTTTTAAAGTGACCACATATGGTGGTATTTCCAAGAGACCCACATCATTGGGACCAGTAGCCCAAAGGACATCCGGAAGGGATGACAATTCAGGCGGCATTGTATTTTTAGACAGGTACATCGGGGAAATAACTTTCCTGCCTAATGTAAGTTGTACTCCTGACGGTGAACAATACAGTGTAGCATGCAATCTTTTTAACAAATCTAACCCTAGCAAATTTTCATTACAACCTGTTGTTAGGATCAGGGGTGCTTTCAGTTCGCAAGGTCCAATAGAAAGTGACATGGGACTAGAAATCGGGTTCCTAACTGGGGCGCCAGAAAAACCTACTGAAATATTTATATCGCCAGACAAAGGTGCGCCAGGGAGTTTTGAATGCATGATTGAACTCTTTGCAGCACCAGTGTCTAGCAGAAAGGGCTCTGTTACATTTGCTGTAGTCACCTCAACATACGGTCCGCTCTGATCCACTGGCACTGAAACAACTCCCTCTCTCTGTCTACGGCTGTCCTAGTAATCATTGTTTTCTGCATCGCCGTCCTCTGAATAATAATCATTATTGTGGTACTGAGCTGTATTACTAATCGCGTTGGCTTGCTGATCAAAGCTATTGATGGTATTTTGAGGCGGAAGAGGACGCGCGTTCTGGGGAACATTCCCACGCCCTCTGCCTCTAGGAGCTTGCTGACCACCCGTCCCTCTTGCGCCATACATGTTGCCGTTACGCTGCATCAATTTAGGGCAACTATATTTAAAATGACCTTCCTCTTTGCAGTATGAACATTGGTTGGGACCTACAGGGACACGTGGTTGATAATACCCATTCATTTGCTGATTGTTCTGAAATTGTTGGGGTTGGTGATAGACACCTTGGGGTTGCCTATAATTATTCTGACCTCCACGTGGCGGATAGGCCTGCTGTAAAAGGACCTTTGTTTTTAGTTCTTTCGTTTTCTTTTCTGTTCTATCTTTCTCGTCTTTATCTCTGTTTTCATAATACTGTGCAGTAGCCAGTATTTGCGCTGAAGAGGAAACAGCCCAAGAACTTTCTGAATCTTTTAACTTTTTACACAGGTCAGGAAGTAAATTCTGCACAAATTTATCCACAAATAACCGTTGGCCACCCTCAGTACTCATATCTTGCCCACTGTGGTCAATAAACGTTTCTTCAAACCTGGTAAAGAAGTCTGACACTGTCTCATCTTTCTTCTGCTTGCATGCAGATAGCTTGTCCCAATTTACGCGCATCGCGGGCATTATTGTCTTCATATTCGTGATGATTCTACCAGGGAGTTCTGCTATTAAAGGCTCTGGTTTCGCGCCACCAATCTGTCTAGCGTCAGCAGCGATGATGTTAGCCCATGTGTCCCCTAGTTCTGCAGCATGATCCATATTACGAATGGATCCCCACAAAGGCTGTGGAACCACATTCCCAAACAGCATATCTATATCAGCCAGATTCATTACACAGGATTCTGCAGTTTGTGACAACTCCTTATAATAACCGGTAGGGTTTTTACGGGGATCAGGCAATGTCTGCTTAAGTGCTAACACCTCAGATCTTTTCCATGGAACATGTACCCAAATACGCTGAAAATGTGCTAAGACAGGTGGATTAGCATTTGGTTCAGCAGGTCTCCAAACTGGGGGAACCTCACACATCGGATATTGGCGTGCTTTTACCCTTTTTCCCACTGGGACATCAGGTTCAAACAAAGACTGTTGACAATCATCATTCCTGAAGGATAATACAACCACAACTGCTTTATCTACATCGCGATCCACAATGGTACCAGTTCCAAAATCAAATCTTACTCGACACAACTCCTGCGGGCTTGGGTCTCTACCACTATCATCCAATTCCTCACAGAGAATTTCGCACATTTTCTCAAAGACATACCTCTGTTTTGGGGCATCCCATTGATGGAAAACTTTGACAACTGATTCCACATCATATAGTGAAGGGAAAACAATCCATCTACGCGCCATGCGATCTATTACCTTTTTCTCATCGGGGTTAGGCAATTGACTGCGCAATTGCTTACGCTGTAAGCCAGGAGTCGCACCGGATGACTCAAAGAGAGGTGACATTAACGTAGTAACCACATTAGCCAAAAGCTGTCGTGCTGAAGGAGAAGTTGAGGCGAAAACAGGGGGATAAACAGAGGGGAGAAAAGAGGATGCAGAAACAGGTACTGGAGTGGTGCAAGGAAGAGTGTCAGGGGAGGCAGCTGCTGAATTAGACAAAGTCGCAGGAAGCGCGGGGGCAGTTGGAAACACAACTGGCGGCCCTTGAGAGGGCTGCGCTATAGGGATAGGAGCCGGCTGCGAAGCAGCTGGCGGTAGCGGCAAGGCTTGCAGTATATTAACTGGAGGTGGCATATTCACAAGCTGGGGAGGCGCCGTGGCATTTTGAGCATACGGGGGTGGCGAACTCAACAAATGCGACATCAGGGGATCTTTCTCCTTTTCTTCTAACTCATTCTGTTTAGAGTGCGGTAAAGCTGGGTAACATTTGTCGATCCCTAACTTACGCTGTCTGTGCAATTGCTCATTCATCTGCTCCTCCTCATTGTCTTTGAATTGTACAGCTGCTTGCATTACTGTCATACCTTTTTCTCTCCTATTCTTTTTCGCTAGCTTAATTTCCTTCTGTTTTGCTTCCTTCCGCCATAAGCGGAAAGAATCAAACATCGCCGGCCGGGCTTTCTTTTTAAACAATTTAATTTCCAAATTATCTAAAATATCGGTATAGAAACTACCATTTTGGGTCCATTTTAAAACACAGTCTTTTCTGGTGTAGTGGATCCATACTTCGTTATATGCAATGGGGCCTACGCCATGTTTTACATAGAGCTCATAAGTTGGAGTTCCAACCGGAGGAACCGGACATGATTCCTCCAGCTGGAAATCTCTTCCACAACCCAAACAAAACAATCTACCAAATATTCTAGAACCAGACATCTTCGCTCACTAGTCTAGACCCAAAACGTCAAAGGATTATCGATTACGATAGTCTCGTGAATACACGAGTCCTCTGGCTTTGGCGTTTGCAAACTCCAAATTTCCAAATCAAAACGATCCAGAGGGATACCAAACAAATGGGAGATGCTCCACAGAGATTAAAGTACGACACAAGAACAAAACCTGAAATTAATCAAATAAACATGTGTAAGCAATCAAACAAAAATACTTTCAACAAACAATTCACTATGTTCTAATACATTTTTCTTCAAATAAGCATCAGTGTAAATCAGTCCAAAACAAATCCAGTTAGTAACAGATAAGAGACGATCAAAATAGACAAGGCCCAAAAGGTACTGGGGTAGCTAGAGCAAACAAGTCACCCCTGATGTAAAGGTGTCAGATATACAAAGAGAATGAAACATAAAAGCTAGATCAAGGGAGAAACGGGGACCATTAGTTGTACGTAGTAATAGACATCACATACAAGGTAATGAAAGAAGCGCCATCACCCATGTTCCAGGTCCACGTGCACGTAAGGCGGAAAATGCGCCAGTGAATACAAAGGAAAATAAACCTAATGTGGTACATACTAAAAGCTAGACCCTCGATATAGGAGTTGAGACGGTGATATCAATCTAAGGAGGGTATGCACGAACGCCGTGATGCGTCAAATGTGATATCCGGACGTGTTCATATAAAAAGAACTCGCTCCATCTGGTTGGAGAGTAGGCGTTCGATGTATGCGACAGTCAGCCATATCAAATATCTAAAGGAGACAGTATATACAGTCAACAGAGCTCAGGGTCGAGGCATGCATCAACAGGTTCAACTTATGCTATCGAATGAAAACATCATCACTCCAAATGAGTCAAGAAGAAGTAATGGTGCACGAACACGTACTTATCGGTCAGCAGTAGCGCCGTACATAGGTGAGCGCAAGGACTTCCAAACTGGTCTCATGGAGCTCAAGCAAAAAAATATCAAGGGTCTCCAAGCAATGGGTGGGCAACCAATTACCAGTAACGATGAGGCTTCAGAGACATATCAGCAGAGCTTCTATAAATACAAGATAGAAGGAAATATGTGTGAGGACCCATAATGACCGCTAAGAGTGACATCAGGAAGGACTGTTAAATCTCATACTGAGCAAAGATTATATAAAGGGTACTAGATCAAGTTGCCCAACAGGCAAATGGGTCAATAGGAGAAATAAGCAGCGTATAAAGCGCCCTGTGTGAAAGTCGTTAAGACCGCAACAGGTCATAATATGGAGAAAGCAAGATATAGACTATGGCAACGTCAGTTAGCAATATAGAGGAGGTGTCTACGCACTACATTCAAGCCCAGGAGAACTTACTAGCTGGTACAAAGGTACGGATCCAAAGATTCCTTGTTCCTGCAACAACGGAAAAAAAGCGGTGTCGGGGATAACTTTGCTAAAATCGTTAGAAACTCGTCGTTCTATTGTACGCGTCGTCAATTAGCCGCTCACCAATGAGGCCATCGGTGGGAGAGCGTTAACTGAACATCAAAAGAGGACTGGCACCATAACGCTTCATACGATGTTCGGAAGAGCTGGCGCCATCTTGGAGGAGGTGATCGTGGTCAAAAAGTGTATAATACCACTGAGAAAATAGAGGACAGATGTAATATTTACATATATCCGTCCACAATCATGGTATCTAAATCCACCAAACAGCTATGTTAAATAAACCAGGTAGAAGTTTGACATAGTTAAGATATTCATCCATCACCGAAGGCGAGGAAGGAAAGCAATTCATGTAAGTGAGAAACCAGGACCAAATGGGAACAGTGCTCCCAATGGTGAATGAACAAGTCACACGGGGTAGCCGCGATGAATCAAAAAAACTACTGAGGAAGGAATATGTCGCATAGAAACCACATAAAGGTATCGAACTACCAAGGGAGGTTCCGTAGGATGAAAAAGAGGAGAAGCATAGCCGGAATAATATCCATGGTCATCACAGCTAATAAAAGGCAGGGGGCTGCAAGCCATATTAGTGAAGGAAGAATATGTTCAGAGCACAAGAATTATGTAATAGCATTCTCCCATAGGATAATCTTATTCAAACCACGCTGAACAGAGTCTAGATAGAAAATCCAAAAGGTCTCTCTCTTTTTCCTAACGGAGGTGGGATTCCTTCCTGGAGGAGTATGTATCCTTTCCAAAATCATCCATTTCAGATCAGTGTCTTTATGATTCATATTCAGCCAATGGTTAACCAAGGGGGCAGATGTTTTTCTAGTTCGAATGTTTGATTTGTGTTCACAAATCCGGAATCTTATCTCCCGACTTGTTTCCCCAATGTAAGGTAAATTGCACGGGCAAGTAATTATGTAAACAACGTTAGAAGACTGGCAGTTGGTCATGCCTTGGATAGTGATAGTTCGATTGTTGGCAAGAATAGTATTGCCGACAATGGCCTGGGGGCATGACTGACAAGTGCCGCAGCGATGATTACCCTCAATGGGTTTGAATCCAACGATGGCAGTTTGGATAGGTGCTTTTTTCTCCATGATTTTACCTCTGAAAAGGCAATTTTTTAAGTTCTTATTCCGCTTAAATGCAAACAGAGGTTTGGGAATACTCATCCCATCATTGCCGATGTTCAACAGGTACCAAAGAGAGTTGATTGTTTGTCTGACCCTATGATTAATGTTGGAGTGTTTGGTGACATACACCAACTTATCCATAGGGTCAGGTTCTCTTCGCTCAAACATAGCTTCTCTGTTAAAGTATCGAGCTCGTTTAAAAGAGTCTTTGATGAGTTTATGAGGATATCCTCAATTTAAGAATTTAGATTTAAGGATATCAGCTTGAACAAGAAAATCTTTCATGTGAGAACAATTCCTACGAAGACGTAGGAATTGACTGAAGGGAATGCTGTCCCTCTGGCACCTAGCATGATAACTGCCATATTCGAGCAGTGTGTTTCTGGCCGTAGGCTTAGTGTATAAGGACACACTTAATTTGTTGTGGTGATGTTCAACCCATACGTCTAAAAATTCAACCTTTGAGTTGCTGGAATGAACAGTGAACTTGAGGTTAATGTCTGCTGCATTTAACCAGGCTACGAATTCGCCTAAAGAGCTATGGTCTCCGCTCCAGATGAAAAAGATATCATCAATGAAGCGTGACCATGCTCGGACGTTTTCGTAGAAAGGTGCCATATCGTTATAGATGTTAAGTTGTTCAAATTTGCCCATGTATAGGCAGGCTATACTGGGGGCACAGGAAGCCCCCATGCTAACGCCCTGAATCTGATGAAAAAAATCCCCATTAAATTCAAAGTAGTTGTCATTCAAGACAATCTTAAGACAATGAATAATAAATGGTGAATTGGTGATTCGTGTATCAGTGGCTAGGACTTCTTGTATGACCAATGATGCTCCATCCTGCGGAATGTTTGTGTATAAAGATTCCAGGTCTAGGGTAACCAGAAGGTCCCTATCTGGATCAAAAGGGATGTTTTCGATCTTGGAAATAAAATGGCCCGTATCTCTCACATACGATTCCAAGTTACTCACCAAGGGTTTCAAAAAACAATCCACATATTTCGCAAGTGGTTCGAGAGCCGAGCCAATGGTAGAACAATGGGCCGTAGGGGCGGATCTAAGATGTTTTTGTGGGTCTTAGGTACCCCGTATATGATGGGTATACGGGTATAACTAGGAGTTAGATATTCAGCCTCTTTTGTACAGATGTATTCCTGGTCTACTGCATTTCTGACCATGGACAAAATACGGGTTTTGAGATTGGTCTCAGGGTTTCTTATGATACGCTTGAAGGGCCCGATTCACAGAACTAACTTAAGACAAAATCCTAAACTTACTACCATTTTGGTATTCACAGAAGGCACTTACTCATTTTGGTATTCACAGAAGGCACTTACTCATTTCGGTATTCACAGAAGTTAGGAGTCCTAACTTTAGGACTCCTAAAGGCCTTCTGTGAATACCGAAAGTCTTAAAATTAGGATTTTTCTCAATTTAGTAGTCCTAAGTTTAGGACTCCTAACTTTAGGACTCCTAAATGCCTTCTGTGAATACCGAAAGCCTTAAAATTAGGATTTTTCTCAGTTTAGTAGTAGTATAGTTAGGACTCCTAACTTTAGGACTCCTAAATGCCTTCTGTGAATACCGAAATTCTTAAAATTAGGATTTTTCTCAATTTAGTAGTCCTAAGTTTAGGACTCCTAACTTTAGGACTCCTAAATGCCTTCTGTGAATACCGAAAGCCTTAAAATTAGGATTTTTCTCAGTTTAGTAGTAGTATAGTTAGGACTCCTAACTTTAGGACTCCTAAATGCCTTCTGTGAATACCGAAAGTCTTAAAATTAGGATTTTTCTCAATTTAGTAGTCCTAAGTTTAGACTTAGGACTACTAAATTGAGAAAAATCCTAATTTTAAGACTTTCGGTATTCACATAAGGCATTTAGGAGTCCTAAAGTTAGGAGTCCTAACTATACTACTACTAAACTGAGAAAAATCCTAATTTTAAGACTTTCGGTATTCACAGAAGGCATTTAGGAGTCCTAAAGTTAGGACTCCTAACTTCTGTGAACACCGAAATGAGTAAGTGCCTTCTGTGAATACCAAAATGAGTAAGTGCCTTCTGTGAATACCAAAATGGTAGTAAGTTTAGGATTTTGTCTTAAGTTAGTTCTGTGAATCAGGCCCATAGTGTCTAGTCGACGATAAAAGCGTATTCATTTTCTCAATGTAAGTAGCGGTGCTGAACAAGACAATACCGCCACCCTTGTCGCATGGCTTGATGGTCAATTGCTTGTTGTTTTGAAGAGATACAAGGGCCTTCTGTTCAGCAGGGGGTAAATTGTCAATCGGTCTGGGCACATGTTTGATGATTTTAGAGATTTTAGATATTACCGCCTTCTCAAAAAAATACCTACCTCTGGACCGACAAGGTCCAGCCCAGGAGTAAAGTCCCGCCCTGGGCACCGCACCCAAACCGACAGACCATGCACGCAACCTGGGCTTCATCCTGGACTCCTCCCTCTCCATGACCAGGCAGGTCAACAACGTCTCCTCGGCGTGCTTCAACATCCTACGCATACTTCGGAAGATCTTCTGGTGGATCCCCACAGAGACCAGGAAGACCGTCACCCAGGCCCTCGTCACCAGCCGACTGGACTACGGTAACGCCCTCTACGCCGGTACCACCGCCAAGCTCCAGAAGAGACTCCAGCGGATCCAGAACGCCTCAGCCAGACTCATCCTCGACATCCCACGATCCAGCCACATCTCCGGACATCTGAGAGACCTTCACTGGCTCCCCGTCAACAAGAGAATCACCTTCCGCCTCCTCACCCACGCACACAAAGCCCTACACGACCAAGGCCCGAGCTACCTCAACAGCCGAGTCAACTTCTACGCTCCCACGCGCCACCTCCGATCAGCCAACCACGCCCTCGCCGCCGTCCCCCGCATCCGAAGAGCGACTACAGGAGGAAGGTCCTTCTCCTACCTGGCCGCCAAGACCTGGAACTCCCTCCCGACCGACCTGCGCCTGACCCAAGACCACCTCTCCTTCAGGAAGAAGCTGAAGACCTGGCTATTCGAGCAGTAGCGGCACCCCCCCCCCCCCAGCGCCTTGAGACCCTACGGGTATGTAGCGCGCTTTATAAGTGTCACTGATTGAGAGGGAGGTTTTAATCCAGACAAATTGTCCACAGAGTCAGGAGAGGGTCTGTTGAAAAATAATTTTTTCCAGTCTAATTTTCCTAAAAAAGGAATGTAAATCCTTTAGGAACTCAAATTTGTTGAGGGACGTGGTAGGAACAAACGTAAGGCCCCTATATAGAAGGGTCAAGGCTTCAGGTTCAACCTCAGAAGCAGACAGATTAAACACAGGTATGTTTATTGTGTTTTCCAGTACTGGTTGTGTCTGGTTTGTATATACATCTGAGGTTGACCCTGAGCCTGATGGTAATTCCTCATTCGAGATGCTCTGGTTCTGGGGCGATAGTTCCCCCTGCGGTTGCCTAAAAAATTATCGGGTGTCATTGGTCTCTCAAATTGTTCCTGTCGGGATTGATAGTTGGGATTGTAATTAAACTCATAATCACAAGATCCCTCTCCTTCCGAGTCAGTCGTGTCAGAGAATGTAACCACTTTTTTGTTATTCCCCCATCTCAGGCTTGAAGATTCGCCATTTTTGCAATGTGAGAGCGGCTAAGTCTTGATACAACACTGGTGTCTGTTCACGAAACTTTATGGGATGCATTTGACGCGCTTTTTGGAGAATAGTTTCTTTGGTGCGGTAGTCTTGGACACACACTAGAATGTCCGATGGAGGAGCCATTGGTGCTCTAGGAGGCCCCACTCTGTGTGCACGATCTACTCACACCTCCGCCTCTGGTGGTCTGCCCAAAATGTGATTAAAGAGCTCCTGCATGTAAGCGAAAAGGTCTTTTGAGGTGTCATCCACTTTTACGCCTCTGATCCTGATATTATGGCGACGGGAGCGGTTTTCCAAGTCTTCAAGGTGGGTTTGGAGGTCTACTTGTTGATCATGGAGCCAGATGATCTCTTGCTGTAGCGCCGAAATCTCTACGTCCCTCCCATCGCTCTTGCCCCCAGATCGGCGACCCACTCTCCGATGCAGTCCATATCACGCCGGACCTCCTTTATCTCTGAAGTGCTTGAATGTGTGGATGTACCGGAGGCCATCTGTCCAGCCGGTGCTCTGGAGAACAAGTCCTTAATTGTCCTGTCTTGTCGGTTCCTGGAGGTGGGCATAGCCCACTCCAGCTGGGCCCCAGGAACCGCGTGAGAGTTTCGGTGCCGCTGTCTCCACTCCCCCAATGTAGGATTGTGCCGGTCTAAGCCCCCTGCTCAGGATCAGGGACGCTGGACACCCGAGGAGCCGGAAGGTCATTCAGACCGTCTCACTCTCCACCTCCGGTGCACCCGGAGACGCACCACGTCGGCGGTCAGCCACGTCGTTAAGGTAGACGCCAGGGCGCATGGTACCAGTGTCAGTCACCTTTCTGTTTCAGAATTTTAGGCCCAGTTCCCGTGGCAAAGGATCTTTCCGGTGGCCCTACTGGTGTAACAGACCCGTCTGCCCTTGCGGAGCCCACCTCCAGTCCTGGTCAAAAATCCAGGCCAACCAACCGGCCCCGTCACTGTGTCTTCACGGGGACCGTCACACTGTGTTATTGCGCAGCTCCATCCTCGATTCTTGATCTGTCCCTCTCCCCAACCTTTACAGGCCCCTCGTCGCCAAGCCTCCTCTCAAGCGCAGTATATCCAACGTGCCAGTGTGCCTCTTGCGGGTTATGTGGCTCCAACTTCCTAGGGCCTCCGCTGTTTCATAAGTGCCAGCCGGTCCAGGTGGAGGTGAGGCCCAATCCCGGTTCCTCCCCGTCAGGTGTGCAGCCGCCGTCACCCCTCACACCAAGCCGTCCAATCCCCCCCAGAGGATAGTGCCTCCGTCCTGCTCTGCACTGTCCGCAATCCGGGAACCGCCTCAGATGGTTTCCACCGACCTCGGGACGGCTCCGGCTCCTTAAGGTGTGCTGTGTACGCCTGTAATGGCCCGTAGGCCGGTGCTTTGGGGATTGTCGGCGGGAGCTCAAGAGCAGTACGTCTGCTCACTCCGCCATCTTGGCTCCGCCCCCCGTAGTTATTCTTTTAAACCACTTTGAAAGTCATATTTATAAAGGATAGTCCCTCGTGAATTATACAGTATTCTTCCAGTTATATAAAGAAAATGGAATTTTTCACCCTGGCTACTAGTAAACTATGTCATCAAGGTTATAACTGGCCTCATGCAATATAGGACCCACGACTTAGCTTTTGGCTTAAGTATCTTAAGTACCTGAATAAGCAAGAAGAACCAACTTTGAGGTCAAGTGGCAGGAAAGAAGATTACAAAAAATGACTCTTTCTGTGGAAACTTCAAATAAAAAATTGTTAACTAGGCTGCAAGTGAAGTATGCAGTCAAGGTAACCTGAATTTAGGAGAGACATGGTAAAACTAAGAAAGATGAACTAATACAAACAAGGGCTGAAAAATTAAGTGCAAGAAAGAGGCATCAAGAAACAATGCATTGAATATGTGGTAAAGTAACACTGAAGCGTTAGCAAATACAGTGAACAGATGAGTAGTATAAGTGAAATAAATAGAGGTATGGAGGGTAAAAGGAAAGACACAGTTGGGGGAAAACACCATCCCTTTCTCTATAAACTAACCCAATCCAGATAAAACTTAGAAACGCCTTGTTCCTGATTATAGTTTTCATCAGCCTCTGGTTTCATAAAAGATACAGACCACCCACATAACTCTTGAAATTCTCAGATCACGTGCCTTCTCCTTTGAAATTGTTTTCATGACTTACAACAGTTTAAGGAAATCCTTAAGAAGCTTAGGCTTGGAGAGGTGACTGGACATTGATAGCAGAGAACTCTATTAATACTTAAATAGGGAAACTAATATAAATTAAAGTTCCGATGAGAAATGAATCCCTGTGTCCTGAACCCACAGTGCTAGAGACGGCTAACCAAAAAAATCTTTGAATGATATACTTCCATCCATCTCTGATATTGGGGCACAACTATAGATGGGTCCAATCCAGGCACGGGAGAAAATAGGGCCAAAGAAAAACAAGATTAAAATAAGAATAAAGACAAGAATGCATACAAAGAGAAAATTAAAAGAAGGGTTCGATCTTTATATTAAAATCATTAAAGTCAAGGTTGACATCACATCAATGAGGTAGATGATAAAATATTAATACTGAATGATGTGTCTGACTTGAAATCAAATACTATCATTACATTCATTAAGTTAAGTGTGCAAGATTAAATAGGGTGTTAATGTCTAACAAGGAGTCTGCTTAGCTACACTCTCCAAACCTCTGAATATGAATTTCAACCCATGCGTCAGTGTGAGAAAGTGGATTATTGGTTGGGGTGGATGGAAGTCCACCTCTAGTAATTATGGTTCTAGCTTGCTTGGTACAGTAATTGTTTCAGTAATTTGATTAAGATATTGTATAAAGCATGTAACTGTACCAAAACAGATAAAAAGTTGAAAACACAACAGAATAAAAATCCCACTCCAATTTATAAAATTAAAGGATAATGTAATAAACATAATGAAAGCAAAACAACACAAATCCAATAAGGGGAACTGGAGATATTAATTTTAAAGGTTTTAAGTAAAAATAGCACCAAAATGCATCAATTCAAATACAGAAAAAGATATGTCTCAGTCAGAAGTTTTACCTTCTGATTTAGCTTATGAAACCGAAGTCAAACATTCTTACCAGGACAAGGTAGCAGACCGTAGCTGAGATGGGCTCCACTGAACATGACAACCCTGACCCCTCAGGGATCGTAGAAACAGTACAGAACCTTTTGCCCAGAAGTATGAAGAGAATACACTGTGGGACGTGTTCAATAATATTTATTGAACCAACGCTCTTTTTCCATAAAATTCGTGTGCTGCAATGATTAGCAAACAGAAGCAGATACATGAAATTATGAGCATCAAGAGCGTAAATAGTGGATATAGTTCTATCATGGGTCTCAACAATAGTATACATGGAGGTATACAAAGAAGTCAGTAATCTAGTAAACTACTGCTATGTGGACCCTCCTCTAAGTATACCTAGAGTGTGTGTAGGTGTAGAGCCAAGAATCCTCCAAGGGATGATCCAACCCCATTACCTGATGGGACAGAGTGTAGGACCGCAACTTGATCGCGAACTAGACACCCCTCATGAGATCTGAGACTGCTGTTTTCTCAGCATGTAAAGACCCTCGGTGTCAGCAGAAGTAGCTCCTCTACTAATCTAGCTGGATGCTCATCTTTTATAATAAAAGCACCCTTGCAATGTGTGCATAGATTAGTGATGTTAAGGATATGTAGATAGCCCTGTCGCCCCGTGGATGAAGATAGAAGTGAAAATAAGTTTTGTTTCAGAGAAACAAATCCAACATTTTTGTGCATGCAAATATGTGCAAAAGGTCACAGCTGGAAATGTTATTTGGAGGACAATGTAACTAAACTGCTTCACTACATATGGGCCTAACTCGGGAATATAAGACCCACTCCTTATACTAAGGGTTGATATCTAAAAAGCTATCTAAAAAGCAAGTTGACAATTTTAAAAACATTAGAAAAACGACTCTTAAAAGTATCTAAAAGCAGACTTATCAATAAATTATATATTCAAAAGTCGTAAAAGTCATTATATAATTTGGGATACCAAGAAATTAGAAATCCATGGTGCCTAGAAAAAGAAAAAGCTGTTTTGGTACATTTTGTTTTAAAGGCCAAATTGTTCCAACATGGAAAAGGCCAATTGTTTATGTGTTCTGAGTCATAGACATAACATTGCTGTTGCCCACGTCCACAGAAGTTCCCAGAGGCGCACCTCGTAGCATGTTTATGGTGCAATGGTGATTCCATCCAGTACCCACAGCAGCCGCTGAGGGAGGTGTTGTCTGCAGAGCCGTTTTTCACATCACTAGGAGCTGAAGCATACCAGAGAGGCTCTAAGAATGCGTTCATCATCATAGGAATATGCTGGGGACAGCAATACGCATCAGCCTTTAAATGGTCCATCAGTTCTTCAATGTCCGGTGGTGCAACCCATTCTGATCTGAGACATATATCCAGGACACATTTCTGGCTGCAAAGCAGGCAGCAGAAGACAGGTTGTATGTAGTCAAGCCAGACCGGCATGAATGACAAGAACCAGTGCTCATTTTGTTCTTGAAGCCAAGGTGTGCCAAAGTAGTATATCATGTGCTCACAGCAATGCAGCACTAGCAGTGCTGTCTCCATTTCAGTCTGAACTGGGACTAACATTGCTGAACAGATAGCAAAAAAATCAGCATTCCCACCACAAGTAGCAGGACAAGCGGGAGCCTTCCAAAAACGCTTCCCAACACGGATTGTATGAAAAATGGTACTGCTCTGAATATCTTCTGAAAGATGCTAACACAACCAGAGCTGATACATTTAAAAAAGTGCACTCTTCCTTTCATATTTATATCAGACATGTTAAAGATACGATGGACCACCTTCCCAAAAAGGCAGCGGGAAGTTAGTATGGAGTACTGTCTGTATCTCAAACTAGGAACTTGCAACTTGGAGATCAAACATCTCTTTGGATGAAGTTAAGGCCACATCCTTCTGTAAAAGCTTGACTTTTTGTTTAGGGCATCAAATTTTATTTTGGAAACATTTATCGTAGGCCAAAGCACTGCCTCTCTCACTGTGCGGGCAGGTGGAAAAAGTACTTGTGTACAAGTGACTCTATAATTAACCATCACCAGTTAAGCGATGCCCAGTTCAATTCCGCAGCTACCTCGATCATTCAGCATCAAATAGCTCCCATTCAAGAACAGCCTGAACACCAGATGAATCACTGCAGCTGGGTAACCCTTCAGATTATAAGACAAGTTCACCATTGAAGCATTACATGCCCCATGGAGACAAATTTCCTTGTAAACCAAGGAGCCGCTTAAAGCATCTTCACAGTCGATGCCTCTAAGAAAAATGTCTGTGCCCCCGTTCCTGCATCTAAAGCTAAATGGTGATTCCCAATTTTTGTGCACATAGCCTTCCACTAGCGCTTCATATATGCCTACCTGTTGGTATTAGAGACAATGGGCCCGATTCACAAAGGTAAACTGAGATGAAAGTCTAACTTTCCGACTTTTGGTATTCTCAAACGGCATTTAAGAGTAGTAAAGTTAGACATTTGTCTCAGTTAAACTTAAGTTTTGGCCTTAAGTTTACCTGAGACCAAAACTGAGACAAAAGTCTAACTTTACTACAAGTAAATAGCTTTAGTGAATACAGAAAGTCATAAAGTTAGACTTTCATCTCAGTTTACCTTCAATCAATCGAGTCCAATATTGGAATTGAAAGGTTGTGAAAGGCAAGGTGATGTAACCATGGATTTCCAGTCAGTGGTTGGTGATCCAGCCTTAGTGAAAGGTAATTGGTCTAAATTTTCACTGTTCAACATGGTATATTTTGCATCTCTCAATGCCATTTTCATCTGTCTTTCTGTTAGATCGCATGCTGTAAACAGATGTGTACTGTTGATATTTTGCCAATGTGCAACATTCCGTCCATCATCTTGTTTGTTTTACTGTTGATGTAACACCATGACACTTGGCCAGAGATTGAACTTTGTAACGTCCAACTCAATATAACTATTGACTGTAATATAGACATCTCTTGTTGTATTATGTCAATTGCGGGAGACACTATTTTGCCCAGTGAATAAACTCTGGATGATAGAGTGGTCATACCATTGTCAACCACAGCCAAAGTCTTTTCTAGATTAACCCTATCTATTTTACGTAATCTTGCAGCAGCTACTCGTCGAGAAATCTTCCATAGCTCATTGTATATTCCGTACAAAAAGCGATTTTGACGTGGGTTCCAGGGACCTAGTAGAAACTCCCTGAGATCCATGTCATCAGAAAGAAGGGACAAGTGTTGTTTGACCTGGGAGAATATTGAGGATCTTAGCCAATCTAGGCATAACTTTCCAAGTCTATATGATGTCACCACCCGAGTGTTCTGTTTGTACATATTGTTGATCAGGCCTATTAATCCTAAACCCTTCGATGTTACCCAGGAATCTTGACTGATACTCATTTGTGTCCACAGGCCAATCCAACCAGCCCTTCCAAATGGGATACGATGAATTGAAAGAACTAGTGCGCATCATGGTGTCTACTGTATCCTCACTAAAGTGTGTAAACTGCTGCCAATTCTCAAAACATGAGAATGCGAGAATACAAGGTGTGTTCAAATCCTTTGTTTTTGCTGTACCCAGACATGAAGTTTGTTTCACTGTCTTGTTCAGGAAAATCACTTGGTGTGGTATGAGGCATGCTCTAAATAAGGCCTCCATCCCCTGAACCTGACAATCTTTTGTCCCCCAGATAGACTTTGTGTCTATTGTGTCTTTCCAAAAGTCAAAAACCTCTATAGACAGTTGGGAAATAAAGGAAGCAGAGTATATCAGCTTGGTGTTTATTAGCATATTTTTATTTGCAGGTGCAACCCTATAGTAATATGAGGCTGGGTCTGATGTTTCAAAACCTAAACAATAAGGAAACTTCTGTGCAAAAGTCTTTGAACTCACTTTTAGCAGTGTTGGGCAGTGTTCCCATTGTGTGAAATTATTCAAAAAGTGTGTGGGATACTGGCTTTATGTTAAAAATGTTGGCCATTATGCTGCTAACAACATATCCCCAAAATGACGGGTACCATCATACAATGCATTATTATAAAATGCAGCTAATTACTCTACATCTGAAAGCAAATTGTGCACAGTTTCAATGTCTCAATCAGCAAAAAAACTAGAGGTCGATACTGGCATTTAAAGAAATTTTGAACAAATAAGGAATTTTCAAAAGTTCAGTAGGACCATATACATTATACAATACCCTGTCCCATATAATTCCTTCAGGAACTGGAACTGCTGTAATGTTCACCAGTAATAAGTCTCTTCGATCATGATGTGATGACGCATGCGGCTTAAGAAGCAAGTTCAAAACTTGTACTTCAGAGCATTCTGGGAGAAAGCATCCATTCAGAAGTAGGAAAAAGAGAGTTACTATACCAATCAGAAGACCCTGGAAAAGTAAGCCAATTGCAATCTAGAGGTCAATCCGTGAAACAATGAAGTAAGTATTTTTCAGCCAAAGATAGACAGCATAAGCTCAAAGCTTAAAAGGGAGAGGTGGTGTCAGTAGCTCAGGTTTACATGGATCCAATGAGAAATCGTAATTATGCACGAAGTAGCCAGACGCCATCTGGGTCTATTCTTGGCATCTCAGCAGGTTGTGTAGAACTGGGAGATTACTCAATCTGTGGCATGTCGACATAGTTGTCATCAATTGTTCTTATTGAAATTTCTGTACTTGTTGACTTTATAGTTGCAGGTTTTTAAATAGGGAGAAGCATCATTTCATTGTCGTTCACAGCTTCTCTTTGGAAAGTGGAGTCTTCAGTTATTATTAAAACTTTCATCAGAACTTTTTGTATGGTAGGGAAAAGGAGTGCTGCGGTTACTTAGGAGTCTACGTGTCCAACTGTTGAGAATCGGCCAAATAGTGTGGTTTGATTTGATCAATTGAGACAAACCTTTTATCAGGTACAGGCACTCTGTAGAATGGCCCAAATTCTTCCTTGTCCACAATTTTCTCGCTGACCAGGCTCCCAATCTCCAGGACCCAGGCAAGTTGTGCAGTTAATTTTTTCACTTCACCAGTGATGGTGTGTTTTACTTGGACTTTGCTTTGTAAAGCTCACTATTCTTTAAGGTCCTGTAAAACATCAAAAAGATCATTGAGGTCAAATGGGGTTTCAGCCACCACTATTGAGGTCGGGTACCCACATCCTTATCCAAACAGGAGTGCATAAGGTGAACAACACCCAAGGGATTGGCATGCTGTTAAGTGACCTCTGGACCCCATATAGGTGATTAACCCAACTGCCACCCAAGCCTAATACCCTTGCTGTTAAGGACTGCTTTAAGTCACTGTTTTTTCTCTTGACTACCGTTTTTCCCTCGGGATGATAGGGGGAGAAGTACCGCAAGGCCACACCCAAACTTCTGCAACTTGTGGGAGGTTGTAGCAGTGAACATTTTTCTAAAAAGTGTGCGCCAGGGTTTTGCCTTGATTTGTCAATTTGTACCCTAACAATAGGACACTAGGGTGAGCAATTTTTGATTTTTTAAAATTGTATTTGTATCCCAAATGGCCAAACCCAAGAATTATGTGGTTCATGCAAGACAAGTGTTCCATTAATTCATCGTCTGTCAGATAAATGTTGTCTACATAGGAATGAAGTAACTCTGTTACACTAGCTGAAAACAGACGGGTGTTGTTCTTATACCATTGGTGTAATCAACAAAATTGGCATTGAGAGCCTAGCACTGAGAAGGGTATCAAATATCTGCTTTCAGGCACTATATGTTGGCAAAAAAATTCATTTGAGATGTCTATTGTTGTTTTGTATTTTTACCACACAATGTTATTCCTTAGTGCAACACTGTGTGCATTGTGTACTACAAATGTGTGTGTGGATATGTTTAAATGTCTATAATCTAAGACTAGACAATATGAAATATCCAGTTTCATAACTGGAAATAAGAGATTTTTCATAGGTGAGGTGCAATTCTTTATCACACCCTGATCTAAGATCTCCCTGACTTGTTTCTTTGCTTCATGTTTAATCTGGTATTGTGTCTGATTTTAATGGGATTTTGTGATGAGGTGACTCATCATCCCACCCAAAATGATTGCTGTAAAGTGCAAAAGCTAACGCTAACGCCCACTCCTGCGTGTATGAATTTTTAACTGATTCTGATACAAAGTCAGAAAAACAGGTAAAATAACTTCTTCTCCCATTGGGCAATCCATTACGAACTCAGGTGGCCAATGCTTTTCTGACAAAAGAGTCTCGTAACCATAGGTCAGGTTCTCCCAAAAGAGACCCTGCACCATCCTGCATCTGTCCCCCTCCATTTGGAGTATTATTTAGTATAAACAAAATGGGACCCTTACCTTTGTATCAGGTGTTTCCACCGTGATATGCTCACTCAACAATACTACCCCCAGAAAATCCATCAGGTTCTGGCGAGCTATGGTGACTTCAGCTGCTCTATCCAGCATCGTCACTGCCCATTCCCCATTCAGAAGCAGAGTCCTCAGTAGCCTGGGCATTTCAAATTTGATCCCGGCTACCTTCTTCTTTTTAAATTGCTGTTTTGAAGTCTTTTGCTTGTCTTCTTGTTTAGTTCAAAGTGCGATGTGTCTCCATTTTCGGCTTGACTCGCTCTTCCAAACTGTACTCCAACCGTCTGTCTCTCTCTCAATGCTTTTTGGATGTCTTCTAAAAGGAACAAGATGAATGTGTATCAGTATCCTGATACCTGTCAGGTTTTCTAACATTCTCATGATTTCACCAATTGTATTTTCATTAACGCTGGGTGGTAAATTCCGTTCCGCTCTTGAAATTTGTGGAATTTGGGTAATTTTTCGCTTGTTTGCGCTTTCAAAATGCGTGTTTGCAAGATATTTCTCCCCGAGCACGCAAACAGCGTTTGCGAGCAAGAAAAAAGCATCACGAATTAGCGGAACAAGTAATTCTGCATGTTCGTGGAACTTTTGCGTGCTTGCGGAGATTTTTTACCGTTTTAGGGATCTTTGCGTAGCGCGACAATGCAAATTCCGCCCTCCCTAATTTTCATTCGGTGTGTTCCTGTTGAGGAGACCAACCACGTGACCGTATCTTTTTTGTTTATTATTTTTGTTCATTATCCCACTTCTTCTTCGAAGAATCAGGTGCTTGCTTAGAGTTCGCTCTTTTAGAATTACTCTTAGCTTTTATAGATTATCTCTGTGTGGAGAGACATATGTATCTTTGATAATCTTAGGCAATTCACATTCATGCTGTGCGGGAGTGAATTCCCTCAGGCATTGGCGTATAGCCACTGCTGCTGCCTCCCTTTTTATGTTAATCAACATAATGATAGATACCTGGGAACAATTGCCCATCAGTTTCATCCCCAGATCTAGGGTAGGCTCTGCCCCATACTCATTTTATTTTTGCTGCAGTACATCTGGTATCATTTCTATTGAAGGGGTACCATACATTCTGGTATATATGGCAGCGAAGATTGTACCCCAATTGGCACAATCTTCTCACTAGGGAGCCATCCACATCAGCAAGAAAGCTGTCAGAATTCTGTGTTTTTCCTGCAGGCCCATATGGGATAAAACTGCTTTAAGCTGTGCTGTTTTTTGTGCTATCCAGGCGGGATTTGCTCCCGGCTGGTGGGAACCTTTCCCCTGATGGCATTCTGTGTTTCTGTGCTAATACCTGTTGTAGTAATGTGTGGTTGCACAGCCTGAGCAGTCCCTGCAGTTTGGCCTGTCAATTTTCTCATTACGTATTGTGTTAGATTTCTGTACGTTTTTACTAAATCTCTGTAAAGATGCGCATCGCTGCTAATGTTAAGGCAGCAACATCTGGATGAGGTGTGTATGATGCCAAGACAGGCCAAGTCACTCCTTCTCTGCTCAGTGGACCAAGTCTCACATGTTCTGTGGTGTGGGGTAGGGTGCCTTTAACCAATTAATGTGTTCTTGTCAGTTAGCAGGACTTCTAAATCCATGTGTGGGAAATACTCATCGGGTGGTTCATCTTCTATGTATTCATGAAACAACCTTGTGTGTGCATTTGCAGTTGGGAATTTAACCCAAGAATAGAATACCTCTTTTCTGAATGCTTTCTGTGCCTCAACCATGAAGGTAACATCTCCACCCATTGGCCGGGAGGCCATAGTGTAATAATGTCACGGTAACTGCCTATCTGCAATTCTCTGAAATATTTAATCCAACAAACTGTCCTCGCACGTCCTCATCTATTTGTTCGGTCATTGTTAGAGCAGTAGTTTTTAAGCTCAAATCTTATAGAGATATGGTATGCACTGTGTGGGAACTTCTAATCCTCTAAACTTGATTAACCTACAGCCAATATATAGGGTATACCGACTCAGCTGAGGCGGATTTGTTTCCCTTTCCACTACAGATATCTCCAGTTAAAATGTGAGTAGGGACCTCTGAGAAAGCATGACTGAACTACTCAGTTTGACCGTTAAATAATAGCCTAACCAATGTTGGCAGCACCATGTTGTGTTGTTCACACCATATTTATTGAACCAACGTTATTCTTGCATAAAATATGTGTGCTGCAATTATTAGTAGACAGAAGTAGAAAAATGTGATTACAAGCACCAAGAGTGAAATAGTAGATATAGTTCTACCATGACGCTAAACAATAGTATATATGCAGGCATATAAACAAGCCAGTAATCTAGCATACTCCTGCTATGCAGACCCTATATACCTAGAGTGTGTGTAGGTGTGGAGCCAAGAATCCCCCCAAGGGACGATCCAACCACATTACCTGATGGTCACAAACTGGACATCTCACATGAGATGTCAGACTGCTGCATGGTGCTTTCTCACCATGCAAGGACCCTCGGTGTCAGCTGAAGTACCTCCTCTACTAATCTATCGGGATGCTCATCTTTTATAATAAAAGCAGCCTTGTGAAGACCCATAGATTAGTGATTTTATGGATATGTAGATAGCCCTGTCTCCCTATGGATGAAGATAATGATGAGATGTGTACATAGTGCGAAACTAGACCTTGTACATGATGTACAGGGCATTGTGATAATGTTGCTCGGAGCTAGATGTAAAAACAGGTTTAGATTCAGAGAAACTAATCCAACATTGTTGTGCATGCAAATATGTGCAAAAGGTCACAGCTGGAAATGTTATATGTGACAACAATGTAAGAAATAAGCTGCTTTGCTACATGGGCCTAACTCGGGGATAAATAAATATATGTTTACATATGAATGTTAACCCTTTGTCAGTGTGAAAAAGTAGATTATTAGTTGAGGTGGATGGGAGTCCACCTCAAGTAATTATGTCTCTATCTTTTTTGGTCCAGTAATTGTTTGAGTAATTTGATTAAGATATTCTGTAAAGCATTTAAAAATACCAAAACAGATAAAAACTTGAAAACACAACTGTGAGAGGATGCCCTGGTATATGATGTGCACTTATGTAAGTGGACAGCCTGCACCAGTCCAGGCAACCCTTATGGTGATTTTAGAGGTCTTAGACAACCTTAGACCACTCTCTAAGTGATAGCTGTGGAGAGCAGTCTACAGGCTTAGTCCAGAAGGAGTATAAAGCAGCTTGTTTTATCAGAACGCAATCTTATAAGTATAGATTATGTGGAAAAGAACCACACAAGGTATTTATAAAAATATGTATTTATTATATAATACTCTCTAATGCATACAAATATCTCCTACCCAGAGATATGCAGAATGCACACAATACTTAGCATAGAAATCAATTAACTAGCACAGAATACACTGTGGACCCCAGGGGGGACTAAACCATATGCTAAGAAAGTGGTATAAGAACCATGACTCGCGTCAGGATGATGCCCAGAGGATGTAGAAGTGCTGGGGAACCAAGGAACCACCCAAGGTGAGTGACTAGGAACCCCACGTAGAGTGTGTGCAGTGTGGGAACACGACAGCATGCTCCGTACAAATCGTAAGTCACGGTTGGAATTTTAAAGATTAAGGACCCTTCCCAGTGAACCCTGAAGAAACCCATGGAAGACAGAAGGTTGGAGAGCCACCCCACCTGTGGATACCCTAGTACCCACGTAACTCACACCACAGAAGCTGGGTGCATAGGTGTGAAGTGATGTCGGAAACCACCGTCAAACCCAATGGAGGACTTCAGGAAAGTGCAGCAGCTGGAGGAGGTAAAAGTGCCCAGTGGATTCTAGCTGAGACGTACCTGCAAGCATAGGTGAAAAAGTCACTAAGGAGTAACCAGGAGGTCTGGAAGACGAATGCCCACCAATGTCGGGAGCTGCAGGAGAGTTGAAGATGACCTTGACTCTGCAACTGTGAGGACCAGGCGATGCTGAAGATGACTAGGAGCTGTGCATGAGCTGTCCCATATTATATGTTGAGTGCTCAGGTTGGAGGGTGCACCAACAAGCCTTGGCAAATGCAAACAGCTTAGAAGTCGAAGAAGGTGCAATGTGGGGATCAGCAAGGTCCAAGGGACTTGACACAAGGCAGGCCCCGAGAAATCAGTAGAGCCCAAAACAAACAAAGGTGACCCTCAACAGGACACACAGGCCAGAGGCACTGGAGTCACAAGAGGAACTCGAGCAGCTCACCAAAAGATGCAGGTCACGGTGCAAACGATGTGATATGGATGAAGACTTTAGTCACTGGAGATGCTTGAGGTTCGGGCTACTTGGAGCCCGAAGATCTTGGTGGAAAGAAGCCAACAAGCCTTTGCAACTGCAAGCCGACACAATGCACAGGGGTTCAGTTGCTGTGGCTCCCACAAGGATACTGACCCCAAACTTGGTAAGGGGGCAGGGCAGACCTTGAGAGCTGTGGAGAACCACCACCTGTGTTGCTGAATCTTTCGGAAGTCCAGAGGAGATCAGGATCAGCAGACCATGCAGTGCAGTTGCAGTGCCTGCAAATGCAGGGAAGTGACTCCTGCACTTCAAGGGATATTCCTTCAGTGGTCTTTGATGCACACAGGCCTTGAAAGGTTCCTGTTTGGTGCACAGGCACAGATGATGCAGCAGACTGGAAGAAGGGAGATGAGGTTGAGCCCAAATGAAACAGAGCGAAGCCCAGAGGGCCCAGACGGTAGAAGTAGAAGTGGTGTCTGAATTGAATCTTGTCCCATGACAAATCTAGGGACCCACCCACAGGTAAGCCCTTATGTACCCAGAGGAAAGGGTTGGGATGATTCAGGGGACCCTCCCAGGGGAGGGTTTGGACAGAGGGAAAATTACTCCCATTTCCTTTGTCCAGTTTCGCACCAGAGCAGGAGCCAACGGATCCCAGAGCTGGTTTGAACTGGACTATGCATGGAGGCATCAAATGTGCCTCTCATGAAGACTTAGTGGCACTGGCCAGCCCACTCAACTGGCCCCAATACACTAAATCCTGTCTGGGAGGTGGTCACACCTCCCTCTGACAGGATACCTATTGTTCTGCCCTCCCCTGCTCGAGCTTGACTCAGCAGCAAGAGGGCAGACTTGTGCCTCTGGTTGTCAGCAGCCATGTTGTGCTGTCCGGGTCTAGAAGACTGATGCTGGGAACACTGAGAGCCTAACAGTGGGCTCTCCAGTGTTTGGAATCATACCTCCCACACTGTTTATGGTGTGGGGATATGATTCTAACATGTTTGATACCAAACATGATAGAATTTGTTGCAGACAATTTCTAGATGGTCATCGCATAATTACACGGTGTCTCTCTATATGGTATATGGCTGCTTCACTTACAACCCAGGAGAATAAACTCCGTAGGCTGTAGGGGTGTCCTGCTCATGCAGGGGTACCCTCACACTTAGAACCAAGCACCCTGCCTCAGGATATGCCCAGGGTACCTTAGTACCATATACTACGGACTGATAAGGGTACCTGTAATAAAAAAGGCTCTCTTGTGATTTTGGCAACCTATGATGACCCTCAACCACCCCCATTTTAACTGACTTTAGTGTGTTATTTCACCCTAGCCTTAATTTAGGATGGTCCTGCATATACCTGCTTCTCTTCTGTCCTGTAATCTTGCTTACTATTGGCTTTGACATGTCATTCTGCTGTCTGACTCTGCCTTGCTGCTGCGTGCACAGAGGTGCTTGCAAGTTGTTTGGGTTATTCATATTCAAGGTCTTTCTGCTCCTCACTTGTTTTTCGCTCCCCACGGACCAGAGAGAACTGGATATTATCTGTGGAATGTGCATACTCTGCCTCTGAGCCATGATACAGAGGCTTGGCCAGCCGATGTCGTGGCCTTGACGCAGACTGGAACATGCCAGCTCGGTTCTTTCTCATGAGAGAAGGGGGTGATTTTTGATAGAAGCTTCGCCTCACATTGAATAGTATTAAAGCTAGAGGCTATGGCAGACACGGGGAAGTTCACCACAGAGTAGACGTACTGCTGTGACGGTGTCGGAACTTGGGTCCCGGCTGGTACTTCTTCCTGGGCTGTTGAAAGGGCTTCCCCAGCTGACGATGGAAAGAATGTTGCATAGCCAGTTGGTGAGTTGTTCCTAACCATTTCTACTTTATTCTATCCTATTCTATTTGTATATATTCTTTACTCTTTGCTCCTTGTGCATGGTGCATTCTATTTTGAGTCTGCTATGATTGATATATTTGGCCTACCGTTTTGAACATTGCATTAATAAACTTGTGTGTGTTATTCCAAAGCACCAGAATTTGTCTTTTGCCTCCAAAGTGGGAGCGCTGTGTAAAGTGTGTGATTCAAAGGTGCAATGGTAAAAAGTGCTGGGTCTTGCCTCAGCCTAAGGGGGTGTTGCAGTTAGGATCTGTCCTTTTTGCGAAAAGCAGATTCATTACATCTTGGCGCCACAAACAGGATTCGAACATTGAATTTTTAAAAGGGAAGAAATATGTTTTTTAGAAATTGAAGGTAGATTCACAGATACCAATTGATATATTTGGATAGGAGGTAGTCCCATATGGTGCGCTAGCCCAAGAGTGGGCTAATTGTGCTGGATTAAGTGAGAATTAGAGTGTATGTTTAGGTACATTAGGCAGAAAGGGGCTAGATCCCCTTAAGTGTTTATTTTGAAATGCATACAAAATATGTTCAGCTGCAGCGTGGATCTGAGACATTAAAGAAATAATTTGTTGAAGCCAAAAATACCTCTATGATTTTAACGTATCAGAATAAATTATTGCAAAGGTAAGTTGGAAACCTACCAGACTGTGGCAGAGAAGGCTACAGTTGGTATCACGCAAAACAAGTGTAGAAAAAAAGCTGAGGAAGGATTAGTAAGAGAACAGTGCGTTTAGCTATTGCACAGGTTGGAATTGACTGAGACCCTGAAATGTGGGTTGTTCTTTGTTTGACACGGTCTGTGGACCACCTTTGGGAAAAGCAGAAATACTGAAATATATATTTGTTTTGACATAGGAAAACTGCAAAATTAGGAAAATGTAAAGAGAAATGCACATGTAAATTGAGACAGTACTGTGTATCTTTGTGCTCAAAACAACACGTACTTTAAAAGTGCATGCAGGAATGTGCTCTTCCCGTCTATGAGGTCAGGGGGAAAAAGGCTGTTTATCGTCTCAGACATGAAATGCGTCCAGGGAGTGGGTGGCATGTATAAATCTGGTGCAAGGAAAGAAATGAAATACACTGTTCGTGCCTCATTGACAGCTCTTTGAGATAAATGTTTGGGAGGCTTGCAAATATGCGCAGTTTTCCTCCTCCCCTCTGCAAAAGAAAAAGGGAGGGGTTGAGAGGAGAGAGCAGAAAGGAGAGGGTTTGATGCTGGCAGGCTCGCACTTGCTCTTTGGCCCTGATGATAAGCAAATGGAATTCTGAAGGAGGGGGCCAAGAGCAGACAGAGAGGCATGAAAGGGTTTTTGAGATACGTGGTCTGAAGGAAATAAAAGTGAGCGAAATGCATACATTTCACAAGTAGAAATAAAAAGAGGTTAAAGAGAAAGCGAGTTAAAGGGTGTTGTTTCACGAGCAGAACAACTTGGTAGGAAAGGTGTTTTGGATTCGTGCAAATTCAGGTATGGCCGTTGCATTGCTGAAAAATGTGTCCTTTTGCCACCCTTGTCTGCCGGCCTCACAGAAGGTCTTAATTAATTATTTTGAGGATGTTACTTAGCCAGAAAGGAATGTGCAGGAAAATGACCAGACCAGTTTGTTAGATCTAACGATCGCTGCTCGTAGGTATAAATTAGACATGCCGGGGAATAATGAATTTTGCTTTACATGGAGAAACGCTATTTTAGAAAATGAAATGCAGCAATGTTTTTTTTTTACTCTGCACAAGCAGATTGTGCAGAATGTTTAAAAAAATGTGGTCAATTCAGAAATCTGACAGTGTAATTTGTGGGCCAGTTCAGGAGCAGTGTAATATTTGTAGTTCTTGTAAAGAAAAGGGAAAAAAGAGGATACTTTTAAATTCAGATGCTGGACAAATACAGATGCTTTTGTGCTATTGCGCATTGAAAGATACTGGGCAGAGGGCAATAGAATACAATGTGATTCATCAGGTCCTAATAAAAAGTCCAGGGGTGGAGATTGAGATATAGGATTCCCCAAATTGTACTGCAAAGCGCAGTTACTGTGCATGACAGAACCTTTAATTTCCTTACAGATGAAAAGTCTAAAATCTTGGAGACAGAGGTGATGACACACGATTCAGATTTGGTGTGCATGATTAAATTCGAGCACCAAGGAGATAAAGACTTTACAAACAGGTGGGCAGAAAATGAAGGGATCCATATTACCCTAGATTTAATCAGAACTGTGATTCTTATTTGTAAGAATGCACAAGCCAGACCAGTGCCATAAAAGGTGAAGGGCTAGTTGAGGAGAGGAAAATTACCAGAGCATACAGAGTAGATGGAGTGCATTGGGCTTCTGCCAATTCATAAAGGGAGCACGTATCCAGCAGTGAGTGGAGAAATAGTCAGGAAGGAGGCTGCCCCAGCCCTTCTTACTGTGCAGGGAAAAAGAGAGTTTCACACTCATACCAGGAATTTAGAGGCTTAAGCATGAGTAGAAGTCTCAGACAATTCCCCAGAGCCAGCAGTAACCCGTGCAGACAAGAATGATAATACTTCAATATTTGCGCGACAATAGCGCACAGATCATTGTCTTGCAGGAGACACATTTGATTCAACAAGAATTACTAGTTTTAGTCAAAAAATTAAGCTGGGTTGACTTTGTGGTTAGCACCACACAGTCAGTCAATACGCGAGGGGTGGCAATCCTTGTTAAAAAGTCTGCAAGGGCAGCTCTCAGATCCTCAATAGTCGGCCCAGGTGGCAGGTGGGCCATCGCAGAACTTCAGCTGTTAGGTCTGAGAGTAACCATTGCCGGATATTATGGTCCCAACCTGGACGATCCCTCCCCCCTCAAAAACTTAGTATCGGCTTTGCTGGATTTTCCTGAACCAGTCATATTAGCTGGTGACTTTAATATAGTCTTAGATCCCTCAATTGATAAATCTATAAAAAGTCGTGTATTGCCCTCTCCCAGAACTAGAGCTTGTTTAATGGGAGTTATGAAACATTTGGGTCTTGTGGACATATGGAGGCTTAGGTTTCCCCGTCAACGTGAATACTCCTTCTGTAACCACAAATACAAGCATAAATCTAGGATTGACCTCATACTTGCTAGTTACGCTCTGCATAAATTAATTCAAACTATCTTCTATCTTCCCGCCCACCTCTCGGACCACTCTGCCGTATGTATGGTCATAGAAATAGCGGCGGATCTTCCGCCCAGGAACTGGTCTATGGACCGTTCACTTTTAGCCTCAGAAGACATTTTACTCTCTCTTCGGAGAGAGTCTGAAAATTTTATGGCAAGAAATATGGAGACCGCATCTGTGGTCAATGTGTGGGAGTCTTTCAAGGCTTTTTTTAGGGGTATTATCACTAGCATCACGATTTACAAGAGTAGAAAATATAAGGAAGACATATTCGAGCTAGAGCCCAATATCAAGGCTACTCAGCTATTACTCGATCTACACAACCCGAGCATACCTACTGAGAACCACATCAAGCTTAGGGATCTTAAGGCCCAGCTAGATAGTATTCTGAGCTCACGCTCAATGCAAAGATGGGAGGCTAGTAAGTTAGCCCATTTCGAGTATGGCGAAGGGGCAGGCAAATTACTCGCCTGGAAAACAAAATCAGATCGGGCACGAAATAATATCAGCTTGGTCGTTAAGGATGGTCTATCCTACACCTTGGATGACGACATTAGAGGGGCGTTCCACTCTTTTTTTCAGGGAATCTACAGCGAGGATGGAGACTCAGATCGTGTGAGGATTCAATCTTGGTTAAGCAAGTTAAATCTCCCTGTGCTAACCTCGGAACAACAAGCTGCCTTAGACCTCCCGATTACTCAAGAGGAGGTCCAGTGTGAAATAATGAGATCAAAAAGGGGCAAGTCAGCAGGCCCTGACGGTCTCCCCTCTGAATTATATAGATCTCTTGTTAAGGAGGTCGTCCCGACCTTGACAATTCTGTTCAACCAAGTCCTTTTAGATGGCTTGATCCCTCCTCCTTCCTGGAATAAAGCAACCGTAACTTTAATATTAAAACAGGGGAAGTCTCCCACGAGCTGTGAATCCTATAGGCCTATCTCCATATTAAATGCTGACTATAAAATCTTTGCCTCCATTTTGGCTAAAAGGCTTGGCAGGGTGGTTGGAGGCCTGTTACATCAGAATCAAAAGGGCTTTATACCAGGGCGTCATCTTTCAGAATTGACCCATGATCTGATTGGGGCTATAGACTTAGCCTCAACTTGCTCTCTTCCACTCGCTGTTCTGACTCTTGACGCTGCTAAGGCCTTCGACAGGGTTAACTGGGTGTTCCTGTCGGAGGTCCTGGCCAAGTTCAAGGTTGGAAAAAAGTTTAGGCGGTCTGTTGCCCTTTTGTATAGTAACCCTTCGGCCAATCTACTTATAAACGGCTTCCTTGCCGAATCTTTTGAGATCTCTAGAGGTACGCGTCAGGGGTGTCCCCTTTCCCCATTATTGTTTAATTTGTATATCAAACCTTTTGCCCAGCTTCTGAGAGATGATCTTAGAGTATGATCTTTCAGATATGGGGAATGGGATAAAAAAGTGGCTTTGTATGCTGACGATGTGCTTATATTTACATCAGATTTGAACACCGCTTACCCCGCAGTTATGGAGTTGGCACTGGAATTTGGTGCAGTCTCAGGGTATAAGATCAATACCTCCAAAACTGAAATAATGGCTTGGAATATGCAGGTTCACCAACAGCTCCCTTCTCTGAAGACCAGCATGAGATATTTGGGAATTTACATTCTCCAGGAGATAGAGAAGATATCTACCTATAACTTAATGCTAATAGCTAAAGAAACCCGTAAATTAATGAATTCTTGGGCCCTTTTACCGCTCTCAATACTCGGGCGAGTCAATCTTATGAAGATGTCCATTATGCCTAGATTTACTTTTCTCTTTGGTGCTATCATCTTATATTTTGATACGAGAGCACTGGGAAAGCTTCAGAGCGATTTAAATGCCTTTGTCTGGGCTTCTCGACAGTCAAGGATAGCCTGGAAAAAAATCAGAAGGCGAAGAGAAAAGGGAGGTTTAGCAGCTCCTGATATACAGTTGTATGCTTGGGCCTTTCAACTTTCCTACTCACATATGTTGCTAAAAACTCCTATCAGTGAGGGTGTCGGGGCTATGTTTTTGGCCATGTTGAGAGGTTCGAGTATATCTGAGCAAGGTTACTTATATAAATATGGCAATGCAAACATTTTTTAAAAAGTCAGGCTGAAGGTGTTACAGGGGCTGGCTAAATCATGGGCTGGCCTTAGAGCTTCATTAAAACTGGGATACTTTTCAGGATTAGCCCCAATATGGAACTCTCCTGGGACTCCGGAGTGTTTATTAGACAGTTTATCAACTCCCCTCAGGGTGGCTGGCATCGAGAGATGGGGAGACCTTTTCGTGGAGGGTACCTTGGTTCCCTGGGAGGCCCTTAGAGATATAGTCGGTCCTTCCCTCTCCAGATTTAAATATCTCCAACTAACCAGCTGGGCTAATGCTGTTCAACCTTCCCGTAATAAACATCTAAAATCAATTTGAACATCTGGTCATACATAAACCTCCAGCAAAGAAAGAGGTGGCGGTTTGGTACCGCTCCATCATGGAAGAGCAGGATGACGAATTTCTACTACCCATCTCTCTTAGGGAGAGCAGTATCCCACGGCAAGACCTTCTGTCACTATGGCTAAAATCCTGCAAAATGCTATATGACATTGTAAAACCAGCTTGGCTTCGAAGGAATCATTTATTTACAATACACAGAGCCTATTATTCTCCACTGAGGTTATCAAAATTTTCAAATGGGCCACCAGTATGTTGTGCAAAGTGCGGGGCAGTAGAAGCTTCTGATATTCATATGTTTTTGAACTGTCCCGCCCTTGCTGGCTTCTGGCAAGCAGTGAGTAATACACTTACTAGAGCTTTGGGGTCACACATTATTGTTAACTTGCCTAAGTTGGCGTTTGGCCTTGCAAACGATGTAGAAGGGGCATCTGAGAAACTCATATTTTATGCTATCTTGCTTGCCAGGAGAGAGATTTGCATCAAATGGAAAGACTCGCTACCACCTACCCATCAAGATTGGCTGTCCTCTCTATTAAAAACGTCGAGGTTAGACCTCTCAAGTGCAAGAAGCAAGAATAAGCGGGAGTTTTGGAACATGTTGGGATGGAGCTAGGGTTTTTTTTTTTTTTTTTCCCCCTAGTCCAATGATTATACAACCCTCTCTCTCTTGCTTATCCTATACCCCTTTTAAGGAGTTGATTGAGACACTCTAGCGATCTAAGTTGAGCGATGGGTACCCCAAGTTGGCATTGTTCCTAAGCTGTTGACTGAGATAGCACCGGCAGTCTTGGCCCAAATAGGTCATAAGGCAGCAGATCCAGTGTCCTGAGACGGTTGCTTTTTCTCAATAATCATCAGAATGGACAAGCCCAACTGGGTTGTAAATGAGGACAAAAAAAAACAAAAAAAGGAAGAATGATAATACTGTGCCTTTAGATAGAAATGCCAAACAGGGACAGGAGAAATGTGTGCTTTTTTGAAAAAATAATTCTTGCAAGAAGAGTGATGCTTGTTTCTTTTTCAGGTCCTCATACTGTGACGCGTTGCTGTGCTTGGTGCCTGAGTCCCGGTATGCGTGGGACCCTTCCCTTCCCTTACCCTCCCCTACCCCCCCCAAGCCTGTAGTTATCACTGGACAGTGGAAGCTGACATTCTGTGGCTGAACATACCGGATGGGGTCCTCTTTTGCCTAAACCAATGTACTGATGTATTGGAGATAGAGTTTCAGCAAAATGCGAGAAGGCTGTGTGTCTTTCACACAGAAGGACTGTTTATTTTTAAAGTGTAATGAGAACAGCAAAATGCGCTGCAATTGAAATTGTTTTATAAACTAAAGTCAGTCAGTCAGTCATGTTAGCTTTATTTCGATAAAAACATATCTTAAAAGCTGTGAAACACATGTTAAAAAACTACATTATACAAGGTACAAAACATTTTATCAAATATTAAAAATACCCTAAGTGACTGAGTAGCATAATTCATCAGAGGATCCTTATGATGAGATAATTGGCAATAGCACTAAAACTAATATTTACAAGATAAAAATATATAAAAAATACATTCGCAAGGTGCAAATAGCTCTTAGCGGCAACAATACTTAAGGATTAGCTTTCAAAGTTCTCAGTCTGATCTTCCATGCCCAGCTCAAGAATTTAGCCAAGCCGCACGCGTGTAGGGCTCGTGCATCAGATCTTAGGATGCGCAACGCCACGAGGTGGCTGCGAGTACCCAACTCCCTGCCGAGCGGTTTAAGCCAACATTCCCTTGGCACTTTATAGGCTGGGCACACGAACATGACATGAGCTATTGTCTCAAGGTTTGCTTCGCAATTCGGGCAGGAGGCTAATGTCTGGTGGGGAGCCTTCCATCGAGCGGTCATTTCACGGGTGAGGAGTGAACCAACCCTGAACTCAAAATACAGAGCTCTGTCATAAGGTTTTTGTATGACATCTAGGTATGGTTCATAATAGGTGGTATATTTATGCTGCATAAACTCCTCAGATAGCCTACCTAGTTTGCAATCTAGAAAACCCTTATTGCGGACCCAGGACCAATAAACTTTCTTGAGTTCTGCCTTTGGTGGAGAAGTTCTATTTATCCACGCCTCTTTAAGGCCAAGATCGTACAGCAATGTTTTTAGGTCCTTAAGCCATTTGATTTTATACCAACCATCCATGTTCATTATTTCACTTAACCCCGCTGCATACTTTGCTAATTCTGGGGTCCGCCACAAGCGGGCCCACAGCAAAAGGGGGCGGAGTCTAGCCAGATCTCTAAATGAATGACACCCTAGATCTTACAGTAGGGGCCTAGTGGGGGTCCTCGGGGGCAGCATCATGAGATCTTTTAAGAATTTGTTTTCTGACCTCACAATTTGATCTAGGTTAGAAAAACCACAGAGTTCAGCACCATAAAGGGCTGAACTGACTCCTCTAGCCTTATATATATCAATTGCGGGAGCTATAGGCTGACTTGTTGAAGTGCGATGCTCTTTAAGTATTGCCCCCGCTACCCTTTTGTGGTTCAAAAGCAGTTTTTGTATGTGGGTACTCCAAAGCATGGAGTCAGAAATACGGATACCCAGGTAGTCGAACATGGTGACCCTCTCTAGCGGGACAGAATTTAAAACAGGTGGAATTCTAAGGTTCTTAGGAGGATTCAGCACCAAGTACTTGGTTTTCTCAGATTTGATGATCAATCCTCTATTAGTACAAAATGACTGGAAACTGTCCAACAAACCCTGCAAGCCCCTCGGGGTCTTGGAGATAAGGAGGGTGTCATCGGCGAACAGGAGGATAGGAATTTTTTCGGCCGCCAGGGCTGGTGCGTCAGATGGTATTTGCTGCAAATGCTCCACCACCCCATTCACATACATGGAGAAAAGGGTGGGAGCTAAAACACAGCTCTGGCGGACACCCCTGTTCACCGGTATTCTATCTGTCTTCTGCCCCTTGGGCCCCATCTAACCTGGGCTTAATTTCCTTCCTGGAGACCCACCAGGAGATTTAAAATATACTTGGGAACCCCCTGGTCAGATAGAACCTTCCACAGGCGCCCTCGAGGGACTAGGTCAAAGACGGTCTTCAAGTATATAAATGCGAGATAAAGACTGCCTTTGCCTATCTTGACAACCTTCCATTAAAGGAGAATTAACCTGAACACCTGCTCAATTGTCCCGGTACCTACCCTAAAGCCTGCTTGGTAGTCGGAGAGGATCCTATTTTCAGCTGCCCATTCCAGGATTCTCTCCAACACCACCCTCCCAATGACCTTTTGCACAGAATCAATTAGGCTTATTGGGCGATAGTTAGCAGGGTCGTCCCTAGCGCCCTTTTTATAAATAGGGACCACCTCTGCTCCTTTCCAGGAATCTGGTATTAGAGAGCCGGTGTCAATGGCATTAATAAGAATGGTAATGAATTTCGCCCATTTAACGGGATCTGCCCGAAGAAGATCTCCGGGAATGCCATCTGGGCCTGCTGCCTTAGCTGGAACTTTACGCCGAATGGCGGTTTCCACTTCCAGTTCAGAAAAGGGATAGCTGTTTAAATCCCCCGTGCCTATTCTGGGATCTATTAATGTGTCTTTCAATGAGAGATCCTCAGAGACTGAATAAAGTGTCAGAAAGTGGTCGTACCAGGTACAACTTGAGATGTTACAGGTGATTGATTCATTATCGGGCCGTGTCTTAATTCTAATGAAGTTCCAAAACCGGCTAGCGTCCTTCTCCAGACTGGCTGTTTTTAAATCTTGCCAGTACTGCTCTTCCCACTCTTTTTTGGCACTAGACACTGCCTCCTTATAGTCCCTTCTTGCTTGCTGGATCGTGGGGAGCGATTTACTTCTAACTGCCAAAACCAGGGCCGTTTTTCTCATCTACAAATTTTCGTATACCATGTATTATTACTATTAGGCTTCTCGCACATTGGACGGTAACCTGCTCTAGTAGTTGAACAGAAGAAATTCCGAAGAGTGTTTTTTCATAAATTTTAGGAATTTTCTCAGTAACATCAGGATCCGTGGAGGCCCCTCTTAATTCATCTAGAGCCTCTGCCACAGTTTCTTTAATGCCACATAGTTTCTTTTTATCCAGAAGAACTCTGTGCCATTTCAGATACCTATTACAATTAGAGGGAATTACTTCCATTGTTGGCATTGGATATTCTAAAACAAGATAACCAGGATTAGGCAACCATGAAGGTTTTAGAGTTAAAGATAATGGATTATGATCACTTTCGACTGTCGATGTTATCACCATATCTATTAGGTGCTGCCACAATTTATAATTTAATAGAATGTAGTCGATTCATGAGGAGCAACCTACCCTGTTATAGGTATGGGCCCCTTTTACATACGATAGTGACCTGCCATTTGTTGCCCCTAGCCCATATTCTACGGCTAAAGAATTCAATTGGACAGCCAGCTCGGTCCATCTTTTTATCGGCGGGATACTCAACAGAGGAATTCCTCGCTTTACATCATCCTCTTCAATGTCTAGCACATCCTCGGCAGCAAGAGGCTCAAAAGTACAATTGAAGTCTCCCGCTACTAGGATGTGCGAGTCATAGGGGCAGTTAGAGAGCTCAGCTTCCAAGGATGCAATTATGGGTGATTCTACTCCTCCCTTTGTTCCCCAGACATAGACATTAAAAATTTCCAGAGTTCTACCTCCTTGGTTCTCCCGGATGGTCAATCTTAAAAGATCAGGAGAGATACATTGGATCTGTTTAATTGACCAATCCAGGGATATGCTAATCCATACCAATAACCCACCCGATGGACGCCCCTTCCCTGTTTGCGCCGGTACCGCTGGGACAAAATAAGACACAAATCCTACTTTATGATGTGCAATCTTGCTCCATTTCTCTTGGAATATACAAATGTTGTAGCCTTCGATAAACCTGTTCCAGTCTGGGAAAGAAAGTTTCCTAAAGAGGCTGGCTATATTCCAAGAGAGGATCTTCAAGCCTGCACTATCCACTTTTAGGGGCCCCTTTTCACCAGATAGTTGGGTATGGACGCGATTAAATTCTAAAGAGGAAATTGTGGTACTGGGGCTTATTGTTACCTGCCCGAAATCAAGAACCTGGTTATTTATGCACTGTGGAGCAGTGGTGGTGATAGAGACACCATGCATTAGCGGTGGTACAGGGTCGCATATGTAAGAGATTGATGATTGATTGGGGAATTCCTGTCAGTCAATCATTATCAAGATGCGACCCTCTAGGAGGCTCAATGGCTTTATCCCTCATAATTGCAATTCCTGCCAATGGAGGACAACTGAATTGAATGTCCGAGGTAGCAGGAGGGCAGGACCTATACTCTAAGGCCAAAAGTCCCTCTGCTAAATGAGGGGATATCAGGGTGAGCTCGATAGTGTCTAATCGTTGGGCTGGGTGAGAATGTCTAATAGCCTTCACAATATCCTCTCTTATCAATGAGTAGCAGCCCCTAACATGTCTAATCCAGTGTGTGACCTTATTGATTAACAAATGTGTTGTGATCTCGTGCCTGCTCGTGTTCTGCTAGAATGCGGACGCGATGCCGTCAGGATTAGAATGTAGGAGCGTGACTTCGGGATTCGTGGAGCTGGGAGGTGGACGAGTAATGTGTTGGTGCTGCTGCATTTTACTTTACCATTAAACCTTAAAAAGATTTACAAGCCTTGGAAGCAGCTTAATTTTAACACTGGCGACGAGTTAAAACCTGATTGGGGACAGGTACAGATTCGCAACAACTCCCCTTTTGAACACTTCAATCAAGCGATATCTACGTGACAAGCTACAGTACGAAATACGTAATACGAAATAGGGAATATGGAAAGCAGAACCTATGGACTAACATCAATCAAATATACTGTGAGTGTAATTTTTCTGTTTCGCCATATAATCTAACCTTGAAACTTCTACGAACTCTCACGGTCAACGGCTGTGTCCCGAGCTGTTTCTCGTGCCCCGTCTCGCGCTCCACTCTGCAAGCAAACACCCCCTGACGTCAGTAGCTTACTGTCACTGGAACGCACGTTCATGACGAAACCACGCAAGGTGCCACCATTTTAAAACTCCTAAGTATACGAAGGAAATACCAGCACTGTACGAGATTATCTTGATTCATGAAATAACTTTCGGCGCTAAACTAATTTGTTTCAATAGATAAAAGTCACTGTTTCAAAGGATAATTGTCACGAATTACATGCTAAGTGCATCAGTCACAAAAAAAAAATTGTTTCTCACAACATTATTTTAATTAATTCTATTGTCATTGATTCATTCAATTAGTCTACTTGGGACATACATAATGGCCAATACTTCCAGCATGTCTCAACCCCCACCTTTTCTGTCTGAAGAGGGTGACCCCATTCTCCCTTGGAAAAGGTGGAGGAATTTGTTCGACTCATACATTGTGGCTATTGTGTGGTAAATAAAATTCCTTTACCGGGACTTAATTTGATACGGAAACATAATAAAACAGCTCAGTAAATAAGAGGCAGAATCCGTGGTATTAGAGGTTCGGAATGGGCTTTATTCCAATGATCGATTATAATCGGTTGCTCCAAGTTCCATCACCACGGAGGTTCAGGAAGTGAAGTACATACTTTATTGACAAGAAATGACTTTTATAGTACATACATTACAATGAAGCGAATGCAGTAGGCGTAACAATTGATAAGGAAAATGACGATTCATATGTGTAACCGAAAATGGGTGTAATAAGGAGTAAAAAGGAACATAATTGGTTATGATGTCATATATAGGTGGATCTATAAGATAATACTTGGCATAGATGCGCGCGCAGCAGCATGACGTGTGATTGACGTGCAACTAGGGGGTGAAGGGGACTTGACATTTAGCTCTACATGAGGAGACGGAAAGTCTGGGGGGTCAAGTCAACCTAATCCCAAATCATATCTAACATCCTATGTTTAAAGAACTATGTTATCCACAAAAGAAGGACTCTCGGACAGAATCTATTCTATACTGACTGTGCGTGCGTGTACAAGCGTCTAAGTGTCTACACTAAATGCGAGGGGGTAGGAATATTCCATGGTAACAGGGCTATGAATTACTTGCATGAAGACAGAGAAGCCGGGCCTTTTGCTCGGTAGCTGGAAGAATGTTTACTTAAACTACTAGACAGGAATGCATCGGCTGAGGGGTGAAGCAGATAACTCGAAGGTGAAATACAGTTCTTGGCAGAGAATAGGCTGATGTCAGGCTTCGTGAGCCGCGCAGAGAATGAGACAAAGTTCATGGTCACAGATGCAGGCTCAGACTGGAGTTTTCAGAGGCAGAAGGCAAGAAGAGTTTGATGACAGAATCAGGGCCTACTTGCCTGGACTGTAAAATGGCATAGGTGAACCATATAAAGCCGGTGGCTTTTCATACTTAGGAATGGAATATCCGGCCTATTCATGGCGGATCTGACAGAGGACATGTTGACGGTGGACGCACATGTGTTTGCGTCTTCATGACTGGAACTGGAGGGGATATACATGTACTTGTAACATGCACATAGAACCGTTGGGGTCCAAGATAGGGGACATAACTGACCAGAAAAATCCATATTTCCACATTCCCTCCTTGTCCCCTACTTGCCCGTCAAGAGATATCAATCTTCATTAATCCATTGATCTGTTCGTATAACATCATTTGTTCTTCTTTCTTCTTCCGTGACGAATGAGATCTTGGTGGTGGAATACACGATGTGGCACACAGGCCACAGATCGCTGGTCCACATTGTAGACATAGACAGCAACTGAATAGTATGAGAAGGCCAATACCTAGGAATGATAGAACTCTCCATCCCCAGGCTGATATCACACTCCAAAACCAACCGGACCAAGTCCAAGTGCCTGGGTTCTGGTGTATCTGGCTTACAATCTTATGAAGGCGAGTTATAGCTTTATATACAGATGGCGAATTTTCTGGTATGAATACGCAGCAGCTTGATCCGATGACCCTACAAGCTCCGCCCCTATCAGCCAGGATGACGTCAAGGACAAGACGATTTTGAAGCACAACAATCCGCATAGCAGACTGCTCTTCTGTTAAATTGCCTAAGGCGGAAATAGTTTCATTCACTACTGCTTCAAGGGTTCTAGTTAATCTACGTATCAGCTTACTATTAGTAACAGTACCTATATAGGGAAAGATGCCTTTATTGAAATCTGTGTATTTTTCCCATGCTGTTTCAGTGTAATCGACAATTGAGAGATCTCTCCGCTCTCTGTTGTGTACTAAATGAATATTTCTATAATAATCAGGAGGAGCTAGGAAAACAGGTGGCAAAAGGAATGCAATGTAGCAGGTACCATCCCAATCTAGAGGCAGACGCATATATGCAGTCTGACCACATATAAAGTAGGAGTGGCGATAAGCTCTAAATGAAGATTTGCCTTGATCACTGAATTCTACTGTAGTAGTGCATTTACTATGGCCCATATGTATGGAACCAACTTTTCTTACACATAATTCACCTTTCGCTGGGAATACTGACATGGTTGGTAAAACTAGTTCAACTTCGGATTCGACATTTAGGACCATGAGATTAGGAGTAAAGTTACCTAATCCATATACTTCATTTTCTAGATCAGTTCCTGTTCCTTTGAGGCGACCCTCCTTGTCAGGGTAACAGACTTTGAATAAAACTAGGTTCAGATTTCCCCATACCCACTGGTCTTGGTAAACGGCTGTATCTGAGTCTATGGAATTTATTAAACTAAACCATGCTCCACAGGAGCCATTATGTGTAAACGGATGTGGAAAGAAAGGCAGGACTCCTTCATAATTCTGATAGGGAGGGAGCCGGCCACACACCCAACAATTAGTTGCATTACTAGTCTGATGGGAATGATGTAACATACTAATGAAAGTGTTATTGCGCAGCGCAAGTCTATAAGACAATTCATGCGGGGGTAAGTCACTAAAAGAATGTTCAGCAGTAACATTGTAAACGTTTCTGGCAATAGGGTAATATATGTGCAACAATATACTTGCAGTAATTATTAAAAGACTTAAGAAAAACAAGATTAATAATGTCACTATGCAATGGCTACGCAGTGATTTACAATACGCCTGTCGTTTCATCATTTTTCGCGACTGTCCATGATTCAGGTCTAGGCGATACATGTCGGAGACAGATTCAACCGCTTCACCTAGGAGAGGACTTAAACAATCAAATCGTCCGACGGCCTAGGCCTTAATTTTAGTCTATAAAGTTCTTTACCGTCGGCCTCAGCCAGAGGTAGTTTTGAGTCAATTGGTGAGGACACACGAGGTGGGCTGTTTACATCTGAAGGAAGTCCATGAAATTTCTTGATATGACTTGAATGAATCCATCCTTTCTTGCCCTCGATCTTCACGGCTGTCCTTGTGGTCAGTAAAACCAACTTGGGTGTCTTCCACCTGGGCTCCAGCTGAGTCTTTCGGTCGAAATTCCTCACAAAGACGAGGTCCCCCGGAATTACGTCATGGGGTTTCACCTCAGTATTGTCGGGAAAGGCTGCAGCTACCTGTGAACGACAAGATTGTAGTGCAGACATCAAGGAAGCCAAGTAATCTGTCAGCATATTACAGTCAATATCAGTTATTTTGCGTGGTATAGGCGTCCCCCACATATTTGGTGGTCTGCCGAAGATCACCTCATACGGGGATAGCCCTGTTCGAGAGTGTGCTACCATTCTCATGTAGAAGAGTGCAACTGGTAACGCTACTACCCAGTCGACACCTTTCTCTCTGCATATTTTGGACAATCTGATTTTCAGTATCTGATTATGTCTTTCTACGAGACCTGCTGCTTCGGGGTGTCGGACACAGTGGAATTTCCACTGATAACCTAACAGAAGTGAAACATGTTTCATTAATTCGGATGAGAACGGCTGGCCGTTATCTGAGTGAACAACACGTGGTAAACCGTATCGTGGGAAGAATTCTCGAACTAACTGTTTGGCAGTAGTCGGGGCAGTGTAATCTGAAACCGGGTATGCTTCCGTCCAGCGGGACAGAGCGCAGACAACTACGAGAACATATTTGAATCCTCAACATCGTTCCATCTGGATATAATCCATCTGGAGTACTTCAAAAGGGTGATTAGGAGGATGAAATCCACCTTGCTCTACGGGAACACTTTTTCCTGGGTTGAACTGGCAACAGATCATACAGGTACGGACCTTTTGTTTGGCTGCTGCTCGTAAATGTTTATTGAACCAAATGTGTTGAATGCTGTCTAGCATAGCTTTTTCTCCTAGATGTGCTGGACTATGTATAGTGTTAATTATAACTTGGACCATTGAATCAGGAAGGAACCACACAGATTTTTCCTTCATCATCCATCCTTGGTCCGTTTGGATCCCTCCTAATTCAGTCCATTTCTTTATTTCGTCTGGTGTAGCATGTGTCTGTATGTCAATTACGTCAAGGGTAGGATCTTTAACTGTCATACAATGTGTCGGCATCGGGACTATTGTCTTTGTCATGTCGGATGTTTGGGTTTAAGCAGTCTGTTTAGCTGTTCTGTCGGCTAGATCATTGCCTTGAGAAATGATATCAGTAACCTTCGTATGAGCCTTACATTTCATAATTGATATTGCAGTAGGTAGATGTATTGCATCTAATAAGGCATGAATGAGGGGTCCGTGCTGAATGTGGGCACCGTGGGAAGTTAAATAACCTCTCTCTCGCCACAGCACGCCGAAGTCATGTACAACTCCGAATGCATAACGTGAATCAGTGTATATGTTGACTTTTTTATTTGTGGCTTGAATACAGGCTTGTGTCAGAGCAATAAGCTCTGCGGCTTGAGCTGACAAAATATTTATACGATTAGTTTCAATGACTTCAGTATCTGTTGTGACTGCGTAAGCAGCCACCAACTCTCCTGTATTTGTTCTCATACATGAACCATCTACATACAATGTCAGGTCTGGGTCTGACAATGGGACATCGGTTAAGTCTTGTCTAGGTTTCGTCGTTATTGTAATAACTTCAATACAGTCATGGGCTAGTGGGTCTGTTCCGGTTACTGGCAAAAGTGTGGCAGGATTCAATGTATTACAGCGTCTGATTTCTATATGTGGCTGAAACAATGTAAGTTCGTACCCTGTAAGTCGCGCTATAGTCAAGTGTTGTGTTTGCGTTCTATTTACAAGAACCTCTACTGCATGTGGTACTTGAACTGTCAATGGATGTCCTAACACTATGGCATCGCTTTGTCTGATTGCTAAAGCTGTCGCTGCCACTGATTTTAGGCATGCAGGCAAAGCCTGAGCTACGGGATCTAATGTACTAGAAAAATAAGCACATGGTTTGTGTGCTCCTGCTTGTTCCTGTGTGAGTACTGACAAGGCAGTACCTTCGCGTTCTGTAACAAAGAGTGTGAACTGTTTTCTGTAACATGGCGTTGCTAAAACAGGTGCTTGACTTAAAGCTTTCTTTAGGCTTTCAAAAGCTTGTGTATGTTCCTGAGTCCAAGGGAGAACAGTCGATGTGGCTGCCTCCTGTGTTGTCAACTGAATGAGTGGTTTTGCTAGAAATGCGTACTGAGGGATCCACTGCCTGCAATATGACGTGAGGCCTATGAAAGCCCGCACCTCCTTTTGTGTCTTGGGTATTGGCATGTTAGCTATTAACTGAATGCGGTCGGGTGTAAGCTGCCTTCCCTCCTTGGACAGCGAGTGTCCAAGATAAATAACTCGCTGGACACAGAATTGCAGCTTAGAAGGGGACACCTTGTGCCCCTTTTCGGCTAGAAATTGTAAAACTGTCAGTGATGCTTTTTCACATTCTGGTTCGCTTCGGGCGGTGATCAGCAGATCATCGACGTATTGAAGCAGAGCAGTGTTAACTGGCATGTAGATACTGTCGAGTTCTCGTTTCAGTGCTTGGCTATAGATGCTGGGGCTTTCTGTAAATCCTTGAGGTGCGCGTGAGAATTTAAAGCTACGTCCATTTAAACTAAACCCGAACAAATATTGGCTTTCCGGATCTATTGGGACGCTGAAAAAGGCATTCTTGAGATCGATTACAGTAAAGAATGTCGCTTCGGAATCAATAGCTGTCAGTAATGACGAGATATCTGGGACCACAGGAAATTGCGGCACAATGCATTTGTTTAATTCGCGCAGATCAATAACCAATCGATATACTGGCGGGGCCTTTGGATCTGTTCGTTTAAGAATCGGAATTATCGGTGAATTACATACATTGGAGTCTGTTTCTACAACTACTCCTTGGGTAATGAGCTCGTCAATGATTTGTAGTAAAGCCACTACAGCATCTGGTGGTAACTTGTATTGTCGCATTCGTGGTAGCACCACTCCTGCCTTTAATGTGACTCGATATGGTGTAATATTCATGCATCCAACATCAGTAGGGCCTTGTGCCCATAGATGTGTAGGTACAGTCTGCAGTCGGGGATCCATGTCTCTAGACACATAGTGACCTTTAAAATCACGTAAAAACAACCTCACTCCTTCCGGAGAACAACATATTATGGCTCCTAGAGCTTTCAGCGTTTTTATTCCTAACAGATTTTCGGGACATGATTTAGTAAGCAATAAATCTGTAGTTCGGGTCAGAGGTCCTATCGTAAGTGGGAGAGGCTGTGATACGTCATTAACAATAGGTTTTCCTGAAAAACCAAGGGAAATATTCTGAGAGCCTGAGAGGGGTGCCCCTGGAACTTCACTACGTTTTATGGTTGTTCGACTTGCCCCTGTATCGAGTAAAAATTTTCTGTCTTGGCCTAATAATTCACTATGTATATAAGGTCCTTCTTGATCTACAGGGATCTCGATAAGGGGTAAGTCAACTTCCCTCTCTAGGCTTGTTCATGCGTATCGTTGATAATCAGGATAGTCGTACTGTGCGGTCTGGTACAGTTGTCGTGTCGTGGTTTGTGTGGCAGCAACAGGCAGCGCTGGTGCAGCTGGCACAAACTGTATAGACTGTTGTGAAGCTGGCATGGACTGTGCATGCTGCGGAGCTCCTTGTTCATTCTGGTCCTGTCTAGGTGGCCGTGGTCTTTCTTGTGTTTTACCTATGCTGATATTATGTTTCAAAACTGGACAATCGTGTACGTAATGACCTGGCTTTTTGCAATAATTGCATGTCCCTTTTACAGGTCCGGCTGAATCACCGGAATGTGTCATACCCTTTTTATGTCCTTCAGCTGGGACTGTCTGAGAAACTAACATTTTCATTTTCGTGTCTTTCATGCGTCTGTGTTCATGTTCTTGTTCCTCTCTAATTCTATTGTGATGGTATTGTAACATTTGTAACATTTGTGATGGAGTGTTACCTTGCCAGGTACTCTCGAATTTTAATACTCTATTCTTTACTTGGGGTAGAGCATTTTCTACTAATTTTGTTACAAACAGATGTGGGTATGATTCGCTACTTGCTTTTAGGCCACTATTTATACCAAAACATTTTTCAAATCGGGCATAGTAATCACTAGTGTCTTCATCTTGCTTCTGTTTACAGGCTGAAATTGTACCCCAATCTTCCTTTTTCGTAGTTAATAAACGTGGCAGTACCTGTACTAATAAACCTGGTAGTGCTTTAGTTTTATCCCCAAGTCCTGCTCCTGCAGTTCGGGCCTTTTCTTCTGCTTCCAATGCTGACCATTCTATCTTTTGGTCTCCTACCTCCCACTCCTTTTCCCTGAGTTTCTCATAAATGCCAGCAGGCATCAATACCTTTAATATTGTCATAATGTCGGGATAGGTATACTCTCCCATGAGTAACATGTCTTTAATTTCTCGGTGAAAACCCGCTGGATCTTTGTCATGACTGGGTACCACTTTCTTCATTTCTAACAATTCTATTTTCGATATGGGCGTATATACAAATACACGTTTAAACTCATTGTCCTCGCCTTTTATTGGGTGTACTTCTCGTAAAGGATTCTGTCTATCCATGTAATACGTGGTTCTTTCCTTGATGGGCAATGAGGCACGGTCTGAACATACAAAAAGAATATACTGCTTTCTTGATTCTAGAATTTCTTTAATTAATTTAGTACCTGAACCTCTCCATCTATTCATAAGCAATTCAGTCAATATGTCAGGTAAGGGACCAGGGTCCGAATGCTGACTCTGATATAGTATAATGAGTTGTTGAATCATATAAATCCCAGCTAACCGCTGTTCATCTGGGGTGAGATTCAAAAACGTGCGTGCTACTGTATTATCACTATATTTTCCGGGACTGTCCACCCAATGGACAGCTGCCCTAGCTAAATCTTGTTCATCCATAGAATCGAGGAAATGATAACCCCTTCGTTCTCGGAGTAGTTTGTCGGCGGCTTGGAACGAATGCTCGTTAGACCTGATGTTAATTATAGGTATTTGGAAATTCCTATTATTATCTGGACATATCGGACGTATCGGGTCAATAGGACATCTATTACTATTACAAGATCTTCCTTTACCTACATAGGCTATGGTGTCTGACTGTCCTGCGGGCAGTCCTGACCCTTCCTCCTCGTTTTGTTCGAACTCGTCTACCGCTAATCTTTCTTCGTGTAGGCGTTCTATTTCTTTACGGATCTTTCGGCACATGGCTATTATACAATTTTGTTTATCATGTCTACCTTCTGATATATTCTGGCTCCATCTGGTAAGAATTTGCATTGCTTCCGGGTCTACCCCCGGTCGGTCTTCATTTCTGATCACACAATTTATGAGGAAACGTAACAGTTCCCCCTGTATCTCCACTTTCTGGTATTCCATAGCTCTGTTAATACATTCTGGATCTCGCCCTGTTTGGACAAAATGGTATATTTTATCTAGATGTGCAGTCATTCCTGGTAACTTCCCTAAGTACACTGCGGCTCGTCTGATACGCAATGATGCCAGGATCATTTCGTCCTCTTTGCCGGGCACAGGGTCATATCTGCAATCTATAAGAAGTTCCTTAAGCGTACGGGCATTTATGAGTTTGGGGGTACGTGAATGTGCTGACTCTTGAGTCAAGTCAAAAGTCAAAAAGTTTTTATTTTTGTTACGGTACTCTTTCGAGGACCACAAAGTAAAATATACATTATACTTTCCATTTAATACATTTTCAATGAAATTTTCAAAAACTTAAAAATTCTATAACAGATGAATTCATTAGGAGGATTTTTACATAATAATAAAAAGTCTTTTGATTTAACGATCCTACAGGACCGATAGACGGGCTTAAGACATGTTGACCTTGCGTTTACAATTTCTGCATTTGGACATATAAAAAGTAAGTGTTCCAAATTCTGGTTGCCCCCTTGACAGAGGGTACAAATGGCAGAGCTATCAGGCCTCCAGGAGGAAGTAAAGGTTTGTACAGGAAGTATTCCCAGGCGCAACATCATAATTGCACGCCTTGCACCGTGTTGAAGCGAATACTCTAAATAAGGCTGGCATTGTTTGTATTCCTGGGAGGCTGCATAGATCTTATATAATGATAGTCTATTACAATGTAAATGGTCAATCTCGTAGCTCAGTTTGGTAGTGAAATTTTTTAGAAAAAGCTTGAGTTGGGCTGGTGACCATGTAGACAAAATTTCCACACTAACTTTTGCAAGCTGTAGGGCCTTTCGCATATTTGTTAAAAAGGTAATGTGGGTAGAGCTAGTCTCAAATGTCTCTATTTTTAGTAAATTTCTTAGAGTACCTTCTCTTGAGTGAAGAAGGTTATAGGCCCACCTTATAATACTAGCAGTTGCTACCGCATATGCACTCGTGATGTTACATTCAAGTCTCAAAGCTTGTACCGGGGTAGGTGTAGAAATCCTCAGTAGTTTTTTCAATATTTTACCTTCAACTGAGTCCATATATGTCCATTGTTTAAAAGGAATATATTCCGAGGCGTAAGACAAGACCGGTGTGATTTTGGCTCGATAGACTTGAATTAGTGCAGAGAAATGCCTTTGTCCAGTAGCTAAGTATAAGCGGGACAAAGCCCCGGCATGTAGGTCACTTTTCCTTTTCAGATGATTAATTTGGTTGATGTTACTCATATTTTGTGAGAAAATTCTGCCCAGATATGTATACTCCGTTACTTGTTCTAACTTCTCACCACCCAACTTCCATTCGTACCTTACCTTTTTCTTCTGGTTTGAAAAAGCAACCACTTTAGTTTTGTTTGTATTTGGGATTAAAAAATTTTTTATAGAGTACTTGAATAGAATATCTAAAAGATTTTGTAGTCCGAATGGTGTTTGATCAAACATGACTATATCGTCTGCGTACAGCAGGGAATGAATATATTCAGTGGCAATCTTAGGAGGGATGCATATCCCTTGCTGCAGTTGGGAAGGTAAGTCACTTAAATACAGTGAGAATAAAATTGGAGCCAAGAGGCACCCTTGTTTCAGGCCATTTGAAGTTCGTATTATCTTCGATAGGCCCTTGTCACTCCCCATTTGGACACGGCACCAGGTGTCACTGTGTAGGTTTACTATCAACTGCAATAGCTGCTCCGGAATGCCCATTCTTCTTAGCTTTGACCACAGGGTCGGTCTGTCCACTCGATCGAAAGCTGTCGAGTAATCAATGAACGCTGCGTAAATAGTTTGTTTTTTCCCTGTTGCGTACTTATCTAAAATAGTTTGGAAGATTGCTACATTATCAGTGACTGAGTGGTTTGAGCGAAATCCGGACTGAAACTTAGGGATTAGACCCGATGAAAAGGCCCAATTTTTCAGCCTATCCAGGATTTCTGCTGCAAAAATCTTACCGGCTGCATCCATGAGGGCAATTTGCCTATAATTTCCCGGTATGTTTCTTTTTCCTTTTTTATAAATCGGGATTATGATACTTCCTTTCCAGGAGTTTGGCATTTGACCACTATCGAATATATAGTTAAATAGCGGCGAGAGCACCAGTCCCCACTCTTTATGTTCAGTTTGGTAGACCTTGATAGGTATCTGATCGGGGCCAGATGCACCCGTGCTCCTTGCCTTCCTGATATTCATAGAGACTGATATTGCCGATGTATTGTTGATCTTAATATCTTTAGTTTCCGCAATTTGTTCACCCGCCTTTTCATTATTAATAGACGTATTCTCTTTATATAGCTCACGGAGGTAGATATCCCAGTTTTCCTCTGAAACAGGAGTTGCCTCCAGCTTTTTTTTTGATCCCGTCATTATTGCAATCAGTGACCAATATTTGCGCTGGTTGTTTTGTTTAGCTGCTTGTTGGATTTCAGTCCAATTGAAGTCCTGTTTCAGTTTTTTCTGTTTAGTTTTTTCTCGTCGTATTTGATTCTTTAATCTATTGATTTCCTTTTTGTTTGCTGACGAGAAGTTCAGATACTGTGCACGTATCAGCTTATTGAGTTGTTTTACGACTGGTTGGTTCCAGTTTTTATTCTTATTTCTCCATTTACTTTTTACTGATCTGCTATGTTCTAACTTAGTTTGTAAAGCTTGTTTGAGATTATTCGTTAATTGTTCGAAATTCTTTATAGGGTCATCGGAATATATGTTGGTCAATATCTTGGTTTCGGAAATTAACAACCTCAGATAGTCCAGATTTTCTGTCCCCCAATAAATGCGACGCCTTGTTATGTTTACTTCTGTTTTTGTTTTAGGAAATATTGGCTGATTATAAGAAGAGGACTGTGCAATCCAATGGGTTGAAAGGTATAGAAGAGCATGATCACTTTCTGCCTTGAATATTATTGAGAATTGAGTCATTTGTTCTTTTGCTTCAGTCCCGCATATAAAGTAATCCAGGGTAGAAGGAGATCCATTTCCTTGCCGTGTGTATGCTGCTGGTATATCACCGTTGATGTTACCGTTTAATATAGTCCCATTGATGCTGAAGAGAAAAGATAGTAGTACGCGTCCTCTCTTATCTGATTTAGATCCTTTTGGGAATTCAGGAAGTGATGTTTCCAAAGATTCCTCTTTGAAAAGACGAGCCCATTTCTTTATCTCACAGTTTGAAATTTTAGCGTTCAAATCACCCATTATAAGATATTGAGATTGAGGTTGATCTTCAATGATGTGGGTGATAATCTCCATTAGGCGATCAAACAGCAAATCATTATTATTACTGGGAGGTGCGTAGATATTAAATAGTAATATTTTTTCAAGTTTGGCTGACGCTTGAGTTGTAAGGGATACTTTTAAACATTGTAAATTGTCTGAGTTTGTATCGATTATTTCCTGTGACCAAGAGTGATCTTCTTTTAATAATATTGCCAGACCACCCTTAGCATGTCCCCTTCTAGATCTTTTTGCCAATGTTTCATATACATAGTATCCTTTTTGAGTAAAGGTATTAATTAACCATGTTTCCTGGAGGGCAATGATATCCGGGGAGTTTTTGATAGCATGTTTCATTTTTAATTCATTTTTCCCTGCCAGGTTCCAGGACAATAACGTCAGACCTTTGCTAAACTTGATGTTGTTGTGGATTCGCCGTTTTTTTGCTGTTTAAGGTTTCTGATAACCATGCCCACGATTTTATTGAGTTCTCATTGATACTTAAGCTAGAATTCCGGGACCATACTGACCTCTCACCCTGAATTACTTGTACTTTAAGTGAATCTTTCCTCATGATATTTGATGGTGGGTCTCCCCAATTAAAGGTATTGTTTTCTTTTCTTCTATTAGTTTGTCCTAATGTGCCTTTGTTTAGGTTGTTGATTCTAAGATCTTCCACCCAAGTTACATCATAACCATTTTTGTGAAGAATTTCCTTCTCTCTGATTATTATTCCAGGCAAAACTGGGGAATAAAAGGATACCTGTACTAGTTTGTTATTTTCTTTTGTTGGAAATAGTACTAGGTCAATTTCTTTACTTGTCAGAGTTTTCAGGGATGGTATTTCTTGTAAGAGATTGATTATTCTACCACGATTGAACGGCTCCTTATCTGAGGGGAATAACTCTTCGATAATTATGTGTTTAGATGGACTTACTTCCCATGATTGAGATTTATTATCATGCAGTTCTTTTATATCCGTGATATTTTGCGTTGTTGATCTATTTTCTATCGAAGGACAAAATACGTCTACATTTGGGTTTAAGGTTTTTCCTGATGGTATTTTTTGAATTTCTGAAGAGTTCACCAAGTTTACGGGAGTGATTTTTTGGAATTTAAGCTTATTCCCTTTTTTTCTCTGTATTCTCCTCAAGGGTTTTCTCTTCTTCTTCCCCCTTACTTTTTCCCTAGTGTTACTTTTTTCTGCATGTCCTCCTTGACTGACATCCTGTTCAGCAGTAACTCCTGATATTTCTGCTTTATTTTCCCCGATTATCTGATCACAATTATTATCGGATACTTTGTTCGAAAAGATAGGGTAATGTTTAGTTTTATTTTCGGTGATGGTTTCTGATTCTTCTTTGAACAGTTTTTTGAGTGAATATGTAGAAAGAGGTTTTTCCTTATTTCTTTGTCCCTTAGTTTTGGTGTTAATTATTAGTACGTCGTTCGTTTGCGTGCTTGCTTCCTGTTGTTTTGGGGTTGCACTTCCTTTTTTGTGAAAATCATCTATTTGTTGTGATTTGACTACTCCGGGTTGTTTTGGTGAAACTTTAGTTAGATCTTTTTTCTTTTTTCCTTCAACCAGGAATTTAAGTATTCCTATTTGTACATCTAAAGTATCATCCGAGTTAGCCAAAATTTGACCAAGATGAGTTAGTACTGATTCCAAAATTTCTTGCAATGAAAAAAGTGCTTTTGACAGAGGAGAGACTGTGTTTTCAAAATTTGGATTTATAAAATTATGGTCTGATAAGCTGGCCAGATTAGAATAAAGGTTGGGCGATTTTTCTGGTGAACTGGTTAATGGGAGTTTTTGACTTAGTGATATTTCAGATTTTTCTTCTTTGGATTTCGTGTTATGGTTAACAGATGCATCGAAGAATAAGTCATTGCCCTGATTTTTTATAGGTGTTATAGATGTTATTTGGGACGTATCAGGGAGTAATTTTTGACATTCTTCCGAAAGAGAGAAATTTGCCAAATTACTTTCAGTTGTTATTTGACCTTGATTCTGATCTGAGAAATGTAACGAATCGTGATCAACCTTATTTATTGAAGAAACCAGCTTTTTTTGGTCATCAGTAGAATATGGAGATAGATACTTTTTCTTAGAGAGGGTAGAAAAGTATTGACTTATAGCTGGGGTACTTGATATTTGACCAGGTTTTATTGATTTGTCGACAGATTTTCTTACCGCTGCATCTGTCCCCATACGTCTCATGTAGATTGTCCGTGAGCGTAGTTTTTTTAGAGCCCTCATACTTAGAGTCGGAAATTTACCTTCTCGCTTATGGTAATGGCAGCAGGATTTGTATATTAATGATACTTTTACCTTTGACTCACGATCTCAGATGATCAGTAGCTAGTAGGGCGCTTTTTTAGCGTCGAATCAGAAATTAGGTTGAGTACTGTCCTCGTGTACGCAACGTTAGTGGGATGGCCCGTCCCGTCCTCGGTCGTCCCCGGACGGCCACAGACGGCCCGCCCTTTGTCCGGGCTTCGTTCCGCGCTTGGTCCCGCGCGCGTCCCGCGTTGCGGGAGGCTGATCGGGATTTGTACGTCTCGTCAGTGGGCGTGTCCGTGGGCGTGTCGCCTGGGGGAAGAGGAACCAGCTGGTCCCAGCTTGGGATTCTGGTCCTCGCAGTCCCCCAGGTTAGGCGCGCTGAAATTCTTCGCCCAGCCTCAACCCTTCTGACTCCAGCTGGGAGCGACAGGCAGAGCGTGCGGATTGCAGCTCACGCTCACACCAGCGAGTCAAGGGGAGGCACGCCGCGGAACAACACACAGCAACAGCGTCAGCTCAGGCACAGCAGCTCAGGGAGTAGCAGCAGATCAAAGGAAACCAAATAGCGGTGAGTGGCGCCCGCGAAGCGGGTGTCACGAATCTTTATCCTGCCTCGTCAGTGGGCGTGTCCGTGGGCGTGTCGCCTGGGGGAAGAGGAACCAGCTGGTCCCAGCTTGGGATTCTGGTCCTCGCAGTCCCCCAGGTTAGGCGCGCTGAAATTCTTCGCCCAGCCTCAACCCTTCTGACTCCAGCTGGGAGCGACAGGCAGAGCGTGCGGATTGCAGCTCACGCTCACACCAGCGAGTCAAGGGGAGGCACGCCGCGGAACAACACACAGCAACAGCGTCAGCTCAGGCACAGCAGCTCAGGGAGTAGCAGCAGATCAAAGGAAACCAAATAGCGGTGAGTGGCGCCCGCGAAGCGGGTGTCACGAATCTTTATCCTGCCTCGTCAGTGGGCGTGTCCGTGGGCGTGTCGCCTGGGGGAAGAGGAACCAGCTGGTCCCAGCTTGGGATTCTGGTCCTCGCAGTCCCCCAGGTTAGGCGCGCTGAAATTCTTCGCCCAGCCTCAACCCTTCTGACTCCAGCTGGGAGCGACAGGCAGAGCGTGCGGATTGCAGCTCACGCTCACACCAGCGAGTCAAGGGGAGGCACGCCGCGGAACAACACACAGCAACAGCGTCAGCTCAGGCACAGCAGCTCAGGGAGTAGCAGCAGATCAAAGGAAACCAAATAGCGGTGAGTGGCGCCCGCGAAGCGGGTGTCACGAATCTTTATCCTGCCTCGTCAGTGGGCGTGTCCGTGGGCGTGTCGCCTGGGGGAAGAGGAACCAGCTGGTCCCAGCTTGGGATTCTGGTCCTCGCAGTCCCCCAGGTTAGGCGCGCTGAAATTCTTCGCCCAGCCTCAACCCTTCTGACTCCAGCTGGGAGCGACAGGCAGAGCGTGCGGATTGCAGCTCACGCTCACACCAGCGAGTCAAGGGGAGGCACGCCGCGGAACAACACACAGCAACAGCGTCAGCTCAGGCACAGCAGCTCAGGGAGTAGCAGCAGATCAAAGGAAACCAAATAGCGGTGAGTGGCGCCCGCGAAGCGGGTGTCACGAATCTTTATCCTGCCTCGTCAGTGGGCGTGTCCGTGGGCGTGTCGCCTGGGGGAAGAGGAACCAGCTGGTCCCAGCTTGGGATTCTGGTCCTCGCAGTCCCCCAGGTTAGGCGCGCTGAAATTCTTCGCCCAGCCTCAACCCTTCTGACTCCAGCTGGGAGCGACAGGCAGAGCGTGCGGATTGCAGCTCACGCTCACACCAGCGAGTCAAGGGGAGGCACGCCGCGGAACAACACACAGCAACAGCGTCAGCTCAGGCACAGCAGCTCAGGGAGTAGCAGCAGATCAAAGGAAACCAAATAGCGGTGAGTGGCGCCCGCGAAGCGGGTGTCACGAATCTTTATCCTGCCTCGTCAGTGGGCGTGTCCGTGGGCGTGTCGCCTGGGGGAAGAGGAACCAGCTGGTCCCAGCTTGGGATTCTGGTCCTCGCAGTCCCCCAGGTTAGGCGCGCTGAAATTCTTCGCCCAGCCTCAACCCTTCTGACTCCAGCTGGGAGCGACAGGCAGAGCGTGCGGATTGCAGCTCACGCTCACACCAGCGAGTCAAGGGGAGGCACGCCGCGGAACAACACACAGCAACAGCGTCAGCTCAGGCACAGCAGCTCAGGGAGTAGCAGCAGATCAAAGGAAACCAAATAGCGGTGAGTGGCGCCCGCGAAGCGGGTGTCACGAATCTTTATCCTGCCTCGTCAGTGGGCGTGTCCGTGGGCGTGTCGCCTGGGGGAAGAGGAACCAGCTGGTCCCAGCTTGGGATTCTGGTCCTCGCAGTCCCCCAGGTTAGGCGCGCTGAAATTCTTCGCCCAGCCTCAACCCTTCTGACTCCAGCTGGGAGCGACAGGCAGAGCGTGCGGATTGCAGCTCACGCTCACACCAGCGAGTCAAGGGGAGGCACGCCGCGGAACAACACACAGCAACAGCGTCAGCTCAGGCACAGCAGCTCAGGGAGTAGCAGCAGATCAAAGGAAACCAAATAGCGGTGAGTGCTGACTCTTGAAAAGCAAGTTTATTTATTCTGGGTGGCGTAGAAAAAATGTTACTAGCACCTCCCGTAGCCCCATCTGGGGTGTCGGGTGTGAAAGGATTCGTTGAACGTGACACAGCAACTATAGGTGTGTACACAGCTATAGAAGCAGCTGTAGGAACAGATGTAGAAACAGATGTGCTTGCCGGAACTTGTGACACGATCTGTTGCTGTAGGGATACGGGTACTGGGTCTTGGCGTTGAGCCTCCCTGATAGGCGGTCTATGTGGGGCGGAATTAGCATACTCGGGAGCTGCGTCATCTAAATATGAAGAAAGAAAAACATCTTCTGCGGTTCTAGGATGCCCCTTAGGATGTACCTTTATTGGAAATAATGGGGGCGGCAAGTCTTTCGGTATTTCTGGAGTAGCTTTAGGTAATCCTTCGGCCAGAAGGGGATACATACCATTCATAAGGGCATTTCTTTGTCTGTCTACTTGTTCTGATTTCACTCGGATCCCTTCCTCAATTAATAGATTTTCTCGAACTTTATTGGAATTCTCTTTACTCTTCTCTTCCTGTCTACGTGCTTTTTCTGTACGTCTATGAGATTCTTTACGCCATAACTCAACGGCATCTTTCTGTGATTGTCTGACTTTCCTTTTCCATAACTCTTCCTCTACTTTCATGATGCACTCTGCATCCCAGGTTCCCGCTGTGGGCCACCTCTGACTTTCTGGTAATTCCTTGGTGTAGTCCACCCATAAATCAAGAAACAATATAGCGTCTAAGCCATGTTTATGATACATGAAGTACCCTGGAGTGTCCCTAGGAGGAATAGGAACGGCTTCTTCGAGTACCCCTTTTCTTGTAGTGATCTGTCTTAGTTTCGAAAAGAGCGGCATATTGAGAACTGATCTGATACTTAATCTTGAACACACTTAGTACAAAAGCACAATAATGAACAACCAGTCATACCACAATATGCAGGACGTTTAACACATTAAACATTAAACATTAAACATTTTTTAACCTTTAAAATAACCAACAATGATGATCGTCTGCATAACTAATCACCAAGCATAATTTTTGACAATAACTAGATACTTCGGAATACTTGATATACTGCTAAACAGTACATATACACTGCTAAAACAGTGCAGACCGGATTTGTGTACCCAAACCCATCTTGACCGGCACAACCTATGTGCACGTCAGAAATGCCTCCCTAGTAATGGTACTCACCGGGTAGCTTCGGAAACGGAAGGCCTCGGAAACTGGACTTGGACCGGACTGGACTCGACTCGACTCGTCGGAAACTGGACTCGACTTGGGACTTCGGAAACTGGTGGGCCTCTGTATACCTCGGATCTTGCTCTCTCAGCTAGGCTCTGGTCGGGATACTTCGCACTTCTCACCGCCTCGTCTGGGTGTTGATCGCAGCCTCAGTCGCCCCCGCTTGACCGGAGGGAGATACAGGAAATCCTGCTGGTACGCGTTATTGTCCGTCCAGCTGTGGCAGGAGACCGGGCCTGCAACTCACCGCCGGCGCGTGAGATGAGAAAGTGTCCCTGTTCGGGCGCCATTCATGTGGTAAATAAAATTCCTTTACCGGGACTTAATTTGATACGGAAACATAATAAAACAGCTCAGTAAATAAGAGGCAGAATCCGTGGTATTAGAGGTTCGGAATGGGCTTTATTCCAATGATCGATTATAATCGGTTGCTCCAAGTTCCATCACCACGGAGGTTCAGGAAGTGAAGTACATACTTTATTGACAAGAAATGACTTTTATAGTACATACATTACAATGAAGCGAATGCAGTAGGCGTAACAATTGATAAGGAAAATGACGATTCATATGTGTAACCGAAAATGGGTGTAATAAGGAGTAAAAAGGAACATAATTGGTTATGATGTCATATATAGGTGGATCTATAAGATAATACTTGGCATAGATGCGCGCGCAGCAGCATGACGTGTGATTGACGTGCAACTAGGGGGTGAAGGGGACTTGACATTTAGCTCTACATGAGGAGACGGAAAGTCTGGGGGGTCAAGTCAACCTAATCCCAAATCATATCTAACATCCTATGTTTAAAGAACTATGTTATCCACAAAAGAAGGACTCTCGGACAGAATCTATTCTATACTGACTGTGCGTGCGTGTACAAGCGTCTAAGTGTCTACACTAAATGCGAGGGGGTAGGAATATTCCATGGTAACAGGGCTATGAATTACTTGCATGAAGACAGAGAAGCCGGGCCTTTTGCTCGGTAGCTGGAAGAATGTTTACTTAAACTACTAGACAGGAATGCATCGGCTGAGGGGTGAAGCAGATAACTCGAAGGTGAAATACAGTTCTTGGCAGAGAATAGGCTGATGTCAGGCTTCGTGAGCCGCGCAGAGAATGAGACAAAGTTCATGGTCACAGATGCAGGCACAGACTGGAGTTTTCAGAGGCAGAAGGCAAGAAGAGTTTGATGACAGAATCAGGGCCTACTTGCCTGGACTGTAAAATGGCATAGGTGAACCATATAAAGCCGGTGGCTTTTCATACTTAGGAATGGAATATCCGGCCTATTCATGGCGGATCTGACAGAGGACATGTTGACGGTGGACGCACATGTGTTTGCGTCTTCATGACTGGAACTGGAGGGGATATACATGTACTTGTAACATGCACATAGAACCGTTGGGGTCCAAGATAGGGGACATAACTGACCAGAAAAATCCATATTTCCACAATTGGAGGGGAAAAGTTTTCTGCGGTGAGGAAACAAGCCATCCTCCTACATAATCTGGGTGTGGAAGGAAGAAACGTTTATGACAGCATGGACACATTACCCATAGGTGGTGGGGATGGAGAACCTGCTGACGTATTTGAAATGTCCATGACTATGCTTGAAGAATATTTTGGTCCCCGTATAAATGTGGTGTTAGAGCGTCATAAATTTTCACCAGAGCACAAGGTCCAGCAGAAAGAGTTAAGAGCTATATTGCTGCTCTCAAAACCCTGGCTCGAACGTGTGAGTTTGGTGAACTCACAGACTCACTTATCGGGAGACCAACTGGTGAGATGCACCAATAGCACAAGAGTCCAAGGAAAACTGCTATCTAAAAATCCGTCGTTGCCAGAAGCAATTGCCATTGTAGAAGGTTTAGAAAATACTTCCTCCTGGGTGGAGGAAATGAAGAAAGATCGAGGAGAAAAGAAAGAAACCAAAGAAAATGTTCATGTGTTAAGTGACAAGTCTGTCCAAGAAAGTAATGATAGTGTTGCCAAAGTTACCTCCACTGAGAGACTAAAGATCCCCGACAAAGATGCGCGGTCACGTTACCCCGCAAAAGGAACAACTGGTAAAATAGACCATGATGGTCGTTCCACCATGCCTTTTGGAAATGGTGATAAAACCCCTGGAGAAGGTTCTAAACCAAAGTGTTTTAGGTGTGGAAGTCTTACGCACTACTCTAACTATCCTCATTGTTTTGCAAAAGACTCCATTTGTAACAAGTGTGGTCTCAAAGGACATTATGCCAGAGTTTGCAGATCCTCTGTCAAGTCAAAATATCCAGAAAAGAGCACAGAGAGTGTACGAACAATCATTCTCAATGTTGGGAATGATGGAAATGAAATTGACAATGGAAAAGTGGTTATGCCAGAATGTGACATTTTAGTTGATAGTTTTAAATTTGTAGTTTTAGCTGATTCTGGGTCGCCTTTCACAATGGTGGGGAACAGGCAATGGGATGAAGTTGTCGGTATTGACAACATGTCGTTATTGCCGCCGGACATAAATCCATTAAGTTATAATGGAAGCAGAATAAATGTACTGGGTTATGTGGTGGCCAACATCCAATTCAAAGACAGACAAACATTAGGTAAAGTGTACATAGCGGAGAGAGGAGATAACCTTCTAGGCTGGAGACATCAGCGAGATTTGGGCATTATGCTTAATGCCAGTGCCATTGATCCAAAGGATCAAGTTATGTTAGTGGACATTGCAGAAAGTAGTCAAGTTAACAATTATTTTGTGAAGTTTCCTGAAGTCTTCACTGACTCCCTGGGGTGCCTTAAAGGTTTTGAGCACAAAATAATTCTGAAAGACAGAGCTATACCTTGTGTACATAAAGTCAGAAGGGTACCGAATATGATGTTGGCACCACTAGAGTCAGAACTTAAAAGACTCTTAGATCTGGGTGTCATAGAAGAGATTGAAGGATCTGAGTGGTTATCCCCGATTGTTTTGGCCCCCAAGGATGGTGGAAACAGTGTCAGGTTGTGTGTGGACTTGAGAGCACTAAATGAATGGATATGGGTGGACCGTCAGCCTCTACCTAACATCTCGGAATCTCTTAGCATGCTTAAAGGTGCACAAGTTTTTAGTGTGCTAGACTTATCCTCTGCATATCACCAGATTCTCCTCCACAATGATTCTAAACACCTTACATCGTTTGTTACACCTCTGGGAGCATATAGGTTTATAAGGATGCCTTTTGGTTTAGCATCCGCCGCAGCATGTTTCCAGAGGGTAATGAAAATGGTTTTAAAAGGAATATCAAATATCATGTTTTTCCAAGATGATATCTTAGTTTATGGAAAAAATGAACAAGAACATAATTCCACTTTGTTGGGTGTATTGGTGAGATTGAAGGACAAAGGTCTCACTTTGAAAAAACAGAAATGCCGGTTGGGGCTGAGATCTGTTACATATTTGGGTCATGTGATTTCAGGAGAAGGTATCCAACCTAAAATGGAACTTGCTGAAAGCATTGTGAATGCTCCTGCTCCCGTGGATAAGGATCAGGTTAGATCATTTCTACGTTTAGCCGAATTCTACTCTAAATGTGTGAAAGGGTTTGCTAGTGTGTCTGAGCCCATTAGAGTATTACTCAAAAAAGGGACACATTTCATTTGGTCACAAGAATGTGAAGAGGCTTTTACTGTAATTAAAAAAGAAATTGGAAGGTTACCCACCTTAGGACATTTTGATGCTCACCAGAAGACTATCCTTACTACGGATGCTAGCCTTAAGGGATTGGGAGCAGTTCTTTCGCAGGTAAGGAATGGGGAGGGAAAAACCATAGCTTTTGCTTCTAGGGCCCTCGGGGAAGCAGAAGTAAATTATTCATGTATAGAGAGGGAAGCATTGAGTGTGCTTTGGGCTGTACATCATTTTAAATTTTATCTTTGGGGTATACCTTTTCTGGTTAAGACAGATCATCGACCGTTAGTCCAGATATTTTCATGTCAACGCAGTGAACAGCTGACACCTAGATTGAAGCGTTGGAGCGAGGGTCTCCAAGAGTTTAATTTTCGAGTACACTACATACCTGGGATCATGAATAAATCTGCTGATTGTCTCTCACGGTTACCTGTTAACCATGATGTGGAAGACACCATAGATCTAGGTGAAGCTGAAACCGGAAATGTTTGCTGGATATCCGAGCCAACTTTGTCTGGTAAAGAATGGTCAGATGAAGTGGTCAAAGATGAAGTCCTTTCTTCTCTCATGATGTGGATAAGGGTAGGATGGCCTGACTATCAGACGTTGGATCATGAGATGAAATCTTATTGGTCAGTAAGGGAGGAATTGTCATTTTATGATGGAAATGTCATGAGAGGGGACAGAGTGATTCATCCTCTCAATTTTAGGAACAGGCTGATTAACATAGCTCACAAGGGACATTTAGGGAGGAGTCTTACAAAGGCTAGAGTGAGAGAAAGATATTGGTGGCCTAATATGGACCACATGACTGAGGAGATTGTTAAGAATTGCCTGTTGTGTGCTGCAAATGATAAGTCTCGTGTGACTAATGTCGCCCCATTATCTCCGGAGACTATTCCTGACGTTGTATGGACTAAACTTGGATTAGATATTGCTGGTCCGTTTGAACTTTTGCCATCCTATGAGCGGTTTGTAATTTTGTTGGTAGATTACACCTCGAAATGGGTAGTTACTAAGTGTGTTTCTTCTGTGGGCACGAAAGCTGTGATCGAATTCCTTAAGGAAGTTTTTGCTTTGGAGGGGGTGCCCAAATTTTGGCTAACGGATAATGGAGTACAATTTGTGTCTCATGAGATGTGTGAGTTTTTGAGGGATCATAACATAGTTCACCAGAAAACTGCACTGTACTCACCGCAAAGTAATGGCTTGACTGAAAGAATGAATAGAGTAGTCAAGAGCTGTGCTCAGCGAGCTCTTGAGTGTAAAGTCTCCTTCAGCGGGGTGTTGAGAGACACTTGGTGGGCACATCGTACTACTCCCAACATGATTACTCATATCTCGCCATTTGAGGCGTTGAGGGGTAGGAAGGCTGTTTCCAAACTGAATCCTGTATGGTTACCTGTAGGGTTGGATGATCATGTCTCGGTTGAATCCAAGCGGGCCTGCATATCAGACTACCAACAGAGATATAAATCGTATTATGATTCTAGAATGTGTGTGCGTGTGAAGAAGTGGCAAGTTGGTGACAAGGTTATGGTAAGGAATCCCAACCACACTATGAAGGGTAGGAGTGTTTTCTTAGGTCCGTTCACTATTGTTGCCATAAAAAAAATGTGGTGAGAGTGGATTCAGGTTCGACTTGGAGTATGTCCAGATTGGTGAAGGTTACAAAGAAATCTCTGGGTTCTTCGCCATGTCTGAATTCCAAGCCTCAAGTGCCGGGGGTATTGTCAATGTTAGGAGTCCTAGGAATAGGCGTATTCCAGCAAAATTCAATGATTTTGTTTTGAAATAATATGGAACATATGTAATCAATCATATAGTCAATTAGTAGTCTGTTTATTGTTGGGGGAGGGTTTTTATTTCTTTATGTTTAATTATCTTGGGATCAGTATTTGGTCCATGTTATGGTTGGGGTATGTTGGGTTTGTTGGTTTTAAAATTTCTGTTATAAGGGGGGGATGTGTTGTGATCTTGTGCCTGCTCATGTTCTGCTAGAATGCGGACGCGATGCCGTCAGGATTAGAATGTAGGAGCGTGACTTCGGGATTCGTGGAGCTGGGAGGTGGACGAGTAATGTGTTGGTGCCACTGCATTTTACTTTACCATTAAACCTTGAAAAGATTTACAAGCCTTGGAAGCAGCTTAATTTTAACAGAATCCTCATGTTCGTGACCCACCACCTTGGGAACATTGAGCATAAGAACTGTCCGCTTTGGAGATATAGAGCAGGGAAAGCGTCTAGCAGACAGAACTCCTGGCGCTAATCTATCACATGTATTTGCCTGGGGTCTAGGAAGAGCTAAGGCCGGTAAAGCGCCAGTTGGCTTCCTACACTGTGTTATCGCCGCAGACTCGCTAGGCGACCCTACCTTATGATTTGGAATAATACACACTGGTTGATTAGATGCGGGACGTGTCCTACCAATTTGTTTGGAGTTTTTTGGTAACAAATTTAAATTTAGATTTGGGGACTGGAGGGCGCTAGATTTTGGGAAGTGTGGTGCAATGCTAATCTTTCCAGGGAGGCTTTTAAATCTTCGACTAAGGCTTTTAGATCCCTCACTTCTACTGATAATGAGTTAATGGTTGTTTATAAACTAAAGGTTGAAACAAAATGCAAGAGGGCTGTGTGTCTTTCACACCGAAGGACTGCTTATTTTTTAAATGAATGAGACCAACAGAAACGTTGTGCCGCAATTTGAGCAGATGTTTCTGAGCTAGAGACTGAAGAAAATCTGATATTGCTTTTATTTTGTAGCAGATATGTTTGGCTGCTTTAGCAGTAGAAGTTCCAGTATTAACCATTAGAAGACAATAGGAGCATTATTGGGTTCAAAAGCTTGCTGCATTTATTTTGTGTATCCATCTTGCTGAGTGTCCATTCCAGATATGACTTGTGCTTTCAGTTTGGCACATGAGTTCTTGCTTCAACATGTATTTAGGAAATGTAGTTCTTTGCTCACAATTGTGTTTTTCAGTTGAGGAATGCAGTTTTTCATTCACAGTTGTGTCTTTAGTTAAGTGATTCAGTTTTTGATGTATGTAAATGGTGATGGTCGAAGGTCATGGGGTGGAATGTATTAAAAGAGCCACTCTGGCACCCTATGATGACCCTCAACCACTACCATTTTAACTGACTTTAGTGTGTTATTTTACCCTTGCCTTAATGTAGGATTGTCCTGCATATACCTGATTCTCTTCTGTCCTGTAATCGTGCTTAATATTGGCTTTGACATGGCCTCATGTCTCTTTGCTGTCTGTCTCTGTCTTGCTGCTGCATGCACAGAGGTGCTTGCAAGTTGTTTGGGTTATTCACATTCAAGGTCTTTCTGTTTTTCTAGTGATTGTTTTTGTTTAATGTACTCTGGAAGGCTTTGTGAGAGCTTCGTCAAGATAGAGGCTGGAAGATGTGAGAATGGAGAAAGAGACGTGAGAGCTCCTTACTGCTATGGGGATGCTTGCTTGGAATTTGGCCAGTTCTGGTAAAATTCCTCTGGTGGTGGGAGGAGGTCTTTCGCGAATATTCTAGTGTGTTTAAAGCTGAGGGTTGCAGACTGAGAAACTGGAATCCGAGCGAGGGCAGACGTGTCTATCTTGGAGTGAACCCTGGTTCCTGAGCTCTGATCCCCGGCTGTGACTCCCCCGGCTGGAAGTGGGCTAAGATGCCAGGAGATTTATTGAGTTTTGTGGTTATTGCCAGTGTGATGTTTGGCCAGTGGCTTTGATCATTTGAGGTGTTTTCTTTGTGGTGTGGGAGGTGAACATCCAGAGTAATCCTCTGCTAACTATATATCTATATATATATATCTTTCTGATCTCTTGCAGGACTTCCAGTGTGTTTTATCTTATATCAGTTACAGCGTGTTTATTAATCAGTATTATTCATACATTTAATGCGTATTAATCAGTATTATTCATGCATTTAGATTATAGCTTGCTACATATATTTGAATCTAATGCCTTTGGCATCTGAGACAGCCTATGTTTAGAGAGTTTTACATAATAAACCTCAAGCCTTATTCTAAAAGAGAGAGAGTCTGTTTGTTTTGTGTTGAAGTCCTTGTTGAGCCAGGGGTGGTAAGCAAAAGTGTATATTTTTTAAGGGTGCTGTGGTAAAAAGTACCACGTCTTGGGTGAGTGCTGGGTCTTGCCTCAGCCTAAGGGGGTGTTGCAGTTAGGATCTGTCCTTTTTGCAAAAAACAGATTCATTACAGTGCCCCAGTATCCAATCTGGGACATACCTAAGTACTGAACATAGCTATTTAAGGGAGAAAGCAGAGAGACTGGGTTCCTGATTAGCAGGATTCCAGTCGACCAGTCAAAAACAGCTTAGCATCAGGCAAAAAGTGGAGGTAACCATGCAGAAGGATCCTACCTTCTAACAACAGTAGAGTAGAAATCCCGCTCCAATTAATAAAATTAAAGGGTAATGTAATAAACATAATGAAACAAAAGAACAAAAAAACAATAAGGAGAACTGGAGACACCTGGTCAGTCCCTAACCAATAGGCAAAAGGTTGTCATGGGCAATCCCAGCCACATTTGCAGTGGCTCTAGTGTGTACTGCTGCACACAATCCCACAGTCCCTATCTCTACCTAAATCCACCATGGCAGAACCTTTCTTCCTCTGTGCAGAGCTCATGAGTCCACCCTAGAGGTGTGGCCATGGAAATGAGGAACCTCTCCTCTGTAGTCAATAAAACCCAGTTATGGGGGCTGCTCCTCTCCCACAGGGATTGGTGCCGAGCTGACATGGTGCATATAAGATGGGGCAGGCCCAGGTGTTAGCTATATCTGCCTGCAACATAGTAGGCCTCTTGTAAATTATTTAAGTTCCTGAGCACAGCCCATATTGTCAGCGTCTCAGAGAAACAGAATACCTCCCGACATCCAAAGCCTTTGTCTCAGCTCTGGGAGCAAGTTCATAACTCATCAGGGTACTATTCAGCTAATCTGGTGACAGCTGAAAGCTCACACAAATGGGCTTCTAGAGGCTTCAGGCAGGTAAAAGTTGAAATTTTAAAAGTCCCCCTTGTAAAATGTCATTATAAATCCAAAATTTCCTGTGAATTGGGCTTCTAATAAATATTTTAAAAATCCAAGAATGATCTTTGTAGTTGTTTTCTCAGGAGTGATAACATTGTTAATGTTAATATTGTTTATCAGTGCTTTCCTATGGAACAGCTCACCCTGCTACAGTGAACCTAGCATTTAGGGTGTCACTGCAGAGACATGTTTAACATTAAAATCTTACATGTACTACTTTAAAATCCATACACTTTACAGTATGCATGTTTACAAACTAATTAGGGGTGACTTATCAATAATTAATAGGAGGGTTTAGACCTATCAAAAGGGGAATTTTGATAGGTCAAAATCGCTGTTTTAAACTGCACAGACAGGTAACACTAGTAGTCCTGCAATCATGTTTTGCACTGTCACTCTAGTGATGGCAGAATGCATGCTGCAGCCCAACATTGGCATTTAACTTATAGATCCTATATACCTTATACTAGGGACTTATAGGTAAGTAAATATGCCAATTAGGAGTATAGCCAATTTTCAAATGTTTTAAGGGACGGACCACACAGATCGGGGCCTGTTTTGCTGAGTCCCAGTGAAAAAAACAGCAGCATAGGTCCAAAAAATGGGAGTGATCATGCAAAAAGGGACATTTTCCTAAAGTCAACCATAATCCATAGTGCCCTGATCATCCCCATACCTGGTGATATCCATGTTTATAGTGAATGTACATAACACAATGCACTGATATCAACAATATTCAGTACATAAGTGCATCTATTAACCCTTTATATCAATGGTGCACTTAAACAGAATAAACATACACTTTGCGTATGTCACCAATTATTACTGAAGTGATGTACGAAGCCTCTTCAGCATTAAAAAGCCAACTGAAGTGACTTAAAAGTTCATAGGGTCATGGAACATTGCTATGAAGCAAAGGTGGCAAAATTTAGGTTGGTATTATGCCATAAATTAGGATGCTTGTAAAGGTTTTACAAGTCCTCAAGAGAACTTAGATCCATGAGAATGCTGAGTCTCTCAAAGGACCCCTTCATTTTTAGAACATCTAATAGTTCTTTGAATCACTATATCAGCATATAAACACATGTTCCTGACTCCTCCTGCATCACCTGACATGCTTCTTTTCTTGAAGGCCACCTATGCTATAACATAGCCAAGTATTTTGAATAAGGCAGTTGGTGCCTGGCTAAGTACAAAAAACTACCACTAGTTCTTTGCAGTTTAGCTGACACCTTTGTTAAGTTAAACACATAGAGAACGTCTAATGATGCTTTCAAAATGACTCTATACAATTCACTCTCTTTCTAGGTCTTTCATTGAAATCGTCAACTTGTTCAAGTAGGAAAGAGAGACATTCTAGGTATGGCCGCGACTTAGTTCAATAAAACTGCAAACACAATATTTGATTAAAAAAAACATAATTGAAATAAATCACTTACAGAAAGGAAGATATAGAAGTGATTAAATTGTGGTGATACATTTTCTCTTCCTATCTTGATTCAAAGCAGCAAACTCTAGCTACTTCAAACTATTTTCCATATGGTGTTCCATGATATCTAAATATTGCTCCAAATTCAATTTAAACTTTCCATTCATACTGTTATCATCAAACAGGAACTGCAATACAGTTCTATGAAATGAAATGAAAAGACCATTTGTTAAGCGTGATAGCTACCCTAAGGCGTCCTAGCACTGCGGACAGACGCGTGCAGGAATAAAGTTAGAAACTATACGGATTTGTTGAAGAGCAGAGTTTTTAAAAGCTTACGAAAAGGGAGCAGGTTGGGCTCCGCCTGCAAGTGAAGGGGGAGAGAGTTCCAGAGTTTAGCCAAATTATAAGCAAAGGAGCGGCCACCACATCTAGTTCTTTTGATCTTAGGCACTAGAGCGAGGAACGAAGATGCTGATCTAAGCTGTCTGTTCGGATGGTAGGGGGTATTCAGAGATTGGTAGGCCCTGTTTTCCAAAAGGCCCTATGAGCAATGCACAGGACCTTGAATTCCATTATTTCCCTAACTGGGAGCCAATGAAGGCTCTTTAGACCGGGATTGATTGGAAGTCGGCAGGGAATCTGAAGGAGAGTTCGGGCTGCACAGTTTTGGATGACCTGGAGTTTGCACAAGGTGGATTGAGGGGCCCCTAGATAGAGGGCGTTCCCAAAGTCCAGGCGTGATAGGATGAGACCCTGAACCATGATCTGTTTCGCCTACAATGGAAGCAAGGGAAGAATTTTTCAAAGTTACCTTAATAGACCCTAGCAAGTGGCTGAGAGTTTAGCTGCTTGATGGTTGAAATTGAGAGAGTTATCAAGCCAAATGCCCAGGCTCTTGATTGTATCCTTTGGCACTGGGGCAGGACCTAGGCAGATGGGCCACAGTGAGTTTATATTGAGATTGGGGGTTTTACCTAATAGCATGAGCTCAGTTTTGTCACCGTTCAACTTTAAACAGGAGAGTGTCATCCATTTGACCACCGCCTCCAGACATCCACTCAGGTTGTTACAGGAAGTATTTGGTTGGTTAAGGGCCACCACTAGCTGAGTGTCGTTGGCATAAGTGATTATTTTTATGCCGAAAGGACGGACAATCTCAGCTAGTGGGCTCATATATACGTTGAATAGTGTGGGGCTCAGGGAGGATCCTGAGGTACACCACAGCTGAGAGGCTTGCTGTGGGAGGTGATATCGCCCTCGAAAACCTGGAAGGAACGATCTGCCAAGAAGGATGTGAACCAGGTGATAGCATTTCCTGCAACTCCTAGGTTGGTAAGTCGCAGTATTAGGAGGTCATAGTTTACAGTGTCGAATGCGGCACTTAAGTCAAGCAGGATAATTGCTGCAGAGCCTCCTTGATCAAGGATCTTCCTGGCCTCTTCAGTTACTGTGAGAAGAGCAGTTTCGGTCCCATGCATGGGACAGAATCCTGTCTGGGAGAGATCAAGTAAGTGGTTGTTCTCCAGAAACTCTACCAGTAACGAGTTGACATATTTCTCCAGGATCTTGCTCAGCCATGGTAACAGGGAAATTGGCCGGTAATTGCTGGGGTTGTCTTGTTCTAGGTTAGTTTTTTTTAAAAGAGTCTTGACCATGGCGTGCTTACAAGGGAGAGGGACAATGCAGGAGGAGATGGAGGCATTGAGCAGGTCAAGTGTGGTGGGAAGAATGTTGCCAATAGCTGGCAGCAGGGCGCGGGGGTGCTGGGTCTTGTGGAGAGCCAGATTTCACCTGGTGCATAATGGATTCTAATGTAGTGGGTTTGAGAGGGGGGAGGGTATCCAGGGTGGCTGAAGATCAGGTTCCTGCACTAGAGAAGTTAGTGGGGGTTGTGTTGGGCTGGGTGGGGGGAAAGGAGGTGTAAATAGTTTGTATTTTCTAGAAAAAGAAATCTGCCAGGTTATTGCAGCGAGTTTGGGCGTCGATAGGGTTCAGTGGTTTCGCAGGAGTTTGAGGAGAGTTTTTGTGATTCGGTAGATTTCCTTGGGCATGAAAGCAGCTGCTTTAATTTTTTCTTCGAAAAAAGTGGATTGAGAGGTTTTAATTTCAATTTAGCAAGTTTTTATTGCCTCCCTGTAAGCAGTTTTGCTGGAAGGGGAATAATCCAGTCGCCATTTCATCTCTAATTTTTTGCAATATCATTTACTTTCCCGTCATTGGGGGGAGTACCAGGGTGCAGTTGTGGTGCTGCCCTTTGTTTCAGAGCATTTCATGGGGAGCACGGAGTCTAGGGTGTTATGGATCCAGCTGTTGTAGTTCTCATTGGCTAGGATGGGATTGGGGTTGTTGGGTGGTCTTGAAGTTTCAAGGGCCTGTTAACCAGCAATCCAGGGGAAGTTTAGACCAGTTCCACTCCCTATGAATGGTCGTGTTGGTGACTAAGTGGTGTTCGGGGATGGCCCAGGAAAGAGGGATCAGGAAGTGGTCTGACCACAGGAGCAGGAAGGGATTCCCGCTGTGATATCTGCACAATTACTAAAAACAGGATCAAGCAAGTGGCCTTTGATGTGGGTGTATTTGAACAATAATTGTTTAAGTTGTAGTGCGGAGAGGCTCATGGTCAGTTCTTTGGCAATGTGATCCGAGGCATCGTCAAAGTGAATATTAAGATCCCCTAACAGTGTAAAATTGGAATAATAACCCTAATGAAGACTACTGATGAATAGTTAAGTAGATCCGAAAGATCTGGACACTCACCTCTGCATACCTAACCTCATTTTCCAAAGCAAGAACATAAACAAATGAGATTATGGTTACCTTGTGGCAATCCAGGACAATTTTCCCGTTTCTATGATTCCAGCAATTGTGTGCAACCTACATCTAAGCTCAGGAATAGGAACATCTTGATATGTGCCTTTCCTTCTATTGTAGTCCTCACAAAAGTGCTGACTTTCAGTTAATGATTGCGAAAGGAGTCCTCTCATTCCTTCAGATGAATCTTTGCATGAAATGCATCTAGACCTAGTGCTATATAAAGCAGACTGATGCAATGTAATTATGGAATGTGGAACTGAAGGAAGAGATCCAACAACTACATAGAATTAAAAATCAAGGTTTGTTTTGAACAGGCCAGTATTGTCCCGTCTACATGATGATCTTACTGAGTAACAAACAACAGCCACATGCTCTTAATAAATAGGTACATTTTCATGCCATGTTTGTCTGAGAGTGAAGCTGCATGCCTTTGGAATTGATTCTGTTTCATTATTTGGGGTGTTTGCGGATACTACAATTGACTTTAAACGAAGAAGTCAAGCAAGAGGACTCATTTCCTGTCATTCATCTGCTCACGTCTTAGTCTTACTGGATTTACCATCAGCCATCTGCACAGGAAGTGACATCTTAGGATTTTCCATCAGCCATCTGTACAGGAGGTAACTTCACTGGGTTCCTGCCAAAGCTGGTTTATTGCAAAAACTGTCTTCACTTCACTTAATTGCTGCAAAGGCAGTAACATGCGATAGTTTCCCGATAACGCGTGAAACGTCCACGATAAAAGTACGGGGACGGCGATAAAAATCTCCAGCCAAATGTGAATAAAGTGGCAATGGGACCAACAGTGATAAAAAAAATCTGCGTTAAAGCTGCACCAGGCCTGCAATTCACACATGTCAGGTGGGAAAAATCACTATAAAAGCAGAAAAAAACCCACAAACAAAACCAAAACAACTGCGAATCACAATGGAGGTAGCCGGAGCAAGTACAACCAGAACCCCACAAGCCCCATGGAGGACCAGCCTGGAACCTCGGGTCAGGGAAGGGCAAGGAAAAGAAGAAGAGGAAGACGCGGGTCGCAGGAAAACAGGATCCTGATAACGGAGGTGATAGAACACCATCAACAACTCTTCGTCACCTCCACTGTGCCATTGGCAAAAAAATGGAATATGGCAGTCCATCATGGACAAGCTGAATGCCGTCAGAGTGCTGAGGAGGACAATGGAAGAGGTCAAGAGTCGCTCGATTGATGTGAAGCGCAAAACCAAGCAGAAACTCTGCAACAACCAGAAGGCAGCAATGCAGACTGGATGTGGGAGTCCAGGAGGAGCTGTAGGAGATGGAGGAAATGGTGTCCACAGTCATCAGTGTGGAGACGGTGGCAGGAGTTGGGGGACCAGACACTGCTCAACATGACCTGGCACAACAGCAACAGGGTGAGTAACGACCAGGGACTGGGTAGACGGGGGAGATGGGCACAATGGCACATATGGACAATTAAGTATAGCACAGTGCACTTCCACAATGACTTTGGATCATGTCCCTGATCCCCTTGGCACACTGCAGCACACATAGAAACAGCAAGTAGGCCCCCGTTGACTATGTGCCCAGAGGGGGCCCTCCCCAAACATCACCAATCTCACAACCAACCCATGCACATGTGCCCAACCCAGCAAAGCGGCGAGTCTGTGAGCCACACTGACAATGCAAGTGACACTGCATGACGAATAGCATGACTGCAGTCAATATATCATGATATGTTGCACGCCACGACACTGTGGTGGCTGAGTGTGGACCACATCCGTAAAGTAGCAAGTCACACTCTGACACATCCACATGCGCACACACCCCCTGATGCCAACAACACATCTGCGGACAAACCAAGCCCCAGAGTCTCAACTCCCACCAAGAGCTCAATTTACCCAAGTATGCAACATCTCAGCACTGTATAAGCAAAGAAGTCAAAGGCACACTGCATGGAAGGAGTAAGGGCAGCAAAATCAGAGCTGCAGGGGCGACTCTCCCAAAATGCAGCACACACCTATAACAGTCAGAGCACATACTGCAACAATTGCAACAATGTGGTACAAACTGCAACATGTTCACAACAGAACAAAGGACACAACTGCTGCCGCTTGTGTGTAGAAACTGGCCAATCACATTTGGCATAGCAGGGAAATGTGAGATGAGAATGTACAAGTAAAAACACGCATCCGTGATGTTGTCGAAATGTCCACTGTCCCGCATCAAATAGGAGCTCCTCCCAAACAGTCACAATGTAAATTTTTATGCAGTCTGTATGTAAACTTGGGTAAGAGAAAGGGTTCCCTTAAGGCACAAATAAAAACAGGTATAAAATAATGTACCTTATGACTTAACAAATACATACAACAAAATATGGAAAAGTTAAAAGTTCATTTATTTGAATATATTTAAAAACAGTCATTAGGGATAACTAGACTAAATCCCTGAATTAAAACAAGATAAAATTAAGACAATATATATAATTGCGACCTGCACAATTACAAGCAGACAGAACAGTTACAACACCATTTGTTGGATACAGGTTTGTGTATTCTTTCTCCGCTCTAATGACACCAGAGTAGTATCACTACCAAACGGGCGTATCTATTATGGTGTTGGAGACTTGAATTATACGCTTTAGGTTGCGTCGACGCGTTTTGGTGATAACTCCTTCTTATAATCACCTTTATCAAGACATAAAATTTGTCTGCCAGAACCAGAGGGTATGTAAAATTGCCCCTGGGATAATATTGACGATCCTTTATAGGGATCACTTCACGTTTCCTAATTAGAGCGTGGGCTTCTGTAGTCGCCTTATACAATGCTGCTGGTAGAAGTATATTTCTGTTTCTGTTCTGTGTTGACACACGACTCGGACCCTTATAGAGAGCAGAACCCTTATCTACTAACTAGGTAGACTCTCATTATATTTGGCCATATATCATAGGTTATCTTTGTGAAGCCTAAAAGAGAATTATAACCACAACCTCCTGTAACATAACCAGTCAGAAGTGGAGAATTCGTGATATTTATATTTATACATGGCAATTTTGGCCTGATTGCATATAACACTTATGGTCTACAACACAACCAATTTCCCTTGGTCTTCCATGTTCAGGGGGTCAACAAAAGATCGCATTTATTCAGAACAGAAACAGAAATATACTTCTACCAGCAGCATTGTATAAGGCGACTACAGAAGCCCACGCTCCAATTAGGAAACGTGAAGTGATCCCTATAAAGGATCGTCCATATTATCCCAGGGGCGATTTTACATACCCTCTGGTTCTGGCAGACAAATTTTATGTCTTGATAAAGGTGATTATAAGAAGGAGTTATCACCGAAACGCATCGACGCAACCTAAAGCGTATAATTCAAGTCTCCAACACCATAATAGATACGCCGATTTGGTAGTGATACTACTCTGGTGTCATTAGAGCGGAGAAAGAATACACAAACCTGTATCCAACAAATGTGTGTTGTAACTGTTCTGTCTGCTTGTAATTGTGCAGGTCGCAATTATATATATTGTCTTAATTTTATCTTGTTTTAATTCAGGGATTTAGTCTAGTTATCCCTAATGACTGTTTTTAAATATATTCAAATAAATGAACTTTTAACTTTTCCATATTTTGTTGTATGTATTTGTTAAGTCATAAGGTACATTATTTTATACCTGTTTTTATTTGTGCCTTATGGGAACCCTTTCTCTTACCTAGGTTGAATAACCCTATTTCCCTTGGCCTTCACAAGGGGTACCTCTCTGTTTTTCATAATTATTGTATGTAAACTTGTACAATGCGTCAACATACATGTGAACACATTGTTAAACTGCATCTCCCCTTTGCATTGCAGAGGGAGAATCAACACCTCCTGCAGAGCAGACCGAACAGCTCTTCACTGATGATGAAGAGGACCACCCCACCATCGACCCGATGCCTTCCAAAAGCTCATGGACAACCTCGGCACCCCACACCCAGGAGCAGGGAGGCCCAGCTGCATCGAGGAGACCCCAACCCCTGCACAGACCACACAGCCGGAAGCACCCACCATGAAGGATGTCTCCCAGGACCCCCACGAACAACACATGGCATTCCAATGCCGTGTGTTAGGGTGCCAGGAGAAGATGGCTGATCAGGTGCGGGTGGGGTTCGACCTCATGGCAGCCAAACTAGATGCCATACATGGGTGTCTAAGTCCCATCAGGGACCACTTACAGTCCCTTACAGACACCCACAGTTCGCTCCATGCTCACCAATGTTCCATGGCTGACAGCGATGCCACCCAGGAGGATCATGGAGAACATGGAGCGGATGCAAGCAGAAAGAATGGCTGCCACGGCTGCACTCCAGTGAGATGTAGCTGGGATCTTCCATGCCCTGCAGACCCTCATCATGGCATTGTTGCCACAAGACCTGGCGCGAATGAATGCTGCTGCTACTACTCCAACAACATCTCCACCCCCTGAAGTGTCAGTGCCTCACAGTGCGGCAAACAATCCACCTCCGGCCCCTGATGTGTCACTGCCACACAGTGCGGCAGACATTCCAACTCCGGCCCCTGATGTGTCAGTGCACACAGTGCTGCAGACAAATCGCCACCACCCACATGTAAGGCACATGAGACATCAGAGGATGAAGATGCAGATGTTTCTTCCATAATGGTAAGAAGGAAGCAATAGCATTCATCTCCGCCATATGGCCTGTTTCTGTTCTCTGCATCATCTCCTTCCACTGTCCCCGATACACTCTGCGACACCCACCTTGGACCTCGACTTGGACTGCCATATTCTGTTTGGTTACCAATGACACAGCAATCAGACTGCGGACAGAAAACTTCCTCTACTGAAGAACTTGTTAATCTCTAAGGGACTCTGGCTTGCCCTCCACTCGGCAACAATGTAAAGAGGGATTTGCACGGCCCTGTCTTGCTCCAGCTTCAACACTCCTCCGAATGTGAATAAAACATTCTAACTCACACAGTTGTGTTATGTCTATGATCAATCAGGTATGAAAGTATGGATGAATGTAGAGGCAGTGATTCCCCCTCACGTCCATGTTGCTAATGTTGTGGGACTTGAGTCACAGGGTGCACCTCTCTGCATCATGGTGGTACATATTTGACCCCAAAAGACGCCCTGTTGTCTTTTCTTGGTCACAAATGACAGCCTTTATGTTATGAATTTGGGCACATGTGATATGCTGCTGAGTGGGATTACGTACTATCTTTGACACCCTGAAATGTCATTTTGAATACATGACACCCTAACCAGCCTCTCTGTACAGAGGTGACACACCCACCATCTAATTGCCATTTGTGAGATTGTTAGCACTAAATGTTGCACTTACACTAGTCAGAGTGATGTGCTTATGCAGAGGAGTGACATGCACACAGGGAATGTGTGTTGGAATGAATTTATTTGCAAATGCTATGCCTGTGGTCATTTTGTCCTGTCCCATGATTGTTATTGATTGTGTTCCTTCGGGCTATTCCTGCTGCAGCTGCACTGGTGTGTGGTCCACCTGCCTCATCTTCATCATCATTATCCGGTGCATCTGGCACTTGGATCCATGGGGCATTGGTGCATACACATATGTTGTGCAACACACAACATGCAATGATCATCTTGCACACTATTTCTGGGCTGTACAGGAGTCTTCCACCTGTGATGTCCAGGCACCTGAAACGTGACTTTAACACGCCAAATGAGTGCTCTACAATGCCCCTGGTGCGTTTGTGGGCCGCATTGTACTGCCTCTGGGCCTGGGTGTTCGTGTCTCGGAGCGGTGTCATCATCCACGGGCAGAGTGCATATCCTTGATCACCCGTGAAAGGGGAGAGAGATATGTGTCAATAGGTGGTTGTGCATTGTGTGTTGCCAGGCTTATTAGTTTAGTGGTGTGCGATGTGTGCAACTTTGGGATTCATGTTTGACATGTATTGCTTGTGGCAAATGAGCGGCGTCAATGTGTATTACATTGCCTAACAGCTGCTCCTCACTCCCCCCGAGCCTATTTACTTGTGTGCCCTGCGCGGTTGCATCACTTTCCCTCCTAAGACACACCATTGTCATGACTGTCTGCGCACGTCCACAAGCCTAACACGGACACTGTGATATTGGCCATTGACGGTGGTCAGCCATGTGTGTGTAGGCCTGTGGCCAAGATATGGCAGACACAGAGACACACACAGTAGTTACTTTGGTGGCCATCTCGGAAGTGAACCACACCCAGTGCCCCAGGCTATTAATTCCCACTCCTACACTGGACTGGCGTACGCCGGCCCAGCCCACTCCTCTTACGCTTACAGGGGGGGACACAGCTACATGTCTAAGGTCTTCCCCACTGCCTAGGGAAACATAGTTGCATCCACTGTCCACAACACTACAAACACCAGCAGTATATGTCTGTGCTCTGCATAATGAAGTCTGTCCAGCACATCACCACCACACTTGGCATTGTGTACATTCTTATTCATGGGTCACTTGCCTCCTTCACACAGACTTGGTTCCCACCTCTCCTCACATACTGCAATTGTGTGGCAGAGGTGCCATGACGTAGATGGTTTGTCTAAATGGCTGGCCACGGGTACCACCGTTACTTGTGTTGTTGTGTCTGGTAGGTGGGCATGTTGTTTGGCATATTGTATGTGATTTTGTAACATGTGCATTCCCACAGTTGTGAGTTGCATGATTGTGGAGTTGAGGTGTGTGGTGTGTTCATTTGGTACTTACCAATGAGCAGTGCATTTCCATAGGCTCCATTCTCGAAGTGCTGGTTAATGATGGACTGTCAGAAGATGTAGGAATCATGCACACTGCCTGGGTAGTAGGCTACGATGTTGGTGAAGAGTCCCCGGCGGTCCACTATTACCTGCACATTGATGGAATGCGTGTGCTTTCTGTTGCGGTAATTGTGTGTAGTGTCGACAGGGGGCACAAGTGGGACATGTGTGCAGTCAATTGCCTCCAACACCTGCGGGAATCCAGCTATGGCATAGAAGCCTTGCTTGGTCTCTTGCTGTTCCTGTGCAGTATGGGGGAAGTGAAGATGCTGGGGTACCAAGCTGATGAGGGCATCCTGGACAGGTGTGAGGAACTTTGATAGGGCTGGCTGTGAGACTCCTCCGACTCTGGCAGTTGTTGGTTGGAAGGTACCAGTGGTCAACAGGTGCAGCACAGCCAGCAGCTTCGTCTGCGGAGGGATGTTGGTTGCCCGCTGTGTTGGTACTGTCAGCCTGTGGGCAATGTGGGTCAGGATTAGGCCTTGGCTAAAATTTCGTTCCGTTCGCGGAAATTGCGATAATTTGACATTTTCGCGTTCTGCGGAAAGCGCGAAAATGTCAAAATTTCCGCATTCCGCAGCTTGGCGATAATTTGTTTCTTGCTCGCGCTGTAAAATAATACATTCTCGCGCGCACCCGATCGCCTTACCTGAATCCCTGCGTTCGCCGACAAGTTTTCTTGATCCGGTCGCGTTCTCCATGAGATGTATTGTTTTTAGCCATTTGCGCTGTCTCGCGACAGTTCGCGCCCGCAGTGACGTCATGCGTCGCGCGATCACGTCTTTCTTCTCGCGATCATGCACCGCCAGACAACTGAAAACAAAATGGCTGCGCCCGCGAGCAACCACATGGGTAAGTTGGCGAGCCGCAACCATGCAGAAAATCTCGCGAACATGCGGGAAAAAAACGTCCGCATCTTCGTGATATTTCCGCGTGTTTGCGATAATTTTTAACATTTTCGCGATAATTTGCGAAAGTGGATTTCGCAAATTCCGCCCACCCCTAGTCAGGATGCGGAGGATGGTTGTCCTTTTGAGCCTGTAGTGGGCAATGACATCCTCTGGCTTTAAGTCTGTGAGGCTGGTGCGTTTTCGAAAGGTCCGCTGTCTTGTTCTGCGCTGCCTCGGTGGTAGTCCAGGAGGGTGTCCGGGGGGGCCTGCAGGTGGTGGCGGTGGGTGTTGTGGCCCTCTTGGGTCTCCGAGCTACATGATCAGTAGCTCCATGACATGTGTTGGTCTTCAGATGTGGCTCTGGGCCGGGCTCCCTTTCATACTTTAGGTTGTCGTCCTGCTTGACACCAGTAAAAGGCAGGTGTTAAATCCCTGCTGCAAACGTGCCTTATTGCCTATTTTTGGGTCGCATCGCAGATCTGGCTGGTCATTGAGAATATCAGAAAGTGTTATTTTCGTGTGTTTTTGCTCGGGAATGCCTACTCTGCATATCATTAGCGTTAGCTATCGCTGGAAAACTGGTAATATCGACAGTTTGCACCAGCTTGAGAATGGGGCGATAAATCTAGATTGACACTTAAGCGCCGATAAATCGGCGATGAGTCCTTGAGAATATGTCCCTATATTAGAGGTCAGTGGCGTATAGTTTTTTTCACACTTCTCACAAGAACTGCAGTTTGAACGTGTGCGATCTGAGGTTCTCCATATTTGTGAAAATATGGAATTTCACAAAGCGGGTTAACCCTTTTTCAAGATCCGTTCAAGAGCACAAACATTCTCGTATACTGGTCCGGGTGCCTGTCCTCTCTTCAGTTTCTGTAAGTTTCATAGTGAATAATGGTAGCCCGCATCCGGGTTCACAGTTTAGGTTATTGTTTCTCGAAACTATGTGGTAGGTGTAGGCTCAAGGAAAACAGAAACTTAAGCATTGTACGGGTAGTAGAATAATGCAAATCTATGTGACATTAATAGACCAGTGCAATGACAATTGCAACATTTACATGCTTTAGTGTTACTCTAGTATTGCTACAATTTTAGATCTGTCTTTTGCCATTACATTCTATCGTGCATCTTGTACTGCGTATTTGTGCTTTTATTTCACCATACCATCACTAGCAATGAAAAATATCTCAGCGTGCATAGCGCCCACTTCTTTGATACATCTGCTAAATAAGTCCTGGTCCCCAAAAATGATTGTGCGTGGTGCTCACCACTTGGAACCACTTGCAAAAAAACAGGGAACACTCTTGAGTTCCAACAACAGCTGAGACAAGTAAGTGTACACTAGGAATCGGTCATTTCTTCTCTGGGGTCAGTAAGGCCTGCACATGGGGGTGATATATCTGAAAGTAAATGGTAAGTGCAATAACTCCAAAATGTAATTTGATTATTTAATCCAGAACTACCAAAGCAATTCCTATATTTTCAGGAAACACGATATGTAAACGATTTTTATTTATATTCATTTCGCAAAAATGTCTCCTTTATTGAAATGAGGCACAGCTTTGGACTACTTGGGGCCGCCTCTGGCATTTCTGATATAATCAGACTACGAGGGGGATATTCACAGGTACTTATCTTGGATTTATCCCACCTTAACGCATCAAAAGTGGAGATAGATTTAACATCCCATTCAGAAGCCGGTGCAAACTGCAGATATTGCCAGTATTCCGGCAATAACTGCCCCAAAATGTATCTCCACGGTGGACACCACCAACTAACCCTAATGAGATGCAGAGTAGGTGTGCCTGTGCAAAAACACACAAAAAACACACACCACTTTCACAACGAACTGCCAGTTCCGCGATGCGAGTCAAAACCACACGATAAGCTGTGGTAGCAGCAGGTATTTAACACCTGCCTCCTGCAGGTGTAAAGCCGGACGACTACCTGCTGTAGGCAATAGAGCCAAGCATACAGCCACACCCGAAGAACAAACAACATCATGGAGCTACTCACCATGCAGCTCGTAGCCCCAACAGGGCCACAACACCCACCACCACCACCCCCAGGACCCTGACCCGCTTCCCCACCGGACCACCACAGAGGCAGCGCAGAGTAAGACAGCGGACCTACCGAAAACGCACCACTCTCACAGACATAATGCTCGAGGAAGTCATTGCCCAGTACAGGCTCAAAAGGTCAACCATCATCCGCATCATGACCCACATCGCCCACAGGTTGATGGTCCCAACACTGCGGAGAACCAACATCCCTCCGCAGACAAAGCTGCTGGCTGTGCTGCACCTGTTGGCCTCTGGTACCTTCCAAACAACAACTACCAGAGTCGGAGGGGTCTCACAGCCAGCCCTATCAAAGTTCATCACACCTGTCCTGGATGCCATCATCAGCTTCATTCCTCAGTACTTTCATTTCCCCCACACTGCGCAGGAGACCAAGCAAGGGTTCTACGCCATAGCTGGATTCCCGGCAGCGTTGGGGGCAATAGACTGCACACATGTTCTACTTGTGCCCCCTGCGGATACCGCACACCACTTCCGCAACAGAAATCACACGCATTCCATCAATGTGCAGGCAATAGTGGACCACCGGGGAAAGTTCACCAATGTCTAATTTTCCTGGCGACTGTACCCCGTCTTCCTCTTTCTCTTCTCATTGCCCTTCCAAGGGCCCTGTATTCCTGGGTGTTCCTCCGTGGGGATTGAGGGGTTCATGTTGTCCTCTGCAGTCGGTCAGGGTGCATACATGGTACTCCGCAGTTGATGTCGTTTTTAGTGGCTTTTTCCGTATGCTGTTCTTGTGCTTTTCCTCGCATTACGAGTGGGTATTGCTGGCCTCTCGCTGGTAGTCACTGTTTTCTTATTGAGTTTTGGCACATCGTGTCTTTTTATGCGTTGCGGTTTGTGTTTTTATCTCCGTCACGGTGGTTGTATCACGGACATTGGCAGAGTTTTTGGCGGACTATCGCATGGTACCGCCGTGTTGTGAATTCCACTTTGAGACAGGGTTAATTTCCCGCGATAAGCTGTGATGTGTAAAGTTGCGTTAACATTTTTTGGAGATGTTTAGCACACGTTCTTGTGAATATACCCCCAAGTGTATGGTCAGTATCGTAAAACATGCTGTCATTGTTTCTTTTAAAATGCACCCTCTTGGCCTCTACTTTATTAACTGGTACCTCAAGGATCACCTTTTTCATGCAAGGGCTTAAGGTTTAAAGACGTGGGGCCATATTATCAAGAACATGCGATAAATATCGCAAATCGTGCTTAGCGTGTTTTTCCTTTTCGCCCTCTATCGCTGAATTACATCGCTGTGTTAGAGGCGTATTAGCAACGCTTTGCTAACATGCGAAGTAGAATCCAGCGATAGACTGCGATAATGATCATTAGCGTGTGAAATAATTTCACAGCGCTAATGAAAAGCCTGGTAATAGGGGAGTGTGTACCTAACCATACAATCCACCTCCCAGAGGCAATAATGCTAAGTCAGGTTTTATTCAGGTGTTAGAATAATGCGATAATGGGGGCTTAGCGCTGCCTTTTGTCATCGCTTCGCTGTTCAGGGGCAGCGTTGTTAATACCGCGAAGTTGGTTTTGCGATCATTTCACATGTTGTCCTAGGAGGGAACGCCTACTTTGCATCTCATTAACGATACCTATCACTGTCATGAGATGCGTTGGAAATTCGGCCGCTAACATGCGCTAATGTATGTTTGCAACTCCTTGCTAATATTAAGATAATAAAATCGCCGCTTTTTCAACGCTTTGTGCCGAAAACGCGGCGATATATCTCTTGATAATATGCCCCGTGGTTCTATATAATGGAAGCGAAAAAAGATTCACAAGTGAGCAATTTCATAAGAACACACGTCCCAAACTTTTCACTTTTAAATTGTTTAAAGTGGGAAAGGTGCCTAAAAATCAATAGCTTCTTCCTATTACTAAGCAATTTTAATGTATTAACTGAATTCCATTAAGGACATCATCTGAACTGTGAAACTGCTGTCTATTCCCCATGACCCAAAATGGTCCCGTTTTAAATCCATTAGCTAAAATTATGTGATATGCTGGTGAATTAATCATTCGTGCCCAGCAGCTGGAACTGAAGCATATAAACTGAATATTGATCTTGGTGGGGGCTGCTGCTAAAAGCCATGGAATTAGCCGCAGGTATGTTCTCTGAGCAGTTGTGATATAATTAACAGTAATATATGCAGACTTTAATAGTTCATTAAATCTGCTACCAGGGAGTGTTTAATAACAATGGCCTCGCGATCACATCCACTGCTTTGAAGGAGCAAGTGATGACTGCTCCATTCAGCAGCAGTCTGGAATTTGTGGGTACGTAAATCAGCAACCAATTGAAGCTACATAGAGGGAATTTTTCAAGTTCATGCTGCAAACCTGTGATTAAAGTCATTCCACCTGCATAATTAGCATAGAATTGACAAGGACATCTGTCTTTTGATATCACGTTATGACCTATATTTTATTCCAACATTAACAATAAGATAACATGTTTCCTTTTTTAAATGAATTGGAATGAATGAATGAATGCATGCAAATATTTCCGATTCCTCATGCCTCACATTGAAGCTTGTTTGTCTGCTTTCCAGGGCGCTCGCCTTCGCAAAGTACCTTTCTTGTGTTAAGTCTTATCTGGAACACTAGTAGTATATTTTATGCAAATGAGAGTGAACTGGTGCTTGGCAATTATTCAATTGTGCATCGTTTGGTTCAAATCTGATACCTGTGACTAATCTATTCTGGATTTTGGAATGTAATACTTGGTTCAACAAAGGGTGTAACTTTTAACATGTGCACTATTCATCCATGTAATGTTCTGCCAGCTGCCAATTATTTTCATGTCGCATTTTACTGTCACTGGTGTTTTGGTAGCCCTTTAGAAAAGTTTCACTTTTCGGTCGCTTGGGATGATCTAAGAGCCACCAAGTACCAAATGCACGCTTTATTAAAAATAGTGTTGCACTCTTGCGGAACCCAATGCTGCCGAAACTGCAATGAACAGTTCACTGTCCACTCATGGTTTTACTAGGCTGCTTATTTGGAAACTCCCCAAGCATTCTTATTTCTGTACTCGAATGCAGAATGTGCTCTTCTGCCTTTATCTACACGTTCAACGAGGCTCTGCATTAGGGGAGGACACAATGAAAAATATAGAATTTCCACTGACATGCCTGACCAAATGAGTGTCTAATGAACGTGACAGAGCTAGGACTGCTGCCCATAAAGGCCATCATAAGTAACGAAGCTTTAAAAGGTGAGTTGGGAAGAATCCAGTCTTTACAAAAAATCAGAAAGCGTATGTTTCAGATGAGAAAATTAAGCACTAGAAATTCGTAGAGGCATATTCTCAAGGATTTATCGCCGAGTTATCGGCACTTTATCTCAGCCAAAGTGGTGATAAATGTATCGCCCCATTCACAAGTGGAAAGTGGTTATGAAAGGTCGGAGGTGGTAAATCCTAATCTATCTGGAGAACTCAAAGCCTTTCCGCCGTTAGATCTTGTTAATGTTGTAAGGCTCCTTAATAACTTAAAATCAGGCTCTCCCCAGGATGCTGCCCCTCCGACAGCTCTTAAGCAGGTTTCGGACACAGTATGCCCGGTGATAATGCAGGTCATTAACGTGTCGCTGGACTCGGGAGTAGTACCTCCTAACTGGAAGAAGGCTAAGGTCTGGGCCCTGTTAAAAAAACCTAATTTGGACCCTGAAGATCTGTCTAATTATAGACCTATTTCGCTGCTCCCGAGTCTTAGCAAAATAGCTGAAAAACACGTTAACCAGGTCCTCTCCTCATTAGTTGAATCTTCAGGTTCATTACATTCCACCCAGACTGGATTTAAAGCTAATCAAGGAACAGAAACAGTGCTGGTGGCAGTAGTGGAGGTGACTAGGAATATTGTGGATGCGGGAGGCTGCGCTGCGGTGGTCCTATTGGACCTCAGCGCAGCCTTCGATACTGTCAACCACTCTCTCCTGCTGCATCGGCTTCGCCTTGTAGGGGTCTCAGGACTGGCCCTTAAATGGCTTCACTCCTTTTTATCGGACAGACTTTTCTCCGTCTTTGAGGATGAGGTGTCATCGAGCCAGCTGCAATTGAGTCACGGCGTTCCCCAAGGATCATCGCTCAGCCCTACGTTGTTTAACATTTACATGAGACCTTTGGCTGTGGTGGTGCTTCCTTGGGGAATTCAGCTTGTCACCTATGCCGATGACACGCAGCTGGTTGTTTCTTTAGTAAGGGATGATGCCTTAACTCAGAGGACCAATAATCTGACTAAAGTCCTTGAATGGATGACCTCGTCTTGTCTAAAGCTCAATGGAGCCAAAACGGATATTATGCTGTTGGGATATAAAGCTCCAATTAACCTTGATCCCTGGTAGCCGCACTGTTTGGGACTTCCCCCGAAGCCTAAGACCAAAATAAAAAGCCTGGGTGTCTGGCTGGACTCCGCCCTGAACTTCCAACATCAGGCTAATAAAGTGGCCGCGACCTGCTATGGTTTGTTGAGAGCTTTAAAAAAAGTCCTAGACCTTCTTCCCTTTGAAGCTAGACGCGTTTTGGTCCAGTCGTTGATTCTTTCGCGACTGGACTATGCAAATGCTATCTATATGGGGACATCATCAGCTACCATAAAAACTCTGCAAGCTGTGCAGAATTGCGCAGCTTGCCTGCTTATGAAAGTCCCCAAACGATGCTCAGCAAAGGCCGCATTACGTTTCCTTCATTGGCTTCCAATTCAGGAAAGTCTATCCACAATGTTGGCCCGTCCATTCTGGACCCCCTGTTCTGCCGCCATCAATCGGTCAGATCCCTCAGATCCAACCAACGAAATCTGCTTGTAGTTCCTAGGGTGAAGTTGGCCCGGATGGGTGGCCGCCGGCTCTCAGTCCAAGTGGCCAAAAGATGGAATAAACTCCCCGACAACATCAGGCATGAACCAAATCATATCGCTTTCAGGAAGCAACTAAAGACATTTCTGTTTCTATGTCTTCTAAACGTCTTTTCCGGTCTGACAGCGCTGGGATGCTCTAGGGTAGCCATGCGCTTTATAAGAATGTACTCACTCACTCAAAAGCAAGTGCTAACAACCGATGTCAACAGTATTCACATGATAGCAGCCGCAAAAAACATCGCCACAGATGACATCGGCAACTAACGCTAATGATATGTAGAGTAGGCGTTCCCATGCAAAAAGCTGTGACAATATCACTTCGCAACATTCTCAACGACCAGCCAGATCAGCGATAAGGTCACAAAGCATGAGATAAGGCGCGTTAGCAGCAGGGATTTAACACCAGCTCCTACCTAGTTTTAAGTCAGATGACAACCTGCACCATGAAAGGGAGCCCAGCCCAGAGCCGCACCTGAAGTACAACAGATGCCATGGAGCCACTGATCAAGCAGCTAGGACACCCAAGAGGGCCACAACACCCACCGCCACCACCCACAGGTCCCCCCCAGGCCCTACCCCAGGCACCCCCCCCACCCTGGACAAAGATACTGCACATCACATTTACGAAGTCATGAACAAAACAATTTGCCTGATATCGCACAATTACAACAATTAACATTCATGTGTGGTCAGAAAAAGGAGAATCAATCATTCATCTTAGAATTTCCAAACAAAATATTTTATTCAAATTAAACTCAATACAACTATTTGGAAGAGTCATAGCGGGTCTTCTATGGACAATCTATAAGTCACAGCCTGCAAGACAAAATTCAAGATAAGAAGGTGTGTCATGCGCTCATCGAAGGACAGAGAGAGAGAGAAAGAGAGAGAGCAAGAAAGGGAGAGAGAAAATGAGAGAGTGGAAGGAAGAGTGGGAGAGAGAGAAAAAAAGAGAGAGGAAGAGAGAGACAGCGAAAGGAAGAGAGAGACAGAGAGAGAAAGAGAGAGACAGTGAAAGGAAGAGAGAGACAGAGAGAGAAAGAGAGAGAAAGAGAGAGAAACAGTGAAAGGAAGAGAGGGAGGGAGAGAGGGAGAGAAAGAGGAAGAGAGACTGTACATGGAGCGCAAGGCCGCTCATGCTTCTGGCTCATACATGCCAACTTTTGTGTGTGTATCGCTATTGATGCATTTCACTTGGGGGTGAGTCCCTGTTGGCAGCTCCACCTCTGTGAGCCAGACATTGTGGTTGGGATAGTTGCTGGGAGACCTGTTGTGAGAAGTTGGCCTGATATAGGCTTTCCAATAGTTATAGTGGGCACCTTGTATCAGTCCAAACAACCCCTTATGGTGATAGGTTAAAGACAACCTTTATTGAAAGCTATCCTAGTGGTAGGTATGGAGAGCAGCCTTCATGCTAAGTCTTGAAGGAATGTAAAGCAGCTTATATATATAGTCTATAATCTCTTGAATGATCAAATGAAAAGACAACCACACCATGTATATATTTAAAATATATGTATTTAAGATAAAACACACCCCTCCAGTCTCTTTATGAGGCTGGAGTTCGAAGTACTTAAGTTACAAGTCAGTATTCAACAGGAAAAGCACAAACACACGTTTGGGCCCTAGGGGCGTACCAAACCATATACCAATAAAGTGGTATAAGAACCACGACTGAACTAGACACAAGGCCTAAAGCCTGTAGAAGTGCTTGGACCACAAGAAACCACCCAAGGTAGTGACACAGGGGACCCACGGGGGACGCGTGCAGTGTGAGAACACAGCCGCGAATCGCCGTTAACTTCTATGGGGAAAGTCGCGGTTGGAAATTTAGAGTTTAAGGACACTTAGAGGATAACTACGAGCGAACCCTTTTGGACTTAGAGGTGTCTAGGGCCAACACCCATGGGAGCACCAGAGTACTCGTTACCTCACCCATGGAAGCCGGGTGCATAGGTGTCAAATGGTGTCGGGTTGCGTCGCTGTTTTCAATGGAAGCTGCTCAGAAAGTGCTGCTGCCGTGAAGAGGAGAAGTGTCTGAAGCAATCCAAGCCTGGATCTAGGATGGAAGGAGCCTGAAAGCAGAGGGGACAGAGTCTGGGTCACTTACCAGTGACCAAGGGCACGATAGTCCAATGCCCACAGATGTCGGGTGCTTCAGGTGAGTTGACGGGTGTCTTGACTCTTCAACTACGAGGTCCAGGAAGCATCGACGATGACCAGGACCTTGAATCGAGCTGTCCCAGAAAGTCTGTAGAGTGCTGCGGTGTCGGCGACCAGATTGGACCCAACAAGCCTTGGCAACGGCAAGTCACTGGGAAACAGAGAAAGGACGTCGGTGCTGAAAAGCAAGATCTGGGGGACTCACCCAGCGAGGGTAAGTCGGGACACGTCTAGAGCAACCAGGAAAGCCCAATCAGAAGAGGAGCCAATGGGCTAGTGATCGCAAAGGAGCCTCAAGCGGTCTCACTTGAAACTGGCCCAAGGGTCACTCGTGGAGGGGAGGCCAGCAATCTTCAGTGCAGGAGGTGCTCAAGGCTGGGGCTACTCAGAGCCCAAAGCACAACTTTGAGGAAGACCAGAAAGATGATGGAGCTGCAAAAGTTCATGATGTCCAGGGGTCCCGGTTCTTCGTCACCCACAATAGCCACGGGCCGCAGCTTTGCTGGGGACTCAGGGTAGCCTCAGGGACGTCTGGAAATCCACCTCTGGGGATGCAGAGACTTTGGCATCCGGCGGGAGCTTCAGAATTGTAGACCGGACAGTTGCTTCTTTGGTGCCTGCCAAGCAGGGAGTCACTCCTTGACCCCAAGGGAGATTTCTGCAGTCTTCTAGTTAAAGTAGAACATCGAAGGTCCAGGATATATGTTGCAGGGTAAACAGACATAATATCGAAATAAAAATATCGACAGGACAGAATATCGAGTTTTTAATATAGAATGGACAGAATACCGAATTGCCAAAATATAGTGGTGAAGAATATCGAAAATCAGGTAAGAAATATCAATAATATCGAAGTAAGTAATATCGACAGTAATAATATAGTTGTTAAAAATATCGAATTTTTTATAGTGTTTTAAGTGTTAGTATATGTGTTAAAAGTATGTATTAATTTTGGAATGTATGTGTGAATATTTTTAAAGTAATTAATTTTATGTTATTTAATTTTAGTGTAATTTAATTCCGTAGCGGGTTGTGGGTTTATAGGGGAATAGGGTGGGAAGTAATTTAATTATAGTACATAAAATATTAATTTTTAGGAATTGTTAATTATTTTTAATGTAATTTGGCGTTTTACTTCTGTAGCGGGTTGTGGGTTTATAGGGGAATAGGGTGGGAAGTAATGTAGTTATTATGACGTAATTATTAATTGGTATTGAAAATTAATTGGTTGTTGATTAATTATTAATTGTTAAATAATTTGTATTAATTGGTAATTAATTTGTATTAATTGTTTAATTGATAATTATGTTAATTGTATTAATTTATTATTTGTAGCGGGTTGTGGGTTTATAGGGGAATATGGTGGGAAGTAATTTAATTGTAAATAATTAATTATAGAAATAATTTTTGTATATTGATAATCAATTTATTATTAATTAATTATTAATTGGTATTAATTGTATTTATTAATTTTTGGTATTGCAAATTAATTGGGTGTTAATTAATTATTAATAGGTAATGAATAAAAAAAATTGTATTTATAATAAATTAATTATTACATATTGTGTAATTGGTAATTAATTGTAATACTTTTTTTGGTATGAATAATTAATTTATTATTAATAAAATATTAAATTATTATTTTCCCTACTATTGCACTCACTGGAGTGGGAATAGTAATTTTTACCCCTACACTATCCAACACTTTCCCTACTATTGCACTCACTGGAGTGGGAATAATAATTTTTACCCCTACGCTATCCAACGCTTTCCCTACTGTTGCGCTCTTTGGAGTGGGAATAGTAATTTTTACCCCTATGCTATCCAACGCTTTCCCTACAGTTGCACTCACTGGAGTGGGAACAGTAAATTTTACCCTCCCGCTATCCAACGCTTTCCCTACTGTTGCACTCTCTGGAGTGGGAATAGTATTTTTTACCCCTACGCTATCCAACGCATTCCCTACTGTTGCACTCTTTGGAGTGGGAATAGTAATTTTTACCCCTACGCTATCCAACGCTTTCTCTACTATTGCACTTACTGGAGTAGTATTAGTAAATTTAACCCGCCCGCTATCCTACGCAAAAAATATTGAATATTTTTAATTAATATTACGTTAATATATGTATTATTATTTTTTTTACTTACATTAATTATTTATTAATGTTAAAGTTATTTAAGTATTTTTAAGTATGTTTCAATTAATTATATGTATTATTTCATTAATTTTACATTACGTTTAAGACATTTTAAAAATTCGATATTTTGACTAACTATATTTTTTACAACGATATTTTGGATTCGATATTTTTGTACTTACCTGTTTGGAGATAGGCATTCGATATTTTGGCATTCTATATTTTTCCTTCTATATTTTGGTAGTTCAATACTCTCCTTCTCGATATTTTGTCAGTGATCCATGTTGCAGAGTTTCATCCAGGGTAATCTAAAGTCGCAAGGACTGGGTTCCAATACTTATACAAAGTTTGGGGGTTGGACATACTCTAGGGACCCACCTATGGGAGGGTTTGGAAAGAAGGGTGGTTACACCCATTTCCTTTGTTCAGTTTTGCACCAGAGCAGGGGCAGGTAGCCCCTGCAACCGGTTTGAACTGGACGATGCTCAGGGACACCTAGGTGCTGATTACGATCCGGTAAAGAAATTCCCCGTACGACTCGTATCCGGTCTTTTTACCGTAAGAATCATACAAGTGCCGTATAAACTGCCAATCACGATTCGCATGGTAAAAAGTCTATACGAACCGCATTGGGAATTATTCCCCACACATTCTCGGGTCGGAAAATGTGTCCGACACGTCCTCGGACGATTTACCGTACAAATGTGAAAAGTGAAGTCCGACCGAGGAATCACGATCCATTCCGTGCGTCCGATGTTACAACCGTATGGAAAAAACACCGTCCGCACCGAACTCCCATAGCAACCATGGAGACATGTGCCCGCATACGCGCCCAACACTCCCCCAGCCCCCTAACGTCCGAGACGTACCCCCCGTGTATGTACACCCCCACCCGTGTATGTACACCCCTGTACGTGTCGTACCCCCGTGTATGTACACCAGTGTACGTGTCGTACCCCCCGTGTATGTACACCCGTGTACGTGTCCTACCCCCCGTGTATCTACACCCGTGTACGTGTCCTACCCCCGTGTATGTACACCCGTGTACGTGTCGTACCCCGTGTATGTACACCCCTGTACGTGTTATACCCCCCCGTGTATGTACACCCGTGTACGTGTCATACCCCCGTGTATGTACACCCGTGTACGTGTCCTACCCCCCGTGTATGTACACCCGTGTACGTGTCCTACCCCCGTGTATGTGCACCCATGTACGTGTCGTACCCCCCGTGTATGTACACCCCTGTACGTGTCGTACCCCCCCCTGTATGTACACCCGTGTACGTGTCATACCCCCGTGTATGTACACCCCTGTACGTGTCGTACCCCCGTGTATGTACACCCCTGTACGTGTCGTACCCCCCCTGTATGTACACCCGTGTACGTGTCGTACCCCCCGTGTATGTACACCCCTGTACGTGTCGTACCCCCCGTGTATGTACACCCCTGTACGCGTCATACCCACCCGTGTATGTACACCCGTGTACGTGTCCTACCCCCCGTGTATGTACACCCGTGTACGTGTCCTACCCCCCGTGTATGTACACCCGTGTACGTGTCGTACCCCCGTGTATGTACACCCCTGTACGTGTCGTACCCCCGTGTATGTACACCCCTGTACGTGTCGTACCCCCCATGTATGTACACCCCTGTACGTGTCGGTACATGTCGTACCACCCGTGTATGTACACCCCTGTACGTGTCGTACCCCCGTGTATGTATACCCCTGTACGTGTCATACCCCCGTGTATGTACACCCCTGTACGTGTCGTACCCCCCCTGTATGTACACCCGTGTACGTGTCGTACCCCCGTGTATGTACACCCCTGTACGTGTCGTACCCCCGTGTATGTACACCCCTGTACATGTCGTACCCCCCGTGTATGTACACCCGTGTACATGTCGTACCCCCGTGTATGTACACCCGTGTACGTGTCCTACCCCCGTGTATGTACACCCGTGTACGTGTCGTACCCCCCGTGTATGTACACCCCTGTACGTGTCGTACCCCCTGTGTATGTACACCCGTGTACGTGTCGTGCCCCCGTGTATGTACACCCCTGTACGTGTCGTACCCCCACCCGTGTATGTGCACCCGTGTACGTGTCGTACCCCAGTGTATGTACACCCCTGTACGTGTCGTACCCCCGTGTATGTACACCCGTGTACGTGTCGTACCCCCCGTGTATGTACACCCGTGTACGTGTCCTACCCCCGTGTATGTACACCCCTGTACGTGTCGTACCCCCGTGTATGTACACCCCTGTACGTGTCCTACCCCCCTGTATGTACACCAGTGTACGTGTCGTACCCCCATGTATGTACACCCCTGTACGTGTCGTACCCCCCGTGTATATACACCCCTGTACGTGTCGTACCCCCGTGTATGTACACCCGTGTACGTGTCGTACCCCCCATGTATGTACACCCGTGTACGTGTCCTACCCCCGTGTATGTACACCCGTGTACGTGTCCTACCCCCTGTGTATGTACACCCCTGTACGTGTCGTACCCCCGTGTATGTACACCCCTGTATGTGTTGTACCCCCCAGTGAATGCACACCCGTGTACGTGTCGTACCCCCGTGTATGTACACCGTGTATGTGTCGTACCCCCGTGTATGTACACCCCTGTACGTGTCGTACCCCCGTGTATGTACACCCCTGTACGTGTCGTACCCCCGTGTATGTACACCCGTGTACGTGTCGTACCCCCCTTGTATGTACACCCCTGTACGTGTCGTACCCCCACCCGTGTATGTGCACCCGTGTACGTCAGCGTCGCACCCCCACCACAACCTCCTAAGTACGGAGCGCACCCCAGGCCCCAACATCACAACCGCATGTACGAGTCGTACCAAGCCAGACACAAGGACAGCACTGTACAACAAAATGGCCCATGTACACACCGTACACACGCTAAAAACGCATGTACACAACAGGACAAAACAAAACAACACAAGAATACACCATTCGAATGGCACAAAGCCACTAAACATGTCCAACAACCATGAAAACAACACATTCACTGACCTGCAACTGCCAAAAACAAACAGAGGCCCAAAACACCACCACTCCTTATAACACACCCACCCAAACTTCAAACACAGCCATACCCACCAATGGACCAATAAAAGGGCCCACACACACAAACCATGAGCCTTTGCACCAGACTCACTGCTGCCAGACCCCCCAGACAACCTACAGCACCATACTACAAGCTTCACCACACCTTACACTTGCACACCTTCACACAACCACCTTCACAAACACCCCCTCATCACATTCACACACACACACACCTGCACAACCACACCCACACACCCACAACCATCCACACCCCCCCATCCACCCTCACCATGCCCACTAACAAGAATCCAAAGTTCAGTAACCGAGAGTTGGAGGTCTTTGTCGATGAAATCCTCAGAGTCGAGCCACACCTCTTTGGAACATTGGTCATACAGACCAGCATGTCAGAAAAAACAGCCATGTGGCAGACCATCGTCGATGCTGTGAATGCTGTTGCGGACACCAGAAGGAACAAGCAGGAATGCCAAGCCAGGTGGTACGATCTGCGGAGGAGGGTCCGAGCCAAGATGACGGACAAACACAACCAGGCCAACGTCACTGGAGGAGGGCCGTCCCGCAGCCCCGTACACTACCATCCCTGGGAGGAGAGGGTGATGGCCATACTGCCGGTGGAGGCAGTCGAAGGATTAGGAGGACTCCGAGACCCGGGTGAGTACACAAACAACGCACCTCACATGGGGGGAACGTCATCCACAACCAAACCCACAAACAAGCACGCAACCACCCCAAGCTATCGCATGACTCAACCACACTCCATGAACACGCACATGCCACTGGCGCCACCATGCCCCATGCACCCAGCTGGACAATGTCAAGTCACAGGCCACAGAAGACACCAACACATGACACGATAAGCCAGATGGCGGGAGGATGGGCCCCAAAAATCACATAGTGCAACTCAGAAGCAGACAACAATGCCCTCTGCCCATATGGCCTAGGTCACAGCCAGACTAACACTGTGTCCCCACACAGGAAAGACTCGCCAGCAAATGGCGGACACCTTGCATTAACACATGGGGGTGAAGGCACATTCTTGCACATGACAGCAGCTAATGAACAGCCAACACTGTGAAAGAGTGGCAGCACACACCACCACAGCAGCAGCGCAGACACACACACTACACCCAATGGGTGCCTGGAGATCAGAAACAAACTCACAGCAACAAGCCAAGAGCCATTCAAACATCTGCTAACAGTGTGTGCCCAGGAAGCTGGGTTTAGGTGACAGAGGGTGACACAAAGAGGGAGGGAGAGGGGGACAGAGAGGGAGGGAGACACGGGAAGACGGACAGAGGGAGGAGGCTGACACACAGAGGGAGGGACAGGGGGACACAGAGGGAGGGAGAGGGGGACAGAGAGGGAGGGAGACACAGGGAGACGGACAAAGGGAGGAGGCTGACACACAGAGGGAGGGACAGGGGGACACAGAGGGAGGGAGAGGGGGACAGAGAGGGAGGGAGACACGGGAAGACGGACAGAGGGAGGAGGCTGACACACAGAGGGAGGGACAGGGGGACACAGAGGGAGGGAGACACAGGGAGACGGACAGAGGGAGGAGGCTGACACACAGAGGGAGGGACAGGGGGACACAGAGGGAGGGAGAGGGGGAAAGAGAGGGAGGGAGACACAGGGAGATGGACAGAGGGAGGAGGCTGACACACAGAGGGAGGGACAGGGGGACACAGAGGGAGGGAGACACAGGGAGACGGACAGAGGGAGGAGGCTGACACACAGAGGGAGGGACAGGGGGACACAGAGGGAGGGAGACACAGGGAGATGGACAGAGGGAGGAGGCTGACACACAGAGGGAGGGAAAGGGGGACAGAGAGGGAGGGAGAGGGGGACAGAGAGGGAGGGAGACACAGGGAGAGCAAATCAGCCTTGTGGTGTGTGGGAATGTCTGCTTGTCAGCAGGTGGACTGCGTGCATGTAGACAAGGGTGGCCAGTGCCAGAACCCCCCCTCTTCTCCATGGCAAAACACAGGGCCATGTCACAACCTGTGCACGAGCACAACGACAGCTACCTGCATTATATAAGTGTGTGGATCCACTCCATGTGCACATGTACAGTGCTACACGGAAGGCGCCAATGCATGGCTCGCCACACCTGCCCACTCCACTGCTGACTGCAGTCACACTTGACGCAGCAAGTAAGACTGTGCCACACATAGTTAAAGGCGCCAAAGTGGTGCCCAAGGGACACACCCATGCACAAGTGCACTGTGAGTGGAATGCAAGACAGATCCTAATTCCAAGAGGAAATGTGCCAACTTTGAAACTGATGAAACATGGATGTTGCATGGACCAAAATTAACATTGTCTCTCTCACACACAGGTCAACCTCGTGGTTCACCCCCCAACACTGGGGGGGAAGACTCACAGGACCCGGCTCTGCGGGAGGCCGATCCCACCGGCAGCGACGGCTCTCACCACTCTGTGGACGACCCCGACCAACCTGGCCCCTCTGGTGTCCAACGACCTGCAGCACCTGCGTCAGGTACAACGGGGCCAACCACCACCCCCACTCCTGCCACATCCCAGGAGACACCCTGGATCCCTGCCCCACCACCACAAAGCAGCCAGGCTGGCCAGGAGGGACACGGTGTCCCGGGCACCCAGGAGGAGGCAGGTGACAACGCCAATGCCACCCCTCAGGGGTCCCGGAGACCGGATGTGCCCACAAGGGCAGGCCAGGTGCAAGTGGGCAGGGGTGGTGGGAGTGGAGGACGGCGGAGGCGCCAGCCTGACCAGTTGGCTGGGGAACCGGTATATTCCCATGTCCGTAACATCCTGGACACATACCGGCAGGACACCACGGGCATGGCCCAGGTTGTGTCCACCCTCAATGAGATGAAGGGGACCCTCGATGAGATAAAGACCCAGCAGGCCCAGCAACATGCCTGTCTACTGCAACACCAACAGAGGATGGAGGACAGACAGGCTGAGCTCGTGACGGTGTTCCAGGGGATTCACAATACACTCCGTCGGATGGCCGACAACATGGGCAACCCTCCCTGTGCCAGAAGGCGTAGAACATCACCACCCACAGGGAGGGATCAGGAGGAGGAGGAAACATCCGATAGAGCATCCCAAACATCGTCATGGCCTGCTTCTGAGGGTCCCCGCAGGAGGCCGGGTCATCCACGGAAAGGACCGTGAGGGTCGGCGCAACATCACCATCTCCCAGGACACCTGGCCTGGCACCTGGCCCACTGGAGCAACAGCATCACAACATCAAGAGACATTCTCTGCCACATGGCCTTGCTGGTCACTGTCTGACCAATGTTGACAAAGACTGTGGCATGGACTCTGAGGATTTCCAATGGCAAGGACACCAACTCCCCTACTGAACTTTGGATTCCAAACTCCCGGAAAGCCCCTCACGTCATACCCCCCCACCCCCCCACAAAAATAATAATTCACACCATGAAGAGAAGATGCCTGCTGGTTGCATTATTACCTTACATGTGTCTTGTAAAGTCTAAACATGCCTGAGTTCTCTTTTGACTTCAACCATCCACACCCTGGGGCCTGAGTCTGGCACAGGACACACGGGTCACAGTGTATTAGGCAAGACAGACATGGAGCACCATACACACCCGTGATGGACCCAACCAGCTGAGGGGGTGGCCGCACAACCGTGCTGAGAGACACATTGAGTACAGCAACAGTCATGCGCAGAGGTCAGGGATCCTGTCCAGTGTCCTGGGGGGCACCCAGGTATGTGTAGACAGGTGGCAGAACCATGTCCTGCAAGCTTGAGTCCGGTGGATGCAGAGAATGGGGGCCTGGCCAACGTTGGATGCATGGGGATGGCACATGTCACAAAACCCACACAGTCATGGACATCATGCACAATACACAGTCTCATCCCACACACACAGCTTGCATCTTGCTACTCGACACATAGACACATAGCCACTATCAGGGAAAACCATGCCAGACATGCTGGATGCACCGTGGCAACACACCAGCATTGACTGAGAAGAGGCACCTTGGAGGCATAGGGACACCTTTATTAGTCATGTTTTCGGGATTGCAGAGGCAACTTGAAGTACACATGAACACTTCATGTGGAGTAACATGTGGGTCCAACACTGGCACCCCCCTTCTGCAGCACAAATGCGTGATAGCCATGGAACTGGCACACAATTGTGGGCTAACAGCTAAACACCCACAGCTGCTCACGGAGAGACTGCCATACACCATTGATCCGCTGATGTAGAAGTCCCACACCATGTCAAGCCAATGCAAACCGTATGTGTCCGAGGGCAGTGTTACACACATTGATGCCATCATCACAATCCACTATCCCATCACTGGTGACTGTCAACAAGTCAGACCATCTATTCAGGTGTACACAGCTGCATGTCATGTGTACCATGGTGATGCAACATGGCTGCAGAGGAACCAAACATCGACAGGGGCAGTGTGCATACATCGTGAACAACTGCCACACCCAATACACCCCTGATGCATCCCTTACCCCAAGGTGACTTCCAAACGTGTCCGTTCCTGTAACGCTGAGTCAGCACATGATGACGTGTCCATGAGGAATAGCAGTGCCACAACAATGCAAGCAGCAGACGGCATGCGCAAGTACCTGGGGAAGAGAGACACACAAGAAGTCAGCCACAAAAAGCACAGCCACTTGCATGTGCATGTACTCGACACATGTATGGATGACAACATGCTAGGTCACAATTATGACTGGGGAAATACAACCATCACTGCCACCATCACTCCAGTGACACACCCACACACACCTCTGACTCACGTGCCATACATGCAGGTGGAGACACACATCACAACACATGCCACACGGGGAGCAATGTGTGCACACTCAGACACTGGTACTCACCACTAAGCAAAGAAGTCGCGTATGAGCCGAGTCCAGATGTCCTCTTGCGGCTCCACATCCTCCACATCACTAGCCCCATTGCCAAGCCCTTCATCCTCCACGGGTGGATGGTCCTCGTCATCTTGATCCAGGATGAGTGGCACAGCTTTCTCAACTGCCATGTTGTGCAGCATGCAGCAGACCATGAAGATTTTGCAGACCTTCGCAGGGGCATATGGGAGCGCGCCGCCGGTTTTGTGTAGGCACCTGAATCGGCTCTTCAGCAGGCCAAACGTCCTCTCTATCACTCGCCTTGTCCGGCCATGGGCGGTGTTGTAGCGGAGCTGGGCCGGCGTGATGGGGTTGCGGAGAGGTGTGATCAGCCATGGCATGTTGGGATAGCCAGCGTCCCCTACATGGGAAGCACATGGACATCGTTAGAACTGGAGAAGCGGTCGTGCCGGTAGTCTACGCAAAATACAGGACAGACAGACTGTACCCACCAACAACACATGCTCGTTCGTTGCGCAGCTGCGTCATCATTTCAGGCACCCTGCTACGCCTCATGATGTGGGCATCGTGTGCTGATCCTGGAAAACGAGCACAGACATGTGAAATCACCATGTTGGACAGACACACCACAAGGGCATTGATGGAGTGGTAGTGCTTGCTATTCCGGTACGCTACCTCCTGTGCCTGTGGTGGTACCAAAGCAACATGTGTCCCATCTATGGACCGAATGACATGGGGCATCCCTCCCAGGGCATAGAATCCACGCTTGACCCCAGTCAACATTTCAGGGGTTGGGAAATGGATGAAGTCATCCAGGTGAATCAACATGGCCTCTAAGAAATCATGCAGCAAACGGCAGAACATGCTCTGGGACATGCCACCAACATGAGCTATGGTATTTTGAAAGGTACCCGTGGCTAGAAAATGTAGGGCTGCCATTACGTTCAGCTTGGGTGTCAGTGCCGTAGGATACCTGTGCAGCGGTTGCAGGTGTGGTGCCAGTCTCGCCGTCAACTCCAGAATCAACTGTTGGGGGAAGCGGTAGCACCGGATACGATCATTCTCCCGCATGGCAGCCAAGTCCGGAATTGCTCGGGGAAGAGGCGGCGCTCTGCAGTAATTTGGAAGTGACAAGGAAGAGTGAGTGCACCACAACAACAAATAATTTGTACTGAGCACATGTTAATCTTTCTCTACACATATGCTACATACGGAGCCAGGTATGTGCCACATGCCCTGGACATGTATGGCTGCCAGGTGACACTCCTACCAAGAGCCAGCTACACACGGAGATTGAGAACCTCCACATGCCATGCCATGGGATTAGCTGTGTCCCAGTGCAAGTGAACAGCCAGACGCAAGACAGGAGTGACATACACCCACACATCAGCAGAAGTAGGATGCCGATTGCAGAGACTGGTAGCGGAACACTAGAGCCACAGGTCACATGACATTACACTAGGACAGCCCACACACCTTGCCATGAAGGTGCACATGTCATGACTCACCACACATTCATTGAGAGGATGCAGACATGTCCTTGTTACGCTACTCCGTGTCACATGCATACATACGCACCTCACATCCGATACCACATGTGGCATGGTGTGCGGAACAGTGTGCAATGTCAATCTGCACACAGACACATGTTGGTTGCTGCAACAGCTGCAGCTTTTGAGGGTGCTCCAACATCAACCTAATGGGAAACCCCCACACATACATGACATAGTCACATCGTGCACCGTGGGTAGTGACAAGTCAGGTGTGTAACCCCTGTACCGGGCATCAGGGGACACTTCCGTGTGTTGGTGTCCGTGCCATGCCAGTGTCGGTCATCCCAAGTGTGCAGTACGACATGCGCACATGTCCAAGGAGTCAAGGGCATGCCTGGCACACATTGCACCGTCACACATTACATCTGTACACATCTCATCATACATCTGGTGCCTTCTCGACTCAGGAGTAATGTGCCACATCACAGCCTGTCACACCTGTGCCCCACACATGTAGTACTGCACAGACAATGCCTTGATGTCCATCCATGGACAAGTATTGTTGAAAACTAAAACAGCGATATGATTAAGCATTCACTGAAGACATGAATTCTCTCTAGTTGAAACATGTTTCTAGTCTTATGTTGACTAATGTCCGGACTCCATTTTGTATTGTCGTGTCTCCACGTGCTCAGCACGAGAAGAGTCCTACCTCTTTGCTAGTTGTTCTTGTAATCTGCCTAGTAACAGTCTATAAATAGCTCCTTTGTCCGTCTGGCGCATGCCCAGACTTGACCACATCTGTAATCAGTTAGTCCTTGCTTGAACATGTTTTCGCGGGCTCAGGAAATTAGTTACTCCGCCCACATATTGATTCTGTATCGAAAATGCCCATAAAAGGTAATGAATTTCGCTTCATGTTGTATCCACCCACTTATGAGCCCCTCTTTTGTGTATAAAAGGGGACCATGTACGCAAGTTCTTTGTGCTACCCTATGCAATACTGAAGAGTGTTGTATAGGTTGTAGGACCACCCTTAAGGGTTAATAAACTCTGTCTTTGTACTTTGCAGTTTCCGTGCCAACTTCCTTCCAGTTTTTGTTACAGGAGAGCGAACCCTTGTACTCTGAGGGCCTAGCTGGGGCCTGTATTCATCAATTGGCGCCCGTCACGTGGGGCTCATCGGCGACTCGGATGCTCGAAGGACTGGTCGTGAGGAAGGTGAGGAATTTGGCCAGGGATGTGATCACTGCCAGTGGCGTCTTTTAGCCCTGGCATCCCGAGGTTTTCTTCCTCTCCTTCCGAACTGACCTTCTGGGTGGCGCCGGTCCTCGACTGAGACCTCTTCTGTCGGTTTTGCCGTGACAGCCGTTTGGGCGAATTTTGGAGCTTGGCAGTTGGAATCTGGATCCTCTTGATTGGTAAGAACCGTTGTAAGGTACTTGCTCCGAGTTTTGAAGCCTGGGTTGGCTATTTGAGTTTGTTTTTGTGATGACCGGTCATATTTTGTATTGATTACTGTGGGAATATATGCGTTGCAACACATATAGGCAGGTAATGTGGAGATATTTCTCCGGAGCTGTGTAAATTTGAACGGCGCAACGTTTAAGTGCCATTTTTGATAATACTGCACATTTTGCATTATTTTTGAGCATACCTGCTTTTAGCGCACTCCGTAAGTGGTGCTGCTGTTTTGGAAACCGGTTAAACCTCGAGGGATCTGCTCCAGCCCCCCCAGAGGGGACTCCTAATAGGGATATGTATGTGAAGCATGGTCTTTCTTCTATAATGTACAGCACAGTATGGAGGAAATACACCAAAAAGGATCCTGAGTTGCGCTGGCCTTTGTATGGATCGTTTGATATGCGTAAGATTGAGTATGTGGAACAGTGTATGTGTAAACGGCGTGCTCGGCAAGACATGTTTGAATGTGTACGGTTATGGGTGAAGGAAGTGCGTGAGCGAGAGAAACGTGAGAAAGCGCTGTTTGATAAAGAGCAACGGAAGAATGATCATGTGCGAGCACAGGAAGCGAAGCGTCGGGAGGAAAGAGAACTGGCGGAGAGACAAGAGAAAGAGCGTAGGTTGCAAGTCTCGGGTCAATATGCTGTCCGCCAGCCACTTTATCCTGTCCTTACTAATCTTGAAGATGATTTTTCTTTATTAGATCGTTCTCCGCCCCCTTATGTTGGCGCGTCCGCCCCGAGATCGCAGGAGTCTGGATTGGTTTCGGATAAGGTAGACACGCGATCTATGTTGTCAGTCGTATGAGTGAGCTTCGGAAAATTTCTCTCCGTGCACTTAAGGGCAAGTTATCCCTCACTGAATTGTTGGACTCTTGGGAAAAGTGGCAGGATAGAGAGAAGTTGTATTTTTTGGGACATTTTTCTGATGAAGTGATTTCTGCCTTTCGGAAATATTCAGAAGTTTTTGAGCCTGATGATGTGGTATTAGATGCTAAAGCATTGCGTAACGGTGTTTTTTCTCCCTCTAAGGCACCTGAGGCGGTTTGCATTACGGGACGCGGCGAGTGACCTTAAGGAGAGAGCGCGCCAAAAGGCAGGGGAACAGGAGCAGTCGAATCCATGTGTCGGCGACGACCAGTCATCTACCTCCCACTCAGATAAGAGCGAACTAGTGCATGCTAAACCGATGCGAGAGGCAGCACCTTTGTATGTTCCTCCTAAAGGAGCGGGAACTAGTTCGGATATTACTTCCGCTGATGCTAAGGGATATTTTGTGTATAATTGGGTCTATACTCCCTGGCATAGGGCTGATGTTATGGCATTGAAGAATGCTTTACCTGACCCCCGCAAAAACCCAGCGGCCTTTTATGAAGAGGTCGAAGGGGCCTTGAATTCTTGTGCTATGACTTTAGCAGATATAGATTTGTTCTTTGGGCTCATATTACCACCAGATATGTGGAGATCTGTGCGGAAGGTGGATGATGTTCCCGCTTTTAAGGCTAAGTGGTCTGAAATTGAGGATGAGGATAGGGAAAGAAAACCCGTGCAAAAACCACCGCAGATTATTTTAGATCTTCCCGTTGCTATCTTGACTAAGTTGAAAACGATTATTCCCCCTAAAAAGATTGACTGGAATATGTTAGCATCGTGTAAACAGAAGGTTGATGAATCAGTCTCAGATTTCTTTACGCGTTTTGAGGAGACATTTCACGACTTTAGTGGTCAGTCACTTACGGATGATACGGGTAGACATCTTTTTGTGGATAAATATGTGGCGAATTTATTACCGGGAATAGCAGTTCGTTTAAAAGCGAGTGAAAGTTCCTGGCCCACTTCGTCTCCGGCATCCCTCCTGACTATGGCTCAGTATTATGAGCGTCAGGAACAAGAAGCGAGGGGGCAGGAGGAGAAGAAATCGAAAGATTTGAAAACAAAGGTGATGTTAGCGCAAGTGTATGGTCTGCCTCGTCGGGGTGTCGATAGAGGTAGGGGAGGATTCTATGGTCCCCCTTCGGGTCGGTCAGATGTAAATAGAAATCAATGTGCGTATTGTAAACAGTCGGGTCATTGGGCCAGAGATTGTCCAGTGTTGTATGCATCTCGTCCGGGACGTGGTCAGGGACCGCCGAGAGGAAGAGGGGGCTTTTCGAATTATAGAGGGAACTCTAATGATCGTGCTCGCTTTGAACCTAACGCGCAGCAGCGAAATAGACCCAATGTATTTGATCGACAGCACCAGTACCAAATGTCAGGGATTGACAGCTCTGGGTACCATGATTCGCGGCATGCATAGGAATGCGTTGGATGGGGGTTGGAATCAGTTGAAGTGCTGGTTGATCAGAAGGGTCCTTATGTTTCAGCAGAGGTTTTGGGTTCTACTGATCGGTTCCTAGTTGATACAGGGGCGACCCGCAGTGCGCTATCCAAACAATTGGTTCCGAGGGCTCCCCCATCTGGCTTAATGGTTACATCGGTAGGGTTTGATGGTACACTCTCTCGAAGCCCTCTTTCCCGACCCCTTGCATTCCATGTTGATCCCTTTTCTGCACCCTGTCCGTTTCTGCTTGCCCCGAACACGCCTGATAACATTATGGGTCTTGATATGCTCAAGCACTTCAGAGCTACGATCCGCTGCTCCCCCGCTGGAGTACGTGTGATATTAAATGATAATCACCCGATGACAGACCGGATGTGTGTGGTTGCGGAGGAGACTGCATTAGCTTCCGTCCCTCGTTCTTTGTGGGCCACTTCGGATACTGATGTGGGACAGATGGTGATTCCGCCTGTCCACATTAGTGTCCAGGAGGGTGCGGTGCTACCACGCCTCCCTCAGTATCGTATTTCCCAGGAGGGGGAGGAGGCACTCATACAGATTGTGCAGGATTTGATTAAGGCGGGAGTAGTGGAAGAAGTTCCCTATAATGTTTGTAACAGTCCTATCCTACCCATTTTGAAGAAAGATACGGATACCAGGGTTTATCGGTTTATCATTGATTTAAGGGAAGTGAACAAGATTGTGATACCTCAGTATCCAGTGGTTTCTGACATCACGACGTTACTCACTTTGGTCCCACCAACAGCGACCACGTTTTCAGTTATCGATTTGAAAAATGCCTTCTTTTCGATCCCTATTCACCCTGATAGCCGATACCTTTTCGGTTTTACTCTGAATAATAGGTCTTATAGATTTTGTAGAGTCCCTCAGGGCTATACAGAAAGCCCTAGTATTTACAGTCAATCATTGAAAAGGCAATTGGATTCCTTTGTTCTGCCCGAGGGTGTCGCCCTTATACAATATGTCGATGACATCTTGTTGGCGGCTGACACTCCTGAGCTGTGTGAGAAGAGTACGTTATCCTTGCTTTCCTTTTTGGCATCTCACAATCACAAGGTGTCGAAGAAGAAATTGCAATTCTGTAGACCAAAGGTGACTTATTTGGGTCACCTTTTGTCTAAGGAGGGGCGTGCACTTACGTCAGATCGTATTCAAGCAATTTTGGACACGCCAGTGCCTTCCACACAGAAGGACGTGCGTGCATTTTTGTTTCTTTTTGTAGGCAATGGATATTGGGGTTTTCACACATAGCTAAACCATTGTTAGCCCTTTTGACAAAGGACACACCAATTCCTCTTCCCTGGTCGAATGAGTGTGAAATTGCATTTCAGAAATTGCGACAGGCCCTTTGTTCAGCACCAGTGTTAGGGACCCCTGACTATACGATGCCCTTTTCACTGTATGTGCATGAGAAAGATGGATGTGCATTATCAGTTTCAGTGCAGATGCACGGCGACAAGCAGCGGCCTTGTGCATATTTTTCAGCCGTACTTGATCCTGTTGCCCGAGCATTGCCTGGTTGTTTTCGCTCGGTTGCGGCGACAGCTGTGTCAATACGTCAAAGTGAGGGAATTGTGTTATCTCACAAACTGTTGGTATTAGTCCCCCATGCTGTTGATGCCCTGCTTAATCAGACAAAGACGCAGGATTTGACCAGTGCCCGTTTAACGGGATATGAGTTGACGCTTTTGGCTCCTCATATTACGTTAAAGAGGTGTGTAACGTTAAACCCGGCCACATTGTTGCCGTTCTCGGAAACTCAGTCTGAAGCACGGAAGGCACACGACTGTATTCTTGTGACTGAGGGACAGACAAAGGGTTGTATTGATCTCCAGGATACGCCCTTTACAGATGTAGATGGAGAACTGTGGGTGGACGGATCATGCCTGAAGCTACCAGATGGTACGACTTCAGCAGCGTATGCAATCACCACACTGCAAACAATAGTGGAGACAGCACGCATACCACAGAAATCAGCTCAAGCAGCGGAACTGATAGCATTAACACGAGCATGTGAGCTCAGTGCAGGATTGTGTGTGAATGTTTATACAGATAGCCGCTATGCCTTCGGAGTAGTGCACGATTTCGGCCTACTTTGGAAGGAGAGAGGGTTTCTAACGTCACATGGAGCACAGATAATGTATGGGGAGTTAGTCCACAACCTCTTGACTGCATTAACATATCCAAAGAAGATTGCTATAATTAAATGTAGTGCCCATAAGAAAGTGGTTGATAAAATTGGAGAAGGGAATGCTTTGGCAGACCGGGCGGCACGAGAGACTGCGATGCAGCCTGGTGCTACTGCAATGTATGTTGTGAAGTCACAGGCAGAAAGATGGCACGATGCTAGGAGAGAGGTGCTGGAAATACAGAGGACCGCTTCCGATAAGGAACGGGAGCAATGGTCCAATGATGGAGAATTAGATGACGAAGGATGTTGGAGAAATAAGCAGATGGATAAATGGAAGTTACCCAAAGCCTTCGTACAACCTATGGTTCAGATGGCACATGGACTAGCGCATGTCGGAGCTTCCGCAATTGTTAAACTACTCACACGAGTTTGGGAGCATCCGGAGATCGCTAGTACGGCAAAGAGGGTAGTGCAGACTTGCATGATTTGCCTGAGGTATAACCCAGGAAAGGGTACACGAACTCCAGCAGGAGGATTTGCAACACCTACTGCGCCCTTTGAGGTTTTACAGATGGATTACATTCAGCTTGAGCGCTGTAACAATCTGAAGTATGTTCTAGTAGTGGTTTGTGCCTTCAGCAAATGGGTTGAGGCATACCCTACGAAAGACAATACTGCAATGACTACAGCCAAAATGCTATTGAAGGAGTTCTTCCCTCGGTACGGTGTTTGCAGATTGCTATGGAGTGATAACGGACCTCATTTTATAGCAGATGTTATAAAGTATATCCTGAAGGGTCTAGGCATTACCCAGAAGTTCCATGCAGTATTTCACACTCAGTCTGCGGGATTGGTAGAGAAATATAACGGTACTCTGAAGCTTAAGATCGCTAAGATCCAAGCTTCGACTTCTTTGACTTGGCCAGATGCTTTACCGCTGGCATTATTGTCAATTAGATCGATACCGCATTCTCGGACCGGTCTCACACCTTATGAGATCGTCTTTGGACGCCCAATGAATATTTGGGGTTCACCAAAACCTAAGTCACTGCATGATGTACCTTGTGTAATGATGAATGATTATCTGGCACAGTTAACGGATAATTTGGTTTCTATTCATCAACAGGTTCGAGAAGCGCTCCCTGATCGGTCCACAGGTGAAGGTCATAATCTCCGACCTAGGGACCAGGTGATGCTGAAGGTTTTCGAAAGGTCGAACAGTCTGGAGCCGAGATGGGTTGGCCCTGAGCAAGTCTTGCTCGCAACGAGGACAGCTGTGCGAGTTTCCAATCGCAAAGTGCCGCCCGGATTGGTGGAGCCTGCTGTATTGACCGACCATCGAGAAATTCTGACTGCGGAGAAAGGCCGTGCTGTGGAACCGAACGACACTGAGGAGCTCTTTCCGGACCAAGCGATTCCTGGAGGAAGGAGATATCACCTCAGACCGAGGAAGTGACTGCTGTATCCAAAGTTGTCAGAACGGCCCTTAGGTTAGTGAAACGGAGAGCCAATGTGGCAAGGAGGGGGGATCAGCCCTGCATTAGTGTAGCGACACCCGTCATGGCCCGCTGGTGAAGAAATCAACCGCTGCCTAAGGGGAAGAGTTCTGACAACCTTTTTAGTTTCAGGAAGATATTGACTTTTTACTCTAAGATGGAGAAGAAGAAGATTCTTTGCGAAACAGGTTTTATCATTACAGTAGCTATTGTTGGTATAACCACATGGTTTGTTGAGGATGTGACTCCTGCCCGGGAGTTTCTTGTTTTGACTACTCCAGTGCCTGAGGAGCACTACTTTTATACACTTCCGTATCAAGAACTGAAGCATCGTCAGTCTTATTTGAATAACACTTTCATCCAGATGTTGCATCATACCCACGTTGCCACGAATGCTACGAACTGTTGGATATGTGGTATGATGCCAGCTCATCAGAAGAAAGGAGGAACGCCATTCATACCTCTTCCTTTTTCCCATAATGGCTCCTGTAGAGCATGGTACACTTTGCTGTTTGCCACACGGAAACCTACAGTGGGACGATTACTTTTTAGACTTAATAGGGAGTGTCATCAAGATAAGGATGGTTATCCACAAGCGAATGGGACAATATGGGAATGGGAAGAGTATCGACCGGACAATGAATCAATTCCCTACATCTTCACGAACACCAGAGACACTACAGGACAAGAGCGCTTTGTGATTCAAGTGGCACAAGCTCAAGCGGACCTGTGTGTCCAGAGTGTAGGTTATATTCCTGTTGGTGTTAGTGACTGTATCATTATCATGAACATTGACGGGTTAAATAACAGTACTTTCTTAGCTTCCCATAACACATACTTCGTATGTGGGAATAAGGGTTACTATCGTTTACCGGCCGGTTGGTCCGGAGTATGCTATGTAGCATTCTTATTACCTCCCGTATTCTTAGCACCTGCATCTTATCATAAAGATTTGAAGTTGTTGAATAATGTGACTGTAAATAGGTATAAACGTACTCTATCTATTGATGACGTTGACCAAACTGATACTAGCTTACAGCAGTATATTGATTTTAATTTAGGATTGTTTTTCTTTGTTGGAGCTGCCCTAAATAGTAGGAAAGTTCGAAGATTAACAAGAGTTGTAGAGGCTGTGACAAATCAGACCGCTGCTGCTCTTGGGAATCTTACGGAAGAATTGCAAATTACTAGAATTGTTGCATTACAGAATCGTATGGTATTAGATGTTATGTTAGCTGACCGAGGTGGAGCGTGTAAAATTATCGGAAGTAGTTGTTGTGTGTTTATTCCTGACCATACGCCATCAGTTTATAATGCTATCAATAGGTTGCATAAGATTGCAGCTGAAATCCATACAGAAAATGGCACTTGGACGTTGTCTGGATGGTTTTGGGCAATGATCACCACATGGGGTGGAAGGTTTTGACTGGTCTTTGTATTATTGTAGCAATTCTGTTTTCTTGTTGCATTTGTGTCCAATGTGGTCCTTTACTTTGTTCCCTATGTGTCTCATTCTGTATTCCTGATAAGAAAGCTATCGCCAATGTCACCTATCAGAAACATTTAACTAAAGAGGTAGAAGAGATGATGAAAATTGACATATATGATGATTATCCTAATAAGCCGAATGTCTTCAGTAAATGCTGAAAGGGTCGTCTGTTGAAAACTAAAACAGCGATATGATGAAGCATTCACTGAAGACATGAATTCTCTCTAGTTGAAACATGTTTCTAGTCTTATGTTGACTAATGTCCGGACTCCATTTTGTATTGTCGTGTCTCCACGTGCTCAGCACGAGAAGAGTCCTACCTCTTTGCTAGTTGTTCTTGTAATCTGCCTAGTAACAGTCTATAAATAGCTCCTTTGTCCGTCTGGCGCATGCCCAGACTTGACCACATCTGTAATCAGTTAGTCCTTGCTTGAACATGTTTTCGCGGGCTCAGGAAATTAGTTACTCCGCCCACATATTGATTCTGTATCGAAAATGCCCATAAAAGGTAATGAATTTCGCTTCATGTTGTATCCACCCACTTATGAGCCCCTCTTTTGTGTATAAAAGGGGACCATGTACGCAAGTTCTTTGTGCTACCCTATGCAATACTGAAGAGTGTTGTATAGGTTGTAGGACCACCCTTAAGGGTTAATAAACTCTGTCTTTGTACTTTGCAGTTTCCGTGCCAACTTCCTTCCAGTTTTTGTTACAGGAGAGCGAACCCTTGTACTCTGCGGGCCTAGCTGGGGCCTGTATTCATCAGTATGTCTGCCCTATTCCTTCCTGTGTGCTGCCTGTCACCACTGTGATGTGTGAAAACCGCCGTACTGCTGCTAAGAGGGCCTGTGTACGTTCCCATATCACTATGGGAGTGCTGCCGTATGTGTACCCATAGTGATGGTGAGCGTACAGGCATGTGTACGGTCAGTAAGTACGCATACGCGAGAACACCCATAGTGGTACGGCCCGTACACACGCCTGTACGTTCACTATCACTATGGGTGTCCTCGCGTATGCGTACTCGTACTAGTACGGCCCGTACACACGCCTGTACGCTCACTATTACTACGAGTACGCATACGCGAGGACACCCATAGTGATAGTGAACGTACAGGCGTGTGCACGGGCCGTACCAGTACGAGTACGCATACGCGAGGACACCCACAGTGGCACGGCCCGTACACACGCCTGTACGCTCACTATCACTACGAGTACTCATACGCGAGGACACCCATAGTGATAGTGAACGTACGCACGCGTGTACGGGCCGTTGCTATGCATTTGGGGTGCCCTAGGGGCCCGGAACGCACCGTACCTGTGGGTGAAGCTCAATTTTACATAGGGGACACATGAGGGACAAGTATTAAGGCCTACATGCATGCTGGTTGTCATGGAGCCCAAGTTTCAAGTTTGAATTTGTTCTGGAAGGTGCACAGCAGAAGTCAGTTGGAATGAATCTACTTTGTTGCAATGTGTTTGTGGGGTTGACATCATGCTGAAGAAAAAAACACAATGAGAACCCACTGACTGTGCTAGGTTTGAAGGTATTGGAGGAAACATAGGATGCAAATGTGAGTGACCAATCACTCTGTACTCCTGTGCATGAAACAGGCCAGCAAGGCAGATATAAGGCAGACAGGTCCCATGAGGGAGCACTTGCCTGCACATATTTCCTATCTAACACACTGCTGCTGCTCGTGATTCCCTGGAACCATGTCAAGGTCTGTGGAGAGGTCACAGCCATTCACCCTGGAGGAGAACCTGGCATTGCTGGATGTGATCCTCCCACAGTACCCCCTGCTGTATGGGCGACCAGGGTATCAGGTGAGTGCAGAGCTACTAGCACAGACTGTGTCCCTTCTTTTGTGACAGTGACTTCTGCCATTGTGTCCAGGTGTGACACACATGCTATGTACTGTAGTGGGGTCCCAGGGGGGGAATGCCTGATGTCTCCCAGCAGTGCCCAGAGACAGGAGGGGTGTGTGCAGGGTCCTCCCAGCATTGCCCAGAGGCAGGAGGGGTGGGTGCCTATCACTCCCAGCAGTGCCCAGAGTCAGGAGGGGTGGGTGCAGGGTCCTCCCAGCAGTGCCCAGAGGCAGGAGGGGTGGGTGCCTATCACTCCCAGCAGTGCCCAGAGTCAGGAGGGGTGGGTGCAGAGTCCTCCCAGCAGTGCCCAGAGGCAGGAGGGGTGGGTGCTGAGTCCTCCCAGCAGTGCCCAGAGGCAGGAGGGGTGTGTGTAGAGTCCTCCCAGCAGTGCCCAGAGACAGGAGGGGTGGGTGCAGAGTCCTCCCAGCAGTGCCCAGAGACAGGAGGGGTGGGTGCAGAGTCCTCCCAGCAGTGCCCAGAGACAGGAGGGGTGGGTGCAGAGTCCTCCCAGCAGTGCCCAGAGTCAGGAGGGGTGTGTGTATAGTCCTCCCAGCAGTGCCCAGAGACAGGAGGGGTGGGTGCCTATCACTCCCAGCAGTGCCCAGAGTCAGGAGGGGTGTGTGTAGAGTCCTCCCAGCAGTGCCCAGAGACAGGAGGGGTGGGTGCAGAGTCCTCCCAGCAGTGCCCAGAGGCAGGAGGGGTGGGTGCCTATCACTCCCAGCAGTGCCCAGAGTCAGGAGGGGTGTGTGTATAGTCATCCCAGCAGTGCCCAGAGACAGGAGGGGTGGGTGCAGAGTCCTCCCAGCAGTGACCAGAGGCAGGAGGGGTGTGTGCAGAGTCCTCCCAGCAGTGCCCAGAGGCAGGAGGGGTGGGTGCCTATCACTCCCAGCAGTGCCCAGAGTCAGGAGGGGTGTGTGTAGAGTCCTCCCAGCAGTGCCCAGAGACAGGAGGGGTGGGTGCAGAGTCCTCCCAGCAGTGACCAGAGGCAGGAGGGGTGTGTGCAGAGTCCTCCCAGCAGTGCCCAGACACAGGAGGGGTGGGTGCCTATCACTCCCACCAGTGCCCAGAGACAGGAGGGGTGTGTGCAGAGTCCTCCCAGCAGTGCCCAGACATAGGAGGGGTGTGTGCAGAGTCCTCCCAGCAGTGCCCAGAGACAGGAGGGGTGGGTGCAGAGTCCTCCCAGTAGTGCCCAGAAACAGGAGGGGTGGGTGTGATGCACAGTGTGAGCCTTGATAATTGATTGTGTATTTGCCCTCATTCCACCTGTGTACTTTCACTGGCACGTACTGCTTTTGCCCTTCCCCAGAGGAGTATGTCCCTATGGCAAAGGTGCAATGCGTTGGCTGCATGACATGCCTTGTTGTAACCAGCTAATTTGTTCCCATATGTGTCTCTGTGACATGTTGCAGGTGTATTGATGTAGTGTCACTTGTTCATCCTCACAGGTAGGCGCCTCTGCCAAGGAGCAGATCTGGCTGACCGCCGTCAGTGCCGTGAGGGGTGCGGATGGTCGGAGGCGGAGCCTGTCCCATGTGAGGAAACGCTGGCAGGATATCCGGTGCTGGACGCGGAGGATCGCATGGGTCCTGCTGGGGGACTCACCTGAGAGCCATAAGAACCGCGGGCGCCGCCGTCTCTCCCACATCCACAAGCGTGTGCTGGCGGTGGTATTTCCAGACTTGGACAGGCGCTTACAGGAGATGCAGCAGCAGGAAGGGGGTAGGTACATGTGTGTTTGTTGTGTTTCACCAGCATTTGTAAGTGCACTGTTCCATGGATGCACTGCCAGGGTTTAATGGTGCTGTGCAGATCCCGTTACCCACAGTATTGCAGTGCTCTCCTGCCTCCCTTCCCCTCCTTGCAATGTGTTCCCTGGTCTGTGTGACATCACTCCGTCACAAGGTTATGTAGCCTGGCACCTTCTCGTCGAAGTTCTTGCAGCAGTCATCTGGGACAGGCTCTGTGGCAGCAATGGCAAGATGAGGTTCTGCAGGGCATGGAAGATCCCAGCTACATCTTGCTGGTGTACAGCCGTGGCAGCCATCCTTCCAGCCTGCATCCACTCCATGTTCTCCATTGTCCTCCGCATGTGCCCCAACTCCCGGCTGAAATCGCTGGAGCATGTCTGACTAGACAGTTCTTGTATCTGAGTATAGGCTCCAGCGAGGTCAGCCAAGGAGTGTTGTAGAGCATGGTACAGACTGTGGGTGTTCGTTAAGGACTGTAAGTGGTCCCTGATGGGACTCATACACCCACGTATGGCATCATGTTTGGCTGCCATGAGGTCAAAACCCACCCGCACCTGTTCAGCCAGCCCCTTTGGGAGTCTAACACACAGCGTTCGAATGCCATGTGTTTTTCCACAAGGTGCTGGAAGCCAGCCGTGGTGATGGGTGCTTCCTGCTGTGTGGGCTGTGCAGGGGGTGGGGTCACCTTGAGGCAGCTGGGCTGCCTTGCTCCTGGACGTGATGTGCGGAGGCTGTCCTTGAGCATTTGGAGAGTGTCGGGGCAGATGGCCAGGCGGTCTTCTTCATCATCACTGAAGAAATGTCTGGTATGCTCTGCAGGAGGTGTTGACTGTCCCTCTGCAATCTAAATGGGAGGTGCAGGTTAACAGTGTGTCCCATGTATGTTGACACATTCTACATGTTTACATACAGACTGCATGACAATGTACATTGTGACTGTTTTGGAGGAGCTGGCTATTTGATGGGAGACAGTGGACATTTCGACTACATGACGGATGTGAGGTTGTACTTGTACATTCTAATATCACAATTTCCTGCTATGCCAGAAGTGATTGACCAGTTTATACGCACAGGCGTCACCATTTGTGTCCACTGTCCTGTAGTGAGAGTGTTGCACTTTGTACCACATTGTCGTCAATGTTGATGTGCTGTGATTGCTATGTGTGTGTGCTGCATTGTGGGAGAGTCGCCCCTGCAGCTATGAATAGGGGCCCCTTATCCCTTTGAGGTGGTGTGCGTTTGACTTGTGTGCTTTTACGGTGCTGAAATGTTGGCGACTTGGGTCATTTGTGCTCTTGGACGGTTTTTGTACTCTTGTGCATTGTTTGTCTGCAGATGTGTAGTTGACGTCAGGGGTTGTATGTGCACGTGGATGTGTCAGAGTGTGACCTGCTCCTTTGAGGATGTGATCCACACTGGGCCACCTCAGTGTCGTGTCGTGCACCATCTCATGTATTTTGACTGCAGCCATGCTATTGGTCATGCAGTATCACTTGCATTGTCAGTGTGGGTCACATAGCCGCTGCTTTGCTGGACTCAGCACATGTGCATGGGTAGGTTGTGAGATTGGTGATAGGGAAGGGGGGCCCCTTTGTGCACATGGTGGACAGAGGCCTATTTGGTGTTTTTATGTCTGCTGCAGCGCATGTGTGCCATGGTGCCCATCTCCCACCGTCCCCCCAGACCCAGATCGTTACTCACCCTGTTGATGTTGGGTCAGGTCATATAGAGCTGTGTCCGGACCCCCAACTTCTGCCACCGTCTCTACACTGATGACTGTGGCCACCATTTCATCCAGCTCATCCAGCTCCTCCTGTGGCGCAGGACTCCCACCTCCAGTCGCCGTTGCTGCCTTCCAGTTGGCAGCGAGCTTCTGCTTGGTTTGGCTATTCACGTCATGCCCGCGCCTCTTGACCTCCTCTATTGACCTCCTCGACACTCCGTCTGCATTCACGTTGTTCACGATGGACTGCCATATTGCCGTTTGTGTTGCCAATGACACAGTGGAGACGACGAACAGTTGTTGGCAGTGTTCTATCACCGCAGTGACGATGATCCGGTTTTCCTGCAGACTGAACCTCGTCTTCCTCTTCCTTTTCTCCTTGCCCTTGCCCAGCCACGGGGTTCCTGGCTGGTCCTCTGTGGGGCTTGTGAGGTTCGAGTTGCCCTCTGCACTCGGTGCAGATGCATCAATGGTGCTACACAGTTTCTTCTGCTTTAGTTGTGTTTTTTTTGTTACTTTTATAGTGCATTTTCCCGCATGACACGAGGGAATTGCAGGCCTGTTGCTGGTTATCGCAGATTTTTGTATCCCGATTTGGGGCATCGCAACTTTTTTCGCGTTCATATTTCTCATTTTTTCGGCCTTGCGTTGATTTTATTGCGGTTATTTGGCACGTTATTGTGAGACTATCACATAGTGCCGCTAGGATGAGAATACAACGTAAACACTGTGTTATTTTCCCACGATAGACTGCGATATGTAAAGTTGCGTTAAGCTAATTTTGCGATAATTATCACACGTTCTTGAGAATATCCCCGTAGTATCTTCAGACCTTTGCACAAATATGGCCTAAACAAAGGGAGTAATAAGACTCTTTTAGGAAAATAGTAGTGTCTCTACATTGATGATTCCACAATACGTGCTAAGATAGGCACAAACATGTGATCATCAAAAAATGCATAATAAAGGTGTGTGGAGTTTTGTTTCCTTGAGCCATGCAGCCAGACACATGTAGAAGCCCATCCAGAAGCAGGGCTTTGCCCAGAAAGATGAAGGAACCCAAGCGGCCACCAGCAGCAACCACCCTTCTTCCCTCTAACCCCCTTCCTTACCCTATATCTACCAGTGCTTTCGCTCACTCTCTTTCTCTCTCCACAGCGATCTTTTCAGATGCTTGAGAATATTATTGCTTATCTTTAGACTACTAGAATTGATGCAACCTTGATGGTTAAGGATTCAGATGAGAGCACTGGATCCACTATCCAATCTGCTCAGAAGGTTGACCTAATAAATGCATCTGAACAGGTGTCTCCTGCAGCAAACGCATTGTGTGCTTTAATACTGAATGATAATTAAAAACTAAGGTTTTCTTTTGTCTGTTGTGAAGGCTATATACAATCCAAATTAAGAGTTTTAAAAGTTCCCCACTAAGAGCAATCATCCCTCTCCACTGTCTTTCACCTTCTGTTTAATCCTTCCGCCAATCTTTCAAACCTAAAAGATATCCACTAAAATGCCAACAAACATGTCTCACTGCCTACATTTTCACTCTTTGAGTGCCCCCCCCACTTGCCTAAATACACCCTTCCCATTCATCCCCCTATCCATCTCGTACTTTGGAGTCTTATGAATTTAGTAATGTACTCCCTTAATTTCACCGACCCTCTCTCATCCATAATTCCCTGACCAGAAGTTAGGAAATCAGATTGTTGCCTCCTCTCAAGCTCTTTCTACACATAAAAAAGGATTTTCAATGGGACTCGCACTTAGGGCTATATTTATACTTATTTCACGCAATGCAGAAAGAAACTGTGCTGTGCTGCACTGCGTGAAGTGTGAGGGCAGGAATGCTCCATATCTATCAAGACATGGTGCAATCCTACTCTCTGCCTACACTGGCACACAAAGTGCTGCCTAATGCCAATGTAGGCAACCTCGCACTATGCTGCAAGAGTACCTGTGTTGCACACAGGATTGTTTTTGTGCAGGAAGGGGAACTTCCTTCACAAAAACTGTCTGCAGTACACATAGAAATAGAAAAGAATGAGGGGAATCAAAGATATTTCTCCTCAGTATGCCTCCCAGGGAAGGCATAGTATTTTGATGCATTCCCAGATTCACCAGTCTTGGTAAATCTGGGAATGCACCCTTATCCATGGGTGGATTTGTGGGAATGCCCACACCCCACCCATGGAACGCCTTCCCACGGCAGGGTAACCAAGGCTGTGACTTACACTGCCTTGGGTTACTCAAGATTTACCAAGACATGCAAGTTCCCGTGGCTTGGTAAATATCATTCCAGGTTTTTCATTACCTTGAATGGCACAAGGGCAATGTAAAACCTTGATAAATATTCCTCTTATTCTTTTAAATGCTTCCTTCTTTCTTCTGTGGTGTGACATACATCACATGTTCTCACAGTCCATACTGGTGCACAGTTGTTTATTCAGGAAAGCAATACACAGAATCCTTATGGGTTAGATTTTATTGGGAATTAGACTAAATGGGTCTTTAAATGCTGTCTTTAAAATAAACATGCAAAATATGTGTGTATGTCTTCTGAAATACATTAGTACGTTGTGAGTAATGCACGACAAACCAAGGGCCGCACTTTGAATAAGGCACACTTTTCGTGTTTGCACCATGGCGCTCCTTTCAAAAGGAATACCGCGCGCAAACAACACAGTGCACCATATTTCCAAGAATGCGCTGCCCTTAGCCTTGGGGACAGCATATTCACATTGAATACAGAGCAGTTCAAAAGCTGCTCTTTGTTTCACAGTGAAGACGGCAACCAGCCTGCGCTTTTAAGGAGACTAGAGATCCCTTGCAAACTGATTTAGTGAGTGACTGCACCTGCCTGCATTTCTGTGGGGATCCATGGGACCCCCATTTCATCCCCAGAGGGCTGCCTTTAGGAGAGGCACTTTCAGCGTGCCTCCTAAAGGCATGTTTGCCTTTGTGCCAATGTCGGTAATATGCCATGGGTGCAAAGGCAAAGTGATTCCCTCATTTCCATGGCGCAACACCCCTGTGCATATGAGGGAACACCCTCTCAAGATAGCGCTTGTGCCACATGTGTGCCAGTGCCATCATTATTACAGAACGGGGTGCATAATTGTCTGTGCCCCCTTCTGTAATACCAAAGTGCCCCGTGGGTGCACATACACATTGTGTCCCAGGGACACCTTCTATAATAAGGCCTAGAAGTGTGAAAAAGAAATTGCTAAAAAACAGCTCCGAGCTGCCAATATTAGAACACAGAAAACACTGCTGGAGTGCTGGAAGGGGTGGGTGCATATCATGGTGTGTTTTGCAGTCAATAACCATGCTTCACTTTCTTCCCTCCCCTTGGTAAGCATAAACTTTAGGCAACCATGATGACACGATTAATTATTTTACAAGTGAGTCGATGATGTGTAAATAAGTTCCCAACATGTCAAGCTGAGAATCATTGTATCAAAGAAATATATTGGCTAATGCAACTAGAGGCTTTACCTTTCAGAAACTTCCACTGGAGTCCACGATTACTGTGCAGCTGACACTGTACAAGCTCAGAGCGCATATGTCTGTTCTGCATGCTCATTTCACTCTTATCAAAATATTAAATATCACTTCAAAGTTTCCAAATGACACATTTGGCAGTAACACTAACTCGTATCTCCATTCAGAAGCACATTTATTAGGTGGGGTTTAGATAACTGCCAGGGGTTTTCCAAAAACATACAGTGAGTCAACATACTATTTGAACATCTGTAGGCTCCAGTACTAAAATCAACTGAACTTGTGCTTTAAGAATTCAAAGTGATGTTTCTGACACTCATTTATTGCCCATTTAATGTTTCAAATTGCACACTTGTCAGATACCATTGTTCCAGTTGATGTGTTGTCTAACGGTGTAGTTCCCAAATATGTAGACAATATTGTTATAACCAAATATCACAACCCAAATGCCGAAGGCAAAGACAATTAAGAATATAAAGATTTTCTGTACCTAATCCACATATATGTACCTTGATGATAGACATATCATCAAAGTATAAAGATTTGAAATTAAGATATGTTGGTCCATCACATTCGGTATTCCTGACGACAACCTTGTCAAACCTATTGACCTTCTACCACCTTAATATGCATATCATCAATATATTGTTAGATTGCTGTCATCTTCAAAGTCCATGGTCACAGCAGCGTCGAACTAACATCCCATAAAGCTGTCATGCCTTAGCACAACCAAGACAACATCTCTAACAGCAGCAAATATGCCACAACAATATTTTGCAGGTCTGTCTACATGACATCTGTATGGTGAGGTGTCAGTATGTGATCAGCAGACAACACAGCATGCAGAGAGATAGCTTAGTGTGCATTATGAATTTATAATCACCTGCCTGGAAAAGACCTGCAGTCATTGACTGCTGTAAATTAGAGCTGCAATGTCATGTTAATTTAATACAATATTCATTGTGCTACTACTGACATCCACTATCACTCATATGTGTATAGCAGACAGCAGTGTGTGAGGTACATGCAAATATCACAGTGAGACTTACAGTTGGATCCACCTTTGATGTTAATAAAAGCACATTAAGTCCACTGAAGTAAGGGCTTGTCTAAAAAATGAATTATTCATTGGGGTGGATCATAGTCCATAAAGTCACAAACCTATTAGGAGCAGGCAAAAGTTTAATTCATTTAAATCTGAGCTAAACTCCTTCTCAGCCGTGGCCCTTGCAGGTAAGAGTGGTGGGGCCGGGTGGAGGGGGATTTCGACAAGGGAAAATTAATTATTAATTATTTATTTAATTTCCCCTTGTTGTGGTCTATCGAACCCCCCCATCACCCAGCTCCACCACTCTTACCTGCAAGGGCCGTGGGTGCCCCTGCTACCTCTGGAACAATGCAGACAGGCATAACTTAGTGAAAATGTGCAAAACATTTGGAAGTAACAAAACAGTTCAAAAATCAAAACCTTTAAGTAATACATATCCCACTCCAATTTAGAAAAGCAGTGTAAATTTCAACAAACAAAACAGTATCAAAATCACAAAAATTAAAATAAGGTAATCCTAAAATATGAATTTTTAAAATGTGTAAGTAAAAATAATACTGGAAAGCACTGAGTGCCAAGGATAGTCATGGGAGCAGTAGTCCGAGACTCAGGGAGAATTTCAGCCCAACCAAGATGGAGTGCTGCTCAGAAAAAACAAAGGGGGTTAGTCCTACTCAAAGATTTTACCTCTGACTTAGAGGATAATTATGAGTCTGGCGGTCCATGGACCCGCAGACTCTCAGGGGTGCGGCGGACTTTCGACAGCCCTATGACAACAAGGGCTGTCGTGCAACCATGGGACCCCAGCATCCACTGAGGATCAGAGATCAATGGCGGTGGCTTGATGCATAACACCATTGAATGTTTCCCTGATTCCCTTTTTGTTGATCAGTTTTACAATGGTCGTTATGGGAGGCTCAAAAACGATCTCATTTTTTTCACGCATGACATAACCTCTTGGTCTACCAGCTTTTACAACTCCCTTAACGTCACCTCCTCCTCCTCTATCCCTCATGGGAAACAGCTAAAAATGTCCCCCTCTGCGGGTTTTAACGGCTCCCTCACTATCTCACTCTATAACAACAGTACTGTCATGATCCAAGCCAAAGACACCTGTCTCTCTCTTTGACCACCTCTTCCCTTCCCTACTCCCCTCCCCTGCGACCGGGCTATCCCTTGACTCTTCATCTAGCTCCACCAATTACTCCCTTTCTCCTCACCTGAACCCCCCACTCTCCAATAGGCTGCACCCTTGGGAGGCACAGGTCAACCCTCTTCTCTCCCCTCTGCAATCCCCTCCCATTCTTCCCCCCTCACAGTATGCCCCCACTCTTCACTTCAGCCTTACCTCTAGCTAACACGTGCCTCGTCCATTCTGCACCGTCCCGGCACTCCATTCTCATCTCCTCCCCCTATCCCTACCGGCCACCCCCCTCCTTAGACCACCTCTCCTCCAGCCCTCTCCCCTAGTTAACTTTCCTTACGTTCCCCTTATTCCCTCCTCCTCTCTGCTTTTTCTCCCACTCCTCCCCTCACTATGTATCCCAATTTCCCCACAAATACATTCCATCTCTCTCCTTCCCCACACTCCTCCAGCAATGCTGTGCTACCCCCTTGCCCCCCCTGGTAACCCTTTCCCTCCCTCGGACCGAGCAGAACCACTTCCTTTCTTCAACTTCCCTATCTCCTAATCCCCCCACTCTGCCTGATCCCCGCTCCCTCACAGCCACCTCACCTAGCTGCCAGGACCTCTCAAACCTCCTCCCCTCTCTTCCTGCCAAACCTCCTTTATCCCTATGACTCCAAATACTCCTCCACTCTCCTTCTGCCCCACCACCCCACTCCTCTCCTTGCACCCCCTAATTTTGGCCTTAATTCCTATCCTTCTTGCAATGCCAACAACGACAACTCTCCTCTCACCCCTGGTGCACCAACTCCTGCTCTCATCCAAAACCTTTCCCCACCTCTGAACCCTATACCCCTACTCCCCTCCCGTTCCCCCACTCTCCCTGCCTCCCACCGCCAAGTGCACCCCCTCCTGTTTCCATCGAGCCACTCAACATGCCGTGCTCTGCCTTACTCTCTCTGGAAAATAAGCTAGGCTCTCTAATCACCTCCATCTCCAAACTTGAAGCTACCATTTTAGTCTTAAGCTCCAAGATCTCGACTTTTCCATACACCTCAATTCCTTTGGAAAACACTCACCCTCCCACGAGATGCACCTTGCCCCCACACCCCATAATAGCTAAGCATAACCTGTCGTCGGCAAATTCACACAAGCACTCGAACGCCACCCTTCTTCCACTTTCACTTCCCAGTGACCCTGTTATCTACACTATTCCGACCATCTCCTCTGTCAGAACCACTCATCCACCTAAACCCTCCTGAGCGCCCTCATATAAGTACAATATCCCCATCACTCCTCATAGCCCAAGTGCCCCCGTTACCAAAACAGTTGCGACAGAACTGCGCTGTATGCTCCACAACTGCAGATCTGCAATAAAACACAAACTTGAAATCTCCGATACCATCAACTTGCGCAATATTGACATGCTCTTCCTCACAGAGACCTGGTTCAATGATACCTCTCACTCTATGTTTGATCTCCTTGTACCCACAGGCTATTCTATACTTAGAAATGACAGAATTGACAAAGTTGGGGGAGGTGTTGCAGTAATCTTTAGAAACTCCCTTCAACTTAAGGCTCTTCCTAACAGCTTCTTTCACACTTTTGAATTCACTTATCACACTCTATAACGCTTGGCCAGCCTAAGAGGGCTACTTCCTGGTTCCGTGACACTAAAAATATTGACCTCAGTACCCTCTGTGATTCTGCTTTGCTATCACTTCCAAGGCTAGACCCGGACCTAGATGTTAACGAACTCACCTCCCAATGCCTCACAGTCCTTGCAGTCGAAATCAATAATGTCGCTCCTCTCCAAAGCAAAAAGAAAAGGCCCACTAACTCAACACCTTGGTTCAACAAATCCCTCTATGAAGAAAGGAAGTACCTAAGAGTCCTTGAGAAACAATGGAGACAAGCGCCCTCCACCGAAAATTTGGCCACGCTTCGTTCAGCAAGATCCAAGTACCACAAGCACATCTTCCTTGGAAAAGCATTGCACTTCAAATCCCTCCTTGACTCAGCCAAAAATAGACCCAAAAAACTATTCGACCTCATCAAGAACCCAAACAGCTCTCCCCCAACCTCCAAATTGGAGGATTCCACAAAGAAAGCAGCGGAATTCGCTATATTCTTTGACGAAAAGGTGAAATCACTTGTAGATCAGGTCATTCATCCTACCCCTACAGAGGAGCGCAAATCCTTAACCATTTGGCAAAACTTTGACCCCATCTGTGATGATGCCCTCCTTAAATGCATCCTCGATACAAAGCCCTCTAACCATTCTCTTGACCCCATCCCTAGTGCCATTGCCATTGACTTCTATACCCATTCTCTTTCCTATTGGGCCACTCTGGTCAACCTCTCCCTCAGTCAAGGCTCCCTTCCTGTTTCCTTCAAAACTGGGCAGGTCACCCCTCTGCTTAAAAAACCCACCGCTGATGCAAACGACCCCAACAACTACCGTCCCATCACTAACCTACCCTTTCTTGCGAAAATCACAGAAAAATGTGTAGCGAAACAACTCTCTCGCCATATCAAGGACAATGATCTTCTGGACAATTTCCAGTCCAGTCCGGCTTCATTCAAAACTGCAGCACTGAAACAGCCCTGCTGCTAGTGATTGATGACGCGCTGCGGATACTCGATTCAGGGGAGTCTTGTCTTCTAATTCTTCTTGACCTTTCTGCAGCCTTTGACACTGTCAATCACAACACTCTCCTTAACACTCTTCAACAGAGAATGGGCATGGAGGGCACTGTGCTCAAATGGTTTGCCTCCTTCCTCTCTGATAGATCCCAAATGATCAAAATAGCGAACAGTCTTTCATCTCCTTTAGCGGTCGGTCAAGGTGTTCCTCAAAGCTCTATACTTGCACCCACACTGTTCAATCTCTATTTAGAACCGTTGGGAAATCTCCTGAGTAAATCCGGGATCCACTATTATCTATATGCGGACGACACTCAAATCTACCTTAAGGTGGCCTCCACCCACGATCTCTCCTTCCTAAGCTCTACTCTCGACTCCATTCAAAACTGGATGTTAACTCATCAACTGATCCTGAATCCCTCCAAAACCGAATTCCTCCTCCTCTCCTCCTCACTTTCTCCCCCCTTAGTGCAATCATGGATGGATCAGATTAATCTACTGAACAATAAACCCATCATTGTCGAGAGCGCAAAATCCCTTGGTTTCATACTCAACAGAAAACTCAATCTACTCTCCCACATCGATTCCATTGCAAAGTCTGCTCGATACCAACTGCGCCTTCTTTGGGGGATTCGTCGCTTCTTCCCGGAGCACGACCTTAAAACCCTGGTCCAATCGCTGGTTCTCTCCAGATTGGACTACTGCAATTCTCTTCTTACTGGCCTCCCCAAATCCCACCTGTCCCCCCTGAAGTCTGTTCTCCATTCAGCAGCTCGTTTCATATATGGGGCCAAAAGAAGCGACCACATCACACCCATTTTATCCACCCTCCGTTGGCTTCCCATAGAGGCAAGATCTATCTACAAGACTGCCTGTATCACCCACAAAGCCTTGCACTCCTCCTCCCCTCGCTACCTGGTGAATAAACTGAAACTCTCTGGAGGCTCCAGACCATCACGTAATGCAGAAAATGTATTGCTTGAACCTCCCACTTTCAAGAAGGAAATATCGATGGCCCAATCCTTTTCAGGTAACGCGGTGAGAATCTGGAACTCACTTCTGCCTCAGCTCCGGACCACCAGCTCTTCCCAGGCCTTCAAAACTGACCTCAAAGCTCTCCTCCTTCAAAGACACTTCCAAATGTAATTCACGCCCTCTATTTTCTGAAGGAAGTCCTTCCATTATAGGGAAATTCTGTTCTCCATGCCTATATATGTGCCTTCCCAGTGTGTTTTTGTGTTTTGAGTGTCTGCCATTTAGTGCAGTATTATACCTCTACTTGTACTTTTTACTCTTTTGTAACATGCACACGTCACCTCTCCTTTTGTAACGTATCGTTTGCTACCTCTTGTATTTTGTTTGCTTTTGATACATGCACAACGGCCACCACTGCCTCCTGTAATGTAACTGTGTTTTTAATGTTTTGAGTGTCTGCCATGTATTGCAATTTTTTTACCTCTACATGTACTTTGTATGCTCTTGTAACCTGCACACGTCACTTTTTCCTTTTGTAACGTATTGTTTGCTACCTCTTGTATTTTGTTTGCTCTTGATACTTGCACAATTGTCACTATTGCCTCATGTAACGTACCGTTTGATTTTGTAACATGCTCAGTTGTAATGTTTCTCCTTATGTATCATTACTGTTCCTATTGTGAAGCGCTCTGACACCTTCGGGTAAAGTCCGCGCTATATAAAAACGCATTAAATAAATAAATAAAATAAAAATGGTCTTGAGGCCGCAATATGCTTGGTGGGACCTCCGCTGTCCCACCAAGCATATTAGGAGTTTCCTCTCTGTCTCGATTTTCATTGCCATAGGGTGCATGCAGGGGAGCACATGTGTGCCCCTCTGTGTGCATGCACCTCAGTACCTGCATGGCATGGATAGCAACAGTCTATGCAGTGCAGCTACTGATTTTGATGTTGCCATTGCAGTGCCCACGATGGGAACGCCAAGGAACTGCCCACCAGACCAGGAGAAAACTCCTAATCTTGCAGGCAGTTCAATTACCTGTTTGGTGATGTGGGCGCTGGGCTGTCCCGTTCCACACCACACCGCCAAACTGGAAATCAGGCCATTGGCCTTTTTCATAGAGCTCAAACCCCTTCGGCAGAGTAAGTGTGAAGCTGTATCCGATAAGGATGCATTGAAATTTTACACTTTTGCCTCTAGGCCCCGCTGATGGCTCCAGAGTTCTTGGAAGTCCAAAATGTTTTCTAAGTCCCAGCTTTCCAGGGTTTCTAAAGAAGCTCCTATATATTACTTCTAATGAACTACCTCAGGGCCAGCACTAAGGCAACAGGGCTCACTCCAGCAGAGCCCACTAGCAAGGTTCAGTCCAGATCCAGTTGGAACTGGTCAACTGATCATTTTGGGAAAAAGGCTTCTTGCAGCTTGTTTTTCCTCTGTAGCCAGATGAGATCAGGAATGGGACTACCCAGAGCATGGGGTAAGGATGGCAATGAAGAGAGCTAAAAACAACATCTTGGAGACGCATGAAAGAGAGAGAGATTTTATAAACATATGCGTCACCACTTTTAGCACTAAAATCATTTTGAGAAATTGGCACATCTTGAATTTGAATGAATTGAATATGAAAAGCCCACTTTTCTCCTTTAAAAAGAGGTATAGTATCAGAGATGCTCTGGTTCACACTAGACCTCAGAATAAGAAACCAAAGGTTAGAACTGACCTTGGGGCCTACCTTCCATCATAGGACATTACGCCTGTGGAGCATGTAAAGCCTGCGCATTGACAACAAAAACAGTGGATCTTGGACTGAAGTACCCAGGGCAACTAAGGAATCACACAACTTGTAACTCAGAAAACGTGATTTACTTGATTAAATGCCCATGTGGTTACCAATATGTAGGTATGACTACTAGAATTCTAGTAATATCAGGTGAAAAAAATGATGACAAAGTTTACTACGCACTTTCACGAAAAAGAACACCTAAAAGGAGACATTCGATGGGTAGTTATAGACCAACCATATATTCCCACTATAATTAGAGATGTTACACATTTCTTGTTCCAGCGAGAGCAAAGATGAGTACATAGGATCCAAAGCAGTGAAAGAGAATGACTCAATTCCTTGGCACCATCTTAACTGTGCTGGTAGTAGAAGAGGAGCCTTGACTGTAAAGTCATCTATAATTAAAACACATCTTCTGATGACATATATTTTCATAGGATAAGAGCTGTTCACAGCTAAGTGGATGCACATGCTTATATGTGTGAATAGTAGACCCAGTAACTGGATGAAAACGGATCAAACTTTAGTAGTTATAATGGGCATACATAACACAGAGAGCACGTATTATGACAACTAAGGGTTAAATGTGCACAATTTGGGATAAATCCCCTGTTTAGCATAGTGGAAATGATCATAACAACAGTTGACTCGCAAACACCTAGTGACTCACAGTTCTAAAAAAACACTTCCCCAACCCTCTCAAAATGGCCGTCATAGTTCCCATACAGGAAACTAGGGTCCCGCTCTAACACCGTAGCCAGGACTGCAAGCAGGAAGTCCCAAAGGAGACTGCTGGCAGCCACAGATGGCTCTTAAATGATGCACAGACCAAGCAACTTCAACGTCGGAGGGTGTCGAGTGGTCTACATGGAGATCTTGCACCCTGCACCTTGCAGAATTAAGTGCAACACCTGCGGGGCTAGGTTTGCGAGGTTTACTTATAAAATTAAGATGGACCTCCTTGAATACGAGACTGCAGAGTTAAAATTATTCCAATGAGTATACGAAAAGAAGAGGAGTTAGGAGTTTGGATGGGTTCCTATATTTACAATAACAGAGCAGGGCTAAAAAAAGAACTCAGTACACTAACCTATGATGGCGGGCCAGGTGATTGTGTGTGGTAGAGAGGTTTAGCAATGACCCATGGCGATGGAGGAGTATGAGAATTACGCTACTCCCTGAACTTCGATCGTCTTACATGTTTAAATAAAACGCTCGCAGATACGAGAGATTGAAGGGCACTAGATCGGCATAAAGTGGGCGGGCAGATGCTCATAAAAAGGAGAGTTGATGCAAGAGCAAGTCGTATAGTTTGGTACAATTTTTATAAACAAGCAGTTTTTTATGGCTTTGTTTGTAGAGTTTGACTATAGGGCGACGTTCCCACTCTGGCCCCAGGGTTGGAATGGCAATAATGAAGTTGGGGTAAGGAATGTTTTCCTATGCTTTTATCTGCACTTTCAAAGACAAACAGAATAGTTTTCATTTACATTTATGATGAGTGTCTCACTTTGTGTGTTTTGTGCCACATTACGGTGATAGGTTTATATAATTTATATTTTTATTAATGATATGTGAAGGTTAATACTGATAACTTAGGAGGAGATCCTGACTAATGAAAGAATGCAAAACTAATGCCGGGATTTACACCCTTTCTTTGTATGTACCTTGCAAGAGTGTGCCTCCATAGGCAAGTACTGCAGTGTATCTATCCCTACCATTGAGGATGAAATTAGAAGGGAGTATAAGTGTTTCTTAAGGGATCTCTATCCTGAAGAAGGCCGACTACACACAAGGGAGAAAAAAACAGCCCGAAACATGTTGATACTAGCGGATAGGGTGATGGAGATTTAGACTTTCCGATACAACCGCTCTATAAAACATTACAATCCTGCCAAGGGGGGGGGGCGGAATAAATAGTTAGAGGGGCACCCACTTCGACAGTTTTAATATTCTTTCTTTCATACATGCGCTCCACCTCGAGCGTTGGTGTACGTCTTGGTGTAGAAGCTGCCCTATGATAAATCATGCCGCTACTTAGTGGGTGAGGGCAATTTTAATAACTCTATCAATCAATCAATCAATCAATCATAGCATTTGTCAAGCGTACTACATCCCCGGGAGGGTCTCAAGGCGCTGGAGGGGGGGAAGCTACTACTGTTCGAAGAGCCAGGTCTTGAGGAGTCTCCTGAAGGATAGAAGGTCTTCGGTATGCCGTAGGCGGATGGGGAGGGTGTTCCAGGTCTTGGCGGTGAGGTGGGAGAATGATCTGCCGTCGGCGGTCATTCTTCGGATGCGGGGGATGGTGGCGAGGGCATTGTCTGTGGAGCTGGCGGGGCGGGGGTGTAGAGGCTGAGTCGTCTGTTGAGGTACGCTGGTCCGGTGTCGTGGAGTGCCTTGTGTGCGTGGGTGAGGAGCTTGAAGGTTATCCTCTTGTTGATGGGGAGCCAGTGTAGGTCTTTCAAGTGGGGTGTGATGTGGCTGCGGTGGGGGATGTCCAGGATCAGGCGAGCGGAGGTGTTCTGGATGCGTTGGAGACATTTCAGGAGTTTGGCAGGGGCTCCTGCATAGAGTGCATTGCCGTAGTCCAGTCTGCTGCTGACGAGGGCCTGGGTGACCGTCCTTCTAGTTTCAGTGGGGATCCTGCGAAGCATGCGGAGGGTGTTGAAGCAGGAGGAGGAGACGGCGTTGACCTGCTTTGTCATGGAGAGTGTGGAGTCGAGGATGACCCCTAGGTTTCGTGCGTGGTTGGTGGGTGTAGGGGGTGCTCCTAGTGCTGTCGGCCACCAGGAGTCGTCCCAGGTCGAGGGGGTGGAGCCGAGGATGAAGACCTCTGTCTTGTCCGAGTTCAGCTTCAATCGGCTGTTCCTCATCCAGTCGGCGACGGCCTTCATTCCTTCGTGGAGGTTGGTTTTGGCGGTGTGGGGGTCCTTGGTGAGTGAGAGGATCAGCTGGGTGTCGTCGGCGTAGGAGATGATATTTAGGCCGTGCAGTCGGGCGACGTGGGCGAGTGGTGCCATGTAGACGTTGAATAACGTTGGGTTGAGAGATGAGCCTTGAGGTACGCGGCAGATGATCTCGGTGGCTTTGGAGCGGAAGGGGGGCAGGTGGACGCTCTGGGTTCTTCCGGAGAGGAAGGAGGTGGTCCGGTCCAGGGCCTTCTCTTGGATTCCGGCGTCGTGGAGGCATTCGCTTAGTGTGCGGTGGCAGACTGTGTCGAAGGCAGCTGACAGGTCCAGGAGGATCAGGGCCACGGTTTCTCCATTGTTGAGCGTGATTTAGATGTCGTTGGTGGCGGCAATGAGGGCAGTTTTGGTGCTGTGGTTGCTGCGGAACCCTGACTGGGATGGGTCTAGGATGTTGTTCTCTTCGAGGAAGCTGGTCAGTTGTTTGTTGACGGCCTTTTCGATAACTTTCACCAGGAACGGGAGCAGGGAGATGGGTCAAAAGTTATTGAGGTCCTTGGGGTCCGCCTTGGGATTCTTTAGTAAGGCGTTGATCTCTGCGTGCTTCCAGCTCTCCGGGAAGGTCGCTGTCTCGAAGGAAATGTTGATGGTTTTCTGAAGATGGGGTGCGATGGTCCTACTGGCTTTGTTGAAAATGTGGTGTGGGCAGGGGTCTTCTGGGGATCCGGAGTGACCGGTGTTCATGATCTTGATGGTGTTGTCGTCGTTAGTGTTGGTCCAGGCGAGCAGGCGGTTGGTGCGGGTGGTGGTCGTGGGAGCGGGGTGTCGGCTGTTGTCGGGTTGGTGACGGCATCGAAGCTGTCGTGGATGTCTGCGATCTTGCGGTGGAAGAAGGTGGCCAGCGAGTCGCACAGTTCTTGTGACGGTGGGATGTCGTTGGTGTTGGAGTTGGGGTTGGAGAGTTCCTTCACGATGCTGAAGAGCTCTTTGCTGTTGTGTGCGTTGTTGTCGAGGCGGTCTCTGAAGGCAGACCTTTTAACAGATCTGATGAGTTGGTAATGTAGGTGGGTGGCTTTCCTGAGGGCTGTGTAGCTTTCTGGTGTTCTTTCGTGGGTCCAGTTTTTTTCTAGTTTTCGGCAGGTTCGCTTGGAGGCCTGGAGGTCTTTGGTGAACCAGCTGACTCTCTTGCTGGTGTGGGTGTTCGGGGGTTTCTTGAGCGGGGTGAGAGTGTTGGCGCAGTCGTTGATCCATTGTTTGAGGGTGCGGGCTGCAGCGTCGGGGTCGGTTTGGTCTGTGGGTGGGCTCTGGGTGAAGGCGGCGATTAGCTGGTCCTCGGTTATCTTGCCCCTTCTCCGGCGAGGCATCTGCTGGGTGTGGTGGTGTGTTGTGGGTTTCGGAAGGTGAAGTGGATGCAGCGGTGGTCGGTCCAGTGAAGTTCAGTGGTGTGGTCGAAGAAGACGTGGGTGCTTGCTGAGAAGATGGGGTCAAGCGTGTGGCCGGCAGATTGTGTGGATGCTGTGATGAGTTGTCTGAGTCCGAGGTTGCTGAGGTTGTCAATCAGGGTGGAGGAGTTGGGGTCGTTGTTGTTCTCGAGGTGGAAGCTCAGGTCCCCGAGGAGGATGTAGTTCATGGAGGCAAGGGCGTGTGTGCTGACGAGGTCGGTGATGGAGTCGCTGAACTGCGGTCAGGGTACGGGGGGTCTGTAGATGAGGGTACCTCTGAGGGTGGTGTTGGGGTCGGTGTGGATCTGGAAGTACAGGTGTTCGGCAGTGCTGAGGGTGTCGTCGGCGTGTTTCGAGATTTTGCGAGTGTTCCTGTGGACGATGGCGATTCCTCCTCCTGTTCCGTTGGTGCGGTCCTTGCGGGTGATCTTGTAGCCTTCCGGGATGGCTATGGTGATGTTGGGTGCCGAGGAGGGGGTCAGCCAGGTCTCCGTCAGGAAGGTGACGTCTGGGGAGGTGGAGTCGAGTAGGTCCCAGAGTTTGATGGCGTGTTTGCGGGCGGAGTGGGTGTTGAGCAGGATACAGCTGAAGAAGCTGGTTTCCATGTTGGGCGGGATGGCGGGCCGGATGCTGGTGAAGCTGCAGTTCCAACAGGAGAAGGGTCCTTGGGTGCGCTTCAGGTCAGCCAGGCAGCAGGTGCGTGATCGCCCAGCATTGAGTGCATGGAGGGTGCTGGAGTCATAGCAGAGGTGGGCATCGTGGTGTGTGCGGGGGCCAGGGTTCCTGGCGCTGGGCACGATCCAGGCGCGGACGGGCGCAGACGGGCTTGCCTTAAGCGTGCCTTTGGCGCGCCAGCGGCGCGGCCGCGCAGCGTCCGGCATATATGAGGAGGTGGGAAGGAGGAGCAGCTGGGAGGCGGGAGGCGGTATCAGCGAATAAGCAGTGGGCAGTCAGGGGGCGGGGCCGCAGGGTGCACAGTGGCGGGGAGACGAGGGTACAGAAAGAATAATGGGGCACAAAAGGGGGAAAACAGTGGCACAGAAGTCAATATCGGGGCACAGAAAAGGGGGGAAAACAGTGGCACAAAAGGCAAAATGGGGGCACAAAAAGGGGGGAAACAGTGGTACAGAAGTCAATATCGGGGCACAGAAAAGGGGGGAAAACAGTGACACAGAAGGCAAGAATCAGAGCACACAAAGGGGGGAAAACAGTGGCACAGGAGGCGAAAACAACGGGGCACAGAAGCGGAGGAGGTACACTTACGGCGAGATCTTTAGCAGCGGCAGCTGGGGCAGAGGCACACAGGCGGAGCTGTGCTGAGGGGGAGCGACCTACCAGGAGGGTCAGGGGTCGCTCTCCTCACCGCGCAGCATCTGGCATATATGGGGAGATGGGAGGGAGGAGCAGCTGGGAGGCGGGAGGCAGGATCAGCGAATGGGCAGTGGGCAGTCAGGGGTTTTCCAGTTAGTTCTTCCCCCAGACCTTTTGTATACCCTAGTTTCCTATGTCCCGATTCAGGCAATTGGTAGTTGAGAATATAATTCCTATTTTCTTTTCTTTTTTCAGTCCTTCCCGGTTTGTGAGTTTAATAGTCTGGTTGGAGAACGAGGAAGGCTCACTCTCTAGTCCCTCTCCAGTTTGTGTTTGGCCACATGAGATCTGACAGCTGTACCCTGGACTCTACTTCTTTCTCCTGGGTACAAGAGGGATCAGGTCCAGTCCTTTAGTGCTCTTCTCAGGTCATATACAGTAGATCCAGTTCTCTCCTAAACTTCAGCAGATCCAGGACGTTTTTTGAGGTGCTGTGGGTGAGGTGGTAGCTTTGAAGGTGTATTAACCAGTGGGTGGAGATGACACCTTGACACGTCATAACCAAACAGGAAAGTGTTCTGTCTGCCACCCCTTCCAACTTTTGTACTACTTCACAGTTGCCTTAGTGCAAATGATCCCACATTGCACCGTTCTAAGGGAAAGCCAAGATAATACAGGCCTTATGCCACTAAAGGGAGCCTGTGAGCTAGGCAGTTGTATTTTTCAGTGAAATGAGCAGTCCCCACTTTCTCAGCTTCCAAAAGCTTGTTCTCAGACCAGCTCCTGTCCCTATGGGTCGGTGCCCAACTGACGATTCTGGGGCTAAGGAAATAAGGCTGTCCTTTTATTAAGTATCCACTTACTCTCAAGTCTGAATGACAAGGCTTCAGCTCTGTCCCTTTGAAATGGATGAAGGTTGAGGACCTACCCTAGGTATGTTGCGGGGCTGATATTAATCACATGCTCTATCCCCAGGTCCTACTGTCACCAAGACTTAGACATTGTGTCTGCTCTGGGAGCAGTTTTCACATTTCAATAAAATCAAGCACTGCTGAGAATCTGCTAATGCAAATTAGTCCCAATTAGCTTCAGTCAAGGAAAATGTAAAATTAAAAAAATTATGTTTCCTAAATATTTTATTAAAAATGTAAGTTTACCAATGAGTTGTATTTTAATAAATACAAACTTGTGTGCACTTGAAAGTGGCCTTAAAGTAACACAAAGTAGTTCTTTGCACTTTTTACGCTACTATGGGGCCGATTCCGGTCAGTAGGACACCAAACGCATCCGGCCAGAAAAACTACGAGCCGTACGCGTGTTTTCCGCCCGACTTGTACAGCTGTACGGCTGAGCAAGAACGATGCGAGCTACGTGAAATTCACTGACCGAGTCGTTTCCGGGTCCAAACCGCTCCATACGTCTCGGCCGTAAGTTAACCGTGGAGTGCAATGGATGCAATTTACGACCGAGCCAGTACAATGTACGCGTCGGACAGCTGGTGCGAGCCGGAGTCTCCGGCTCGCAAAACATCCGGGAAGTTGCCTTTAGAGGTCCGCGTCGGACCCCCTGTCACCTGCAGCCCTATGACTCAGACGCAGGGGGAGACCCAAGGCTCTCCCCAACACAGGCATGTACAGTGCGGATGGCACGGACACATTGCCACTGTAGGGGGCGCCCTTGTGCGAGACGTACCCATTCAGTCAATGGGAGCCCATGTATGCGTCAATGGGAGCCCATGTATGCGTCGTAAGACCGGCTCCCATTGACTTCTATGGGAGTCTGACCGAACCGAGTTCGGCAGCATACGGCCGCATCATACTCTCTCGGTCAGACTGCAGAACTCCGGCTCAGTCGGAAAACACTCTGGATCCGGCTCGGTCAGAGAGCTTTCCGACCCGGATCGGAATTGGCCCCTTAGTGTCGAGGAAGTGTACCATTGGTGTGGCGAGGGCATTCCCATGCAGTCACTCAAGGATTTTGAGCCAAAGTACTGTTTACTAACACAGACAGTGATTTGTACTAAAACATTAATTATGCCTTCTGGGGCTGTCATTAATTTGAACTTTGAAGATTTTGAACTTTGCATATGTAATGCACTTTACACCACACATACAAATTGGCAAAGTATTAAAGGATAGTTTTTGTACTGGAAGAGTCCCATTCCAGTACAAAACCTATACTTACACATCCTCACAACCTACACTTGCACACCCTTGCAGAGTGGTGCAAGGTTGTGTGCATTGGCACATGGCAGCCTACAGTGCATTAGCACATATAAAGAGGGAAACAGCACTGCATTTAGGTAGTTTTGGTGCTGTCTGCTCTATCCCTTTTCACATAACACAACACAACAACTCTGAGGATGTAGTGAGTAGGCGAAGTGGCATTAGTTTGGAAGTTATGATGTTGGTGGTCTTAAATCATGTCAGATAGTAGCACATGGAGCCTTTTTAGACACGTCAGAAGGGATTCAACAGTTGTGGCTGTTCAAGAAATAGGGGGACGCATACTGCTTAAATTAATGAGGATGAGATGTGCTCATAGTATTTCTTCAATCTTGTGAGTGCAGAAAGGTGACCTCAATGTAAGAAACGAGAAGAGAGGGAAACTGACGCTATTCATGTGTGACCGTAACCACAGATGCACATCCAGTTGCAACAAGAAAGTGCGCATTTGCCCACAAATATTAACTATGCTGTTCTTCAGCGTGTTTTGCAATTAAAACAACATTAGAGCTATTTTCCAGGAGGAGGAAAGGTTTCACAGGAGGGCATTCGGCTCACCTTCGTGCCAGGGGACCCTTTTAACATCACTGCAATGTTTTGCATCACAACATCAAACTATTCAAAAGAAACAGAACACATAGGGCATTGAGAAGCACAATTAGAAAGTCGGTGAAGGTGCACACCGAACTTGCAAGGAAGGGAATGCAAAATCATGATGGGGGCGGGTTGACCAGGTTAAGAGCTTAATCTCTCTCCTGGCAAGGAGCTAATATGCATATAAAATGATGAAGGAAATAATTTCAACAAATCGATTAAAACACTAACGCAAACATAACAAACACTGGATTTAAACAATCACGTATAGCAAAATTAATCAAAACGTAATTCCCAGTACAAATAATAGATGGAACCATGTAGAAGATCGATAATTTAATAATTGTATTGTAATAATAATTACAGTATTCTAGTTAAAAACAAAACAACAAAAGAAATGTCTTCATTTACTCGAATTAAAGCATGTTACTGACCTAATGGCACACAGGTCTTTTTCATCAACTAAACTGTCGACAGAAATAAAGTGAAAATTACAGTATATAGAGATAATTGGAGGCTCCTGCTAACCTAAGGTGATCTTACCGGTTTCATTATCCTCCATAATGGAACAGTCTCACCTGTCTGTTTAAACTACTTTAAAATGATCAATTGTCGCTGCAGCAACGTAATTAGCTTAACCTTTTAGTGAACTGAGCTGTAAGGTTCAGGCACCTCTCTTTAGTCAAAAGGTTATGTTCAACTCCTCATTTAGTGCCGTTTTCCTTTACCTGTAACAAAAGAAAAAAAGGCCCAGAATATGCGTAAAAAAAAAGATATTATAGTGACCTTGATCCCTTGGACCAAAGGGCTAAACTCTACATTAATCAGCATTAAGGGTAACTAGGGGGCATATTAACACAGGGCTTTATCTCCGCTTTTTTGGCTTTAAAAGCCAAAGAAGCGTAGATCAAAATATCGTCCTATCAACAACAGTGTGCTAACATGCAAAATCGCATGTTGGCACCCTTTTTCACTACGCTTCCCTTTGCATCCCTAATGAGATGCAAAGTGGGCGTTCCAGAGCAAAATAATAGGAGAAATTCTCCTCTTATCAAGCTTCACGCTAACCCTGTTAGAGGCAGAAAAAGCAGCGCTAACCACGCTTAACGCTGCTTTTTTACGTCTGCTAATTTTTACATTTAGCCATGTTATCCAATGGGAGGTGGATTATATGGCTAAATCCACCATGGGCTATCAACAAGGATATCCCTATCCTTGTAGTTTTATTGCTGCATTACCAGCGATAACCTCCCAAAATGCCGCTATCGCTGGATTTTTTATCGCCTAGGCGGTTAGCGTTGTTAATAACACGATAATCAGGCGATATTATCCAGCAATAGCGGGCGTTAAAAAAATGAACGCTAAGCGCCCTTAGCGTTAATTTTCCCTGTCCCTTGTTAATATGCCCCTTAGTAACTGATGACTGAATTGCACGGATCTGATTTCTGTCGTTCTCCAATCACTCGCCCACAGATAATCGGGGATAATGCGGGATAATTTCAGATTTACAAAAATATACTGTTTTTGGTCACCCTTGTTATCATCAAGGAAATGACACTTGCTCAGTGAAAGGGTCCTTCTGCTGAAGCTCTGTACAGATGTGGCATGTACATTAGTATTATCATAAATTTGTTTGCCGTTTGGTTGATTTAGTAATATTTTGTTAAATAAGATGTCCTCTGGTGTTTATACTTCATAAAACTGAACATTACCCCTACGTCCCCCATCCTCGTCATCACAAAGTGAAGTAATACAGAGATTATATTACCTCACAACAGGAGGTGTCTTTTCACTCTTGTGCATGAGAAAGCATTTCTCCAAGAGAAGACACCCTCCCTCATCACCATTTTCGTCTTCCTCAAACACAGCAGGCATGGAAGGAAGAGGATGAGGAGAGGGTTAGGAGAATTAGACTTCAAACCTTCAAGGAGGATTCTTCAGATTCCCTCAAAAAGAGGTCAATTGAGGCAGTTTCTGATTCAACAGCCTCAGATTCTGCCGAGGAACCTTCTATCTCCCTAGATTTAAAAGCCAAATACATATCAAAGGATATGATGGCAGACTTATTGGAACATATTAGGGAATATATGTTTTTTTCCCTATTTAAAAGCCTGGAACCTCAGATGATTCTCTGCAGTGGCGATTTCAGAAACCTGCTAATTTGGAGTTCCCAATTTAGCAGTTTGTCTTGGGTGTAGTTTGCCAAGAGTGGAAAGATTCTAATAAGATTACTTTGCCTAAGTTTATGAGTAAGCAATATTCCCTGGAAAATATGAACTCAGTTTTGCCAGCAACTGTTTATGTTGACTCGGTGGTGGCAAGCATAGTTAGCCATTCTTCCATGGTGGAGGAGATCCTTCTGATAAAAAAGTGAACTTTATTCTAAATAAGGTCGTTTCTGGACATCCATGTGGCTATGCTGACTGGGATTTATGGGGCTTAGCCAACACAATTCCTGATTTTGGATTTCAAGGGTATGTTTCCAGCAACTCAAACAGAATATAATTATCTGCCATTTCATTAGATCAACCACTCTTATAGGGGAAGCCTGTATTGTGGCTAGGAGGAATTTATACCCTAGAGGGTGGAACATGTGCTGAAGATGCCATTCAAGTGGCCATTTAGAATGGGATTCTCTTTTCGTCAATCATCAAGACAGCAGCAGAATCAGGATCCTTTTGTTAAATATCACTGCAGATTGTTTCTTTTCAAATCCTATAGGAAAGAGAAGCCTAATGCATGGGTAAAGGTTCAGCATTCCTTACTATGCCGGGACACTCAGCTCTTAGGTAAAGGTCAGAGGTCGGATTTAACAGTTTTTTCACAATGGGAACTGCCAAAGTTGAATCGCGGGGTTCTTCAGGTTTTCAAGAGAGGTTATAGGATAGAGTTTCTATCGAAACCTCCTGGTACGGGAACCACAGTACTCCTCTCCCTTGAGATCCAGTCAAAAAGAAAGCCTTGTTGGCGGGAGTGCTGGCTACTCAGGAAAAATAAGATATTATACCCATCGCCAAATAGGAGATGGAACAAGGGTCCTACTCAGTAGTGTTTCTTGTTCCAAAGTACTCAGGGGATTATCGTCTAGCCATCGACATGAAGTATCTAAACAAATTCATTCAACGTATAAAGTTCAAGATGGAGACACTCCCACTCCATAGGATCATTCCTTTGATTCCAGCTAGTCATTTCATCATACCTCTGGATCTTATGGACTCTTATCTGCACATTATAGTTGCACCAACTCACCACAATTTCTCAAGGTTTGCAAGAAAAGATATTCACTGGCAGCTTGAGGTTCTGGACTTTTAAGAGTCCAGAGGTGTCAGGTAAACAACACCCAAAGACCCCTGAGTTCCACCTGTCTCGGTGCACAAATAAACAGAGACACGGGCCTCTCGATGGTGGCGTCAAAGACCAAGGTTTATTCACTGCAGGGACACAGAAGTCATAAGAACCACACAGAGGCAGAATCTACAAGACTGTTCAAATTGCATTAAGTGGGTTGTTCTTTAAATACACGCAAAATGTCTTTAGGCAACATTACACGAATATTTCTCATGCCCAACCCGGTATCCCAAACAAACAGTAAATAGACATCAAACAATAATTAGTCGTAGGTTTTCGGTATTCGATCAGGTCCCCTCGACAGTTTTCCATTCTTTGCCCGATCCTCCCCATCATAAAAATCGTAACCTCCCCATTGTAAAAGCCCAGAAGGAGAGGAGCAGAGCCAGGTGCAAAGGATTGAAAAGTAGGATAAGAGATGTTTATGGATCATAAACGGGCATGGCTACCGTCTTCGGCCTTTCAGTCAGGACAATGGACACGAGAACCAGTATAGCAGGACTGGCCTCAGGCAAGGGAGGCAGCTTGATTCTGCCTAGTCATGCAGCGTCAGCCTTTCTCGGGCTCGAGCTTACGTGTCCTTAACAAGGTGACTGGATGCCGTAACTAAAATGGATGCCATGACTTTACAACAGAATGCCCTATTTCTCAGTGAATTCATGATAGTTGCGTAGCGAAGACACTGTCATGCATGTAATGGATCATTTGCGGTTCATTGGTACCGAAATCGTGTCAGTACTACGATACCGAATTCACGGGTTCGGATCGCTACAGAACCTCAGACCGTCCTTTTGCCCTTACATAGGCAATAACTCACTCTATGTCAGAGTCCATTTCTATGTTCATCAGGTCACTGATATGTTGTTGAAGCATTACTCTATCTCGTGGCGTATCTCTAAAAACAGGTGATCTTCTTACGCATGTAGAAATGCAGAGATTACATAAGGCAGGACCACACTGAACAATGAGACAGCACGAAAATAAAAATACCAACGCAACACCAGTGACTATCAGAACCTTCCATCCCCACGCAGATAACAGGCTCCAGAACCATCCCATTAATGACCAGTCACCTTCCTCTATATGAATAGAGTCAGAAATCTTATGTAACTTAGAGATGGCCTTGTATACCGTTGGCGCATTATCTGGGATAAAAACACAGCAACTCGATTGGATCATCTTACATACTCCACCTCGATCTGCAAGTAACACATCAAGAACCATACGGTTCTGTAACGTCATGAGGCGATCCGCTTGAAGCTCAGCTGTCAGGTTACTAAGGGCACCCGCAGTTTCGGTGATAGTGGATTCAACTACCCGTGTTAGTTGATGTAAGTTTCTACTGTTGGCCATAGGCCCCCAGAACGGAAGGAAACCTTTGAAGAAGTCTCCTGCTTCTTGGCCAGCAGTATCTTCTTTACTGAAAACACCTCTCACAACTCTAGTTTTGTGATAGTCCGGTGCAGCAGTGTATGTCGGAGGTAATAGTTGAGCGATATAACATGAGCCTGAGAAGTCAGCAGGCAGCCATGTGTATGCTCTGTCTTGGCAAACAAAATAGGTACCTTTAGCATCTAAGAATGCAGGGGAAGACTGTGACGGGAAAACATATGTTTCGATACAGTCACTCTTCCCTAGTCGAGCTTTCGGATTCCTCCCATTTCCTTGCAAACAGACCTGACCTTGGTGGGGTACGACCCAGATCGGAGTCGAGCTTTTACGTTTGTTCTCACCCAGAGTAATGCCATATTCCGTAACATTCCAACCCATGTATACTCGCAATTCATCCTTGGGAATGAACGGAGTATTATTGACATCTCTAACCATGTCAGTGATTCCTTTTACCAAGGCTCTATTCGCAGAGTTATACCGAGTGGAACGCGGAGGTCGTGGAGGATAGGTCTCTAGGGCATAAGCGAACATGGTCTGAAATGCCCAGAATGATCCATTATAACTAAAGGGCAGAACCAGATAAGGGATGCCCTTGTCCATGGTATGTGGTATCAAGCCACACACCCAGCAGTTTGTTGTGTTAACCACTAGTTGATGTTGATGCAGGAGCTGAATGAAAGTGTTATTTATAAATTCAGAGCGTCGAGCTTGCTCGTGGGCAGGAAAAGGATGGAAAGAATGAAGAGAAACAACAGTCGGAGAAACAGGAACATGGGGAGATACTGTAGATGTAGCAGGTGTAAAGATCAACTGAATACCAAAAATAATTCCGCCTACCAACGTTATTAAAACAATTAGAAGTGTCAGAGTACATTGCATTAGAAAACATTTACTATATAATATGTCATATAGTTTTGTCTTGTGCACATTTATGACGTTAACCCGTCGTAGTTCAGGAAGCTCCATCTTCTACAACCGTTCGCAACGGATGGTTTGTGCCTGTTAAAAACTTGCCTCTGTTTACCCTGGGAGTTCCCAAGATAAAAAGAAGAAACCGACCTTGTGTCTGGTTTCCTGCAAATTAGAACAAGGCCCACGTTACGACCCTACGGTAACCCAGACGGCAAGGTGAAAGAAACAAAAACAAAAAGATAAAAATTTGAGCAAACTTCCTGACCGAAGGGAATGCAATAAGATCAAAACAGTTTCCAAATAGAAAGGTAATTATGCAATGTCATTAGTTCATAACATGAGAACGTAGATTATATCTGTACTTTCCGGGTCTTGTCTGATCTTGAAATAGCTGGTCTGTAGGTGCGGAAATGTTCGACTCCACAGGTGACAAATGTTCACTTTGTACAATACTCGGTTCAAGATTCAAAGGAGCGGTTCCTGCTGAGGTGTCAACGTTCTGTGTTTCAGTTCGTGGGTGGTCCGTTATGTACTCTGCATCACTGAAAGGGATGTGCCTAGGAACAGGTTCTGTCTCGGATACACCAAATCCCTGTCTAACCTAATTGTCATAGGGGAGTGGGAGAGGGACACGCTTCGTATGGCTAGCGTGCACCCAATTCTTCCTTCCAGCTAGGCGTACAGCAGTTCTTGTTGTGAGGAGTACCTGGAACGGACCCACGAATCTTGGCTGGAGGTTCCGAGTACGTTCGAAATTCCGAACTACAACTTGGTCGCCTGGTTTCAACGTGTGGCCTGGACTCTCTGGCAGTTTAGGCAAGGATTCGAATACCTGTTGATGAATAAGGCTTAATTTAGCAGTCAGATCATAAAGATAATCAATCAACATTGGGTATTCAATCTGTTTGAATTCCTTTGGCCTAGGGACTCCCCAAACATTAGCAGGGCGGCCGAACACAATCTCATATGGGCTAAGCCCTACTCGAGAGTGTACAGTCGCTCTGGTGGACAGTAGAGCTAAAGGCAGTGCGTCTGGCCAAGAGAGACCAGTGGAAGCTTGAATTTTAGCAAGTTTCAGCTTCAGGGTGCCATTGTACCCTTCAACCAAACCCGCTGACTGTGGGTGATTCGCACTGTGAAATTTTTGATTAATACCCAAACCCGTACACACACTCTTCATAACTTTCCCTACAAACTCACTTCCATTGTCCGACCAAACAATCCGTGGCATACCATACCTGGGGAAGTATTCTTTGAGGAGGATTTTGGCAGTGGACATAGCAGTGTTATCCTTTAACGGATATGCCTCAATCCATCTTGAAAAGGCACAGACCACCACTAGGACGTATTTAAGATTGTTACACCTATCCATGTGGATAAAATCCAACTGAATCACTTCAAAGGGACAAGAAGGGGGAGCAAAATGACCAGTTGGGGTTGGGGTTCCCTTGCCAGGATTATGCATCAGGCATATCATGCAGTTTTTCACCACTCTTTCCGCACACTTAGTAATTCCATTGTTCTTCCATACTGGAGCTAACATTTTACAGATCCCTTTCGAACTGATGTGCGCCGCTCCATGCGCCATTGTGACTACCGCAAGTACATACGCATCAGGTAACATGCAACGTTGCTGCTCAGACAAATCAACCCAACATCCACTTGAATCCATTTTACCCGTTTTCTCATTCCATTCATTCTTCTCATTCTCAGTTGCTTCATTCTGGATTGTCTTCACACTTTCAATCGTATTCTCACACATCCCTGATTCAGCAATCCATCTTGCAGACGTTGCAAAGTACATTCGGCTCGTCATGTTCTTGGCCGTCTCTTTGGCGACCTCATCAGCAAACGCATTCCCACGGCCAACATCATCCGTAATCTTCCGATGTGCACTGCACTTCACAATTGCAACTTCATTCGGTAGGGTCAGGGATTCTAATAAATCGCTGACTAACTGTCCATGTTGGATCTTAGTCCCATGGGACGTGAGAAAACCTCTTTCTCTCCAGAGACGTCCAAAGTTATGTGCTACGCCGAAGGCGTATTGGCTATCAGTAAACACATTCACTCTCTTTCCCTCAGCTAAAACACACGCTCTTGTTAGTGCAATTAATTCTGCAGCTTGGGCAGAATTCTGACTTACTCTTGCAGTCTCAACAATCGTACTCAAAGTCGTAACTGCATACGCGGCTGTTACATCACCATTCTGTAATTTAAAACACGACCGATTGACATATAAAATGCCATCTGGATCTAGTAACGGAGTGTCTTTTAAATCAATCCGACCTTTTGTCTCTTCCTCAGTTTTAAAACAACAATCATGGGGCTCTGAATCACTCGACTCCAGAGTAGTCGGCAACAGCGTTGCTGGATTCAAGATGTTGCATCGCTTGATTTGGATGTGACTTGCCAGAAGCGTCAGCTCATAGCCTGATAGTCTAGCACTGGTGAGGTGCTGAGTTTTCGTTCGATTCATGAGTGTATCCACAGCATGTGGAACCATGACTACTAACATATTATTCATGACTAGTCCAGCAGACTGTCGGATAGACACTGCAGCTGCTGCTGTAGCTCTCAAACAACTTGGCAACGCTCTGGCTACCGGATCTAATGTAGATGAGAAATATGCACAAGGCCGCTGTTTGTCACCAAATTGTTGCCTTAATACACTCAACGCACAACCTTCTCTTTCATGGACATATAGAGTAAACGGCTTACTGTAGTCAGGAGTACCCAACACAGGAGCTGAACACAGCGCATCACGTAAGTCGGAGAAGCTCTGTTGGCATTCATCAGACCATGGCAAAGGGCTCGGAACACCTTTTCCAGTCAGGGCTACCAATGGTTTTGCCATGAGAGAAAAATTTGGGATCCATTGCCTGCAGTATGACGTAATACCCAAAAACGCACGTACTTCTCTCTGTGTGCTTGGTACAGTCATCTGCGAAATTGCTTTGATTCTCTCTGGGGTCAACCTTCTTCCCTCCTTTGACAAAAGATGACCTAAGTAGGTCACTTCTTGGCAACAATATTGCAGTTTAGAAGGTGACACCTTGTGATGCAAGTCTGACAAATGACGTAATAAAGAAATTGTAGCTGCTTTGCAAGTTTCCTTGTCATCAGCGGCTAGTAAAAGATCGTCTACGTATTGGATCAGAGCAACACCAGGAGGAAGTACAAGAGCATCTAATTGACTCTTCAATGCTTGGCTGTAAATTGAAGGGCTGTCACAATAACCTTGTGGAGCGCGTTTGAATCTGAAACTGCGACCGTCTATGGGAGAAACCAAAAATGTCTCTACTTTCTTCGGCTATCGGAATGCTGAAAAAGGCATTCTTCAAGTCGATCACTGTAAACCATGAAGCCGAGGCAGGAATCAACGTTAATAATGCAGTGATATCTGGTACCACAGGAAACTGCGGAATCACTATTTTGTTAACTTCTCTGAGGTCAATCACAAATCTGTAGATTGGAGGTTTGGACGGGTCAGTACGTTTCAAAATCGGCAGAACAGGACTATTGCAGACATTTCCTCTAGTTTCCTCTATCACATCTTTCTGTATTAAGTCTTTCACAATCAGCAAAAGTGCACGTTCACCTTCATTCGAAATCCGATACTGTGGGATTCGTGGGAATTTAACATTTGCTTTCAGACTTACCACATAAGGGGGAATTTCCAAGAGGCCTACATCGTTAGGACCAGTTGCCCAAAGAGTATCAGGGAGAGAACGCAGCTCCGGTGGGAGCTTATCCATCGACATATACATTGGAGAGATGACTCTTTTGCCTAATGTGAGCTGTACCCCTGAAGGGGAACAGTACAGTGTCGCATGCAGGCGTTTCAACAGATCTAAACCAAGTAGATTCTCATTATAACCAGTTGTTAGAATAAGGGGCGCTTCCAGTTCGCATGGCCCAACAGATATTGGCAAAGGACTAGAAACGGGATTGTGAACAGGGGCGCCTGAAAAACCTACTGAAGTGTTCGTTAAGCCAGACAAAGGTGCGCCAGGGAGTTTCGCATGCATAATTGAACTTTTTGCCGCACCAGTATCCAACAGAAACGGTTCGACCACGCCTGAGGTAACTACTGCGACATAAGGTCCACTCTGATCAACTGGAACTGATACTACTCCCTCTCTTTGCCTGTGGCTGTCCTAGTGCTCGCTTCTCTGAATCTCTTCATTATGATCATAATAATCTTCAACATGATACTGTGGAGATCTACCTGGTTGCGTAGATAGTGCATTTCGCTGATCGAAATAATTTGATTGGCGATCAGTCTGTGGTGTCATCGTACCACGTCCTCTACCTCTAGGAGTTTGCATAGATCCAACAGTACCTCTCTGAGCTGGGACACCACTAGTCTGTGCGTGTAGTATTGGACACTCATTCTTATAATGACCCTCCTTTTTACAATAGGCACACTGATTCCATGCTAACTGTTGTCGAGAAAAACCATAATTAAATCTTTGGGACATCCCTTGCTGGAATTGTGGCTGTTGCTGAAACTGGGGTCGCTGCTGTGAATCTGACTGATTCGAACGAGGCGGATACGCCTGTTGCAATAGAACTTTAGTCTTTAAATCTTTCGTTTTCTTTTCTGACTTTTCCTTCTCTTCTTTTTCTCTATTCTCGTAATATTGAGCAGTTGCAAGTATCTGTGCTGTTGTCGACACTGCCCATGCACTTTCAGAATCCTTTAACTTGTTACTAAGCTCAGGTAATAAATTAAACACGAACTTGTCGACAAACAATCTCTGGCCTCCCTCAGTACTCATATCTTGCCCACTGTGGTCTACGAAGGTCTTTACAAATCTAGTGAAAAAGTCAGAGACGCTTTCGTCCTTCTTTTGCTTGCATGCCGATAGTTTATCCCAATTGACTCGTAATGCTGGCATCAGCGTTTTCATCAGATTAATTATTCTGCCAGGTAAGGCAGCAATCAGAGGTTCAGGTTTAGCACCGCCAACTTGTTGCGCATCTGCTGCTACAATAGCTGCCCAATCACCTCCTAAGGCGACTGGGTGGTTCTCTTGTCGAATCTTGGCCCATATAGGCTGTGGCACTACATTACCAAATAACATTTCAATGTCTGCCAAATTCATGATGCAAGCTTGAACTGTCTGCGTTAACTCTTTGTAATAACCAGCAGGATTTTTACGTGGGTCTGGTAACGCCAGTTTAACTGCTAATACTTCGGCCCGCTTCCAAGGGATGTGTATCCACACTCTCTGGAAAAGTGCCGGGGCAGCTAAAATATTATTAGCCCCATCAGCTTGAACTGCATCACGCCATATCGGTGGAACTTCCCTCATCGGATATTGACCTCGTTTTTTCCTATTAGTAATCGGTGAACCATTAGGGTCTCTTGTCGCTCGAAGAGGGGAATCATCCCTATAAGCTAAAATCAGTTCTATAGCTCCTCTTACTTCTGAACCTATCACCATTCCGGTGGCGAATTTCTGCTGAATATTTATTAGATCAGAGGGGACGGAATCTAAGTCATCATCTTCCCATTCTTCACGCACAAGAGAACACATCACGTCAAAAACATAACGTTGAGTAGGTTCATTCCAATGCATAAAAGTACCTAACACTCTTCATGAATCACACTTCACAGCTTTCGACATCCACCTAAGAGCTGTTGAATCTAACATTTCTCGTTCCTGAGGACCAGGAAGCTGGCTACGTCTCTGTATAGAGTCAGAAACGGGGGTCCCAATTAAAGACCTGTAGAGAGGAGTTAAGATATTAGTTACAGAGTCGGTTATTTTCCGACGAACGGAAAGCGGATTCAGAATGTTCACAGGGTTCGGGGACAGGGCAGCTGAAGCAGATGAAATAGTAAAGGTGGGAGTAGCAGGTAAAGCAGTTTGCGAAACGACAGGCAAAGGCGGAACAGGCGACCCAGGAAGAGGGGGTGCCGAAGGAACATTAACCACGGGAAGGACAGGAGCTGGAATCAAAGGAAGTGGAGCAACTATTCCAGGCTGACCAGCAGCTGGCTGTACAACAGGTAGTAACTGTGGTACTGTAATACCCTGTGCATACAGTGGAGGTGAATTCAACAGGTAAGACAACAGAGGATCCTTTTCATGATCCTCCATCGGCTTAGTAGGACAAGATGGCAATACAGGGTAACATTTATCAATTGCCAAATTATATTTTCTATTCGCCATCTCTATTGCTTTCTCAGTCTCGTTGACATGCAGCTGCCTAGCAGACTCCATTAAAGTCAACCCTTTCTCTTTCTGTTCTTTCTTCGTCTTCCTAATTTCTCTCTGTTTGGCTTCTTTGCGCCATACGCGAAAGGAATCAAACATTGCCGGCCGGGCTTTTCTCTTGAACAACTTCATTTCTAGATTGTCTAGTATTTCCGTTTCGAAGCTACCATGCGGTGGCCAACTAAGGACACCATCTTTTCTGGTATAACGGACCCATACTTCATTATACGTAATAGGACCCACACCATGTTTACAATAGAGCTCATATGTAGGAGTTCCAATCGGAGGAACCGAACACGAATCCTCCAACCGGGAATCCCCGTTGCAACGTAACCAGGACAAGAAACAATTACTACTGGTAGTCAAGACAAACAAAGACAAATTCCAACCAAAATGCGCAGAGAAATTAGGCCTATCAAATGAACTAATACCAAAACAAAGATTATCTAAACAAGAGCAACCAATGATAATCTACGAATTAAACCAGAGCAACAAAGAACAACCAAACTGAGCGTAACCCACTTAATACTTAATTGAAATGTGGAAGACGTCACCAAGGAGAACCCGTCTACGTCTCGCCGTACTAAGGTCTGCACCTCGGGTCCAAGACAGGGCGACAGTCAGGGCAGCGGTCCTCTGTAGCCGTCTGGGAACGGGAACCTTCGTGGAAGAGATCGTCGGGCCACTTTTACGACATGCAGGGATCGATGAAGCGGGGTACCTCCCTCCGGAATCTTCACACGAAACTTCTCGAACTTTTCAGGCTTTGGTCCGGTACCGGATGACGTCGCCCCATGTTGGGCACCAATTTGAGGTTCTGGACTTTTAAGAGTCCAGAGGTGTCAGGGAAACAACACCCAAAGACCCCTGAGTTCCACCTGTCTCGGTGCAAAAATAAACAGAGACACGGGCTTCTCGATGGTGGCGTCAAAGACCAAGGTTTATTCACTGCAGGGACACAGAAGTCATAGGAACCACACAGAGGCAGAATCTACGAGACTATTCAAATTGCATTAAGTGGGTTGTTCTTTAAATACACGCAAAATGTCTTTAGGCAACATTACACGAATATTTCTCATGCCCAACCCGGTATCCCAAACAAACAGTAAATAGACATCAAACAATAATTAGTCGTAGGTTTTCGGTATTCGATCAGGTCCCCTCGACAGTTTTCCATTCTTTGCCCGATCCTCCCCATCATAAAAATCGTAACCTCCCCATTGTAAAAGCCCAGAAGGAGAGGAGCAGAGCCAGGTGCAAAGGATTGAAAAGTAGGATAAGAGATGTTTATGGATCATAAACGGGCATGGCTACCGTCTTCGGCCTTTCAGTCAGGACAACGGACACGAGAACCAGTATAGCAGGACTGGCCTCAGGCAAGGGAGGCAGCTTGATTCTGCCTAGTCATGCAGCGTCAGCCTTTCTCGGGCTCGAGCTTACGTGTCCTTAACAAGGTGACTCTGCCGGGGTCATCATCCGTTCATTGACTATGTGAGGGCAAGAAACAAAATGGATGCCGTAACTAAAATGGATGCCATGACTTTACAACAGAATGCCCTATTTCTCAGTGAATTCATGATAGTTGCGTAGCGAAGACACTGTCATGCATGTAATGGATCATTTGCGGTTCATTGGTACCGAAATCGTGTCAGTACTACGATACCGAATTCACGGGTTCGGATCGCTACAGAACCTCAAGCTTAAGGTTCTTTCTTTTGGGCAGAAGTTGTCCAGAGAGTCTTCACAAAAATGATGACTTCAGTTGTGGCACACCAACATCTCCTAGGGATTCTTGTTTTCCCCTGCCTAGATGACTGGATTCTCCATGCAGGGAGCCTAGAGCTTTTGGAGCAGACACAGACATTAATCTCCAGTCTTGGTCTTCTGACTATTCCCAGATGCCAGCTTTCTCCCTGCAGATAACTTGTCTTCATCAGAGCCACAATCAGAGCAGATCAAGGGAAAGTGTTTCTCACAGAGAAAATAATTTTCAATATTCAATCATTGATTCTAGATCTTCTTTCCAGGCATGAAGCCCCTGCAAGACTGTGGTTCGTAGTGCAAAAACAGATTGCAGAGAATAACCATAGTTCATTTGGCAAACACTCCACCTCTCCTGCATCTGTTCAGTCATTTGTTCTCTGTGATAGACTTATCAGAGAAAATGGTTCAGCTTTCTCCAGTGCCAGTGGTGGTGGCTAGATGCCAAAAATCTTTCCCAAGGAATGAGGAAGCATTTGGATTCTCCATCAGTACTTAGCACGGGCATAAGTAGCTTTCGTTGGGGTACTAGTCTGCTGGACAAAACATGTCATGACAAGTGGTCATTTCTGAAGAGTAGCAAGTCATCAAACTGGAGGGCGCTAATGCCAATTTTCAAAGCCTTGAAGTTTTTTCACTGGCTTTGTTTCGGTAAGAATGTCCAGGTCAAGACGGACAACATAGTTGCAGTGTCCTATATAAATCATTCAGGGAGCACTCATTCTTAGACTCTCAACCAGGTTGAAGTACAGTTGGGTTCTTGTACAGAACAGATCTTATCACACCTGTTTGATGTTCATATCAAGGGGATGGACAATGTGCTAGCTGACCATCTCAGCAGGAAGTGTCCATATACACAGGAGTTGACATTGTCCAGAATGATATTTCAAAAGATATGCAAGTTGTTGTCAATCCGCATCTGGATTTGTTTGTGACCACGACCAATGCTCAGCTTCATAGATTCTGCTCCAGATCTCCAGAAGAGAGAGCCTGGGGAGTGTACACACTGGTGTTGAAATGGTCGAATCTTCTGCAGTATGAGAAGGGAAACCTGAATTTGGTGGTACCTTATTGGCCAGGGAGATCACGTTTTCCTCTGCTGATCCTCCTGTCTCTTCTTCCACCTTGAGTACTTCTGAATTCTCTGTTTCCTCTCAAACTTTCTCATCTGTCTCTATGACTTCAACTCACTCTGTTGGTTTAGAGGTTGAAAAGTATCTTCTCTTAGCAAGGGGACTATCCTCTCCTTTGGTGAAGGTAATGGAAAATTATAGATGTCCTTTCATGTTAAAGTATTACTCAAAACATTGGGGATCTTTAGACACTTGGTGCTCTGCTCATAATCTTTTGATACCTAGATGTGGATTCTCTGTTCTACATTTTCTTTTGAATAGTTTTAATTTGAACCTCTCTCTCGAATTTGAAGTCTCAGTGCTTCACTATTTAGGCTTTCAGAAAATTTTCTGAACCCTCTACGGTGTCAGATTCTTTCATTTCTAGACACTTTAAGAGCTTTTCTTTGTCAAAGTCTGTCAAAAAGGCAGACAATCCATCGCAGGACCTTCCTTTGGTTATCTGAGCCTTAGAGTATCATCCTTTTGAGCATTTAGAGTAAGTTTATTTAAAACGCTTTCCTTTAAGGTCTTGTTTCAGGTGGCTATTACTTTCAGGAGGATGTACACCTATGTTTATTCGACTTGTGAAAGATGGGGAAATTCTGTAACCTAATCCTAATCTACTTTTCTTCCTAAAGTTAATGCTGTTTTTCATAGATCTCAAGAGCACATTTTTTCATCTTTGTTTTCTTTTCTGTCTAATGTAGAAGAGCATATGTTGTGCACACTGGATATTAAGAGAGCCCTTTTCATTTCTGTTAACAGGTCTCAACAATTCAGGAAGTCTGATTCCTTGTTTGTGGCTTTCAGACAGGGAAAGAAGGTGATTACTTTGACTCTTAGGGGTCGATTCTGATCTCGCTTGGAAGTGCTCCGAACGCATTCCGGCGGGAAAAAGGTACGACTTGGATGCATGTTTCACGACCGACTCGGACTCCTGTACGAGCGAGCAAGTACGATGCGAGTGTACGCGTGTGTTCCGACCGAACCGTTTCCGGATCCGTGCTGCTCCAACTGTCTCGTACGGACATGATGGAGACGTTTCACGACCGAGTGAGTATGATGGACGCGTCGGACAGCCGGATTGAGCCGAAGTTTCCGGCTCGCAAAACGTCCGGGAAGCTGCTTTTGAGGGTCCGCGTTGGACCCCCGTCACACGCAGCCTTACGACTCGGACACAGGGGGAGACCTTTAGGGGAGACCCAAGGGTCTCCACAACACAGGCATGTACGGTGCGGATGGCACCGACGCGTACCCACTGTAAGGGTGGGCCTGTCTCCTGGGTTCACTGATAGAATATCGATGCTAAAATCATCGATGTAAAAAATATCGAAAAAAAATATAGAATGCAAAAATATCAACTCCCTATACTTAAACAGCTAAGTAGCAAAATATAGAATCAAAAATATCGAAGTTCAAAATGTATATGTAAAAAAAATCGATTTAAAAATAGAAATAAAACAAAATAATATATATTAAATATAAAAAAATATTAATATTATCTTTAACAAAATAAATTTAATTTAATATACATTTTAACTAAATATAAAACATAAACTTAATTAAAAAAATATAAACATGCAAACATAATAAGTTATACATATACATATATTTACTTTAAAATAATGTATTAACTATTATCTTTATTTCATTTTTATATGTTTATATTACGTAAAAATAAAATATATACAGATATTGATATTTTAAATTTGAAAAAGCATTCTATAATTAATTAAAACATTAAACTATTAAAAATAAATTAAAACATACATTTCGCAATACAATAAATAAAATCTTTGGGAAAATGTTGGATAGCGAAATAATTAAATTTACTATTCCAAATCAAGTGAGTGCAACAGTAGTGTTGGATAACGGAGGGGTAAAAATAACTATTTCCACTCCAATGAGTGCAACAGTAGGGAAAGTGTTGGATAGCAGAGGAGCAAAAATTACTATTCCCACGCCAAAGAGTGCGACAGTAGGGAAAGTTTTAAATAGCTGAGGGGTGAAAATTACTAACTCGACTCCAGGGATTGCAACAGTGGGGAAAGTGCAGGACAGCGAAAGGGTAAAAATTACCATTTCCATTACAAAGAGTGCAACAGTAGGGAAAGTGTTGGTTAACGGAGGGTTAAAAATTACTATTCCCACTCAAGTGAGTGCAACAGTAGGGAAAGTGCTGGATAGCGGAGGGGTAAAATGATTATTACCACTCCAGTCAGTGCAACAGTAGGGAAAGTGCTGGATAGCGGAGGGGTAACAATTACTATTCCCACTCCAGTGGGTGCAACAGTAGGGAAAGTATTGGATAGCAGAGGGGTAACAATTACTATTCCCACTCCAGTGAGTGCAACAATAGGGAAAATGCTGGATAGCGGAGGGGTAAAAATTACTATTCCCACTCCAATGAGTGCAACAATAGTGAGAGTGCTCGATAGCAGAGGGGTAAAAATTACTTTCCCACTCCAATGAGTGCAACAGTACGGAAAGTGTTAGATAGCAGAGAAACAAAAATTACTAATAACATTTAAACAATTGAAAAACAATTAAATAATCTTAAAAACAAATAAACAATGCCTAAAGAATATACAATTAAAGATACTAAACTTATAAAACACACATATTATATCGTTAGTTGGATATAATAAAAAGGTACAAATATTATGTATAATATATTAACCACATTTATAAACAATTTTTATTTAAAAGCAGCAACTATTAACAAACAAATTATTAAAAACATAACTGTATTTATTTTATTTCCTATCCTATAACACCACGCCAATAAAAAAAGTTTTCACATTTTTATTTGAATTTACATCCATTATTAACATAATTAATAATGAATGTACAAAATATTATTAATAACACAAGAAAATAAACATTCATCGAGTACACATTCTTTAACAATATAATATCCACAACATGCACCTAAAATTAATTACACAATTACCACAATTAAGAACTCATTAATTAATTTAAATTACTAATTATTAAATCATCAATAAAAAATATATTACTTTTCACCCTTCCCACCATTTATACCTATAAACACCACAACACACACCTAAAATTAATTACACAATTAACATAATTAATTACCAATTAATTAATTTAAATTAATTACCAACTAATTAATAATCATCAATAAAAAATACATTACTTCCCACCATTCCCACTATTTACACCTATAAACACCACAATACACACCTAAAAGGAATTACACAATTACCATAATTAATTACAAATTAATTAATTTAAATTACTTAACAACTAATTATTAAATAATGAATAATACATTCATTTACACATTTAATACTATAACATCACAATTAAACAAATATGAATAAATACAAATTATTCAGTACATTGCATATAATTAAATTACTTTCTACCCTATTCCCCTATAAACCTACAACCTGCTATAGAATAGATAATGCACAATTAAAACATTTTTAAACAATAACTAATAAAATTTGAAATCAGATAATATAAATACAAACAATTCTTCTACAAAAAAACATACATCACATACATATAAAATATATACTAAAATACATAACATTAATACAAAAATGGATATTTTTAACAACTATATTTTTGCAAATGATATTAAACACTTCAATAATTTAAACATCAATATTACTTACCTGAAATCGTTGGGCCCGATTCACAGAACAAACTTAAGACTAAATCCTAAACTTAGTACCATTCTGGTATTCACAGAATGCACCTAGTACTTCTGCTATTCACAGAATGAACTTACTACTTTTGCTATTCACAGAATGAACTTAGTACTTTTGCTATTCACAGAATGGATTTACGACTACTAAACTTACGTCCGCACTCGGGCCGGAAATTCCGGCCCGGAGGCGGAGCTTCCGGCCCGGAGGTGGGGATTCCGGCCGATTTAGCTATGGCCGAAATCTCCACCTCCGGGCCGGAAGCTCCGCCTCTGGCCCGGAAGCTCCGCCTTCGGCCCGGAAGCCCCGCCTCCGGGCCGGAATTTCCGGCCCGAGTGCGGATGTAAGTTTAGGAGTCGTAAATCCATTCTGTGAATAGCAAAAGTACTAAGTTCATTCTGTGAATAGCAAAAGTAGTAAGTTCATTCTGTGAATACCAGAAGTACTAGGTGCATTCTGTGAATACCAGAATGGTACTAAGTTTAGGATTTAGTCTTAAGTTTGTTCTGTGAATCGGGCCCTCTATTCCTGACCACGATATCTTGTCTGTCAATTTTTCTGACCCACGATATTTTTACCTCGATATTTTTGCATTGATATTCTGTCTCATTGGCAGAGTTTCAAAGAGTTTCAATTTAAGAGAAATATAGAGCACCAGCTTATGCCGCCAAGCAAACTTTTTTGTTAAGCATTACTGTCTAAACAATATCGCTGATGCTTATTTGCGTGGGGAACAAGTATCTTGAGTTCTGCAATATAACTGGGTGGTTGTAACACTATGAGGGTAATTACGATGGCATCATAGCGGGGATTGGGACCGCCCACCTGTCAGGCACTCCACATTACGATGCAACAGCCGCCAATGTGGTCCCATCCAGCAATGCTAAAAGTGCATGTCATGCATTTCACTGCACTACGTGGCAAGCACCACGCAGTGCCTCCCACTAAGTGCAGTGAAATGTAGGAGGGGTGCCATGGGTATCCCCACAGTGCACCACACCCCCCAACAATAGGGGGGCCAGCAACGTGTCCCCAAATGCATACTACGCAAGCCTTTCAATGGTGGTTTACCCACCATGGAAAGGCTGGCTGCGGCCAGCATCGTAATCTGGCGAACGGTGCCTGCTAGGCACCCCAACCATTTTTCTCTATCTGGACTGTCCACCAGGCAATTGCAACAATTGCCTATGGCGGATCTGTGGCGGGCAATCTTTGCGCCCGCCACGGTCACAGACCGATTCCTTCCGCCATCGTAATGAGGTAAAATTGCTGTCCGATGGCGGGCAGCCCGCCACCACACGGCTGGCGGTGGAGGACCCTCCATCTAGTAATCACCCCCTATGTTTGGTGTTAGAAATTCATACATTTTGGAATATTGCAATCGAAAAGATATTCCCTTGTTTCCTTGAGCTTTTAACTGTCACAGGATTTCAGTTATGGTATATCTCACATTATAATGAATGGGTCAAGGACCAGGGACATAGGGGTAATACCCCGGTTACTTACCGGTAATCTTCATTAACCTTAGTCCATCTCATCCACATCACAGACATTACAACCTGCCCACCCTCCCTCCAGTTAGTCCTATGAGGAGGGGCATGAGGAACCAGGAGATCCAGCACCCTCGGCACTCAGGTGGGTGGGTGGGGCTAGCAGGTATGGATCCTCCTGTTTTTTGCTCCTGTCCTGACATAACATTACCTCACCTTGAAATGACTGTGACAAGGACGAAATGAACTAAGGCTAATAAAGATGATCAGTAAGTAGCCTGGGCATTAGTTCACATGAAGATTAGGGGGTGTTTGGAGTAATATATATTTTATTGTCTCATGAACTAGGAGTAATTCTCCCAACAACTATGAAAACTATGCAGTGTAACTGTACTTCAGCTGTTGAATATAAGATAGAATTTTTTCAAGCATTTTGTTTGACAGTGTTACTCACATTGAGAAGCTTAGCAAGGTATGGACTAGTTTACCAAATGTTCTTAAATCATCTGCAAAATTTGGTTTCGGTGTAGTTTCAAGAAAAAGTTAAGCATAGTAGCGGCTCGTAGTGGGGGTGCTGCAGGCAGTGAGGCGGAGCGGGGGAGGGGCAGGGTGGGGGTAGTAAGTACATAAATAGAGAAATGAAATGAATTACATTGCGCGTGCTGCTACGCCATTTGCGTTGCAGTGCATGCAATGCAATTTGTTTTATTTATTTATTTATGTAATTACCTCCTGACGGCCGTATGCCGGAGTTTACTACCCCCACCCTGCCCCTCCTCTGCCCTGCCTCACCACCCTGCAGCACTCCCACTACGAGCCGCTACTGGTTAAGTAAGAAATGCAATTGCATATAAAATGCTTGCAGAGTATCATGACCAATTAACGCTCAAGACAGAAAACTATCTGAATCTGTAAGCGAAGTAAAACAGAAAACTTTGAGAGGTATTGAAAAGCTAATAATTTGCAACTTACCAAAGGCTACGCTCACATAATTAAAAACTTTCCACAGCCCTACTGAATATTGCCAAACCACAAGTGATGCATACCCTTACCCTAATCATGATAATAGCTGAGGAAAGCTTTATTTATGACTTCACATTTCTTCAACTAAGGAGGTGGTGTTTGAATTGAAAAGCATAAAACAAGTACATTTTTATAAAGTTACCATCCATAAACAATAAATCTACAACATGTTATCTATTAATGATAAGAATAATGATGCATACAGTACTTTTCAAAGGTTAGATGTGTTTAGGTGTTGCTGCATTACATTACAAGTATCGATTGAAGCAAAACAATGATGCTCATTGACCTGGGAATCCCTTGATGGTCTCAAATGATGCTGCTGCCTTCAGCACATTATTCAATAAAGCTTACTTCTTCTCAAAAATTTATAAACCAAACTAATTTCCTCTTACCATTCAGAAAATTTGAGTTGGATAGCTAAAAACATGACACTGCAAATCTTACATGTCAAAGGTGTTATAATACTATAATCTAGGAAATTATGCCACACCTTTACAGGTGGAAAAAAGATAATTAATTCTACCTCATACTTAAATGTGTTTGTAGACAAATGAAATGCTGAGTTAAATCATGCAGACAGTAGCTCAGGAGGAAAGTTAAGGAAGAGTCTACACCTTCATCGGCATCATTCATCTTGATGGCTAGATTTTGTAACCACTGAGAGTGTGCATTTCTGTTAAGGTCTGTTAACCTTACTATTCATATTAACGCTTTATGCTAGACACAGGGTCCTAATAGCAAACCGTATTTTGTAGTACATGTACTAGTACTACAATAATACTACTCACGTACTACAAAATGCTATTCACTAATCTACATGCAGAGGAATTCACCTCTAATATCCGTTCCACTAGGGATGATGCCCGATCTCTTAATATTTTGCTGTTTATTTTGGATTTACAATATTTCTGACTTCTGGCCATGCACTTGGCATTTTGGACATTTATGGCATTTACCGTCACTACAATAATCAACAACAAAATATGTGGTGGAAAATATGTGAAGTTGTGTGGACATGGTGGCCAGCTAGCACACCAGCCCTGGACGTCTTGTCTTACACAGAAAGCTCAATGAAGAATGAGCTGAAAAGACTCTCACATCAGGAAGCAGCTCTCCCGTAACATTATTGACCTCTGTTTTGGCAGTATTGAAGATCTGTATGCGCAGACCGGGTCTGTATGGAAGAACCGGGCTATGGAATCCACAATCCTTTCTGCAACTCTGTGCAGCCAGCATTTGGGGCTCCGTGGTCGCTGGCTGCTCTGCAATTATGTCGGGATCGGCACACTCCAGCCTGGATTAGGCCCTAGGGCACTGCAGGCAGCTGCTATCGCCATTACGCTGTACAGGCAAAGCGATTTTTCACATTTCCAACAGAAGATCTATGAGCCCAAAGTGAGCAACCGGGCTTGTGACCAAATCCAAACAACAAGAAACATTGAAGCCCCTCAATGCCACAAGGAAGGCCCTGAGGAAGAAGACAGACAAGCTGCAGACAATAAGGCTCACACATGTAGACTCTACAAGGCCCAGAGGTAAAAACAGGTACACGCTAAGGTACACCCGACTAGTCTCAGACTCATTGCAAAACAAGGGGAGGAGTTTAGGGATCCCCAGTAGGATAGAGTGACTATTTCCCCTCCCATTTTCACTCCTCTCGCACAAGAGTAGGTATCATTATTTAACATACCTAGCCTGGCTCTGATACTAAATCAGGCTTGTAAGCAAAAGAGTCACCAGAGAATCCAAAGCTACAAAGGAAGTTTCTGGGGGGAAAATCAAACTTACTGCATCCCGAAGATCTTATTTTAAAGTACGGTAGATTGACAAGCTGGCCAATTTTTAAAAACTCTGATCCGTCACACTGGCAAACACCCATAACATGGAACTGTCTAACGTAGCCCAAACGACCTCAGGGGTAGAGCAGAGTTTCCCTATCTTTAATCAGTTCCAAGCTCTGTTTGAAGATTCTACGGAAGACAATCTGGTGCGGACAGTAAAATCTTTACTCCAAGGTGAGGATAATAAAACATCCAAGCTTACAGCACAGGTAGGGGAACTATTTATCACACTTACGGAGGAGGTTAAAACCAAATTTGCGATATCAGAGTCCAACCAAGCTAATATACAGAGGACCTGTGAGAGTCTTCAGGTGAAAATGATAGTCCTTACTTAGAGACCGAGTACCATGGAGCCCTCCCTAAATGTATTATGTGAGGAGTTGGAAACTAACAGTAAAGAGATGCATGTACCACTGCTCCCACCATGCCCCCTGACCCACACCTCAGCCGGATGGAGCACTCCCCCACCCAGAAGCAGTTGGAAGCCATTGCAGTACACCAAACAAACTTACCGGTAGGTAGCCATCTTCCCTGGGAGGGTGTTTGTGGGTGGGAGGCCTGTACCACTACTCCCACCATGCCCCATGGCCCACACCTCAGGAGGGTGGAGCACTCCCCCACCCAGAAGCAGTTGGAAGCCATTGCAGTACACCAAACACACTTACAGGTAGCTAGACATGTTATTCTGTCTTGTGACCCCACTTAGCAGGATGTAAGCCTCCACCATGCACACACAGATGTGTCACATAACAAAGCCAAATGTGAGCACATTGCAGGTAAGTAGCCAGTACATGCACCCACACATTTGTCACAAAGGAAATGGTGCCACATGACAACACCAGCCCTCTCATTGCACAAATGTGCACACCTACCCCATTGCCACGCACAGTGTGCACGCAGGTAAGCTAAGGAAACTGTCACAGCTACTAAAGTGTGACACACCAATGCACATGTAGAAGAAAGTCAGGGCACAATCATGCACAGCACCTATTGACATGTGCATCACCATGGGGCAAGTGCAACAAGGACCATTCGAAAAATACGAAAGCATGTATGGTGGTACAAATCAAGATATGCACATGACAGGAAAAAGGTATGCAGGAGATGACAATGGCCAGTCCATGGCCAGATGTGACGCCTGCCAGGTCAGACAAATCCACAAAGAGTCCTCAATGAAAAACATGTTGTACCAGTCCCTAGATGGCAACAGGTCCCTGTAATCATGAATTATGCAGAGCTTGCATGGTATGCCTTGACATGTCACACCATGGACAAGTAATGCATGTGCCACTGCATCATGTCAGGAAGCACAGTAGTGCACATAGTAAACAATGTGATGATCAGTCAATTGTGCAGTGTACAAAAAGTGAATGACACACAGCTAACACAAAGCTTGTGGGGTGCACTACAATTAGCATTTCCCATCTGATCCACAGGTGACCAAGAACTCACTGCAGAGGACAACACCAGCAACCTGCAGAGGCAGTCTCCCCCCCAGTACATGGACTCTCAGATGTTGACTCCCAGGATTCCCTGGACGATGATCTCGAAGCCGGCCCATCTGGTGTGCCAGGGTGCAACAGGTCCCAGGACCCCATCGTCCCCCCCACCACATCTGTGGCAATAACAACTTCACAGTGAACCCCTGCTGTTATGGCCTGTGCAGCCACTGCCACCACCACCACCACCATCACCAGTGCTGCCTGCAACACCCTCCCTGTCCCAGAGGATGACCACCCCACACCACCGACGGAGGAGGGCAGGGAGGGGATGCGGGTGCCCACAGTGGTAAGGCAACAGGTACGTGGCAGCAGGGTAGGTGGGAGGGGGAGAGTCACCCACAGACACCAGGAAGCTGGGCCCCAATCCCTGGACCACATCACCAGAGTCCTTGGCGCATACAAACCGGGACAAACGGGCCAGTTGGACAAACTGTTGCATGAGCTCGTCCTGCTGATGATGTCCATCGACACCTGCATGGGACAAATCGTGGACCTCTTGTGCCAGCAAGTGGGGGTTCTGAGGGACAGGCCTGCGCCACAAACAACACCTCCACCTCCCTCTGGTGGGCCACAGGATGACAGTTCACCATCCTCCCCTGCGCCCACAGAGAGGGGTGAGTCCTCAGACCCCACTGGCCCTACAGCAGGACCCCCCGCCAAACAACGAAGGGGCCGTCCTAAGAAGACCCTGGGAGTATCTGGAGGCAAAGCACCTGCCAGACGCCAGTCACGGAGCCAGCCATGATGGCAACCCTCTTCACCACTGCATTGACTTTTTGGACTGTCCTTCCCCACACTGCCTTGTGAATGGCGTCTGTCTGTTGGACTAGGTCACCACATCAATGTGGTGACTACTCGATTATCTCATTTACCATAACTGTCAACTCACTGCTCCACCACCACCTCAATGGAAATGTACACCCCCCTCACATGTCACCATTGCAAATAAAATATCCTTACACACATGTTGTCGTGTCTGTTCCGTCTTTATTGCAGGATGTACAGTCTTCAAAATGTTCACAATGTACCAGGAGTATGGGCTGTATGTAGGCAAGGAGATATTGAAGGCACCTAGGGAAACACAGCAGAACAACATTCACTGGTCTGGGTGTGGCATCACAGACATCACCCAACACCTACCATCAGGATAACCCAACATGCACACGTCACAATGGGCAACAAGTGTCAACATACACATCCTGTAGATGTTCCCAAATGACCTGTCCCAGAAACATTGTCAACCACTGCTGAGTCTACAACTGGCTGCTGTTACAATTCTCACATACCCCTTCACGACAACAGCAATATCAGCAGACATGTATGTTGTGCATTGTCACCCAACTTCAAGTGAAGTAGCGGGTGATGAGCTGTTCACGCAGGTCAACACCTTCCGCCTCTCCACTGTCCTCATCACTGGACACAGGTTGGTTTGCAGGTTCGGGCCTTGGGTCCTCACCATCATCCAGGAGCAGGGGAATCTCCTTGCGAATGGCTAGGTTGTGGAGCATGCAGCATGCCACTACAATCTGACAAACCTTCGCGGGAGAGTATGCCAGTGCACCTCCGGTGGGAGATGATCATATCTGCCAGGCACACCACTTGCACATTTATGGAGTGGTAATGTTTGTAATTCCTGTAAATCTGCTCACTTGCCTGTGGTGGCACAAGCCCGACATGGGTGCAATCAATGGCACCAACAACATTGGGGATGTGTTCAATGGGATAGAAGTCTCCCTACACAGCTGGCAATTCAGCACCCCTGGTGAAATGGATGTATCTGTCCTTGTATATCATCATGGCTGACAGTACATCACACAGCACCATGCTGAACATCGGTTGTGACATCCCCCCAGCGCTGACCATTGTCTCCTGAAACGATCCAATGGCAAAAAAATGTAGGGCCGCCATCACCTTATAAGTAGGGGTAAAAGTTGTTGGATGTTTCCGGCGAGGCTGCAGGTGGGGCTCCAACAGATCACAAACGGTTTTTAGGATGACGGCATTTCCGGATGATCGCCACATCCTCCATGTCCTCCAGCACGGTCAAGTGACGAATCAGATTTGGCCTCCTCCTATTTGAGATGAAAGTGGACACATGTCAATGCAATACATCATGAGATGGGCACAGCATCTCACGTTCTGGATGACACGACGACAACAATGACTGCCATCAATATAGAGTAACAGACCAGCTTACATGTAGGGACACCTTCAGCTACACAAAGAGCACACCTGTCAACTTACACAAAACAAGTACCTCAAACACCACCCTGGTCAATGTGAATGCACATAGGGATATGGCCATATTTCACATGGGCATGCTAGGGAGAATAGCATCCAGCATATGTGTGACAAATCAACCCCACTGTCTCCTACCTAGCTGCTGTACCTGTCACACCTTCATGGGTCATATCAACCTGGCACACATCCACCACACAATGACTGGAGAGTAAACAGAATTATTTTCATCCTTTAAGTCGCCCTCCTTTTCTATTTTTGATCGAACTCATGAAATAACTGAGTATAACCAAATAGTTACGACATTGCGACTGTTCAAAGGATTAATGTTTAGTAACATGACTAAATTCCATCTGCCAGCCGGCGCTTATACTCACTGTGTTTTCCTTTCATTTTTCTTTATTCTCTCCCTTCATCTCTATCTTTTATGTTTTTTCTCTGCTTTCTTTCCATGCTTACTTGCTCTTCTCCTCCCCTTCTGGTTACTTTTTCCTTATTGTGCAGAGGCTGGACCACCTGTATTATACAGTGACTTTGGACCATGTCAAATGAAGCATACGCAATTTTTGTGTGTCCTAAATACTAAGGTATAAACTTGGCCTTACTTATTTACTCTAACTCGCACTTTTAATTTTACCGCATGTCTCACTGACTCGTATTAACAAACATTGGTGTAGTAATATATATCTCTCTCTTTGTTTGCCTGGTTGCCGTTTCATCTCGCTTTTGAAAGTGTGTCAAAACTATGTGGAATTAACTTCACTTATGGATTATCACAAAGGCTAAACACCTCCTACTAAATAAAGATAACTAAATGATACATAACAAAACTTCCAACAACAGTATTCACTGGACGTGTCTCCTGAGCACTTCTTTATGGAGTTGGGGCTTTACACATTACACAGTTATTCTTTTCTTGAAATATCACTGGGTGTTTTAAGATTTTTTTTAAAAATAACCCCTCACTCCTAAGACTCATTCCCCGTTTTCTCTCCCTTCTTTTTTGTACAGCCTTGAGAAAGCCCTGGCCAGAAACCGTGCCAAAAGGGCGAAACACGTGTTGGCTGTTCACCTTTGCTCTATATTTAGTCTGTTCATCTTACCCAGATGAATGTATTTTGTTTCAATCAACTGGACCAATTGAAATACAAGTCTTCTTACTTATATAAATAAACAACACTCTGGATTTACCAATTTATTGGATGTTGCTTACTACAGAGGGAGTGAAACTGACTCACTACTATAAGTATCTACAAACTCTTTAAAGCCATAGAGGTCCAGTGCCTTGAGTCTTTCCTCCAAGAAATTAATAACTATTTCAACAAATTGAGCAATTCCTTCCAGAACTTGGGATCCCTGGGCCTCAGAACTCTTTACAATTGCATCTAATAAGGATTCCATTTCTTCTGGATTGCTACATACTAACAGATTGTTAAACTTTTACATAACACTTTTGATACTCTGCTTAACTGAAGACACCTGTTATTTTGCATCAAGCAATGACAATTTGAAGACGATAAAATGGCAACCTATGACAACAGGAGAGAAAGAAGGAACATTAGACTTGAATAAGTCTTTGATCCATTAGGAACGAACGCTGCAAGACAAATGAATACAATTAACCCACATTCCGCAAAGAGTACTTTTCAAGCATTGGAAAAAGCAGTCAAAAAAGAGACATCCAAATGGTGGGAAGGAGCGTCACTCAAGAAGTATTTGGAACACAACTTGATACCCAGAGGTCTGAGAATCCTAATATTTCCGCCAATAGAAACAACAGCACCTGAGAAACTACAACTTTGGGAAGATAACCTAAGAACGGCATCCAACAACATGTTGAGACAACTAATTGATATTGCCCAAGAGGAATATGACAAATACAAACTGGAAGTTGATACACTGTCCAAATCAATTGAAGAAGCAAATTGGGGTGACATCACAGTGAAAAACTATGACATTCTCAATAAAGTTCTTGATGATTTCGAGGAAGACATCATCCAAAGGAAAAATCGCAAATTCCGACGAGACATGACAGATTATCAACTAGGAAGAGTTTACACTTTTGCAAAAAAGTATGATAACATCACCCCTTCTGCTGCTACGACTCAAGCAAGTAGCTCCTCCGAAATGATACCATCGTCTGATGTAGAGTCCACAGAACAACCAGAAGATGTGACAAATACGAGACCACATGTAAATTTTCGCGAGGAAGTACGCAGACATCGTCTGGGAAATGCACAAGACAATCGAACCTGACCACCAAATATACAAATCACAAAACCCAATACATTGGGAGTGCAAACACGGGCACGGAGCAAGGAACTGACCAAGTCGGCACCAACGGAACAGAAATAACACCATGTAACCTGGTGGTCAACCTCTCAAAAAAGATCTTGACCACAACACATCATCAAATACTAAACAAGGGTTTATCTTTCTGTCCGACATCGGGTTGGGACTTGGTACAGACTCAAGTGGATCTATATAAGTTTACTCGGAGATTGAAATTACACTTTTTTTTCTCAGATGGAACTCAACAAAAGAGACAAGCAGGTCACCCCACCATTAAAAGTCAACTTTCAGCCAAAGATCTGGAAGATTTCAACTTACTGACACACCTGTCTACGGATGTTCCTACCGATGGTTTGGAATCCTTAACAACAACGGCAGAAGAACTGGATATAGACATTTTTTACTGTTAAACACAGCGCTTAGATGTAAATCACAATTTACGCCAATCCTACCAGTTGGTAACACAATAGATACTTTTTTCTATGCAGTTAATAAAGCTCTGGCAATTGAACATCATAAATATCTGGCTAAACAAAAATACTTCCCACAAAACACCACGCGGAAAGAAAAACAAGCACTGTTGGAACTCAAAAATGATCCATCACTAATTATTAAAGAGGCAGACAAAGGAGGTAACGTGGTCCTCCTTGAAACATTTGACTACCTTCAAGAAGCAGAACGCCAATTTGGAGACTCTGCCTGCTATACTAAACTTACCACAAATCCAACTAAAGAAATACAAAATAAATTGCTTTGTTTACTTAACAAATGGTATGAAAATGGCTTGCTTACATTAGCAGAAAAACAACTTCTATTCATAGAGACTCCAGTTACCCCGACCCTATATCTTCTGCCAAAAGTCCACAAACCAGGCATACCTCCGAAAGGCAGACCAATAATTGCAGGTATAGACTCTATATGCTCCAGGATTGGGGCATATATTGATGAGGAACTAAAGCCGTTCATGAGAGATCTTCCCTCCTTTATCCGGGATACTAAGGATGTATTACAGAAGCTCAAAAACATTACATGGCAATCAGACTATCTTCTCTCTACCATCGATGTTGTTAGTCTATACACGTCAATTCAACACCCTGATGGTATAGCAGCAGTAAGAAAATGCTTACAAGGAAGATCTGTTCATTTCACTGCAAGGAACAACATGATCCTGGAATTTCTGGAATTCTGTTTATACAACAACTTTTTTCTCTTCAATGGAATCTACTACCTACAGACACAAGGTACAGCGATGGGGGCTAAATTTGCCCCCCCATACGCTTGTATCTTTATGGGAGAAGTAGAACGTCATTGGATCTGGAATGACAACAAAACCAACTTATCTGAGAACATTGTAATGTGGGGCAGATACATCGATGATATGCTTTTAATATGGCAAGGATCTGAAATACGTCTACTCAACTTCATCAAAACTCTGACTCCCAATCAATGGGATATCAATGTCACATTCACTATATCCAAAAGTGAAATAGAGTTTTTGGATCTAAAAATCTCCGTTGAAGATAACATCTTACAAACACAGTTTCATCGTAAGTCCACGGCCGCTAATTCAATCTTACACGCGTCCAGCAGCCATCCTCAGCATACCATCAAGAATATACCATCAGGGGAGTTTCGCAGGGCCAGAATCAACTGTAGCTCAGACCAAAGTTTTGAAGCACAATCAAGAGAGATCACACCAAGACTCATCCAACGTGGATATAATAGTTGCTCCCTGAGAAAAACTCAACTACAAGTCTCTCACCTGGACAGAAACAACCTCTTACAAAATAGGAAAAAGAAGGCGACGGAATATATCATACGGTTTTTTACCCCTTTTCACAATGGCCACCATCATATACGCAAAGTTCTTAAAAAACATTGGAACTTACTGACACTTAATCCAACAGTCAGATCTGTAGTAAAAGACCAACCTCAACTTAGCTTCAAGAGAAGTAAAAATTTACGAGATTCACTATGTTCATCATACTTTCAACCTAAACAAAAAACTGTATCCTTTTTACAGAGACCAAATGGCTTTTACACTTGTTCTAACTGCTCGATATGCAAACTGGGCCAATCAAAAATACAGAATACGAAGATAAATGGTCGTATTGTTCACATCAAAGACTTCATCAACTGTGAGAGTACAAATGTGATTTACTTAATCACATGTCCATGTGGGAAACATTATATAGGGAGCACAATTCGTCCTCTCAAAAAACGAATACAGGAGCACTATCGAAACATCCACAAAACTGATGACAGACAACCCTTGGTCGAACACTTTAACTTGCACCATGAACATAATCGGAATTTCGTTTTCTGTGGTTTAGAAAAAATTCAACAACATGCCAGAGGCGGGAACCTGGAACAACGCCTAAGACAGAAGGAAAGTGCCTATATAATTCGTTATGGGACCGTAGAGACCGGCCTCAATAAAGATCAGGAGTGGCATCATTGGTTAAAAGACTCTCCAACTTACCATAAACTACACCATCGTATAAGAGTGGCCACTACAAGAACAATAATGAACCTTAAATGTCTAAGGGAACTACCATCTAATATTGTCATACTATAGTGTTGCTGTGAAGTTAAAATCGGTTGATATATTGTCCACGACATATATGTGTATTCACTTAGTTCTGACTAATTTTAGGCAATTCTTCTCTCTTTATCTTCCTTACTGGATGCTATACTAACCTTACATCTCCTTTACTGGCCCTTCAACCAGTTTGATATTTCCAATTTCTCACTCGTAACACTGAGCTAGTAACCATTACTATCTTAATACTCTCGAGCTTCTTCCCACCATAGAGCATGCTCGCCAAGATCAGCTGATTGTAAAATCAGGCTGAAAACGGAAACCTACGTAACATGACAAAATTATACGAAATATATTAAGAAAATTAAAAGTCCTCTGCACATGTACTAATTGACCCCATGACACTCTTCAAAAGATGGTCTTGGTCCCTTTGTGACTTCCTTGAATTGCAGTCACATGACTGCTAGCGTAAATTTGATACTAAATATTAACACTCACTTTAAATAAGACCTTCTCGCCCTATTATTTTTGAATACAATATGTTTTTGAAGTTTTAATTAAAATACCCTCCGTCGTTGTATACTGGACTAGGTACCTCCAGTTAGTATCACTACACTACAAGATGGTGTTAGAAATTTTAAACAGTAGTGCTATAGACACGTGATCGGCCGCGTAAGCCTTCTTCAGATGGCCGCGGACCCTAAGACGGACATACGTCGGTAAGGAACATTAGTAAAATAAATAGTCGTAGCTCTTGTTTCTGAATAAAATACTGATTCCGAGTCCCAATTGTAATATTTCTCGTCGCTGTATATTGGATCAGGCAATTCTAACACTTTATTACTACATTACAAGATGGCGCCTGAGTTACTAACAATAACGCCACAGACACGTGATCGGCCGCGTTAGCCTTATCAAGATGGCCGCGGACCACAACGCGAACATATCGCGCTGAGGAACACAAGTGACGGGAACTCTTCGTAGACTCTCATCTACAAGCCTGACAGTAAGTAACTGGCTACAAACAAACGATCGTCTAAATAGTCCTCTAACCGGTTGGGGTCCTTTACTACTCGTAACCCTCACTACGGGCTTAACCCGGGTTTCTACAACGAGACTGCTCGCCCCTAATGACTGGAGAGTAAACAGAATTATTTTCATCCTTTAAGTCGCCCTCCTTTTCTATTTTTGATCGAACTCATGAAATAACTGAGTATAACCAAATAGTTACGACATTGCGACTGTTCAAAGGATTAATGTTTAGTAACATGACTAAATTCCATTTGCCAGCCGGTGCTTATACTCACTGTGTTTTCCTTTCATTTTTCTTTATTCTCTCCCTTCATCTCTATCTTTTATGTTTTTTCTCTGCTTTTTTTCCATGCTTACCTGCTCTTCTCCTCCCCTTCTGGTTACTTTTTCCTTATTGTGCAGAGGCTGGACCACCTGTATTATACAGTGACTTTGGACCATGTCAAATGAAGCATACGCAATTTTTGTGTGTCGTAAATACTAAGGTATAAACTTGGCCTTACTTATTTACTCTACCTCGCACTTTTAATTTTACCGCATGTCTCACTGACTCGTATTAACAAACATTGGTGTAGTAATATATCTCTCTCTTTGTTTGCCTGGTTGCCGTTTCATCTCGCTTTTGAAAGCGTGTCAAAACTATGTGGAATTAACTTCACTTATGGATTATCACAAAGGCTAAACACCTCCTACTAAATAAAGATAACTAAATGATACATAACAAAACTTCCAACAACAGTATTCACTGGACGTGTCTCCTGAGCACTTCTTTATGGAGTTGGGGCTTTACACATTACAGTTATTCTTTTCTTGAAATATCACTGGGTGTTTTAAGATTTTTTTTAAAAATAACCCCACACTCCTAAGACTCATTCTCCGTTTTCTCTCCCTTCTTTTTTGTACAGCCTTGAGAACGCCCTGGCCAGAAACCGTGCCAAAAGGGCGAAACACGTGTTGGCTGTTCACCTTTGCTCTATGTTTAGTCTGTTCATCTTACCCCGATTAATGTATTTTGTTTCAATCAACTGGACCAATTGAAATACAAGTCTTCTTACTTATATAAATAAACAACACTCTGGATTTACCAATTTATTGGATGTTGCTTACTACAGTGGGAGTGAAACTGACTCACTACTATAAGTATCTACAAACTCTTTAAGGCCATAGAGGTCCAGTGCCTTGAGTCTTTCCTCCAAGAAATTAATAACTATTTCAACAAATTGAGCAATTCCTTCCAGAACTTGGGATCCATGGGCCTCAGAACTCTTTACAATTGCATCTAATAAGGATTCCATTTCTTCTGGATTGCTACATACTAACAGATTGTTAAACTTTTACATAACACTTTTGATACTCTGCTTAACTGAAGACACCTGTTATTTTGCATCAAGCAATGACAATTTGAAGACGATAAAATGACAACCTATGACAACAGGAGAGAAAAAAGGAACATTAGACTTGGAGAAGTCTTTGATCCATTAGGAACGAACGCTGCAAGACAAATGAATACAATTAACCCACTTTCCGCAAAGAGTACTTTTCAAGCATTGGAAAAAGCAGTCAAAAAAGAGACATCGAAATGGTGGGAAGGAGCGTCACTCAAGAAGTATTTGGAACACAACTTGATACCCAGAGGTCTGAGAATCCTAATATTTCCGCCAATAGAAACAACAGCACCTGAGAAACTACAACTTTGGGAAGATAACCTAAGAACGGCATCCAACAACATGCTGAGACAACTAATTGATATTGCCCAAGAGGAATATGACAAATACAAACTGGAAGTTGATACACTGTCCAAATCAATTGAAGAAGCAAATTGGGGTGACATCACAGTGAAAAACTATGACATTCTCAATAAAGTTCTTGATGATTTCGAGGAAGACATCATCCAAAGGAAAAATCGCAAATTCCGACGAGACATGACAGATTATCAACTAAGAAGAGTTTACACTTTTGCAAAAAAGTATGATAACATCACCCCTTCTGCTGCTACGACTCAAGCAAGTAGCTCCTCCGAAATGATACCATCGTCTGATGTAGAGTCCACAGAACACCCAGAAGATGTGACAAATACGAGACCACATGTAAATTTTCGCGAGGAAGTACGCAGACATCGTCTGGGAAATGCACAAGACAATCGAACCCGACCACCAAATATACAAACCACAAAACCCAATACATTGGGAGTGCAAACACGGGCACGGAGCAAGGAACTGACCAAGTCGACACCAACGGAACAGAAATTACACCATGTAACCTGGTGGTCAACCTCTCAAAAAAGATCTTGACCACAACACATCATCAAATACTAAACGAGGGTTTATCTTTCTGTCCGACATCGAGTTGGGACTTGGTACAGACTCAAGTGGATCTATATAAGTTTACTCGGAGATTGAAATTACACTCTTTTTTCTCAGATGGAACTCAACAAAAGAGATAAGCAGGTCACCCCACCATTACAAATCAACTTTCAGCCAAAGATCTGGAAGATATCAACTTACTGACACACCTGTCTATGGATGTTCCTACCGATGGTTTGGAATCCTTAACAACAACGGCAGAAGAACTGGATATAGACATTTTTTACTGTTAAAACACAGCGCTTAGATGTAAATCACAATTTACGCCAATCCTACCAGTTGGTAACACAATAGATACTTTTTTCTCTGCAGTTAATAAAGATCTGGCAATTGAACATCATAAATATCTGGCTAAACAAAAATACTTCCCACAAAACACCACGCGGAAAGAAAAACAAGCACTGTTGGAACTCAAAAATGATCCATCACTAATTATTAAAGAGGCAGACAAAGGAGGTAACGTGGTCCTCCTTGAAACATTTGACTACCTTCAAGAAGCAGAACGCCAATTGGGAGACTCTGCCTGCTATACTAAACTTACCACAAATCCAACTAAAGAAATACAAAATAAATTGCTTTGTTTACTTAACAAATGGTATGAAAATGGCTTGCTTACATTAGCAGAAAAACAACTTCTATTCATAGAGACTCCAGTTACCCCGACCCTATATCTTCTGCCAAAAGTCCACAAACCAGGCATACCTCCGAAAGGCAGACCAATCATTGCAGGTATAGACTCTATATGCTCCAGGATTGGGGCATATATTGATGAGGAACTACAGCCGTTCATGAGAGATCTTCCCTCCTTTATCCGGGATACTAAGGATGTATTACAGAATCTCAACAACATTACATGGCAATCCGACTATCTTCTCTCTACCATCGATGTTGTTAGTCTATACACGTCAATTCGACACCCTGATGGTATAGCAGCAGTAAGAAAATGCTTACAAGGAAGATCTGTTCATTTCACTGCAAGGAACAACATGATCCTGGAATTTCTGGAATTCTGTTTATACAACAACTTTTTTCTCTTCAATGGAATCTACTACCTACAGACACAAGGTACAGCGATGGGGGCTAAATTTGCCCCCCCATACGCTTGTATCTTTATTATGGGAGAAGTAGAACGTCATTGGATCTGGAATGACAAGAAAACCAACTTATCTGAGAACATAGTAATGTGGGGCAGATACATCGATGATATGCTTTTAATATGGCAAGGATCTGAAATACGTCTACTCAACTTCATCAAAACCCTGACTCCCAATCAATGGGATATCAATGTCACATTCACTATATTCAAAAGTGAAATAGAGTTTTTGGATCTAAAAATCTCCGTTGAAGATAACATCTTACAAACACAGTTTCATCGTAAGTCCACGGCCGCTAATTCAATCTTACACGCGTCCAGCAGCCATCCTCAGCATACCATCAAGAATATACCATCAAGGGAGTTTCGCAGGGCCAGAATCATCTGTAGCTCAGACCAAAGTTTTGAAGCACAATCAAGAGAGATCACATCAAGACTCATCCAACGTGGATATAATAGTTGCTCCCTGAGAAAAACTCAACTACAAGTCTCTCACCTGGACAGAAACAACCTCTTACAAAATAGGAAAAAGAAGGCGACGGAATCTATCATACGGTTTTTTACCCCTTTTCACAATGGCCACCATCATATACGCAAAGTTTTTAAAAAACATTGGAACTTACTGACACTTAATCCAACAGTCAGATCTGTAGTAAAAGACCAACCTCAACTTAGCTTCAAGAGAAGTACAAATTTACGAGATTCACTATGTCCATCATACTTTCAACCTAAACAAAAAACTGTATCCTTTTTACAGAGACCAAATGGCTTTTACACTTGTTCTAACTGCTCGATATGCAAACTGGGCCAATCAAAAATACAGAATACGAGGATAAATGGTCGTATTGTTCACATCAAAGACTTCATCAACTGTGAGAGTACAAATGTGATTTACTTAATCACATGTCCATGTGGGAAACATTATATAGGGAGCACAATTCGTCCTCTCAAAAAACGAATACAGGAGCACTATCGAAACATCCACAAAACTGATGACAGACAACCCTTGGTCGAACACTTTAACTTGCACCATGAACATAATCGGAATTTCGTTTTCTGTGGTTTAGAAAAAATTCAACAACATGCCAGAGGCGGGAACCTGGAACAACGCCTAAGACAGAAGGAAAGTGCCTATATAATTCGTTATGGGACCGTAGAGACCGGCCTCAATAAAGATCAGGAGTGGCATCATTGGTTAAAAGACTCTCCAACTTACCATAAACTACACATTCGTATAAGAGTGGCCACTACAAGAACAATAATGAACCTTAAATGTCTAAGGGAACTACCATCTAATATTGTCATACTATAGTGTTGCTGTGAAGTTAAAATCGGTTGATATATTGTCCACGACATATATGTGTATTCACTTAGTTCTGACTAATTTTAGGCAATTCTTCTCTCTTTATCTTCCTTACTGGATGCTATACTGACCTTACATCTCCTTTACTGGCCCTTCAACCAGTTTGATATTTCCAATTTCTCACTCGTAACACTGAGCTAGTAACCATTACTATCTTAATACTCTCGAGCTTCTTCCCACCATAGAGCATGCTCGCCAAGATCAACTAATAGTAAAATCAGGCTGAAAACAGAAACCTACGTAACATGACAAAATTATACTAAATATATTAAGAAAATTAAAAGTCCTCTGCACATGTACTAATTGACCCCATGAAACTCTTCAAAAGATGGTCTTGGTCCCTTTGTGACTTCCTTGAATTGCAGTCACATGACTGCTAGCGTAAATTTGATACTAAATATTAACACTCACTTTAAATAAGACCTTCTTGCCCTATTATTTTTTAATACAATATGTTTTTGAAGTTTTAATTAAAATACCCTCCGTCGTTGTATACTGGACTAGGTACCTCCAGTTAGTATCACTACACTACAAGATGGTGTTAGAAATTTTAAACAGTAGTGCTATAGACACGTGATCGGCCGCGTAAGCCTTCTTCAGATGGCCGCGGACCCTAAGACGGACATACGTCGGTAAGGAACATTAGTAAAATAAATAGTCGTAGCTCTTGTTTCTGAATAAAATACTGATTCCGAGTCCCAATTGTAATATTTCTCGTCGCTGTATATTGGATCAGGCAATTCTAACACATTATTACTACATTACAAGATGGCGCCTGAGTTACTAACAATAACGCCACAGACACGTGATCGGCCGCGTTAGCCTTATTAAGATGGCCGCGGACCACAACGCGAACATATCGCGCTGAGGAACACAAGTGACGGGAACTCTTCGTAGACTCTCATCTACAAGCCTGACAGTAAGTAACTGGCTACAAACAAACGATCGTCTAAATAGTCCTCTAACCGGTTGGGGTCCTTTACTACTCGTAACCCTCACTACGGGCTTAACCCGGGTTTCTACAACGAGACTGCTCGCCCCTAATGACTGGAGAGTAAACAGAATTATTTTCATCCTTTAAGTCGCCCTCCTTTTCTATTTTTGATCGAACTCATGAAATAACTGAGTATAACCAAATAGTTACGACATTGCGACTGTTCAAAGGATTAAGGTTTAGTAACATGACTAAATTCCATCTGCCAGCCGGCGCTTATACTCACTGTGTTTTCCTTTCATTTTTCTTTATTCTCTCCCTTCATCTCTATCTTTTATGTTTTTTCTCTGCTTTCTTTCCATGCTTACTTGCTCTTCTCCTCCCCTTCTGGTTACTTTTTCCTTATTGTGCAGAGGCTGGACCACCTGTATTATACAGTGACTTTGGACCATGTCAAATGAAGCATACGCAATTTTTGTGTGTCCTAAATACTAAGGTATAAACTTGGCCTTACTTATTTACTCTAACTCGCACTTTTAATTTTACCGCATGTCTCACTGACTCGTATTAACAAACATTGGTGTAGTAATATATATCTCTCTCTTTGTTTGCCTGGTTGCCGTTTCATCTCGCTTTTGAAAGCGTGTCAAAACTATGTGGAATTAACTTCACTTATGGATTATCACAAAGGCTAAACACCTCCTACTAAATAAAGATAACTAAATGATACATAACAAAACTTCCAACAACAGTATTCACTGGACGTGTCTCCTGAGCACTTCTTTATGGAGTTGGGGCTTTACACATTACACAGTTATTCTTTTCTTGAAATATCACTGGGTGTTTTAAGATTTTTTTTAAAAATAACCCCTCACTCCTAAAACTCATTCTCCGTTTTCTCTCCCTTCTTTTTTGTACAGCCTTGAGAAAGCCCTGGCCAGAAACCGTGCCAAAAGGGCGAAACACGTGTTGGCTGTTCACCTTTGCTCTATATATGGGTGCCGATCACGATCTGGCAAAAACCGGGTACGAACCGTCGGACGGAGCACAATCTCCGCCCGACGCGTACCCGGTCGTCAATTTTTACAAACAAGGAATTACGATTCGCACGGGTACACCATTACCGTACGAATCGTAAAAAAGCCCGACCAAACAAAAAAACACCTACCAATGCGATCCGGGAAAGCGCCGACCTGACGCCGGGACGCTCGCAGCCAGCCATTCACGACCCAGGAATCACGATTCGCACCGACGTCACCCCGCACGGTGAATATTTTGCGGCAGCCAAAAACTGCCGGGAAATCAGGACGACGCGAACAAGGACCAACAGTACGCGACGGACAGACGACGACGCGAACAAGGAGGACCAGTACGTGACGGACACACAGGACGACGCCACCAAGGAGGACCCGTACGCGACAGGACGACGCGATCAAGGAGGACCCGTACGCGACAGGACGACGCGAGCAAGGAGTACCAGTACGCGACGGACAGACATGGACCCAAACCTACGAGTCATCCCTGCCCTCATAGCAGTCCACCTCCTCTACAGGTTACGACGCAGACGCCGCAGAAGGTCAGAATAACTAAGGGAGGGGGGAAAGTGGGGTGGGGTGGGGGTGGCACGACCAGGGCAGGCCACAAAACAACCACATAAGTCACACACCACACATGGCCTGGACATACCTGACTCCCATGCCCTGGTCACCACGAGGGGGTGGGGGCGTGTCCTGATAAGCCAGCGACCGCCACAACGGAAGTCCGTCACCACGCGAACCGGCAACACAACCAGACAGGTACGTCCCGTACCCACGCCTGAAGAGCGTGGGTACGAGTCTGACCACGCCCACACACGTCACCCCAACAATGGCGGGACGGATCGCACCCACGTGGCAAAGGTCTGGGTACGTGCCGCACAAACATCACATAGCGTGGGGACGGATATGTACGGACCCTACCCCCACCCCGTATGCAAGGAGCGTACCCCCCACCCCAACAGTGAAAGTACGACTCGAACCCTCACCCGCGTATGCAAGGAGTGTACCCCCCACCCCAACAGTGAAAGTACGACCCGTACCCCCACCAGCGTATGCATGGAGCGCACCCCCATGCCAAAAGTGTAAGTACGACCCGTACCCCCACCCGCGTATGCATGGAGCGTACCCCCCACCACAACAGTGTAAGTACGACTCGAACCCCCACCCGCGTATGCATGGAGCGTACCCCCCACCCCAACAGTGTAAGTACGACCCGTACCCCCACCCGCGTATGCATGGAGCGTACCCCCCAGCCCAACAGTGTAAGTACGACCCGAACCCCCACCCGCGTATGCATGGAGCGTACCCCCCACCCCAACAGTGTAAGTACGACCCGTACCCCCACCCGCGTATGCATGGAGCGTACCCCCCAGCCCAACAGTGTAAGTACGACCCGTACCCCCACCCGCGTATGCATGGAGCGTACCCCCCATGCCAACAGTGTAAGTACGACCCGTACCCCCACCCGCGTATGCATGGAGCGTACCCCCCAGCCCAACAGTGTAAGTACGACCCGTACCCCCACCCGCGTATGCAAGGAGCGTACCCCCCAGCCCAACAGTGTAAGTACGACTCGAACCCCCACCCGCGTATGCATGGAGCGTACCCCCCACCCCAACAGTGTAAGTACGACCCGTACCCCCACCCGCGTATGCATGGAGCGTACCCCCCAGCCCAACAGTGTAAGTACGACCCGTACCCCCACCCGCGTATGCATGGAGCGTACCCCCCACCCCAACAGTGTAAGTACGACCCGTACCCCCACCCGCGTATGCATGGAGCGTACCCCCCATGCCAACAGTGTAAGTACGACCCGTACCCCCACCCGCGTATGCATGGAGCGTACCCCCCAGCCCAACAGTGTAAGTACGACCCGTACCCCCACCCGCGTATGCAAGGAGCGTACCCCCCAGCCCAACAGTGTAAGTACGACCCGAACCCCCACCCGCGTATGCATGGAGCGTACCCCCCACCCCAACAGTGTAAGTACGACCCGTACCCCCACCCGCGTATGCATGGAGCGTACCCCCCAGCCCAACAGTGTAAGTACGACCCGTACCCCCACCCGCGTATGCATGGAGCGTACCCCCCATGCCAACAGTGTAAGTACGACCCGTACCCCCACCCGCGTATGCATGGAGCGTACCCCCCAGCCCAACAGTGTAAGTACGACCCGTACCCCCACCCGCGTATGCAAGGAGCGTACCCCCCAGCCCAACAGTGTAAGTACGACCCGTACCCCCACCCGCGTATGCAAGGAGCGTACCCCCCGGCCCAACAGTGTAAGTTCGACCCGTACCCTCACCCGCGTATGCATGGAGCGTACCCCCACCACACCAGTGTAAGTAGACTCGTACCCTCACCTCGAATGCATTGAGCGTACCCCCACCGTGTATGTTCCAAGCGTACATATCCTGAAATCGGAGGTGTGTGTGCAGAGTCCACCCAGCAGTGCCCTGAGACAGGAGGGGTGGGTGCCTATCACTCCCAGCAGTGCCCTGAGACAGGAGGGGTGTGTGCAGAGTCCTCCCAGCAGTGCCCTGAGACAGGAGGGGTGGGTGCCTATCACTCCCAGCAGTGCCCTGAGACAGGAGGGGAGTGTGCAGAGTCCTCCCAGCAGTGCCCTGAGACAGGAGGGGTGGGGGCCTATCACTCACAGCAGTGCCCTGAGACAGGAGGGGTGGGGGCCTATCACTCACAGCAGTGCCCTGAGACAGGAGGGGTGGGTGTGGAGTCCCCCCAGCAGTGCCCTGAGACAGGAGGGGTGGGTGCAGAGTCCTCCCAGCAGTGCCCTGAGACAGGATGGGTGGGGGCCTATCACTCACAGCAGTGCCCTGAGACAGGAGGGGTGGGTGTGGAGTCATCCCAGCAGTGCCCTGAGACAGGAGGGGTGGGGGCCTATCACTCACAGCAGTGCCCTGAGACAGGAGGGGTGGGTGTGGAGTCCTCCCAGCAGTGCCCTGAGACAGGAGGGGTGGGGGCCTATCACTCCCAGCAGTGCCCTGAGACAGGAGGGGTGTGTGCAGAGTCCTCCCAGCAGTGCCCTGAGACAGGAGGGGTGGGGGCCCATCACTCACAGCAGTGCCCTGAGACAGGAGGAGTGGGTGTGGAGTCCTCCCAGCAGTGCCCTGAGACAGGAGGGGTGGGTGCAGAGTCCTCCCAGCAGTGCCCTGAGACAGGAGGGGTGGGGGCCTATCACTCACAGCAGTGCCCTGAGACAGGAGGGGTGGGTGTGGAGTCATCCCAGCAGTGCCCTGAGACAGGAGGGGTGGGGGCCTATCACTCACAGCAGTGCCCTGAGACAGGAGGGGTGGGTGTGGAGTCCTCCCAGCAGTGTCCTGAGACAGGAGGGGTGGGGGCCTATCACTCCCAGCAGTGCCCTGAGACAGGAGGGGTGTGTGCAGAGTCCTCCCAGCAGTGCCCTGAGACAGGAGGGGTGGGTGTGGAGTCCTCCCAGCAGTGCCCTGAGACAGGAGGGGTGGGGGCCTATCACTCCCAGCAGTGCCCTGAGACAGGAGGGGTGTGTGCAGAGTCCTCCCAGCAGTGCCCTGAGACAGGAGTGGTGGGTGTGGAGTCCTCCCAGCAGTGCCCTGAGACAGGAGGGGTGGGGGCCTATCACTCACAGCAGTGCCCTGAGACAGGAGGGGTGGGTGTGGAGTCCTCCCAGCAGTGCCCTGAGACAGGAGGGGTGTAACACATGTGTGTGAGGCCAGAATTATCCACATGCATACTGGCTACAAGGGAACATGTCCCCATGAACTCATGTCAACAGACTCCACACACAAGTACAGTGATCACCAAGGATGCCACGATTGTTGCAGGTGGACACATGGCCCTGCATGCATGGCCAAAGTAGAAGGGCTCCGTCACACACACAGCTCATGTAGACACAGCTCTGCGCTAAACATTGGGAACACCCTGCAGGGAAGAAAGCTGGGTACACAGAGGAAGGAATACACCCTGGGACAAGTGCACCATGCAGTAACTGCTCACATGAACAAAGAAAGTTAGCCAACACCTTGTGATGGCACACAGATCCCAGGATCCCACCAATGAGCAGTACACCACTACATATCCCACACACCCAAACCCATACACACCACCCAAAACCATGTCGCAGCCCCACCAACACCAATACCAGCATAGCAGTAGTGTGATAATGAAAACAAAATTAAGCTTTATTCAGCATGAGCACAATGTCCGTGGATCGCAGGCAGTACAATCTTCACAAAGCCCATAGGGCAGTCAATGATTCTCAGCTGGATGGGGGACACAGTGGGATGCGTGTCCCCTACCTTGCCTGCACAGTCAAATGGCATCGTCTTCCACACTGGTGAGGGCATCAGGGGGGGGGGAAGCAACAGGCACCGCAGGGACATCAGGGCAAAGGGGCGGCGTTGTGGGTGCAGGGATGGAGGACTCCACCACAGGGGGTGGGTCAGTGCCAAAGGCGGAGGCCAGGATGGCACTACACACCTTTGCAAGGTCCTCCAGGGAGTCCCCTGCACCCGAAGGGACCTCAGGCCCCAAGGAGGGGGGGGGGTCAGAGGGATGGGTCGCAGCGCCACCGGGGGAGGGTGGAGACAGGGGGGGAGACTCAACCACCCTGACCGGGGACCTCCTTGACCGCTTGCGTGGTGGTGTAACTGTGGGGCTCAGGGACAGAGCGGCCATGAAGGAGTCCTTGGGGGAGATGTGGCCAGGAGAGCTGAGGGGAGGGGATTTGGAGGGAGTGGACTGGGTGGAATGCGGACTCCCACTATGGCTGCGTGTCACACGTTTGCCCCCCGACCCAGTGGGTGTGCCTACCTCACCCTGTGTGTGCGTGTCAGGAGGAGTGCGGTGGACCTTCCCTGCTGGTGTGGTGCCCGTGTCCGTTGATGTGGGTGCATGCCGACGTCTGGGTGTACGTGGGACAGGCTTGGGAGTGGGAAGTGTGGATGGGGCAGGGGTAGGTGGGGGGAGGTCGCGCTGCAGGAGACCCACTGCTGCAGTCAGTGTGGAGTCTATGGACCTCAGCAAGTTGCGTTGGTCAGCCTGCGATGAATGAATGCCCTCCAAGAAAGCCTCGATGTTGGTGAGGGTTTTGCCGTGGGCATGGAGGACATTAAGGATCGCAGCCTGACCAACCTGCAGTTGCCGCTGGATGTCCACAGACTCTGCATTGGCGGCAGCAGTGGAGACAGGGGCAGGGGGTGCGGTGCCTGGCAGGAAGGAGACATGCTGTGACCGGGCACGCTGGGAAGGGACACGAGCAAGTGGGAGGCGGCTGGTGGAAACTGAGGGGGCGGTGCGAGGTGTTGTTCCGCTGTCAGCTGCTGGTGCAGCCTCCGCCCACTCGGAGACATCCTCCTCGGACCTGTCAGCTTCGTAGTCTGATGTGCCAGTCGACAGGTCCTCAGCCACACTCTCCTCCGCCTCTGTCCCACTCGATGTGCCAGACCTGATGTCACGGCTGGCACTGGTGCTCGGTCCCTCCGCCTGGTCTGTGTCCATGTCTCCCTCTGTGTCAACCGACGATGCTGTGGGCAGGGTGGAGAGACAGAAATTAATCAGACACCTGTACACATCTGTCACATGAGTCCAATCTACATAGGTAACATTGCATGGCCTGAAAAGGAAGATCCCTAACATCTACTGAACAGGGTACCGATGTAGGGCATGAAACACACAGTTGGTTGAGCCACCATGCCACTGAAATACCATGGAGAGCATGAGACAATAGCTAAACACAGGAAACGGAGTCTGACATAGCACCCAGGCCCTGGGGACAATCCAGCACTGCATCTGCACCACACAGCGTTGGCAATAATACCGATGACCAGGGAGCATATCCATGAACTTGAGACACATGCTGCGTAGGTAATGCTGAAAACATGCACAACATGACTCGGTCACTGCACCTTGCGTGTGTGTCCAGACAAACATCACACACTGCCCAGACCCAGCAAGTGGAAATCAGGAGTTAACACATAGGCATTGCCCGCCCCAACAAGACCCTACACGAGGCAAATTGTTGAGACACAGGTGGCACCAACATCTCATAGTCTGGGTGATACACACAGGGGCAGGCAAAAAGCAAGATTGGACGCCAAACAGCCAAGGTGCGCCTGTACAAATGATGAGGTACCAGTGCCCATCCTCAGATGAGTAGAAAAAGACACACAGGCACTGGCAACTGTGAGTATGAAGAAGGACAATCAGGTCAGGCTGCACAGTGGACACCTGTACAAAATAGCACGTCTATATACATGGTGACAGGGGACAATGGCACAGAGCACAACCTACGCTGTAGACACTGAGATTGGCCACGTTTATGATGACACATACACCACTGAGGAAAAGGTGCCCCAGGGGACAGTAGTGGGTACGCAACTACATGCTACTGAATGGTAATGACTGCAACACACGTCACCATCCCTGCACTATGTGTATCGCACACTCATGCACATCATGTCACAGGCCACTACATAGGACATGCGTGCTGTAAGGCATGACACATGAGAGACCAACTCCCATGTCTGGAGTCAGCATCAGTGGCAACTGACATGGAACCCACATGCAGTGAACTTGACAGTGCACAGGCAAGGTCCCACAACCTGTTACACACCACCCCCACACATGATGCTACAGTCATTGTTCTCGTGGACAAAGCGCCAGCCTACATTACCTTGTGAAGGAGTGACTACACACAGACCAGGGAACACATTGCAAGGAGGGGAAGGGTGGCAGGGGCACAGCGCTATACTGGGGCAAACAGGATGTGCACAGCACCTTTAAACCCTGCCAGTGAATTCATGCTACTGTGCCCTTACAAATGCCGGTGACACACAACAAACACAAATGTACCTACCCCCTTCCGGCTGCTGCATCGCCTGTAAGCGCCTCTCCAGGTCTGGAAAGACCACCGGCAGCACACGCCTGTGGAGGTGGCTCAGACGGCGGCGGCCGCGGTTCTTGTGGCTCTCAGGTGAGTCCCCCAGCAGGAGCCGTGCAATCCTCCGCGTCCACCACCGGATATCCTGCCAGCGTTTCCTCACCTGGGGCAGGCTCCGCCTCCGACCATCCACACCCCTCACGGCACTGACGGCGGTCAGCCAGATCTGCTCCTTGGCAGTGGCGCCTACCTGTGAGGAGGAACAAGTGACACCACATCAATACACCAGCCACATGTCACAGAGAGACATATGGGTACAAATTAGCTGGTTACAACAAGGCATGTCATGCAGCCAATGCATTGCACCTTTGTCATAGGGACATCATCCCCTGGTGAGGGCAAAAGCAGTACGTGCCACAGTGGGTACACAGGTGGAATGATGGCAATGTCACAATCAATGATCAAGGCTCACACTGTGCATCACACCCACCCCTCCTGTCTCAGGGCACTGCTGTGAGTGATAGGCCCCCACCCCTCCTGTCTCAGGGCACTGCTGGGAGGACTCTGCACACACCCCTCCTGTCTCAGGGCACTGCTGGGAGGACTCTGCACACACCCCTCCTGTCTCAGGGTACTGCTGGGAGGACTCTGCACACACCCCTCCTGTCTCAGGGCACTGCTGTGAGTGATAGGCCCCCACCCCTCCTGTCTCAGGGCACTGCTGTGAGTGATAGGCCCCCACCCCTCCTGTCTCAGGGCACTGCTGGGAGGACTCTGCACACACCCCTCCTGTCTCAGGGCACTGCTGGGAGGACTCTGCACACACCCCTCCTGTCTCAGGGCACTGCTGTGAGTGATAGGCCCCCACCCCTCCTGTCTCAGGGCACTGCTGTGAGTGACAGGCCCCCACCCCTCCTGTCTCAGGGCACTGCTGGGAGACATCAGGCACCCCCCCCCTGGGACCCCCCCGACAGTACATGGCATGTGTGTTACATCTGGACGCAATGGCAGAAGTCACAGTCACAACATAGGGACAGTCTGTGGCAGTGGCCTATGCACTCACCTGATACCCTGGTCGCCCATACAGCATGGAGTACTGTGGGAGGATCACATCCAGCAGAGCCATGTTCTCCTCCAGGGTGAATGGCTGTGTCCTCTCCACAGCCCTTGACATGGTTCCAGGGAATCAGTAGCAGCAGCTGGGTCGACGAATGCAAAGATGTGCAGGCAAGTGCTCCCTCATGGGACCTGGCTGCCTTATATGTGCCCTTCTGCCCAGTCTCATGCACAGGAGTACAGAGTGATTGGTCACTCACATTTGCATCCTATGTTTCCACCAATCCCTTCAAACCTAGCAGTCTGTGGGTTCTCTATCGGTTTCATTCTCCTGCATGATGTCAGCCCCACAAACACATTGCAACAAAGTAGAAGAATTCCAACTGACTTCTGCTGTGCACCTTCCAGAACAATTTCGAAATTTGAACTTGGTCTCCATGACAACCAGCATGCATGTAGGCCTTAATACTTGTCCCCTATGTAATTTGGAGCATCACACACAGGTACGGTGCGTTTCGGGGCCCTAGGGCACCCCAAATGCATGGCAACGGCCCGTACATGCATGCCTACGTTCACTATCACTATGGGTCTGCACGCGTATGCATACTCGTAGTGGTACGGACCGTACACACGCATGTACGCTCACTATCACTATGGGTCTGCACGCGTATGCGTACCCGTAGTGGTACGGACCGTACACTCGCATCTACGCTCACTATCACTATGGGTCTGCACGCGTATGCGTACCCGTAGTGGTACGGACCGTACACTCGCATCTACGCTCACTATCACTATGGGTCTGCACGCGTATGCGTACCCGTAGTGGTACGGACCGTACACTCGCATCTACGCTCACTATCACTATGGGTCTGCACGCGTATGCGTACCCGTAGTGGTACGGACCGTACACTCGCATCTACGCTCACTATCACTACGAGTACGCATACGCGTGCCGACCCATAGTGATAGTGAGCGTACATGCGAGTCCGTACCACTACGGGTACGCATACGCGTGCAGACCCATAGTGATAGTGAACGTACATGCGTGTGTACGGTCCGTACCACTACGGGTACGCATACGCGTGCAGACCCATAGTGATAGTGAGCGTACATGCGAGTGTACGGTCCGTACCACTACGGGTACGCATACGCGTGCAGACCCATAGTGATAGTGAGCGTACATGCGAGTGTACGGTCCGTACCACTACGGGTACGCATACGCGTGCAGACCCATAGTGATAGTGAGCGTACATGCGTGTGTACGGTCCGTACCACTACGGGTACGCATACGCGTGCAGACCCATAGTGATAGTGAGCGTACATGCGAGTGTACGGTCCGTACCACTACGGGTACGCATACGCGTGCAGACCCATAGTGATAGTGAGCGTACATGCGAGTGTACGGTCCGTACCACTACGGGTACGCATACGCGTGCAGACCCATAGTGATAGTGAGCGTACATGCGTGTGTACGGCCCTATCACTATGGGTCTGCACGCGTATGCGTACTCGTAGTGCTACGGACCGTACAAATGCCTGTACGCTCGCCATCACGATGGGTACACATACGGCAGCACTCCCACAGTGATTTGGGAACATGCACAGGCCCTCTCAGCAGCAGTACGGCGGTTTTTACACATCACTGTGGTGATAGGCGACACACAGGTAGGAATAGGGCGGACATACTTGTCCATGGATGGACATACTTGTCCATGGATGGACATACTTGTCCAGGAATGGACATCAAGGCATCGTCTGTGCATTACTACATGTGTGGGGCACAGGTGTCACAGGCTGTGATGTGGAACATGCCTCCTGAGTGGAGAAGGCACCAGATGTATGATGAGATGTGTACAGGTGTACTGTGTGATGGTGCAATGTGTGCCAGGCATGCCCTTGACTCCTTTGACATGTGTGCATGTGGGACTGCGCACTTGGGGTGAGCGTCACTGGCATGGCACGGACACCAACACACGGAAGTGTCCCATGATGCCCGGTACAGGGGTCATGACACATGACTTGTCACTACCCACAGTGCACAATGTGACTATGTCATATATGTGTCCGGGATTTACATCAGGTTGATGTTGTAGCACCCTCAAAAGCTGCAGCCGTTGCAGCAACCAACATGTGGCTGTGTGTAGATTGTCATTGCACACTGTTCCGCACACCATGCCACATGTGTTATCGGATGTGAGGTGCACATGTATGCATGGGACACGGAGTAGCGTGACAAGGCCATGTCAGCATCCTCACAAGGAATGTGTGGTGAGTCATGACATGTGCACCTTCATGGCAAGGTGTGTGGGCTGGACTAGTGTAATGTCATGTGACCTGTGGCTCCAGTGTTCCGCTACCAGTCTCTGCAATCGGCATCCCACTTCTGCTGATGTGTGGGTGTATGTCACTCCTGTCTTGCGTCGGGCTGTGCACTTGCACTGGGACACAGCTATTTCCATTGCGTGGCATGGGGAGGTTCTCAATCACCGTGTGTAGCTGGGTCTTGGAAGGAGTGTCACCTTGCATCCATACGTGTCCTGGGCATGTAGCACATACCTGACTCCTTATGTAGCATGTGTGTATTGCCAGATTTACATGTGCTCAGTAGACATGAGTTGTTCTCGTAGTGCACTCACTCTTCCTTGTCACTTCCAAATTACTGCAGAGCGCCGCCTCTTGCCCGAAGAATTCCAGACTTGGCTACCATGCAGGAGAATGACAGGATCCGGCTCTACCGCTTCACCCAACCGTTGATTCTGGAGCTGACGGCGAGACTGGCACCACACCTGCAACCGCAGCACAGGTATCCTACGGCACTGACACCCCAGCTGAAGGTAATGGCTGCCCTACATTTTCTTGCCACGGGTACCTTCCAAAATACCATAGCTCATGTTGGTGGCATGTCCTAGAGCATGTTCAGCGGTGTGCTGCATGATTTCTTGGAGGCCATGTTGATTCACCTGGATGACTTCATCAAGTTCCCAACCCCTGAACAGATGACTGAGGTCAAGCGTGGATTCTATGCCCTGGGAGGGATGCCCCATGTCATTGGGTCCATAGATGGGACACATGTAGGTTTGGTACCACCACACGCACGGGAGGTGGCGTACCGCAATCGGAAGCACTACCACTCCATCAATGCCCTTGTGGTGTGTCTGTCCAATATGGTGATTTCACATGTCTGTGCTCGTTTCCCAGTGTCAGCACACGATGCCTACATCATGAGGCGTAGCGGGATGCCTGATATGATGATGCAGCTGAGCAACGAACGGGCATGTGTTGTTGGTGGGTACAGTCTGTCTGTCCTGTATTCTGTATAGCCGACCAGCACGACCGCCTCACCAGTTCTAACGATGTCCATGTGCTTCCCATGTAGGGGACGCTGGCTATCCCAACATGCCTTGGCTGCTGACACCTCTCCGCAACCCCATCACGCCGGCCCAGCTCCGCTATAACACCGCCCATGGCCGGACAAGGCGAGTGATAGAGAGGACGTTTGGCATGCTGAAGAGCCGATTCCGGTGCCTCCACAAGACCGGCGGTGCACTCCCTTATGCCCCGGCGAAGGTCTGCAAGATCTTCATGGTCTGCTGCATGCTGCACAACATGGCAGTTGAAAGAGCTGTGCCACTCATCCTGAATCAACATGACGAGGACCATCCACCCGTGGAGGACGAAGGGCTTGGCAATGGGGCTAGTGATGTGGAGGATGTGGAGCCGCAAGAGGACATCCGGACTCGGCTCATACGCGACTTCTTTGCTTAGTGGTGAGTACCAGGGTCTGAGTGTGCACGCACTGGTCCCCGTGTGGCATGCGTTGTGATGTGTGTCTCCACCTGCATGTATGGCACGTGGGTCAGAGGTGTGTGTGGGTGTGTCACTGGAGTGATGGTGGCAGTGATGGTAGAATTTCCCCAGTCATAATTGTGACCTAGCATGTTGTCATCCATACATGTGTCGAGTAAATGCACATGCAAGTGGCTGTGCTTTTTGTGGCTGACTTCTTGTGTGTCTCTCTTCCCCAGGTACCTGCGCATGCCGTTTGCTGGTTGCATTGTTGTGGCACTGCTATTCCTCATGGACATGACATCGTGGGCTGACTCAGCGTTACAGGCACGGACACGTTTGGAAGTCTCCATGGGGTAAGGGATGCATCTGGGGTGTATTGGGTGTGGCTGTTGTTCACGATGTGTGCACACTTCCCCGATCGGGGTTTGGTTCCTCTGCAGTCATGTGGCATCCCCATGGGACACGACATGCAGCTGGGTACACCTGAATAGATGGGCTGCCTGGTTGTCAGTCATCAGTGATGGGATAGTGGATTGTGATGATGGCATCAATGTGTGTGACACTGCCCTCGGACACATACGGTTGACATTGTCTTGGCATGGCGTGGGACTTCCACATCAGCGGATCTATGGTGTATGTCAGGCTCTCCGTGTGCAGCTGTGGGTTTTAGCTGTTAGCCGACACTTGTGTGCCAGTTCCATGGCTATCACGCATTTGTGCTGCAGAAGGGGGGTGCCAGTGTTGGACCCACATGTTACTCCACATGATGTGTTCATGTGTACTTCAAGTTGCCTCTGCAATCCCAAAAACATGACTAATAAAGGTGTCCCTATGCCTCCAAGGTGCCTCTTCTCAGTCAATGCTGGTGTGTTGGCACGGTGCATCCTGCATGTCTGGCATGGTATTGCCTGATTGTGGCTATGTGTCAATGTGTCGTGTGGCAAGATGCAAGCTGTGTGTGTGTGCTGAGACTGTGTATTGGGCATGATGTCCATGACTGTGTGGGTATTGTGACATGTGCCATCCCCATGCATCCAACGTTGTCCATGACCCCATTCTCTGCATCCACCGGACTCAAGCTTGCAGGACATGGTTCTGCCACCTGTCTACACATACCTGGGTGCCCCCAGGACACTGGCCAGGATCCCTGACCTCTGCGCATGACTGTTGCTGTACTCAATGTGTCTGTCAGCACGGTTGTTCGGCCACCCCCTCAGCTGGTTCTGCCCATCACGGGTGTGTATGGTGCTCCATGTCTGTCTTGCCTAATAAACTGTGACCCATGTGTCCTGTGCCAGACTCAGGCCCCAGGGTGTGGATGGTTGAAGTGAACAGATGACTCAGGCATGTTTAGACTGTACAAGACACATGTTAGGTAATAATGCTACCAGCAGGCATCTACTCTTAATAGTGTGATTTATTATTGGGGGGGGGGGGGACAAAGTGAGGGGCTTTCCGGGATTAGGGAATCCAAAGTTCAGTAGGGGAGTTGGTGTCCTTGCCATTGGAAATCCTCAGAGTCCATGCCACAGTCTTTGTCAACATTGGTCAGCCAGCGACCAGCAGGGCCATGTGGCAGAGAATGTCTCTTGATGCTGTGATGCTGTTGCTCCAGTGGGCCAGGTGCCAGGCCAGGTGTCCTGGGAGATGGTGATGTAGCAGCCACCCTCACGGTCCTTTCCGTGGACGACCCGGCTTCCTGCGGGGAACCTCAGCAGCAGGCCGTGACGACATCTGGGATGCTCCGTCGGATGTTTCCTCCTCCTCCTCCTGATCCCTCCCTGTGGGTGGTGATGTTCTCCGCCTTCTGGCACAGGGAGGGTCGGCCATGGTGTCGGCCATCCGACGGAGTGTAGCGTGAATCCCCTGGAACGCCGTCACTTGCTCAGCCTGTCTGTCCTCCATCCTCCGTTGGTGTACCTGTAGACAGGCTATTAGCTCCGCATGTTGCTGGGCCTGCTGGACCTTGATCCCCTCAAGGACGGACACAACCTGGGCCATGCCCGTGGTGTCCTGCCGGTATGAGTCCAGGATGTTACGGACATGGGAAAATACCGGATCCCCAGCCAACTGGGCAGGCTCGCGCCTCCGCCGTCCTCCACTCCCACCACCCCTGCCCACTTGCGTCTGGCCTGCACTTGTGGGCACATCGGGTCTCCGGGACCCCTGAGGGGTGGCATTGGCGTTGTCGCCTGCCTCCTCCTGGGTGCCCGGGACACCGTGTCCCTCCTGGCGAGCCTGGCTGCATTGTGGTGTTGGGGCAGGGATCCTGGGTGTCTCCTGGGATGTGGCAGGAGTGGGGGTGGTGGTTGGCATGGTTGTACCTGACGCAGGTGCTGCAGGTGGTTGGACACCAGAGGGGCCAGGTCGGTCGGGGTCGTCCGCAGAGTGGTGAGAGTGGTCGCTGCCGGTGGGATCGGTCTCCTGCAGATCTGGGTCCTGTGAGTGTTCCCCCCCAGTGTTGGGGGGTGCAGCACGACGTTGACCTGTGTGTGAGAGAGAAAATCTTAATTTTGGTCCATGCAACATCCATGTTTCATCCGTTTCAAAGTTGGCACATTTCCTCTTGGAATTAGGATCTGTCTTGCATTCCACTCACAGTGCACTTGTGCATGGGTGTGTCCCTTGGGCACCAATTTGGCCCCTTTAACTATGTGTGGCACAGTCTTACTTGCTGCGTCAAGTGTGACTGCAGTCAGCAGTGGAGTGTGCAGGTGTGGCGAGCCATGCATTTGCGCCTTCCTTGTAGCACTGTACATGTGCACATGGAGTGGATCCACACACTTATATGATGCAGGTGGCTGTCCTTGTGCTCGTGTACAGGTTGTGACATGGCCCTGCGTTTTGCCATGATGAAGAGGGGGGGTTCTGGCACTGGCCACCCTTGTCTACATGCACGCAGTCCACCTGCTGACGAGCAGACATTCCCACACACCAAAGGACTGATTTGCTCTCCCTGTGTCTTCCTCCTTCTCTGACCCCTCTCCCTCCCTCTCTGTCCCCCTCTCCCTCCCTCTCTGTCCCCCTCTCCCTCCCTCTCTGTCCCCCTCCCCCTCCCTCTCTGTCCCCCTCTCCCTCCCTCTGTGTGTCAGCCTCCTCCCTCTGTCCGTCTTCCTGTGTCTCCCTCCTTCTCTGTCCCCCTCTCCCTCCCTCTCTGTCCCCCTCTCCCTCCCTCTCTGTCCCCCTCTCCCTCCCTCTCTGTCCCCCTCTCCCTCCCTCCGTGTGTCACCCTCTGTCACCTTGGCCCAGCTTCCTGGGCACACACTGTTAGCAGATCTTTGAGTGGCCCTTGGCCTGTTGATGTGAGTTTGTTTCTGATCTCCAGGCACCCATTTTGTCTGCTGTGTGTCTGTGCGCTGCTGCTGTGGTGGTGTGTGCTGCCACTCTTTCACAATGTTGGCTGTTCATTAGCTGCTGTCATGTGCAAAACAGTGCCTTCACCCCCATGTGTTGATGCAAGGCGTCCGCCATTTGCTGGCAAGTCATTCCTGTGTTGGGACACAGTGTTTGTCTGGCTGTGACCTAGGCCATATGGGCAGAGGGCATTGTTGTCTGCTTTGGAGTCGCACTATGTGATTTTTGGTGCCCAGCCTCCCGCCATCCGGGTTACCGTGTCATGTGTTGTTGTCTTCTGTGGCCTGTGACTTGACATTGTCCAGCTGGGTGCATGGGGCATGGTGGCAGCAGTGGCATGTGCCTGCTCATGGAGTGTGGTTGAGTCATGCGATGGCTTGTGGTGGTTGCGTGCCTGTTAGTAATTTTGGTTGTGGTTGCAGTTCCCCCCATGTGAGGTGCGTTGTTTGTGTACTCACCCGGGTCTCGGAGTCCTTCTACTCCTTCAACTGCCTCCACCGGCAGTATGGCCATCACCCTCTCCTCCCAGGGATGGTACTGTACGGCTCTGCGGGAGGGCCCTCCTCCGGTGGCGTTGGCCTGGTCGTGTTCCTCCTGCCTCTTGGCTCTGACCCTCCTCCGCAGATCGTACCACCTGTTCTGGCAATCCTGCTTGGTCCTCCTGGTGTCCGCAACAGCATTCACAGCATCGACGATGGTCTGCCACATGGCTGTTTTGGCTGCCTGGCTGGTGCTTCTGACCAATGTTCCAAAGATCTGTGGCTCGACTCTGAGGATTTGATCAACAAGGACCTCCAACTCTCGGTGACTGAACTTTGGATTCTTGGTAGTGGGCATGGTGAGGGGTGTGGGTGGGGATGGTGTGGGTGTGGGGGGTGTGTGGATGTTGGGGGGGGGTGTGGATGGTTGTGTGTGTGTGTGAATGTGATGAGAGGGTGTTTGTGAGGGTGGTCGTGTGAAGGTGTGCAAGTGTAAGGTGTGGTGTAGCTTGTAGTCTGGTTCTGTGGTGTCTGGCAGCAGTGAGTCTGTTGCAAAGGCTCATGGTTTGTGTGTGTGAGCCCTTTTTATTGGTCCATGGGTGGGTGTGGCAGTTTTTGAATTTTGGGTGGGTGTGTTATAAGGAGTGGTGGTGTATTGGGCCTCTGTTTGTTTTTGGCAGTTGCAGGTCAGTGATTGTGTTATTTTAGTGGTTGTTGGCCATGTTTAGTGGCTGTGTGCCTTTCGAATGGTGTATTCTTGTGTTGTTTTATTTTGTCCTGGTTGTGTACGTGCGTTTTGAGCGTGTGTACGGTGTGTACATGGGCCATTTGGTTGTACGATTATGTCCTTGTGTGTGGCTTTGTACGACTCGTACATGCGGTCGTGATGTTGGGGCATGGGGTGCGCTCCGTACTTAGGAGGTTGTGTTGGGGGTGCGCCAGGAACTACTGGGGTGTAGGTTCACGGGGGTATGACACGTACTGGGGTGGGGGTACGACTGGAACGTACTGGGGTGTAGGTACACGGGGGTATGACATGTACTGGGGTGGGGGTACGACTGGAACGTACTGGGGTGTAGGTTCACGGGGGTATGACACGTACTGGGGTGGGGGTACGACTGGAACGTACCTGGGTGTAGGTACACGGGGGGTATGACACGTACTGGGGTGGGGGTGGGGCTCGAACGTACTGGGGTGTACATGGACGGTGGTACGACACGTACAGGGGTGGGGGGGTGTACATTGATGGTGGTACGACACGTACAGGGGGGGGTGTACATTGACGGTGGTACGACACGTACAGGGGGGGTGTACATTGACGGTGGTACGACACGTACTGGGGTGGGGGTACGACTGGAACGTACTGGGGTGTAGGTACACGGGGGGTATGACACGTACTGGGATGGGGGTGGGGCTCGAACGTACTGGGGTGTACATGGACGGTGGTACGACACGTACAGGGGTGGGGGGGTGTACATTGACGGTGGTACGACACGTACAGGGGGGGTGTACATTGACGGTGGTACGACACGTACAGGGGGGGTGTACATTGACGGTGGTACGACACGTACTGGGGTGGGGGTACGACTGGAACGTACTGGGGTGTAGGTACACGGGGGGTATGACACGTACTGGGGTGGGGGTGGGGCTCGAACGTACTGGGGTGTACATAGACGGTGGTACGACACGTACAGGGGTGGGGGGTGTACACTGACGTTGGTACGACACGTACTGGGTGGGGGTACGACTGGAACGTACTGGGGTGTAGGTACACGGGGGGTATGACACGTACTGGGGTGGGGGTGGGGCTCGAACGTACTGGGGTGTACATGGACGGTGGTATGACACGTACAGGGGTGGGGGGTGTACATTGACGGTGGTACGACACGTACAGGGGGGGGTGTACATTGACGGTGGTACGACACGTACAGGGGGGGTGTACATTGACGGTGGTACGACACGTACTGGGGTGGGGGTACGACTGGAACGTACTGGGGTGTACCTAGATGGGTGGGGGTATACATATACGGGGGGTACGTGTCGGACGTACGGGGGCTGGGGGGAGTGTTGGGCGCGTATGCGGGCACATGTCTCCATGGTTGCTATAGGTGTTCGGTGCGGACGGTGTTTTTTCCATACGGTTGTAGGCTCGGACGCACGGGATGGATCGTGATTCCTCGGTCGGACTTGGATTTTTACGTTTGTAAGGTAAATCGTCCGAGGACGTGTCGGACACATTTTCCGACCCGAGGACGTGTGGGGAATGATTCCCAGTGCGGTTCGTATGGACTTTTTACCATGCGAATCGTGATTGCCAGTTCGTACGGCACTTGTACGATTCGTACGGTGAAAAGACCCGATACGAGTCGTACGGGGACATTTTTTACCGGATCGTGATCGGCACCTTAGTCTGTTCATCTTACCCCGATGAATCTATTTTGTTTCAATCAACTGGACCAATTGAAATACAAGTCTTCTTACTTATATAAATAAACAACACTCTGGATTTACCAATTTATTGGATGTTGCTTACTACAGAGGGAGTGAAACTGACTAACTACTATAAGTATCTACAAACTCTTTAAGGCCATAGAGGTCCAGTGCCTTGAGTCTTTCCTCCAAGAAATTAATAACTATTTCAACAAATTGAGCAATTCCTTCCAGAACTTGGGATCCCTGGGCCTCAGAACTTTTTACAAACACATCCACCACACAATGACCACAGTCGGCGCAGGAATGAGGAATGTGTGCATGAGCAGACATGAGAGGCCATGCAAAATAGATCATCATTCATTAAAACGAGCATTGCTGTGATTGTCACTGCACCTCAACACATTGACAACTGTACACATTGTAGAGTCCAGAACAACACTGTCCTGCCTATACAACCATCAAATTCATAAGTGACATGTGAGTGAGTGCAGGCCAATCTACGAAATCACACACACAAACATGGCATGTGTAGTCACCATTGGAGTAAATGGAACATTGTCATCGTGTGCACAATGATGTGCCATTGACCATGTGGGTACTGTGCACCCATATCGCGGTAGCTACCGCCTGGCCCCGGCACCCCCATTCACACATATTCAGTAGTGATAGGCATGGAGACATGGGGAAATGGCATTTGGCATGCTCCACCCCCTGAATTGCGGTGCCTCGTGTCAATGTATGGCACCTATATGGTGGTAGCTACCGCCTTGCCCCGACAAGGGGAAATGGCGGTTGGCATGCTCTGCCATCCATATAGCGGTAGCAACCGCCTGGCCTCAGCGGTGTGTCACCAGCACCCCCATTCACACAAGTGTGGTAGTGATAGGCATGGAGACATGGGGAAATGGCGGTTGGCATGCTCCGCCATCCATATTGCGGTAGCTACCGCCTGGCCCCGTCAGTGTGTCACCAGCACCCCCATTCACACATGTGCGGTAGTGACAGGCCTCGTGTCAATGTATGGCACCCATATTGCGGTAGCTACTGCCTGGCCCCAGCGGTGTGTCACCAGCACCCCCATTCACACAAGTGCGGTAGTGATAGGCATGGAGACATGGGGAAATTGCGGTTGGCATGCTCCGCCGCCAAAATTGCGGTAGTGCACACCTGGCCCCTGCGGTGTGTCACCGCCCTGGAGCTAGCCCTAGAGCCAATGTGAACCTTGATAGCGGTGGGATGATGCAATTTTGAAGATCACGGTAGGCGTGCTCCGTCACCGCGGAGGCGGTCATTGGATGCATTTGAATGAGGCAGACCCGGAGCACCACTTGCTGCAGCTTGGCACCTTTGACATGACCCCAGGGGGCTATATATGTGTGGGAGTGAGCCTCACATTTCCACTGCTCCCAGAGCCTGCTGCCAGACACCCCTCACCTGCTGCTGCCTCCAGGGACTGCTGCCAGAGATCCCTCACCTGCTGCTGCCTCCAAGGACTGCTGCCAGAGACCCCTCACCTGCTGCTGCCTCCAGGGACTGCTGCCTGAGACCCCTCACCTGCTGCTGCCTCCTGGGACTGTTGCCCGGTCCTCTGGTCAAGATGTTTCCAGCTTTTTGTCCCAGACTTGTGCATCTGTTGGTGTTGTGTTGGATGTATGTGTGTTGGCTGTGTTATTGCTTCACTTCCTGGGTGTGCTGTTGTCTTTGTGCTGTGATGTATGGTATTGTGTGGGTTGCTGTTCTGTCACTGATCCCTGTGTGTGGCTGGTATGCTTGGTGTGCACACACTGCTTGTTGTGCATGCAGTGTTGTGTGTGTATGTTGCCTTGTCATTGCCTGGTATGTATCCCCTGATGCCCTGCTGTGTTTGTTATGTGATTTTTTTGCCTGTACATCTGTTGTTTGTTTGATGTGGCTGTGTTGTTCGGTAAATGGACATAATATCGACTTTTTAATATCGACATGACATATTATCGAGTTAGTAATATCGAATGTCCCAAAATATCGTTAGTCAGTATGTCGAATGCCTAAATATCGTTTTTATTTTTTTATTTTAAATATCGAATGTGAAAATATCGAGTCCAAAATATCGAAAGGACAAAATATAGTTATTTTGTTAAGGTAAGAAATATCGAATATGATAATGTCGAATTATAGCAAAAATTTGAATTTGAAAATTTTAACATTTTACCAATGTTATAATAATACATTCTAAATAGTATATGTAATAATAGTTTATAAATATGTAAAAAAGTCTTAGTATTATAAATTTTAGGAGCGGGAGGTTGGGTTATTAGGGGATAAGGGTGGGGAGTGTTTTAAAAATATATATATAAATATAATATGTAAATTATAAATTGTAATTGTTGAGAGTAAATATATATTTATGAGATAATTATAATATATACATTTTTCAGAAAGGTTATTCATAATATAAATAATAGGAGTGGGATGTTGGGTTATTAGGGGATAAGGGTGGGGAGTGTTTTAAAAATATAAAAATAAATAAAATGTAAATTATAATTTGTAATTGTTGAGAGTAAATATATATTTATGAGATAATAATAATATAGGAATTTTGTAGAAAGGTTATTTATAAATAAATAAATTGGAGTTGGATGTTGGGTTATTAGGGGATATGGGTGGGGAGTTTTTAAAAAATATATATATAAATAATATGTAATTTATAATTTGTCATTGCTGAGAGTAAATATATATTTATGACATAATAATAATATATTAATATTCTTGAAAGGTTATTTATAATATAAATATTTTGAGTGGGATGTTGGGTTATTAGGGGATAAGGGTGGGACATTTTTTGAAAATATACTATTTTATTATATGTTAATATAAATTATTATTGTTGAGAGTAAATATATATTTATGAGATCATTATATTTTTAATATATAACTATATTATGAGTCATGATAATTTTAGGAGTGTGATGTTGTGTTATTAGTGGGTAAGGGTGTGTACTGTTATCAAAACTTATAAATTTCTAATATGTTAGTAATAAGTTATATTTGTTGAGAGTTTATAAAAGAAATTTTAATGTTAAGAAATAATTTTACTATCTTTATAATTTTGAATATTACAACTTTTGAACATTTATAGAAAATGTGTACATTTTGTGTTTTAGTTAAATTTTTCTTGGTTGTTTTTGTTGTGGTGTTTTACATAAATGTTGTCTGATTAATATTGTTATGTGTAAATTTGTAGTGGTCTGTTGTGTTGTAAAGGTATAAAGCTGGCCATGGGTAAATTAGAGACAAACTAGTACATTATTTACTCATAATATAATATTTTGAGATTAAACGATATATTTAAAATAAAATAAATGAGTGGTGAAATAATTAAAAGTTTTAGAAATATAATCAATGTTTATTTAGATAAAATTACTAATAATGGACATTTATACATTTTCTGTTTCTATATGTAAATAAAATAATTTTATTTTTGATATGTTAGAATATTTGATAGTACATTTTTATATTAGAATTTAGTGGGAAGAGATATATAACATATTTAGTAATATTTAATTGACATTCATACAGATATATGTATTTAAAATAGACAGAATATTGTGTCATTTAAAGTGGAGTGGGAATAGTAAATTATATTTATTTACTATCCAGCACCTTCCCAGATGTGTTATTTATTGCAGTTGGAATAGTAAATTATATTTATTTATTATCCAGCACCTTCCCAAAAATAATACTGGCTGGAGTTGGAATAGTAAATTATATTTATTTACTATCCAGCACTTTCCCAGATTTAGGTGCCAATTACGATCCGGCAAAAAAATTCCCCGTACGACTCGTATCCGGTCTTTTTACCGTACGAATCGTACAAGTGCCGTACAAACTGCCAATCACGATTCGCATGGTAAAAAGTCCATACGAACCGCATTGGGAATTATTCCCCACACGTCCTCGGGTCGGAAAATGTGTCCGACACGTCCTCGGACGATTTACCGTACAAATGTGAAAAGTGAAGTCCGACCGCGGAATCACGATCCATCCCGTGCGTCCGATGTTACAACCGTACGGAAAAAACACCGTCCGCACCGAACACCCATAGCAACCATAGAGACATGTGCCCGCATACGCGCTGGGGGTATGCACCGTACATACACGGGTGGGGGTATGACTCGAACGTACACGGGTGTACATACACGGGGGGTACGACACGTACACGGGTGTACATACACGGGGGTACGACACGTACACGGGTGTACATACACGGCTGGGGGTACGACTCGAACGTACACGGGTGTACATACACGGGGGGTACGGCACGTACACAGGTGTACATACACGGGGGTACGACACGTACACGGGTGTACATACACGGGGGTACGACACGTACACGGGTGTACATACACGGGGGTACGACACGTACACGGGTGTACATACACGGGGGTACGACACGCACATACGGGGGCTGGGGGGGGTCGGCGCGTACATACGGGGGCTGGGGGGGGTCGGCACATACATACGGGGGCTGGGGGGGTACGGCGCGTACGTACGGGGGTGGGGGGTATGGCGCGTACCGGGCCACCTACTCTGGTCGTTTCGCGCCGTACTTCGCTTTTCCGGCACTTTTTGGGTGCCGTGAAAATATCGCCGTCCGGACTGCTGTTGGTTCGAATCGTACTTCCTGGGTCGTGAAACGCTGCCTGAAAGCGTCCCGACGTCACGTCGCAGCATTCCCGGATCACATTCGTACGTATATTTTCGTCGGTCGGTGTTTTTTACGATTCGTACGGAAATGGTGTTTCCGTGCGAATCGTAATTCCATGTTTGTAAAGTTTTCCGACCGGGTACCAGTTGGACGGAGAAAACTCTCCGACCGACGGTTCGTACCCGGTTTTTACCGGATCGTAATCGGCACCTTAATCTTCATTGGAGTTGGAGTAGTAAATTATGTTTATTTACTATCCAGCACCTTCCCTAAATTAATATTGATTGGAGTTGGAATAGTAAATTATATTTATTTACTATCAAGTACATTCTGTGATTTAATCTTGATTGGAGTTGGAGTAGTAAATTATATTTATTTACTATCCAGCACTTTCTTTGATTTAATACTGAGTGGAGTTGGAATAGTCAATTATATTTGTTTACTATCCAGCATGTTCCCAGATATTATATTTATTGGAGTTGGAATAGTAAATTATATTTATTTACTATCCAGCACCTTCACTAAATTAATACTGACTGGAGTTGGAATAGTAAATTATATTTATTTACTATCCAGCACCTTCCCAGATTTAATATATATTGGAGTTGGAATAGTAAATTATATTTATTTACTATCCAGCAACTTCCCTAAATTAATATTGACTGGAGTTGGAATAGTAAATTATATTTATTTACTATCCAGCACCTTCCCTGATTTAATCTTGATTGGAGTTGGAGTAGTAAATTATATTTATTTACTATCCAGCACTTTATTTGATTTAATACTGAGTGGAGTTGGAATAGTCAATTATATTTAGTTACTATCCAGCACCTTCCCAGATGTAATATTTATTGGAGTTGGAATAGTAAATTATATTTATTTACTATCCAGCACCTTCCCTAAATTAATACTGACTGGAGTTGGAATAGTAAATTATATTTATTTACTAGCCAGCACCTTCCTGATTTAATATTGATTGGAGTTGGAATAGTAAATTATATTTATTTACTATCCAGCAACTTCTCTAAATTAATACTGAATGGAGTTGGAATAGTCAATTATATTTATTTACTATCCAGCACCTTCTCTAAATTAATAGTGACTGGAGTTGGAATAGTAAATTATATTTATTTACTATCCAGCATCTTCCCTTATTTAATACTGAGTGGAGTTGGAATAGTAAATTATATAGATTTACTATCCAGTACCTTACATGATTTAATATGAGTGGAGTTGGAATAGTATTGATTAATACAATTTAGCATTTTTATATTGTAGTTTAGAAAATGATCATATTTTCATCTAACAGTTTAAATATATACATAATTAATAGAGTATTAATATTATTATTATGTGTATTATTAATAGTATTAATAAATAAATTGGTGATATTTTAATTATTGTTGTAAAAGGAATATTGCATTTTTATTTAATTGCAGTTAACAAAACATAATATAACTTTAATTGTATATTTTTTATACATAGTACATATGTTGAATTAATAGTATTATTATTTTTTATTTAATAATAATAATATTTACATTATTTAAGTGTTTAGTATTTTGGTATAATTTTATGTATTTATTTTATATTTTGATATGTAGAGTTATTAATGCTATTGATTTTTAATAATAATAATTAATATATGTGTTCTATTATTTATTATTAGTGTTGTACTAGTTTTACAAAATTTAGGAGAATTAATCATTTTTTTTTAACCTTTTAAAAATTATTTTGGTAAAAGTTTGGGTAAGTTTACTGTATGTTTTATAATATTTAAGTGTAACATTTTCAATTATTAAATTCTTTTAGTTGAAGGGGACTATTTTTGTAACCGCTTAGTGTCGTTTTGGTTTATTTCGGCGGGATGAGATCGCGGTTGGGAGCTGTGTCGCTTGGAGGCAGGTAAGAGGTATTTATTATTGTTTAAATTAGGTTTAAAGGTAATTTGGATGTATTTTGTTGGTTTGCAGTGTATTTAGAGTTTGGTGGTTGTGTTTCTGGTGTAATTTAGGTGTGTGTTACGTTGTGGGAATTTTCGAGTAGGTTACGTGTTTTAGGACTCGTGTTTCGGGAGTAGTGTTTGTAGATATTTTTATGTGTATTGTTATTAAATGTTATCAAACCTTTTTAGAAGTTGTGTTAATGTACTTTTTGTGTGGGTGGGTATGTTTTTTTTTGTTTTACAGGTTTCTCTTTGACGACGTCGCTTTTTGGAGAATGTTGCCGTTTTTTGTTTTTAAGAGGTGTGTATTAGTTTAACGAACTAATGTTTATTGAACACACTATTAATTTTTCGCGTTTTCATATAGTGTTTTTAATTTTGTTAACGTTTTCGGGTTTTTGAAGGGTTTGCCAATTGGATTTATCGCCAAATGATGTTTTTTTGGATCAGTTGCTGGTTTTTTTTGTGGAGACGGTGTGTGTTCGTTTTGTAAGCTAATCTTTATTTAACACACTCTTTATTTTTGCCATTTTCTTGGAGCGTTTTTGACGTTTTATATATTTTCGGGTTTTTTATGACATTTTAAGTTGGATTCATGAATTCGAGGAATTGTTTGAGGACATGTTTACATTTTTGCATTTTTTTGGGGGCTTTTTTAACGTTGTTTGGGATACATTGACACCTGGATGGACTTTGACCTTTTCTTTTATTGGATTTTGTGCTACAACAACTGTAAGTAATAGTTTTAATGGTATGTTGGAGGGAAATGTCATTTATTTCTGTTTTGCTATGTATTGTATTTTGTTAATGATTATTATTTTGTGAATATATTTTTATTATTTCATCAATTGTATATATTTGACAAATTAATAATGTTTCATGAAAGTATGGAAGGATTTTAATTATGCATATGTTGGGATTTATATGACAATGTTTTCATTTATGTTTACATTTGAATTAAAGGATGCTTTTTGCAATTAGGGATAAGTATTCTAAGCCTCGAGTTGTAGGATAGAGTGTAACTTGGCTTTGGAGAAGTTCATACATTTTATTTCTTTGCTTACTTACTTTAGGTTTAATTAGTGTAATGGATTGTTGCATCCTTAGTTCTTGGTAGATTTGCTCCTTTTGAATACTTTGTAGTAATTTTTGAAGTGTGGGTGTACCTCTCCCTGTTGTTGCCTGGAAGGCGTTATGCCATCCTTCAACGGCGTTGTTACTTTTGGCTTCTTTGTTTAGGGTGCTGAGGTACACGTTCCACCATGGTATGTGGAACTTTGGTAATCTTCTGTGGCCTGATCGGTGTAGTCTCCCTACCCATGTGTCCTCAAAGTAATCCAGTAGGGGACTTAACTTTTCTTCATTTCTTTTGTAGAATGGACTCTCTATTAGTAGGTTATAGTGTTCTGGTACGTCAGTGACAGGGACATAGGCTAGGGCTATTAGTTTTTTTATATTGTATGCTAAGGTGCTATCTGTGACGTATTCTACACTCAGGTGCCGATTACGATCCGGTAAAAAAATTCCCCGTACGACTCGTATCCGGTCTTTTTACCGTACGAATCGTACAAGTGCCGTACAAACTGCCAATTACGATTCGCATTGGAAAAAGTCCATACGAATCGCATTGGGAATTATTCCCCACACGTCCTCGGGTCGGAAAATGTGTCCGACACGGCCACGGACTATTTACCGTACAAATGTGAAAAGCGAGGTCCGACCGCGGAATTACGATCCATCCCGTGCGTCCGATGTTACAACCGTATGGTAAAAACACCGTCCGCACCAAACTCCCATAGCAACCATGGAGACATGTGCCCGCATACGCACCTACCCCCCCCAGCCCCCGTACGTATGTGTCGAACCCCACCAGCCCCCGTACGTACGCGCCGAGCCCCCCAGCCCCCGTACGTATGTGTCGAACCCCCCCCAGGCCCCGTATGTACGTGTCGAACCCCCCCCAGCCCCCGTATGTACGTGTCGAACCCCCCGTGTATGTACACCCGTGTACGTGTCGAACCCCCCCGTGTATGTACACCCGTGTACGTGTCGAACCCCCCTGTGTATGTACACCTGTGTATGTGTCGTACCCCCCGTGTATGTACACCCGTGTACGTGTCGAACCCCCCGTGTATGTACACCCGTGTACATTCGAGTCATACTCCCACCCGTGTATATACGGTGCGTTACGCGCTGGGGGTACGCACCGTACATACACGGGTGGGGGTACGACTCGAACGTACACGGGTGTACATACACGGGGGGTTCGACACGTACACGGGTGTACATACACGGGGGGGTTCAACACGTACACGGGTGTACATACACGGGGGTTCGACATGTACATACGGGGGCTGGGGGGGGCTCGACACGTACATACGGGGGCTGGGGGGGTTCGACACGTACATACGGGGGCTGGGGGGGTTCGACACGTACGTACGGGGGCTGGGGGGGGTACGGCACATACCGGGCCACCTACTCTGGTCGTTTCGCGCCGTACTTCGCTTTTCCGGCACTTTTTAGGTGCCGTGAAAATATCGCCGTCCGGACTGCTGTCGGTTCGAATCGTACTTCCTGGGTCGTGAAACGCTGCCTGACAGCGTCCCGACGTCACATCGCAGCATCCCCGGATCACATTCGTATGTATATTTTCGTCGGTCGGTGTTTTTTACGATTCGTACGGAAATGGTGTTTCCGTGCGAATCGTAATTCCATGTTTTACGACCGGGTACGAGTCGGACGAAGAAAACGCTCCGACCGACGGTTCGTATCCGGTTTTTCCAGGATCGTAATCAGCACCTCTGTGTTGACTTTTGGAGAAATCTCCAGAGGCATTGATTAAAACGATAGTAGCATCCTTGTATAGATGTAATGGGGGTATGTTTTTAAAATAGCATGAATCATGGCTATTTCAAAATCCATTAATATTTTATGTGGGAAGTAATCTGGAATTTCTGATTTTATTTTGTTGAGAATTTCTAGATAGGTACTTTGAGTTTTATTTGGGAGTAAGCAGTAGATGAAGGGAATGTTAGTGTTTTGGTACATAGCATGTACTGTGTACAGTTGATAAAATGGCTTAGGACATATTTTAAATGTGCCATCTATTATCCAGGTGTTGCATTGTTGGAGTTTAGTTAAGTTATTTGCAGTGGCAAACATTATAATACATTTTTCACTGTTTTTATTGTCAAAGAAAATAAATGGCTCTTTATTATGGGTAATGCTTAGTTCTTGTGGGATGTTTACTTCTTGGAACGTTTTAGGGATAGGTATGGGAGCTGTGGTTTTCTTTTTTTGTCTAATGATTATTTTTTTTAATGCATCAATGGATGGTAATTGTCCAGATGCATGTTGGGGTATTTGTAGTAGCTGTTCTTTTAATATTTCCCTAGTGGGTTTTTCAGTGCTAGTGCTTGCTTCTTTGATATTTTCTATTGCTCCTCTAATTTCTATTTCAGTAATATTTGGGGGGTGGTTGTGCTCATTGACAGATAATACAGTAGTTTCTTGAGTTGTGGCTCTTCCGTAGCATTTGCTAGCATAGTACTTGCTACATTTCCAGAAGACTTTTAAATCTTTCTGTCTTTCTTGCGTATAGACATAACCCATGTAACATAGGTGCATTTTTCCTTTTTGTGATTGGATGAATTCTGCGCCTTCAGTCATGGTGATGTCTTTATTTCTAAAGAAAATGTAGATATAATTAAGTTAATATCATGTCATGAAATAATGTGTTAGAAAGATATATATTTGTTGATATATACTTACAATTTTGATGTAGATGTTGAAAAGAATTTTCTTTTGGTGATTGTTGGCTGTTAATTTTCATATAGAGTTGGTATATCTGTTGATAAATAAAATGTAATGTTAATACATTTTCAATTATTTGTTGTAGGTGATAGGGGAATTGGGAAAGGGTTTGTTTTAATTAGTGATTATATCTATTTAGTTTAAAGTCATTAATTGAAATACTTACTTTTTGATTAGCTTTATTTTTTCTGTTGTTGTAGATAATTTTGGAGATTGCTGGAAGTGCCTGTAGTGGAGATATAAATACATGAAAGCATTTAGTATTTTATTTTAATTTCATAGTATTTCTTACGACTTTTTTCCATTATTAATGTTTCATAAAAAATTAATTACTTACTTTTTGATTAGCTGTCTTTCTTTATTTGTAGAGGAATTTTCTTGTGTTTGGAAGTATCTGTAGTGGAGATATAAGTAAATGAAAGTGTGTTTTAGTTACATATAAATTGTATGCATTTTTTACAAATAGTTAGTAAATTTACGTTTTACCAAACATTATTTACTTACTTGTTTCTGTTAGAGGTTTTGTTTCTTTAGTATATCTTGTTGTTAGGAACGAATCTGGTAGCGTTTTTCTTTAGTTTTCTTGTAGTTTTGAAGTGGAGAAGAGTAAATATATATTTGTTTATACTGTTGTATTCATTGGTTAATTCGTTTGATTGGTTGGTTTAGTTAGTCTTCGATTCTGATTTGTTGTTGTGTTCAGTTTGAATTTTTTTTTCTTCGTGTTTCCATATATGGAAGATGCTAATTAAGTAGTAGTCATGTATTCTAAGTATATTTCCTTGTTAGAATGTTTTTTATAAGTAATTAGATGTTTTATATGTTGGTGTTTGTTTAGTTTAGTATATCTATTTATAATATTATAAGTGGTTTTAGTAAAAGGTATTTTATTTGGTTTTCATGTGTTTCTAAAATGGATTTATATTAATTAATTATATGATGTATGTTTATGTTGGGAAAAAGTCAGTTTTATATGCATTTACATGTTGTAATGTGTGTTATAATTAGTCGATATTATGGTAGGGTCGATATTGTAGGCAGTCTATATTTTGATTTTCGATATTATGGTGCATTGTTAGTTAATTGTATGTATATCGATATTTGTATAATCTATATTTTGAGTTTCGATAATGTTAGAAACGATATTTTGTTTAGTCGATATAGTGGGTTCGATATTTTGGTGTATTATTAATTAAGTATTGGTGGTCGATATAGTGGTATACGATATTTTGTCTTCGATATTGTGTGTAGTCGATATTCTGTCTCTCGATATTAAGTCACTGATCCGTGTTGTTCTTTGATGGTGCACTTCTTGTGTGTGTTGTGGTATGTTGTCTGTGCATTGTTCATAAGTGATGATGTTGTGCACTCCTGTTGTGTCTGTGATACCATTGTCTTTCCACAGTTTAGCTGCACTGGGCATGTGTGGTCTTGTTGTGGTTCAGTGTGTGTTTCTGTTGGGTTATGTGTTTGTGTGTTGTTTTTGTGCAGACATTTGTTGTGACATCCCTGTGTGATGTGTGCGGCTAACCCCAGGGTGTGTGATTGTTTGTGTGTGTATTGCCTGGCAAGGATTGCCAGCCTTCAGTGTGTTTGACACTGGTGTTGTGTGCTGCTGGTATAGGGGGTATGTGTGTAGATTCCTACTGGTGTTTGTCAGTCATGGAGTGTGTCAATGAGCCCTGTGTGTAGTGCTGCTGGTGTACTCCTGTGAAGTAGTTGTATAGATGTGTGGCTGTTCACAGTTTGACTTCAGGGGCTTCCTTTCATCCTTGTGCCTATATATGGTTTGCCTTGCTGTCTCCCTGTGTTGTTGCACTGTGATGTATGTGGTTTAACCTCACTGACTGTGCCAGCCATGTGTGCTTTGATGGTCTGAGGGTGTTCTTCTCTGTTTCTTGTCTTGCATGTGATGTACACATGCATGTTATGTGTCTCCACGGCCTTCCATTTGTGTGCAGCCCACTTGGGTTTTCCTATTTGTTGTGCTCCATTGCTGTCGGCATGTGGGGTGTGTATGTGTCTGTGTGTCAGTCTGTGGTATGTATGTGTGACTATGCAGACTGTGTGTCCATTTGGATGTTTGTTCCTTGTATGTGTTCATTTGGTGCTTGTCCTCATTTTTGTTTCCCTGAGTGTGGTGGTGTGGTGGTGTGTGTGTTTCCCTGGCCCTGTGCTACTGTGCTGTGTGTTCCTGTGCAGCCACTCCTGCAGTGTATGTCTCCCTGGTTGTTTGTTGTGTGGTGCAGGGTGTGTATTGACCTGGCGTGCTGTTGTGCATGGGGTGCACAGAAGGGGCACATGGCATGTGCCTTCATGGGGTGTGCTAGTGTGTGGTAGGAGGGGGTGTGGCCCTGTGGTCTTTGTGCCCTGCCCAGGCCTGGCACTGGCCCTGTCTTCTGCATTGTGCGCATGTATTTCCTTGTGTTCACCGCTGCGACCCGGACATTGCTGCATGGTGGTGCTAGCTGTGTGTCCAGCATGCAGAGGGGTGACTTGGTGGCAGGTGGGTGATGTGTGTGTGCCCTTGTGGATGTGTCCCTGTCTCCACCAGGGTGTCTGATGTGGATTTGGACCCTGTGTCAGCCCATATGTTGTGTGTTGTGTTATTGCGTACCTGCGGCGGGATCCGCGGCGGTCCATGAGTTGCTGGTAATGTAGCAGGTACAGCACCAGAAAAACGTGAAAAAGCTGGATCCATGGTGGTCGTGACCGGGTGGTGGGTACCGGGACTCTGTTTTCGCGCTCCGTTGTCGAGCTTCTGCCGTCTCCGGTTGGGCGGTTTCTCCGCTGTGGTGCATCTGCTTCTTTGGGGCATCTTAATTTGTGGAGCGGGGCAGACGTCATTCCGCACGGCGGAGTGTCTCCATTGGCTCCCACTGCCGCGGTGGCAGGCGCACTTTGATGGCAGTGCGCGTCGCACCGAGGCGGTCAGGAAATGAGCTTTGTTTGGCCATGCTAATATGACGGACATGAGGACCGCTGCTCGCAGGCAGAAAATTGCATTTTTCCGCATCACCAGCACAGCGGTGGTGCCACCGCCTGACATCCTAATGGACCCCTTAGTGTCTAGCACCTTCCTCCAATATGGTTGGATTTATGAATGTTGCATCACCATGAGGCAGATGGCTCTTAATTCTTCCTTGATCGCATTAAGGCCAAGCTCTGTGTTGTTCATCATCATCTTGAGCATCTTCCACCTGGTTATTTGTAACCAGTGGGCATTTGCTTTTGTGTGCATGGTGAAGAAAGTTACAGACTCTCCCACATTTACTCTGTGGCAGAAAACAGTCTGAATTCTTCTGGAATGTCCTTGTACTGAGACCACCCAAAATAATCAGCAGTTCTTTTTTCTCGAGCCTGATGCAAAAGAGTTGTCTTGTTCCTTAGCAGGTGTTGGTGCAACTTTGATTGGTCTTCACGGTGAATGACCAGTGGTGAGATCTGTATGTTGTTGAGGGAGGAGAGACCACACCATCCAGGGATAAGATGAGTGTAGGCAAACTTGCCACATTGTCAGTAAGTATCCATCAGCATGTAGGTGCCCCATTGCATGTCCAGAATATGCAGTACAGGGCCACATTTTTTTTTTGTTTCCAGTAGATTGGTTCCTTTACCTCTGGAACACAAGGAATACAGTGTAAATTTCCGTGCAATTAGAGGTTGCCCCTTCCCTTCTAACCACATATATCTATTCACCTGAGTATACCAAATTTCGTGACATGGTGTATCTATGCTGTTGTTCAACCCTCCCCAATAAAACTCATTTTCCTTCGTATCATCAAGCTAAATGGCCCTACATCGGAAGTACATTTCTGGGGTCCATTTGTTATAAAAGAAGACAGCTCCAGGTATGCTATGGGCCACCCTAGGAACACAGATGGAAGTGGGAGCAGACGTATTTGTACAATGGTGTGGTGGTTTTGCTACTTTCCAAGAATCTTTTCTCTGGAAAAACTTGGGACCAAACAGTATCCTCCACTATGGTGCCCCTCATGTGCATCCTATCTAGGCTTGATGAAAATGTACAATGCTGTTGGATTGGTCTCATATTGGGTAGGATTTACTACTACTCTATGGAGTTCTACTCTGTTTGGTTGTATTTTGACCCTAATCTGACATAGGTATAGGTGGTGAAGGCATTTTGCTCTTTTGGATGCTACCTCATGAGACAAGTAATGCCTGTCTGCGCCTACTGCATTTGGTATCAGCGAACAGACGTAACGTGACCTGGCTGATGTCTTGGAACCCACAGCGGTCATGTGCTGATAACATGTGTTGTGTAAGAGGGTGCTGTGTAGTGTCTGTTGAATGCTAGTGTTAGGTTTGATGTAGTTATAAGTGATATGGGTGAGGTCCCTACGCAAGCATTGTGATAGCTTCGGGGTGAACTGCATCAGACTTGGCAGTTCTTTGTTGATGTATAGATGCAACAGCACCTGTAGTAACCTGAACAAGGTACATGAATGTAAAATAATACATAACTTTTTTAACATTGCAGGTCTTGGGATGAATCCAGGGGAGATATTGGTAATCCTCTGGTAATGGGCAGTGTCTTTAATTATCAAAGTTTGAGGAAAAGTTCACTGCAAATGCTCATAGTTTTTTATTTGCACATGTGGCTGCTGAAACAGTGGACATGCACCTAGATATGCGATTGTCGACCTGTTGAATAAGAGCTGCGATCATTCGTTATTGCATATGCTCTCGTCAATCATCTCTTTGGAGTTCCTGTGCTTTTCTTTAAGGATATGCTCTCCACACTCCATTCAGTCAAATTTTAGTGAGGCATCGGTAGATGGGCCCAGTCAGGGTGTCTATTTTTAATTGGCATTATGTTAAGAGTGGAAAACATTAATTTTATGGGCTGTTGGGCGTCCCTACTCTCCTTGACTGAAAAGATCATTTATGGGATGATCTTCATAAGCATGCAGATGGTCTCAGTTATTAACTAGCACTCTGTGGGTTATGCCAGCCATCCAATATCCTATTTCTCCTAGTGTGTGCAAGAGGGTGCTTATTGGTGCAAATGCTGTCTCTTGACCTACATGTGTGTGGGGCAATGTACAAAGAGGGGGCATGTTGCAATTGAATGCTGTTGGCAATCGCAATGTGCCCTGAGGTCACATGTGTAACCCTCTAGACCCTGGCATGCAGTGTGCAAAGTGACCCTCATGGCACCAGGTGACTTGGCTACGTTCTTTTCCTTGAGATTTCTTTTTGGGCTAGTTTGTGCTTAGTTTTGTTGGTCTTTTGGGTGCTTTCTTAGATCTCACATGATCTATTGTCCTACTTTCTGTGAAAGCAGAGGTGGTGGGGAAGCTGTTCCGTGGCCCTCTGTACCCCTGCTGATGTCATTTGACGGTGTTTGAGACTGGGCTTACTGTTTTCTCTAGATGTTGCATTTAAGGCCTTGTGTGTTAGATTATTACCAGGCCTAATGTGGAGATTATCATATTTTGTGTTCTACTCTTGCATGGGGCTTGGATGGACTTTAGGAACCCCCTTCCTCCTTGTGCCCCCTTCTCACTCACACCTTATCTTTCCCAGGGTGTTTGGACCTGCGATTCCTGGCTGTGGCTAGAAACTTCTAACTCGGTGACATGTTTCCTTAATTGTTTTGAAGGGGCATGACCTGATGATCAGGCTTTGGACATTTGGATGATTCGAGGGAAAGTAAGAAAGAAATGATGGAATAGAGAGTTTGGGGTTTTCGGCAAAGAATTGATCAAAACTCGCCCAAGGATGGTAAGGGACTGGGATAGCTGGCTGTTCTGGCGAATCCCTCCTCCCGATTCACTCAGTGACATGCAACACTTCTCAAACTGTAGGATCTTGTGTGCATGCTGCAGAGGTTATGGGGTCTTTACTATTCCGAGTGTGCAAGAACCCTGGCTCATTAAAAAGAGGATACTCCATTGGCTTAAGGTTTCCAGCTTTATGTTGGGGCTGTTGGAGCCTCACGTCATGAAGGAATTTTGGTCACAGGCTGGGTACCTGAATTTGGTATCCCTTCTATTTGGTAATCAGAATTGTATTTTGCTACTGGGACTTGGCTGTCTGCTTTTAAGGACTAGATCCTGGATGATCAGCAGCAGAGTGAGATCTAGGTTCCCACAGGCGCCCTGAGTGGCAGACTCTAGAGAGGATACCCGATCGACATAAAACATCCAGGGGCCCTGAATTCCTGAAAGCATGTTAAGGCTTGAATTCCTAATGTTGTCTCATTGGTCCTTCTTTTTAATTTTTGGTACAGTGAAGTTTGGGTTATGGATAAAATGGGTGGCATGCATTGGAGATTTTAACTTATTACATGTTTGGCTGCTGCATTTGTGAAAGGGCATCGCCTCCCCAGATAGTTTTCTCTCCCTTATGCAGTTGTGTCCCCGGTCCCTGTTGGCTGGGTTCCCTGTCTGTGTTGCTGTTGCCATGTGTTTGCTCAATAACCTGATCCCTGTTGTGGTGGTGTGGTTGCTGACTGACATCCCTGCAGCTGAGTTTGAGTTGCATTTGGGATCCCCTGGGCTTGGTGTTGAGGATGGAGATTCTGTGGGGACTGGCCCGTGCTTATTGACCTCTGTTCTTGATATGCTTTTAGCCAGCATTGGTTGGCCATGTTGCCCATTCAGTGGCAATAGTAACATTCTCTAAGGTTTGGCTGCTGCCCACCTCCCTAACTTCTGCCGTTATAGCTAGGCTGAAACCCTCTGGGGTTTTTGCGGTGGAGCCACCTTCAAGACTGGTGCCGTTGCACACTCAAGGCTAACGCGTCCCTCTCGAGGGCGGTATTTTTCAATTTGTGTTTGAACAGCCTTTTGATGTCTCTCTGGGTTTGCTCCTGTGTCTCCCTGTCCTTCTCTTGTCTCTTTTTGTAATAGTGCAAAATGTGGGCCTGTATTTCCCAGCAGGGTTTGCTGTCTAACCTCACTACTGGGAAGCCCTTTTTGAAGATATTATAAAAGAATGCGACTTGTGGGCCCCTATCAGTCCGTGGTTGTCTTGTTTCTTGTCCCCATCATTCTCTCATTCTATCCAAAAAATCAGTCATGGTCTCCCCAGGTTTCATAGGTTCCACCATTAACCTCCTACATCTGGGCAATCAAGGAACATTTCCCTATGGCCATTCATATTTGGTGCCAGTATGAATTGAGTGAGTGCTGGCATGCGAGCTCAGGCAAACATTGTGTTAGTCTGCTCTTCGATGAGGCTATTTAGCAGACTTTTGACAATGTCTATCGCTATATTTATTCCTGCAGTGTTCTTTTCAAATCATGAGTTACACTTCCCCACTCCATCCAGCAAGTGCGGCAACTTGGTCCTTAGCTATTCTTTATCCATCAGAGCCCGTGGCACATAGATGCTCCCTGACACGACCTTCAGCACTAGTGAGTACATTTTGGCTTGGGGTAGTTCGACTGCTGGTTTTTCTCTAACATAGAGTTCCCATCGTCTTCCTGGATATACGGGAGGTTCCAATTGGTTTCTTCCCCTCCATGTCGGACGCAGAATTCCGTAACAGCCATCAACTCTGGTTTCAAGGATCCTTCCTGCAGCCAGGCACTATCATACTCGTCCTTTCCCATGGCCTAGCAGACAAGCAGGTGGCAAAATGGCTGTGCAAAAATCTCCCCATCCTTTTGGGCTGCTATGTCCCTTGGGGTCAGTTTGTTTGTCCTGCACGTTAGAGAGGAGCAGCGGACATCTTCGATGCTGCTCCCGTCCTGAAAACGAAAAGGTGCTACTCAACTACTCCTACGCCTTAGTTGAGTTTGCACCAGGCTACCATGGTCTCTTCTTTCCTGGTCAGCCCCACTCCTTCGTTGACGATCTGGTGAGGCTTGAGTCCCAGCCAAAAGCCTCTCCCCTAGTTCTGTCTAACACTCTTCCCTAAACTGTGCTCTGTGTCTACCCCCACCCTCTTCAGGTGGCAGGTGCATTGTTCTGCATTCTTGCTGTGCTTCTAAGGTGAGAGGTCTCTCTGACTCCCTCCTCAATTTACTCCTTTCCTCTAAATCCCTAAATTGCCTCCTTTGATCTGAGCTATGTGCTGTTTTTTATGGTCAGAACTTGCCTTCAAACTCATTTCCAGTCATTTCTTTGGCTACCTGAGCAAACCCTGTGGCTTGCACCTCGTCATCGGATCATGGAGGACCGGAACCCCTTCCCTTACCCCTCCTAGTTGTATCACTGTCCAGAACCAGTATGAATCTCCCTGTTGCCCAAGTGAGTTCACCAGTACCAGTGGGAGTGTGTGTTTACATTGTTGCTGGTGTTCACTGGGCTGAACATCACGAAAGACTGGTCGAACTTTCGGGAGCTGTAGCACTGGACTGGGATGGTGCTGGGATTTCCCGGGCCTGCTGGCCTGTTAGACTCTCATGTCTGAATGTAACAGTTCGTTGTTTGGTAGGGGAGCCCTCGGCTCCCTCAACTGGTGGGTTGGTATAAGCTGATGCAGGAATTGCACACATCTGGGAGAGCACTTCCATACCTGCCTATGGCAGAGGAGGTGTGGCCATCTTGCTTGTGGTAGCGTTATTGGTCTGGGCTTTCTTGAAGATGGCCCATAGTTCTAATAGTGCCTCTCTTCTGTCCTTCTTCTGTCCTACGTATTTTGTCGGTATGTGTGTCCTTATGTGTTTGATTATGTTAGTGTCAAAGATTCCTTCTTTTGGCCAGGGAAATGTGTATGCCTTAGTGTGTGCATGCCATTCGTGGTAAAACTTGTTAAGCTTTTTAACGTGTGTGGGGAACCTGGTTTGCATGTGTTTTAGTGGCTACTCCATGATAAGTTGGGTACATTTTTAAGGGACAATGCACACTAATTTTTCTAGTTTTAGATAATCTAAAGGTGACCTTCCTGCACATAAGCAATCTTTAAATGGCGTTTTGTAACTTCTATGTGTGCATCTTAATGCAGCACACATAGAAGTTGCAAAACATCATTTTGTTAATGATTGTTTATGTGCAGGAAGGGGCACCTTCCTACACATAAACAATCAATGGTGTTTTGCTGTTTCCATGGGTTCTGCACAACACAGCACACATGGAAACAGCAAAAACAATTTTCTCTTGTGGCACCAGGATAAGACCAGGGTTTCCCTGGTCTTAATTTTGGCGCCGCCCCATATTGACACCACCCTTGTAAATACGGGGTTGCGTCAAATTCAATGGGTGTTACAGTGGAACGCCCAATGCAACACCCATTGCTCGCCCCTTTCATGCTAAGTATAGCGTGAAAGGGTGCCTTATTTACAAGGCAGTGTTAAGCCATGTTAAGTGGCTTAATGCTGCCTTGTAAATAAGGTGTAGCCTTTTCGCCGACACAATGTAGTGAAAAGTGACATTGTGGTGGCAATAGGGGCTTGTAAATATGCCCCTTAGTGAGTCTGCCAATATCAGTTTCGGGACACAGAAAATTACAATTTGTTATTCAGAAAAGGACTAACTCAAGAACCACTGGCCCCTCCTGGCCAAACAAAAGCTACACCTACACTTTCAGATCTAAATCTCTTTCCCAAATGTCTGATTCACACCCTGTTTCACACCCAGGTGCTTAGCGTACCATCTGTGGCATGCCCAGCGGCCCAAGTGAACAACACCGATCAATTCTTTCAGACACTAAGAAACCGGTAGTACTGAGAAAACCCTTTAAGACTCAAAAATAAGATTGCGGTGCAGGCCCTATATCACACTCATGGCTCAGGCGTACCATCTGGGTCACGCCTTGTGGTCCAAGAGGCTAGGCCTCAACCCTGTATCACACCTAGTGGACAAGCCTACCATCTGTGTCACCCCATGTGGTCCAAGCGACAACCAATTTCACCTTTCCTAGCCTGCTGACTATCGAGAAAAGCTGACTTCCACAGGATCGCCTCCAATGCTGTCTTGCAATTACTCAGTTTGGCCACATAACAGAGGTATTATGCCATATTTCTGCCAGTGGCAGGATGCTCAGACTAACTGTTTGTGCTTTTTCCTAGTTTGCTGAAGCCAAATGCTGAGGTTAAGGATCAGATGTAGTCTCTTACCCACTGACAGCAGTTTCAAGACAGACCTCCGCCCTGCTGATTCATCAGAACCTCAAATCAATTGTGGTGTCTGCTCACCTTTCTTGCGGCGCAAATATGAATCCATCTGGTCGGGCCCCCTTTCCTTCAGCTGAAGTCGGGTCTGAGGTGCCAATCTCTCTAGGCTGGCTCACCAAAACTGTTGCTCGAAAAGACAAGAGGTGTTTGGCAAAACAGGAACAGTTGGTTTAATTAAACATTTCGGCAGGGAGCACAGTTACAAAAGCGGGTATAAAACTACAATCAATCTGATCAGGGTTTTATATATTTCTTTGGGTACCATAAAGTACTTCTGGTGAGCCTTGTTTGGTAAAATAATGCAGGCCATGTCTGTGAAGTCATAAATAAGGCCCCTGATAGGAAATGCAGGTGGGCCTCAACCTTACATGGACACAATTTTGGCTCGTTTGTAACATGTCCAGATGTCCAGCATGGGGGCACATGATCACCGCACGTTTTGTGTGTGCTGTGTCCTGATTGGCAGTGTGTTCTTAACCTCATGTGGCATCTCACTTTATGGTGTATTTTTGAATGGACCCACCCCTCTGGCCATGTGTGCTTTATTGGGACCAATCTCCCTGGACCATTGTGATGTTGCTGCACTTATCTGGAGGATGAACCTGTGTTTCCTGTGTGTGCATTTGTCTGCCGGCTACGAACCACCCCACCTGTGACTTGTCAATCAGTAACCACAGACCTGAGTGGCAGAGCCTGCCTTACCACTTATTTTTGAGTCGGGGTTGATGGAGAGTTCATAATGGAAGAATTTGATAAAAGTTATGCGATTTTTTTCTTATGTGCAAATGTATCATTATAAACATTGGCATCGATTCTATCAATATTAACAGTTCCGACACCTCCTGTTGACATTAGGTCAGAGAGGTTGAATCCAAATTCATGTAGAGGATTAGTGCTTAGATCAGTGCTTTCCAAACCTTTTGGAACCATGACCCAATGTTTAGAATGACAAGCTTGCATGGCCCACCCAGTTTTAACGGACATGAGGTGGGTAATTATTGAAACGTAACTAAGTGGTTGTGTGGTAGCACACATTTATTTACAATCATCACATTTGGCATTGAAATGGCCACGAAAATGTGCACAGATCTACAGTTTTACTGACACAACTATATTGCACACAAATAATAATGTTTAGAAATTAGAATTTAGTAAATATTTATCATATGTGCATCACCACCTAAAGTATCTTGATTTGTGTTGATCCTAATAAAGCTTTAGTTCCATCACCCTTCAGAATTATAAAAACATGGTATATTTTTACTTTACTAACTGCTGAATGTGTACAGTTCATTTATAGGTATTTACATTTTGTTGTGTATAACAAAAATGACATCCTAAAGCCTTTCCTTTTTTACTCTCTCTCCCACCGCAAGATTTCACACAATTCACTTAACTTTTCTTTCTCTAATTGCAAAGTGAGAGGAGATTGTAAACACCAATCCCTATTTTAAAAAAATAAGCAGCAAACTCTCAAGAGACATTGGGCCTGATTTAGATATTGGCAAACGGGTCTCTCTGTCACAACGGTGACGATTATCCTTTCCTTCCAAATCTAAATCCCATAGGAAATAATGGCTTTTAAATTTAGAAAGGAAGGCTGTTGTAATGCAGTAACCCATCTTCCGAAATCTAAAACAGGCCTACAGCCTGACTTTTGATCTGTATATTTGAAGCACAGCAAATGTGACAACATGAATGCAGAAATCAAAGGCATCTCTATTTATAGCTTGGACTTTTGCAACTCACCTAAAATCAGCCCGCAATCCACCAGTGTGTTGCAACACACAGTTTGTGATATACTAGCTTAGATGGTAAGGCTGTATGACGATTCTTAAGTCTTATTTCTGATTTGTTGAAAATGTACTCTTTACTAACATCAGAATGAATTTGCACATTCCATGATGATCTTTGTGAAGAATAGAGATTCTCCATGGAGCCTGTGAGTTTTGAAACCTGTGAGGTACTTAGAGCCATAGAGGAGACAGCAGGGCGCAAGGCCCCTGGCCCCGACGGAGTGCCAGCGGACATGTACAGGGCAAATCCACTGTTTTGGGCAAACATTTTAACTAGAGTTTTTAACGCTGCCGCAATAGTGGGTTTCCCTGAGTCCTGGTCTCTAGCTACAATCGTCCCAGTATTTAAAAAAGGGCAGAGAGGAGATCCAAAATGCTATCGACCTATATCGCTTCTGGACTCCTCGGTAAAAATTTTAGGCACGGTTGTCCTGGCGAGGATCTCCGCGTGGGCCAAGGGAAATAACATCCTATCCGAGGCACAATTTGGCTTTAGGTCAGGGAGGAGTACTGAGGACCAATGCCTCAACCTCCACCTCATACTGTCCAAATACACCAAAGCAAAAGGGGGCAGCTTGTTCCTTGGTTTTATGGACCTGTCCACAGCTTTTGATCTTGTTAATAGATCTAAGCTGTGGGCAATGTTGTTGGAGATGGGCCTCGACAGTTCCTTGGTACACTTTCTGGCGGAGCTCCACAAAGATCTGAGGGCCCGTATTAGAATGACCACCGACGGAAAGTGTACCGAGAGCTTTAGATCCACTAGAGGGGTCCGCCAGGGATGTATCCTGGCGCCAATGTTGTTCACGCTCTATGTGAACTCTTTGGAGGGTTACCTAACGTCTGCCACAAAAGATTTCCCGAGCATGGGGGGTGCACCAATTCCGGTGCTCCTCTATGCCGATGACGCGGTACTCATAGCTAGGACCCCAGTTGCCTTACAAAAGTTACTTAATGCCTTTTGTAACTTTATGACTAGTCTCGACCTGGTGATCAACAAAAGTAAATCACATACCATGTCAGTAGGATGTGGTATGCGTAAAGAAAAATCTTTTTTCTGTGACGGAGAGGTGATTACTAGTGTCAAGGTCTTTACCTACTTGGGTGTGATTTTTGATCAGAGGGGAACCTGGACACCGCAGCTAACATCTAAAATGAATGCGGTAAGAAGCTCATATGCTGCAATTCTGGGTTTTGCTAAGAGATTGGGAGGGAAACCTATGGAGGCTATTATGGCCATTTATAAAGCCAAGACAATTGCAATTGCTAGATATGGTGCAGCAGTCTGGGGTTACGTTAATTCTAAAGATATCCAGACTGAGGAAAACAAATTTTTTCGCTCATTGCTGGGTTTACCCCAGTCAACTGCTACCTTCTCAGTACACTTAGAGCTGGGAATGGGTTACATCCTAGACATAATAAATCTAGCTCCACTATTGATGTGGATAAAGCTTTGGCTTAACCCAAACCTTAGCCTTAATCATCGGATCATCAAAGATTGTCTCCAACTTGATCACAGACGGGACATTCAGTGGCTGTCTTACATTGAAACTATGACAGCACTTTTGGGACGCCCTGAAATTTTTAGTAGACCTGAAGCCTTGTGTAGAGCTGACCTGCCGTGGGTGAAAACAAATTTTCTGAGAATTCGCATGGCCGAGCGCGAAGCCCACGATTTATGTAAACCCTCTGTGAGGGCTCATGTTCTGATATCTCCATCCTGTGTGCTGGCTCCTTATTTAATAACGGTAACCAACCCTTTTCATAGATGGCTTTTATCCAAATTTCGGTTTAACCAAATTTACACGGTGCTGTGGGATGAGAAAGACTGGTGCAAGCTGGAGGAATCGGCCCCATGCAAATGTGATGGTTTCTCTATTCAGGATAATGCCCATTTTTTGTTTTTTTGTTCCTTCTATCATGAACCTCGCACTAGATATTTAAAATCTATTTTGAAGGACCTGGGCTTTATCCAGTATAAGCCTGCATTGTTATATTTACAGATGTTGCTCTCTCCTCTAATTATGTACTGCACTGCTAGTTTTTTAGCCGCATCTGTGAGATGCAAGAGAGTAAGGCTAAGATTGGAAGAATAATAGAAATTTGGATCCATCTATATTGCTCATTCGAGTGCTTTTTTTAATGTATTTTATGCAATTATCGCCCTTTTAACCTGTTTTTTAAATTTATCAATTGTTTAATACTGTATTAAATTTATCAACTGTTTAATAGATGAACTTTTGATATTTGCTGTAGAATGCTTTTATGATTTTAATTAATCGAATAAAGTGGAATTTGACTTGACTTGACTTGACTCCAAATAAATGGCAAGAGATTCTGAACAAGGAGGCTAACATCATGAATTATTCCTTTAAAGCCACTCCACACAACACTTGAAAGACCTTTTGCATCATAAAGAAAACATTCCAGAACAGAACATCCATTACATATAATACGTCCATGCACATAAGAATCTGCCTCTTTTGAATGCAAAGTTTGCTCCTTCATGGCTGAACAAGGATAAAGAAGTGATGAACAAAGGTAAAGAAACCACTGGGTGCGAGACATCTCAAAAATTATAGAACTCCTCGTAGGAGGCGAACTACTGGTTAGTATCTGAAAGAAAAAGGAAACATCAATACACCAGCTCGAGAAACTTTAGAAAAGAAAAAAAACAAGAACATCATCAAACAAATTTTCATTTATAAATGCATACCTTTTTCTACTCCTATCAGTACTTCCTCTTTTTTTTAAATATTATTCACCCTCCTAACAAAAGATAAGTCCTCACATTTGGGAAGAGAGGGTGGAATAATATTAGCCTCTGTGTCTTTAATGAAGTTCAGATTCTCCTGCCAATTAATTTGGAGAATGGCAGTTTCATTACAAGACCAGAAGATACCATTACACTTGTTGGTAGCCCTCCAAAACCACATCTCACATGTGTTCAATTGGCTTACAAGAATGTTTTGTCGATGTGTTAGAATTAGACCAGTCAGCAACCCTCAAGATATCCTCCAATCTGCCCCTTTTCCAGAAAGACTGACTTGCCATAGCCCCGCTCATAGAATGAGCTTGAAACTTCTGTAAATCAACACCAGCTAATTGCATAACACATTTCACCCATCTTGCAATCGTTGCACTGGTAAACGCTTTAATGGGTTTTACCAAGGAGATCAGAATTGGCCAGCACAATCAGGAAGAAGCTCGTACATCCTGGATTCATATTCGTTTATGCAGCTCAAAACACACAATTTTCTGCAAGAATCAAACTTTGGGTAAGATATGATGATGTTAGACATTGTTTTCATTCTCCTAATAATCTCTAAGGTTCCTCCAAAAGCATTGCATACTATGTTAGTTACCTTCAAAGCTTTAACATCAGACACTCGACGACAGGCTGTTAGACAGAGTAACGAAACCAGCTTCATAGAAACTTTTTTATTGTCCAGATCTCTACTACCAGACCAAGAGGAAAACTTACTTAGAACTAAATGTACATCCAACTGGGTATCATACCCAGGTGTTGGGGGTCTCCTCAACCATATACTCTTACGTACTCTACAGACCAGAACCTTTTTTCCTACGCTCCTGCCATTGATTTGATTGTGTCTTCCAGAAACTGCAAAGCCATACCAGTTTATCGTCCTGTAGCTATGGTCCCTATCAAACTGTTCTACCAGAAAATTCACCACCTCAACTATAGGAACCTTCAAAAGATCCAAATCCCTATCCAAGCACCAACGTACCCATGTTTTCAATAGTCCTTTATACCTATAGTATGTTCCTGCAGCCCAGGTCTACTCGAGGAGTTCCTCTACTCTTCCCAAAATCCCTGACACGTCTATAGATGTCCTGCGGTTCAAAGTCCCTGTCAGAGCCAGAGGATGTTCCTTTCCATCTGTATCTGTCAAAAGACCCTCAACGGCAGGAAGAAGAAAGAGAATGTTGCAAGCTAACTCCAAAGTTATTGACAACCACACGTGTGAAACCCAAAAGTGAGTTATCAGGACAAGGAAACATGTCTGAAGAACTCTCTGAATCATCGTGAATCATGGGAATGCATAAGCGTTGGTCCCCTTCCAGGTCTGAAGGAAGGCGTTCACAGCTAGAGCACCCGAGTCTGGCATCCAACTGTAACAATTTTTCACATGAAATGTCAACCTGCTCATAAAGAGTACTAAATCTAGTGGGCCTCAAATCTGACACAGTTTCCTAAAATGAGCCCAAGTCACTGAAATCCCTTAAAACCCTAGAATGCCAGTCCACAGACACATTTGCCTTTCCAGGCAAGTACTCTGCCTTTAAGCTTATCTTGTGCTCACAGCAAAACAGCCACAGCTTCTTGGCTAAGTTAGACAGGTCTGAAGGCTTTGCCCCTCCTAAGTGATTTATATAAGCTACCGCAGACACATTTTCCATCTTTAACAAAACGGCTATGCCTTGCAAAAAATGTTTGAAACTCATAAGGGCATAAAGCCCTGCAGTCAACTCAAAGTTATTGATGTGATGCAATTTTTCTCCATGAGACCAAAATCCCCCTGTGTTTAGTAACTCAAGCGTGCACCCAAACCATGTAAACTGAAAGGGAAACATCCAAACCATGTAAACTGAATGGGAAACATCCAAACATCGTCCTGCCATTCCACGTGTCCAGATTCTCAAGCTACCAGTTCAACTACAGCTAGGCTGCCTGATCTACAGCTACCTTGTATCTTTACCACAATCCTGCTCGAAGGGCCTTCACTTTCATTGTCTGCAAAGCACGGTTATGCAAGGAACCCGGAAAGATTGCCTGAATGCAGACTCAGAAGTCAAAGACTCCCATTTCATTACATACCTTGTCTCCATTCAGATTTTGTTGATCTTCTTTAAGGGCAGACGTATAACCACATTCACTGTGTGTATTGTAAAGCCTAAGAACTCCAGAGATCTGGAGTGGGTAATAATAGTTTTCTCCCTGTTTTATATGAAGCCAAAACTCTCTAAAAGTGACTTAACCTTATCCAGGCCCTTCAAAACCTGTGTCTGGTATTGGGACATGATGATCGCATGCACACCTCGCTCCTTGTGGTAGGAAGCTACTGCTTTCATCACTTTGGTATAGCACCACGGGGCCAATGAGAGACCAAAGAGAAATGCACGGAATTGGTAAAGGCGGCCCTACCATGTAAATTGAAGGTAGCACTGACACTCCCTGGTGCAATTTTAACTACCAATCCTTTTCTAACAACATATCCTTTAAGAGGTGGATTCATCCATCTTGAAGTGTCTGTATAAGAGGAATCTGTTTAGATCTCAAAGGTTTATTACAGGCCTCAACCCCTTGCCTTTCTTTTCTAGAGGGAAGGGTGTACTCACAAAAACCCTGCAGTCTAAGTAAACTTCTATAATGGCGCCTTTTTGCATCATATATTTTACCTCTTCTTCTACCACACTCTGATGTGGTCAAAACTTATTCTCTTTGGGTAACAGCTTGGAAGGGTTCATCAGTAAATCTATCTTGAAACTCTGGGCAGTCTCTAGCACCTAAGAGTCTTGTGTAAATGCTTCCCAGTCCTGGTTAAAAAGTCTGATGCGACCTCCCACTCTTCCCAGGAAAGAACTATTCATGAAATTGTTGTAAACATCATAGTAACTGGTTGATCCTTGTCCATTTGGCCTGTTCCCCTTTGTAAAGTGCAGATGTCCTCCATGGGGATAGAAGGTTGTGGTTACTATGGCTTGATATCCTCTGCCTCTTTGCCTGAAGCTTGAGAAGTGAGACATTTGGCACCTCGGCCAGAAGGAAGTCCCCTTCTGCCGCCCCGTCCAAAAACACCTGGGCTGATTCCCCTGCCCATGTTTGATTGGGCCTTGTCAAGGGCAGTAAATGTTGCCACGTACTTGCCAAGGGTTTTGATCATGTCCTCGCAGAAGAGGAGACCCTTGGGTTTCTGGGAGGATTCTCCCTCAGCAAGGTCTCCGAGTTTCAGATTAAATTCCATAAGTACTACTGTATGCTGCATGACATTCAGTCCAGCACTGGCATTTCCAAGACGGACCAAAGCCCTTTGGCTTCAGCCCCTTAGGTGGTTTATGTCTAATGGGAGCTCGTTGACATGTGCATCTTCAGTCATGTCGATGATCCTAGCTAGAGGTCCAAGTACGTCTAGGTGGCAGTCCTGACAAGCCTTAAGGGATCTCTAAAGCCCTCTCCTTGGGTCCCTCCCTAGCTTATAGAGGAAGACAATGATCTCCGGGACTAAGGGTAGGCTTAGGCACATTTTCTCATGTATTACAGGCCTTGAATATTCATCCGTTAGAATATAATGTGCATCTTTCTCAAGTGGTTTTCTAATCCATTGCTTGATGAACTTGCTCACATGGTCCAGGGGCCATCATTCAGCACTCAGGGGATGTTTAATGTTATGCAGGGTAAACATTTGTTCTCCCAATGGGTCTTTAACTACTTCCTTGGAGGTAGAAGGGGTTTTATCCTCGCTAAAGAGGTTATCATCATCAAATTCCCCTTGGGTAAAGTTTACTACGTATTTGTCTAAAGGTATTTTGCTCTCTTGCTCATTGTCTCCCAACTCAATCTCCTGAGTGCCCCTGAGGGCATGTAATTCTGTTGTGCTGATTCAGACACCTTTCATATTTGTGTCACATAGGACATCCATCCCCTTGGAGGATCTTAGACTAAACAATTTTTTCGAGGTGCATGGACCTCTCGTCTTCTTTGAGGTGCTTGCAGCACCCAATTTCTTAGGGGGTATAACTTCCCTTTCAATATTCTTTGTTTTGTGAACAAGGTAACACACACTTCTTGAAGGAACTGGAATTTATTAGTAGTACGGTATAGACCCCTGGGACACAACACTTTGACTTTTTCCTTCTTTTACCTCCTTTCTCTCCATATCCAACTCTCACCTCAAAATTGACCCGCAGTCAAACCCATCATCAGAACCCATAAATCTTTTTTTAGCCATAACCTGACCAAAGGTCTCATGCACACAGGTATGCATCTCATGCTGAATCAGTTTTTTTATTAGTTCCTCATTAACCTTTTCATGAGACAACTCAGTGCTCTCTGTCTCCTGATCTGTCATCGTTAGAGTAATGAGGGGAAGTACTTCCTAATAATGAGCAGTTCCTTAAAAAACATTAACCTTGTCTCATAATAAGGGGGAGACTTATTAATAATAAGGCTGTCAAAATAAGATAGAGGCTTATTATGTTTAACTAAAATTAAAATTATTGCTGTTAAAACAAGGCTTATTATTAGTTGATATCAAGGCAGCATTCATTTTAAATTTGATGCTTAAAGCTAATACACCATCTGAAAACAGAGTCAGGATGAAGAGAAGTAAAACCTGGCCAACAAACAGCTGGTCACGGAGACACTGCTGCTGTCACTGTGCCATCTTGCGGCCACTTAAACGTATTGGGATGCATAGAGAAAGCCCAATTGAAGATGGTGGCATGCTGTGTGCTGGGCCGTTGCTCAGCACTTTCCTTTAAACTCAACCTGACGTGCCATTGCCTGAGATGCCACTGGTGAATGTGGCCTACTGTGGAGCCTTCCTGTCAAATCCAGTTTTGTTGGAAGGCTCTCCATGGGGGCCACATTAATGAGAGTCGCAGCTCCCTTATTTGTCTGCACATGCACTGTGGGGCCAACGGTAGCCTGAGGTGATTAAAGGCAGCCTAGGCACTCCAGGTCCCGTGGGGAAGGAGTGGCGCGGAAGGGAAAAGCGCAGTACGCTCTGTGAGGTATGAAATCTTTTAAAATAAATATGCCCCTAGAAACAGGTGCCACATGAAGAGGGACATGCATAAATGGCTGCATTTCCGGGGCACACTGGTAGAAAAAAATGCTAATAAAGCAGAAACTGTAACATTAAAAGACGGGTGTTTCCATACATTGGAAACAGTAATAACAATACAAAATATACAGCAATACAATCACATAAGGCAAACTACAATAATAAAAAGCTAGTAACAGTCAATAAAGCTAGAAATGAAGGAACTTATCTGCAAGGAGTAGCATTTAAATGACGCAGATTGTTATGTGTGTGGACTTTTATGTAATGGATGTTCTATTCTGGAAACTTTTCTTTATGATGTAAAAGGTCTTTCAAGTGCTGTGTCGAGTGGCATTAAAGGAATAATGCATAATGGTAGCCTCTGGTCTTGTAATCAAATTCCCCCGATTTTGAGGGGTGAGCTACAAGACCTTTCCTGTGCTACTAGAGATGCTGTCAGATTTTGTACTGATTTTGCTACACATTTGTGACTTAGCATTTTTCTCGAGAGGGAACCGGACATTTTTACGTGCAAATCGTAAAACAGAAGTCTGAGCGCGCAAGTACGATCCGTACCGCCCGTCCGAATACACAACTGCATGTAAAAGGCCCCGTACTGAGCGAACGCAGTAGCACACATGTACACGGGTAAACTTGTGCCCGGATACGAGTAGTACAGACCCCCCTCCCCCCGCATATGTCAGCACCGTACCCCCGTATGTCAGCACCGTACCCTCCCTGTCCGCACTGTACCCCAGCCCCGTACCTGTACGCACCGTACCCCAGCCCTGTACATGTACGCACCGTACCCCAGGCCCGTACCCCAGCCCCGTACCTGTATGCACCGTACCCCAGGCCTGTAGTGCCTGTACACGCTGCACCACATGCCCGTACCCCAGCCCCGTACCTGTACGCACTGTGCCCCAGGCCCGTAGTGCCTGTACGCCCCGCACCCCATGCCTGTACCCAAGCCCCGTACCTGTATGAGCCGCACTCCAGGCCCGTACCCCAGCCCCGTACCCCAGCCCCGTGCATGTACGTGCTGCACCCTAGGCCCGTACCCCAGCCCCGTACCTGTACGCACCGCACCCTAGGCCCGTACCCCAGCCCCGTACCTGTACGCACCATACCCCAGGCCCGTACCCCAGCCCCATACCTGTACGCACTGTACCCCAGGCCCGTAGGGCCTGTACGCGCCACACCCCAGGCACATACCTCAGCCCCGCACCTGTACGCGCCGCACCACAACACCGTACCCCAGCACCCTCAAATGCATCTCAATGACTGACCTGGCACATCCAAACAGAGGCCCAAAATCACAACCACCTCTTATAACACACCCACCAAACTTTCAAACACAGCCACACCCACAAATGGACCAATAAAAAGGGCCCACACACACAACCCATGAGCCTTTGCAACAGACCCACTGCTGACAGACCCCACAGACAAACAACTGCACCTTACTTACACCTTAACTACACCTTAACTTACACACCTTCACACAACCTCCTTCACAAACACCCCCTCTTCACATTCACATACACACCGTCACATTCACACCCACACACCCACAACCATCCACACCCACACCCCACACCATGCCCACAGACAAGAATCCAAAGTTCACAAGGGCGGAGCTGGACCTCCTTGTCAACTAAGTCATCAGAATCGAGCCACAGCTGTTTGGAACATTGGTCAGACAGACCAGCATAGCCAAAAAAACTAGCCTGTGGCAGAGGATCGTCGATAAGGTGACTGCTGTTGCGCCCATCCGAAGGACCAGGCATGAATGCCAAGCCAGGTGGTACGATCTGCGCAGGGCAGTCAAGAGGAAAATGAACGAGGAATACGCCCAGAGTAACATCACTGGAGGTGGGCTGCCCCGCAGACCCGTACATTACCATCCCTGGGAGGAGAAGGTGATGGCCATGCTTCCGCCAGTGGGAGTACACGGAGTCGAAGGAGTCGCAGAGCCTGGTGAGTACACAAACAACTCACGTAACATGGGGGAATGGCATCCACACCACAAATACACCAAATGCATGCAACTTCCCCCAAGCACTCACCGCACACAACCACACTCAAAAAACACGCTCATGCCACTAACGTCTCCATGCCCCATTCACTAATAAAGGCAATGCCATGTCCCAGGCCACACCAACCACAAACCCAAGACTGGATGTCTGGGATGCTGGGAGGGTGGGGCTCACACTACACATTGTGCAACTCAGAAGCAGACACCAATGCCCTCAGCCCAAATGGCCTAGGTACATACCCATGCACCATGCCCAATGCACAGGGACTGGCAAAGTACGTACAAGGTAGCTGACACTTGGCCCTGCTGCTGTATGCAGCACAAGGCCCTCCTGTGACCACTGTACACTCAAACACCAACTCCACAAGCTCAGATATCTAGCACAGGAACTCACACTCACTGTCATGTCAGCATGCACCATGAGGGGACAGACACATCACCTGGGAGACCCAATGACAAATCACACTACACCCAACAGCAGGCCCGGTCACACACCCCCCCTTACACAAGCACACACCCCCGGGGCAGGCAACGGATTTACCCACTCTCACAATGGACATGTGACACAACAAGACCAATCCATAGCCAAATAAGCATCCTAGCCAAAATTCTACTGGTCAAACACTCAGGAGAACATATCAATCTGTCCCCCGCAACATACCCATCCCCAAGTGTACATTGAGAGGAATGCTAGGCACATCCAACTACCTGGAGGAACTGTGACAACTTGAATATGTATGAAACATGGATGTGGCATGAAACAGCATTAACACTGTCTCTCTCTCACACACAGGGCAACATCATGGACCTCCCCCCAACAATGGGGGGAACAATCACAGTCCCAGGCTCAGCGTGAAGATGATCCCACGGGCCCCTCTGGTGCCCAAGCCCCTGCAGCACCTGCGTCAGGTACATCTGTGCCAACCCCCACCCCCATTACTACAACATCCCAGGAGACACCCAAGAGCCCTGCTCGCACTGAACAACAGAGCCAGTCTGACCAGGAGGGACAAGGTTCTCCGGGCACCCAGGAGGAGGCAGACAACCCCGCAAATGCCATCCCTCAGGGGTCCCGTAGACCCGATGTGCCCACAACGGCAGGCCAGGCTCGTGTGGGCAGGGGTGGTGGGAGTGGAGGCAGGCGGAGGCGCGAACCTGACCAGCCAGCTGAGGGAACCGGTATGTCACACATACGCCACATCCTGGACACATACCGGCGTGACACCAGGGGCATCAGCCAGGTAGTGGCGAGCCTCACAGAGATGAAGGGGACCCTTGACGAGATGAAGAACCTGCAGGCCGAGCAACATGCCAGTCAACAACAACACCAAGGACGGATGGAGGCAAGACTGGCTGAGCTCCTGGCGGTGCAAACGGACATGAGCCGCTCACTCCGTCGGATCGCCGACAACATGGGCAACCCTCCCTGTGCCACCTGGCAAAGACCACCACCAGCAACAGGGAGGGAGGAGGAGGAGGATTCGTCTGACGGAGCATCACAAGCATCGTCAAGGCCTGCATCTGAGGGTTCCCCCAGGAAGGTGGGTCATTCACGGAAAAGACCGTGAGAGTCAGAGGACCATCCACATCTCCCAGGTCACCTGGCCTGGCACCTGGCCCCCTGGCGCAACAGCAGCACCTCATCCAATGACATTCTCTGCCACATGGACTTGCTGGTCACAGTCTGACCAATGATGACCAACACTGTGGTTTGGACTCTGATGACTTCCAAAGCAAAGGATCCCATCTCCCCCTGTGAACTTTGGATTCTATGCACCCGGTAGAGCACATTAGTTTATCTACCAAAACACGTACCCCACCGTAAATAAAAACTTTATTTTTTCATGAGATGTTGCTGTCATTTTGCATTAGTCCACAACATATGTGTGTGTAAATGTCAAACCATGCCTGAGTGTTGAACTAACTCCACCCATCCATACCCTGGGATCTGAGTCTGGTACAGGACACACATGGGTCACAATGTATCATTCAATGCAGACATGGAGCACAATACTCACCTGTGATGTCCTCAAGCTGCTGAGGGGGCGCTTGCAATAGTGTGCGGACAGACCTATTTGGAAGAGTATCATTAAGGCACAGAGGTCATGGCTCATGTGGAGGTTCCCGGGGAGGGAGTCCCAGGTATGTGTGGCCAGGTGGGAGGAGTATGTCCTGCATGCTGGAGTAAGGTGGATGTGAAGAATGGTGTCCAGGGCAAGGTTGGATGCACGGAGATGGCCCAACGGGGTCTCGGATGACAGTGGTACAAGGTTGGTTTTGGTTTGGGGTTGTGGCCTGCCTCCTGAGTGTGGGTGTGTAGTGTGAAGGTCATCCTGCAGCAGACAGTGATCCATTGCTGCTATCTCTGCTGGACGTTGATGTGGCTCGTGCGCCGGATGTTGAAGCTGAGGTGTGCAGATGCACCCTGGATGTGGACAAGTCTCCCGGGAGTTTGGATGTGCCTGCTCCGTAGAGAGCAGGGCAGTATTTGACACGGATGTTGTCGTGGACCTGGGGGATGGTCCGTCTTTCCTTGGAGTGGATCTATCTGGGGATCATGTGCATAATGCAGACGGTGTTGCAGTCTGAGGCACAGATGCTGGTGATTACCATGGCAAATGTGAGCAAGCAATCCATGATGCACACCATCTTGGGTGCGTGGACACTGGGTGCTAGTGCAGGGCTCTTGCGGGTGGGACACAAGCAGTTGACCCAGCTGTAAGGGGACAATTCTCAGATGTTGACCTCAGTCCTGTACAAGTCCAGCCTCAGGTGGCTGATGTTCAGCCATTCATCAATGGATGTCATGCATTCTTGAATATTAGAACTGGCAATGTCTGCATCCTTGGTGAGGGTGAGGAGCACCTGGCTGTCAATGGCATACAAGCTGATAATGAGGTGCTGTGCGCATGTGATGGTGGAGAGGGGGGTCTTGGACACATTGTAGAGTGACACGCTGAGAGATGATACCTGTGCCATGTGCCTGACGACGACACCATACTACATGCAGAAGCCTTGAGTCCCACTCCCATGGCCTTGCTGGGTACAGAGCCGGTGGGGAGTAGGAGGGATATGACCTGGTTGGTGTGACAGGGCCTGGAAGGCGTGGCAGCACTGTGTAGGCAGATGGAGTTGCACACTCATCATGCAAAGGTGTTGTGTGTGCGCTTAGTGTATGCCTGAGAGCAGGCGGTAGATTTGTGGATGGACCTTGCTTGGAGGGTGGCTGCAACATCAGACTGTAATGTGATGTGGGTCATGCAAGGACCTGAGGGTCGTGCAATGTGCACATTGCATGTGCAGACGGTCCAGCCTTTGGCACCGCGTGGCCGCAACTGTGGCCCAGACGAGCTGATGACAGCCAAATGAATGGGTTGAGGGAGGCAGGGAGGAGCATCTTTGATGTGTGTGTGTTGCCAAATCCGGAAACTTCGTGTGCCCTTGCTGCAGGGGCTGCAACAGCAGGCGGCATGTCCTGGAAACTATGCCACAAGTTCCACACAAAGACTAGGATGTCAGAAAGGACAACTGCAACAGCTGTATGTAAAGGAAGGAGTGTCCGGTTTTCCATGGCACACCCAGAGACAATAGATTCACAATCACCAAAGATGACTAACACCGAAACTGAATGCCGAGCTGCGCACAGGAAACACACCCTCAGCATGTGTTGATGGCCCGTTGTGGGGACCAACATGCCAAAACACATACACAGCCATGGACTTCATGAACAATAGAGAATCAAATACATGAAGAACAGCATGCATGTTGCTAATCTACACATAGACTCATATGCACAATCTTTGACAACTATGCCAGAGATACTTCATGCACAGTGGCAAGAGACCTGTATTGACAGAGATGAGGCACCTTGGAGGGTGAGGTACCCCTTTATTACTCAGGCTCCCACCTATGGAAATGCATCAATATGAACAGACTCACAGGTCTTTTTTTATGAATATGTGGGACATACACTGGACACCCCCTTAACACCACAGATGCTGTAAATCCATTGAACTGGCACACAAGTGAAGGGGGTGAGCCAAACACCCCCTGCTGCACATGGAGAGGCTGCAATTCCCCATTGAGCCTCTTATGGGGATGTCCCACACTATGTCCACCCGTAGCATCCCGTAGGTTTCAGAGGGAAGTTTTACACACATTGATGCCTTCATCACAATCCACAATCCCATTACAGATGACTGTCACGAAATGTGACTATCAATTCATGTGAGTCATGCTACATGTCATGTGCCCCATGGTGAGTCGACATGTATGCATAGTAACAAAACCTGCACAGGAGCAGTGCCCACACATTACAAACAACTACCACACCCAAAATGCCTTGCTGCAATCCTTACCCAAAGGAGACTTTTCACCATGTCCGTGCATGTAACGCTGATTCTGCACACGTTGCAATACTCATGAGGAATAGCAGGAGCACAACGATGCCACGAGCAGACAGCATGCACAACTACCTGGGGATGACAGACACACAAGAAGTCAGGAAAAAGATAGTCATCCGCATGCATGGTCATGTACTCTACATGAATAAGGTTGACACCATGCTAGTTGAAAATTGAGTGTGTTAGCTAAAATGTGTGGAATGACATCATCACTCGAGTGACACATCAGAACACACCTCTAAGTCACTTAGCATACAGTCAGCTGGACACACACATTGCAACACATGCCACACAAGGCTCCAAGCGTGCACACTCAGACCCAGGGACTCACCATTATGAGAAGAAGTTGCGTATGAGCTGACTCCGGATGGCCTCCTCCTCCTCCTCACTTGCCTCGTGACCAAGGCCTTCATCCTCCACGGGTGGATGTTCCTGCTCATCGGGATCCAGGATGAGTGGCACAGCTTTCTCCACTGCCATGTTGTGCAGCATGCAGCACACAAGGAAGATTTTGCAGACCTTCACCGGTGCATATGGGAGTTACCTGCCTGTCTTGTGGAGGCACCGGAATCGGCTCTTCAGGAGGCCAAACATCCTCTCAATCACTCACCTGGTCTGCCCATGGGCGTTGTTGTAACGGTGATCTGCAGCTGTTCTGGGGTTGCGGAGATGTGTCTTCAGCCATGGCATGTTGGGATAGCCAGAGTCCCCTACATGGAAACATCATGTAAAGAAGTGGGTCAGGAGATGCCATAACATACAAAGATACCGCTAAATACAGGACAAACAGAGTATACCCACCAACAAGACATGCTCATTCGTTGTGCAGCCGCAGCATCATTTCTGGCACCCTGCTACACCTCATGATGTAGGCATCGTGTGCTGACCCTGGAAAACGTGCACAGACATGGGAAATCAGCATGTTAGGTAGACACACCACAAGGGCATTAATGGAGTGATAATGTTTTCGGTTTTGAATGGCTACCTCCTGTGCCTGTGGTGGTACCAAAGCCACATGTGTCCCATCAATGGACCCAATTACATGGGGCATCCCTCCCAGGGCATAGAACTCACCCTTGATACCTGTCAACTGCTCACGAGTTGGAAAATGGATGAATTCATCCAGGTGCTCCAACATGGCTTCTAAAACATCATGCAGGACTCGGCTAAACATGGTCTGGGACATGCCACCCACATCAGCTATGGTGAATTGAAACATACCGGTGGCAAAAAAATGTAGGGCTGCCATCAACTTCATCTTGGGGGTCAGCGCAGTAGGATAACTGTGTCGCAGTTGGAGCCTGTTTGTCAGGTCCTCAATTAACTGTTGGGTGAATCTGTAACGGTGTATGCAGTCATGTTCCCTCATGGCACCCAAGTCTGGCATTGGTAGGGGGAGAGGCTGTGCCCTGCAGAAATTTGGAAGGAATAACGAAGATTGAGTACATTACAACACCAATGTCAATGAACTGAGCACATGTTCAGGGGCTAATACACATCTGCAAAATACAGAGTCTGGTCTGTGCAATACATCCAGGACACTTATGCCAGCCAGGTGATACTTCTACGAAGAGCCAGCTACAAACATTGATTGTCAAGGTCTACATGATATGCCATGAAACTAGCTGTGGCCCAGTGTAAGTGAACAGCTAGACACATTACAGGAGTGACATACATCCACATATCTGCATTAGAAGGATGTTATCTCATTCAGACAGCTTGCGGCAAACTAGACGCACAGGTCACATGTCATTTTTAAAGTACAGATCACCCACATTGCCATGAAGGGGTACATGTCAAAACTGATAACACAGACATTGAGAAAACGCAGATATGTCCTCAGGTCGAAATACCATGTTCGATGCATACAGACACACGTTACGTGGGATTCCACATGTGGCATGGTGTGCGTAATTGTGTGAAATGCCCATCTACACACAGACACATGTTGGATGCAGCAACAGCAGATGCAGTTGACGGAACACCAACAGCAAGCTCATGGGAACACATGACACTCACATGACATAGTCACATTGTGGCACGATGGTAGTTAGATGTCAGGTGTAATTATCCATGTACCTGGCATCAGGGGACAGTTGCGGGTGTTGGGGACTGTGCCATACCACTGATGCAGTGCTTGACACGTTTGTACTACATGCAGACATGTGCAAAGTGTGAAGGGGAAGTGTGCAACATAGTGCCCCATCACACATGACATGTGTACACAGGTCACCACACATCTATTGTGCTAACACATGAGGAGACATGTGCCACATCACTGCCTGACAAACCTAGGCCCTGCACATGAAGGACTGCACTGACAATGACTTGATATACAGCCTTGTGCGAGTCTGACACCTCCATTCCTTTCGTGTGCGCCTCCTATCACCAGTGAAAGCTGTGAAACGCACCGTACACACGCTCTGAGGGCGTGTGTACGGTCGTATCACTATATTGGGTTTGGGTAGGAGTACGCGTGTGTGTACAGACCGTACACATGTACGTGTACGACTAGTGGGTACACGTACGTGTACTACGGTAGTACGCGTACGTGTACGACCAGTGTACACCTAGGTGTACACACTGGTCGTACACGTACGTGTACACACTGGTCCTAGCCCCATAGTAGTGTTGCCGTAGGTGTACGCTATAGTGATACGGCCCGTACACGCGTATGTACGGGTCGTATCACTATGGCGTACACCTACGGCAACACTACTATAGGGATACGACCTGTACACGCGCGTGTACGGGTCGTATCACTATGGCGTACACCTACGCCAACACTACTATAGGGATACGACCCCTAAACGCATGTGTATGGGTCGTATCACTATGGAATGCATCTACGGCAACACTACTATAGGGATACGACCCGTACACGCGCGTGTACGGGCCGTATCACTATAGTAGTGGTGCCCTAGGGGTACGGGTGAAACGCACCGTACCTGTGTGTGGATTTGAAAATTACAATGGGGACACATAAGGGACAAGTATTAGGGCCTAAATGCATGCTGGTTTTCATGGATACCGAGTTTCAAGATCAAAATTTTCCATCATGTGGGCTGGAAAAAGCAGTTGGCCACATTATACATTGTTGCAAAGTGGTTGTTGACTTGACATGCTGCTGCAAATTTGAAAGATGCTAATGCTGTCACTGGTGTATGTTTAAAGGGATTGGAGGAAACGTAGGATGCAAATGAGTCTGACCAATCACTCTGTACTCCTGTAAATGAAATAGGCCAGCAAGGCAGATATAAGTCAGGCAGAACCCATGAGAGGGCAATTGCCTGCACAACATGTCAGTCGACACCACTGCTGCTGTCTTGTCTTCCTCTGGCACCATGCCAAGGTCTGTGGAGAGGGCCCAGCCATTCACACAGGAAGAGAATGAGGTGTTGCTGGACGTCATCCTCCCACAGTACCCCAGCCTGTATGGCAGGGGAGCAGGTGAGTGCTGACTCCACTACCTTTGACTGTGCCCCTTTTTTTGTGACTGTCACTTCTGGCATTGTGTCCAGGTGTGACAGACATGCAATGTTGTTTAGAGTGGGTCCCAGTGAGGGGGGAATGGCTTATGTCTCTCATGCAGAGCATGATGTGGTTCATGTGTGCACTCCTCACTTGCATTGTGGTTACTGTGACATTCACTGCATGGTGCATGGCACATTCAGCGTGGCTAATCCTCTTGGGCATTCTTGTTCTATAGTCCTGAGGTGAATCAGTGGTCACCCTGGTGTGACACGTGACTGTACCCACAGATGTGTGTGAGTTGAGTGGAGCTGTGGTGAGAGTGTCCAAATGATGTGTACGCCCCCTGGACATTGATGTGTGTGAATGTTCCTTGTCATGTGGGTGAGTGTCTATGTGGAGTGTTGCACCACATCTGCATGGAAGAGGCAACTGCTCTACTGTTTCTTTCACAGTGAACAAGAGGTGGCATGCCTTCGTAGTCTGGCTGTGCTCCACTGTTCACAAACACTAGCTTCTCAGTATAATTGGATATCGAGTTATTTGCTGTTGTGTCCTGATGTTCATTTTTTCAGGTAGCATGGTGGGTGAACCAACTGGGGAGTGCATGGCTTACATATGTGCGGAGTATTCTATATGTTACTCATGATGCATTTCCTGATATGCACTGTGACCTATTTTATTTGGACTCATGTGTCAGATGTACACAGGTGACTGATTATTTCATGTCCCTTCACCTTGCACACAGCATCATCGGGGGACACCGAGGGAGACACCTGCACGGACCAGGAGGAGGGATCGAGCACCGGTGCCACCACTGTTGGGAAGTCGGCGGAATCAAGTGGCATGGAGGGCGAGGGGAGTCAGGTGGAGGACCTGTCTAGTACCAACACCGACTACGACGTGGACTGGTCCGAGGCTAAGCTCCCTGAGGGGGCGGAGGCTGCTCCAACAGCTCGCAGCAGCACTACAACTGTCACCGCCCCCTCCATTCCCATCACCGCCCTCCCACTTGCTCGGGTCCCTTCTGTCCGTGTAGGGCAACAACATGTCTCCTTCGTGCCAGGCACCGCACCCCCTGCCCCTGTCTCCCCTGCTGCCCTCACTGCCGAGACTGTGGACATTCAGCGGCAGTTGCAGGTTGGGCAGACATCGATCCTGACTGTCTTCCATGGCCACACCAGACTGCTGACACAGATGGTGTCGTACATGGAGGGCATGTCATCAGCGATGTCTGACCAATAGGTGTTGCTGAGGTCCATGGACTCGTCACTGACGGCAGCAGTGAGTCTCCTGCAGCGCTTCGTCCCCCCCTACCCTGCACCATCCACACTTCCCACTCCCATGCCTGTCCCAAGCATACACAGACATTCCCAGCCATGCACCCCACCAGACACAGGCAGCACACCAACAGGGAAGGCCAAGCGCACACCTCCTGTCACCCACACTCAGGGAGAAGAAGGCACACCCACTGGGTCTAGGGCACACAGGCAGACATGCAGCCACAGTCCAAATCCGCATGCCTCAGTCCCCAGTCCCTCCAATGTCACTCCCCTTGGCTCCCCTGCCCCACAGAAGGAGACATACTTGGCTGTGCTGGGCCTCAGCCCCACTGGTTCACCATCATGCAAACGGGCAAGGCACTCCACGGGTATGGGAGTTGAGTCCCCCCCGTCCACCACCTCCCCCAGAAGCGCTGCAACCCATCCCTCTGACCCCCCCCCCTCCTTGGGGCCTGTGGTTCCTTCGGGTGCAGGGGAGACGCTGGACGAGCTTGCGGACATGTGCAGCGCCATGCTAACCGCCACCTTTGGCGCTGCCACACCCCCTGTGGTGGAGTCGTCTGTCCCTGCACCCACAACACCTACCCTTCCCCCTCCTGTCCCTGCGGTGCCTGGTCCTTCCCCACATGATCCCCCCCCCAGTCGCTGAACCAGAGGTTTAGTATGTGCAGCCAAGCTCGGGGAGACGCGTGGACATGTGTCCCCCCCCCCGAGGACTTCGCATCTGGACTGGCCTATGGCCTTTGTAAATATTGTCCTTTTATACCTTTTAATATAATGCTGAATAAAGCATTTTGTTTTTCCTTTGACCACGATTGACCACGATTGGTTTTCAGGTATTGATGTTGGTGCTGATGCTCCATGAGTTGGGGTGGTGATCATGTGTTAGGTGTCTGGGGAATGTTGTAGTCTGCTGCTCATGGGGTGGACCCTGGTATCTGCGTGCCATCACAAGGTATCAGAAAATAATCTTTGGTTATGTATGCTCTTTGTGTTTGGAGACGTTGTCCCAAGGAGTGTTCCTTCCTCTGTGGCACCTGACATCTTCCCTGCAGGGAGTTGCACAATTGTTGTGCTGAACCTGTGTCTACATTTCCTTTGTGGGTGATGGATCCCTTCAACTATGGCCATGCCTGCTCATCAATGTCTCCGGCTGCATCGTCTGTGCCATCCTTGGTTGTCACTGTACTTGTGTATAGAGTAGGCCTGGGTGGCAAATTCCGTTCCGCTCGCGGAATTTGCGGAATTTCGGTAATTTCGCGTTCCGCGGAGAACGCAAAATTGCCCAAAAAATCTGCTTTCCGCGACTTCGCGAAATTTTTTCCTGTTCGCGTTCTCAAAATGCGTCTTCGCAAGATATTTCTCCCCGAGCACGCAACAGCTACTTTGAACAGGAAAAAAGCATCGGGAACAAGCAATTCCGCGTGTTCGCGGAATTTCTGCTTGTTCGCGGAGATTTTATACCGTTTCGCAGAGATTTGCGTAACGCGATTCCGCAAATTCCGCCCACCCCTAGTATAGAGTATGTTGCCATGCCTTCATGTAGAAATTGTCCCTTTTCCGCACTATGCATGTGTGTACTCACAGCCTGGCGCACATATGGTACTTGTTCTGCAGGGTATTTGTTCACCTGACTCCCAATTGTGGGCATTGTATCTGTGGGAAGTCCTCCCTATTCCTTCCATGGGAGAAAACAACTTGGTGGCTGTCCCAGCACCTGTACATTCCTATCAGTCCTGGAATGTGCGTGACAGTGTGTGTTCCCTTTGGCTCTCTTAGTTTAGTAGGCTTTAACATAACTAAACAGTCTTGTGACATGATCTCAGTGTGTGTATTGTGCTGCATCCGCCAGGGGTGGGTATGCATGTGTCATTTGTCCTCACACCCACATGTGGTGTGTCATGCAGTGGGGGAAAGACATACATCCTCATGGGAGTGAGACACTGCTGTCAGTGATGTGTTGTTATCGCACTCTCAACATAGTCGCACATTGGGGATGCGTTCATACACCCATGGAGTTGTGGTTATCTGAGGATGATGTACACACCCCCATTTCTCTGTCCACTGCTGGTAATGATATGCACCCACCCCTCATATGTCTGGGCACTGCTGGGAGTGATATGCACCCACTCCTCATATGTCTGGACACTGCTGGGAGTCCTCTGCACCCACCCCTCATATGTCTGGACACTGCTGGGAGTCCTTTGCACCCACCCCTCATATGTCTGTCCACTGCTGGGAAAACTCTGCACCCACCCCTCATACGTCTCTGTCTACTGCTGGTAGTGATATGCACCCACTCCTCATGTGTCTGGACACTGCTGAGAGTCCTCTGCACCCACCCCTCATATGTCTGGACACTGCTGGTAGTCCTCTGCACCCACCCCTCGTATGTTTGGACACTGCTGAGAGTCCTCTGCACCCACCCCTCATATGTCTGGACACTGCTGGTAGTCCTCTGCACCCACCCCTCATATGTCTGGGCACTGCTGGGATTGATATGCACGCACCCCTCATATGTCTGGGCACTGCTGGGAGTGATATGCACCCACTCCTCATATGTCTGGACACTGCTGGGAGTCCTCTGCACCCACCCCTCATATGTCTGGACACTGCTGGTAGTCATCTGCACCCACCCCTCATATGTCAGGACACTGCTGGTAGTCCTCTGCACCCACCCCTCATATGTCTGGGCACTGCTGGTAGTCCTCTGCACCCACCCCTCATATGTCTGGGCACTGCTGGTAGTGATATGCACCCACCCCTCATATGTCTGGGCACTGCTGGGAGTGATATGCACCCACCCCTCATATGGCTGGGCACTGCTGGGAGTGATATGCACCCACTCCTCATATGTCTGGGCACTGCTGGGAGTCCTCTGCACCCACTCCTCATATGTCTGGACACTGCTGGGAGTCCTCTGCACCCAGCCCTCATATGTCTGGACACTGCTGGGAGTCCTCTGCACCCACCCCTCATATGTCTGGAAACTGCTGGGAGTCCTCTGCACCCACCCCTCATATGTCTGGACACTGCTGGGAGTCCTCTGCAGCCACCCACCCACCCACCCCCTTGGTGCAGTACACTGCTGCCCTGGCCATACACCCCCCCAAATTTACTGCTAATATGCTGCACCAGGCCGTAGTCCGACATTTGTGGCGTGTGTACGCCTTGTATCCATAATGTACTGGTGCAATAGGGGTACGGGTGAGACGGACTGTACCCCTGCATTCATAGGGTCTGTACGGTCCGTACCACGGTGCCCCTACATCACCATGACAATGGTGGTACGGACCGTACCCACGCTCTGAGGGCATGGGTACGGGCCGTACCACGCGTACCCCTACGTCACCACCACAATGGTGGTACGGACTGTACCCACGCTCTGGGGGGCATGGGTACGGCCCGTACCACCATTGTAGTGGTGACGTAGGGGTACGCGCGGTACGGATCATACCCACGCTCTGAGGGCATGGGTATGGGCCGCACCACACGTACCCCTACGTCACCACTACAATGGTGGTATGGACCGTACACACGCTCTGGGGGGTGTGGGTACGGTCCGTACCACCTTTGTAGTGGTGACATAGGGGTACGCATGGTACAGCCCGTACCCACGCCCCCCAGAGCGTGTGTACGGTCTGTACCACCATTGTAGTGGTGACGTAGGGGTACGCGTGGTACGGACCGTACCCACGCTCTGAGGGCATGGGTACGGGCCATACCACGTGTACCCCTACGTCGCCACTACAATGGTGGTACGGACCGTACACACGCTCTGGGGGGCGTGGGTACGGGCCGTACCACCATTGTAGTGGTGACGGGTACGCGTCCACGTCCACTTCCGTTGTGGCGGTACGTGGGATTGGGGGCCACGCCCCCTGAAGAGACCAGACCATGGAGGTAATTTATGTGCAGGATATATATGTTTTACATTGGGTGGGGGTTATGCTTCCTGCCCCTCGCCCCCCCCTCCTTTGCCCCTGGGTGTTGTTCTGACCTTCTGCGGCGTCTGAGTCAGTTTCTGTACACCAGGTCATAGGCTAGGAGGGCCGGGATGACACGTAGGATGGGGTACATGGCTGTCCGTCGCATACCGGTGCTCCTTCTTCGCGTCGTCCTCAATTTCCCGGGAGTTTTTGGCTGCCGTAAAAAATGAGCGGTGCGGAGTGACGTGGGCACGGATCGTACTTGCTGGTCCGTAAAACGCTGCCTGACTCCGTCCGGACGTGGAATTGTGGGTATTTTTTAGCCGGTCGGTGTTTTGTACGACTCGTACGGAAATGGTATTTCTGTACGAATCTTACTTGTGGGTTTGTAAGGTGGTTTTCCCGGGTACGAGTCGGACGGAGAATCCGCTCCGTACGACCATTCGTACCTGGGTTTTACAGGATCGGAATCGGCACCCTAATGTTGTAATTTTTCTATACTGATGGTCTTAAAGTAAAAAGATTTCTATATAACCCTTTGGTTTCTGCATTTAATTATTTTGTATTTTACCTTTAAATCAGTTGGGGTAAATCTTCTTAAATTTTCTAATTCTGCCCTATAATTCACTTTTTGAGCAGGTTCTTTCTTATTTGATTATGTTTTTGATATACTGATTTTGTACCTTATATTGGGTCACGTTGGTTCAAGAACCACTGTCCTCGATCAGCCCAACCCATGGGTGTGCTTTTGAGGTGTAAGATTTTAGAGGTACAGCACGCTCACATGGTTGATGAGAACACCTGTTATTTGCTATGCTTCCTAAGTGAGGAACTGTGCTAATAAACTACACACATCACACTCAATTTAGAGACAATAAAAATTCAAACCTACTTTAATTGTAAAAACTGATTTTCTTTGCACTAGAGGAGATAGGTAGACCAGGCTTCACTGTCAATAAGTGTGATTCCTGTTAAAGGGATGGTAAATGGTTCCAAATATGAATAGTTTGAAAAGAGCAAAGGCAAAAATAAAAGAAAGAAGTAGCCAACTTCGAGGTGTTTTAGCTTGTAGGAAAACATTGGGATATCCACAGTGATAATCCGGTCTGACAATTGTGAATGAGAAGCTTTAATGGTAAATTGTTGCCGCTAGGTTAATTAAATGTTACTGCTAACGTCAGGGGCAGCAATATAATAAACAACCATGCATGCAAATCTCATTGTGGAATGGTTCTTGGCAAAAGTGTGCACCTTTAGATGTCTTGCCAATGCACAAATCAGCAAAATGAAAATGTATCAATTAGCTGGTAAATGAGCTGTAACAAGATTTCAGTCTATAACTGGAAGAAAGCATAAAGTGGCATGTTATCTGTTTATCAACCTGACTGTTTGGAGTGGACATGATTGTTAGAAATGTCACATGGCCAATATAGTCATAGAAATTCTTGAAATGATTTCATTTTAATTTGCTTTCCTTCTGACGTTAAGTAGCAATGGGCCTTTTTATGAGATTGTCACGCAGTGCAGCGTAGTAAGTCACCTTATGACACTGCACTGCATGACATAGAAAGAGCAGGATTGTACAATATTTAGGGCAATACAGCACATTCCCCCCATTTCGCCCATGCTGACACACTTTTTGCAGCCTAGCCCCAACGCCTGTGTTGCATGCAGGATTGTTTATGTGCTGGAAGGGACACCTTCCGGCACAAAAACAATCCTGAGAGGCCCATTCCTCCATATATGAATTCAGCACACATAGAAAGAGGAAGAAAAAAGGAAAAATAAAGATATTTCTCCTTGTTACACCAAATATATAAAACAAATTGGATATAATTGGATATACATATCAATGACCTTCCTCCACTGTCACAAACGGGGGGCACACTGGGGAGGTTATTCAGGACAATTTATTGTTTCACCACACAACCACAACACAGGACAGACGTGTTTCGGCTTGCACCTTCCTAAATGTCTGTGTGGTTTAAAAAAACAAACTTATTTAAAGAAAATATACCGTCAACATAAGAGAAGGAAGCAGTCAAAATAATTCAATGACATAGAAGATGTCCTCTTCTAGTCCATGTACTCAGTGATTATATTTCGGCCATCTTGGAGTGGTGTAGTTAAAGTTCATGTTATGAGGCAGTGAATATATATAACATCATCCATAACGTGAACAAGGAAATCAATGTATTTAAAGAGCTCATTTGTTCACACAAATCATTGGATAAGATTATTAAGCCCTGAATGGGCATACAATCTATATATGGCATTTCAATTCATGATTCAACTCTAAAATTGTCTCCTGTAATTAAGCCTTGGATGGGCACATGGTTTATTTAAGACATCCTAGTTTAGTGGAAAGTTAAAATCAGCCATAATAGTTTCAATCATTATCCCTGCAAAGTACATTTTAACGAAATATCCTAAACTATTTCACCACTCATACTTGCTCACCTACTATTGGCTCCTGACCGTCTCATTTATGGAATGTGAACCCATAATTCATCTTCATTATTCAAGCCTTGTGGGGCTTTGTTTTGTAGTTCAACAATATACTTGGACTGTAGTTTAGGGGTGGGCGGAATTTGAGTAGTCGCATTTACGCAAATCTCCGCGAAATTGCCACAAATCTCGGCGAGCATGCGGAATCTCAGCAAATTCACGGAAATGCTTGTCTCGCCCGTTCGCGATGTGTTTTTGCGTGCTCGCGGGAAAATATATTGCTAACTTGCCCATGCGGTCACTAATGGGTGTGGCCATCTTGTTTTTCACTTGTCCCGCCCGCTCGTGATGGTTATTTCCTGTTCCGGGTCACGTATTGCATGCTCGCGATGCTTATTTCCTGTTCCGAGTCGCGTACTGCATGCTCCCGACCATTCGCAATAAGTATTTCCTGTTCAAAAACGCATATTACGTGTTCGCGACGCTTATTGCGTTTTCGGGAGGGAAATATCACGCGAACTTGCCCACGCGGTCGCAATGGGCGCGTCCATCTTGTTTTTCACTCTATTGTTATGTTTCTGGGCCTGCTTTTCAATCCTCCCTCTATCTTTTCAATCCTTTATTTCTGGAAACTTTTTTGGATCTTTTTTTATTTATTATCCATCTCTCTATTTTCCTGATTCTATATTTTGAGTTTTTTTCAACTTTTGTGCATTTTTCACTACTTTTTCACTCTTTTTCTATTAACTGCTTTTTTCATTTCTTGTACTTACTTTTTTCATTCCTACCTTTTCTTTTCCACCCCCTGTCCTACTACTACCCAGAACCATGGCAAAGGGCCGCGCCAACACAGGGTGCAGCCACGGGCCGAGGTGGCCGCACTGGTTTTTTTTGTGCAGCGCCACCTCCCCTTAACCCTGGCAGGAGGCGGCAGGCCTGGGTCAAGGTACAGGCTCCAGGAGCATCGGCAGCATTGGGGAAAGGTGCGCCTGGCAGAGTTTCGCTGCTCTGGTGTCTGGCGCATCCAAAACCAGTTGACGCACCGGTGGTCTGATATCCTGGGCGGGGAGCAGGACCTGCTGGACCTGCTAGGAGTGGAGGTCCCGGGGCTTGGTGAGTAGCTATTTAATATTACTACTTTGTGCCTGTTCTCCTGCTCTGTGTTATATATTGCGAATATATATATTTTTTCCGACCAGCTAGAATGCTGCTGCTACATTGCAGGTAAATTACGTTTAAAAATCTTCTGTGATTGGTTTTCAAAAAACCTTTATTAAGGGCAAAAAGCATTAAACACAGCATAATGCCTACATCCCTGAGTGGGTCGGCAATGCAAAATAGCATGTTAGTTGTCATGTAGGGTGCAGAGGGGATACACAGCAAGCTGCCTACAACCAGTGGGCCGGCTGCTTAGAGTGGTATGAGGTAGACTAGCATTGATAAGCAATCTTGAATCAATGAGCTTCTAGATAACAACAACAAACAATAGAAGAACAGTACCACTTTTATGCCTTCTGTGGGTAAAAACATGCCGATGTGTATAAACGCATTGTGCTCCTTGAGGTGTGGAGTAGGGGTATGCGGAGGTCCATTTTCTCCCTTACCTAGTATGTTTCGGCTGGGGATGGGTGTTTCTCTTTTCAACGTTCGTCTCTGAGTTGGGATACTTCATCATTGGTTCGGGGGGTGGCGTTAGTGTCTGCGGTGACGGTGTGCTCCAAAAGGTATCTCTGGGGAGGGGCCCAAATATCCCGAGGGCAGGAGGAGAGGGGTAGGAGGTCTGCGTAAATGTGTAATTGCTCTTGGATGTAGATGAGATCTTGTAGCCAGTCTTTAAATTTGGGCGCCCTTCCCCTTCCCCACCTACATGCAATCCTTTGTTTAGTGAGGGTGAGTGCTAAGGAAGTGTATCTGCATATTTTGACATCCAAGAGTTCTGTGTATCCTAGGAGTGTGGTTATGGGGTCAGTAGGAATGTGTGATCCAGTCATGTGGTCCAGTGCAGCTAACACTTCCGTCCAGAAACCCCGAACAGGCGAACAGTCCCAGGCTACATGTGTGAAATCCGCTCCCTCACTCTTGCAGCGGTCGCATCGATCGTTATCACGAAGGCGCAATCGGTGTAATCGCGCAGGTGTATAGTACAGACGGTGAATATATTTGTAATGGATAATACGAAACTTGGCTGCTGGCAGAAATGTTTCCCGTTTGTCTACAGCAGAAGGACCACTGTTCATCAGTGAGCGAGTGCCCCAGGTCCCCTTTCCACCTGTCCCTGGCGAGGGGGTTCATGTGTTTTGTTTTTCAGTACTGTACGATAAAGCAGTGAGACCACATGTGAGGGAGCTGTTTGTTGTAGGAGGGCGCGTAAGGGGAGCATGATGGGGGTTCCTGTGGGAAGCAGGGAATAAGGGTTTTCATATCTTGACGCAACCTGACGTAATAAAACCGCTCCAACGGGGTGGGAGATACGGAGCCGAAGTATTCTTCTCTGGTGCGGAACCTGCCCCTGATGTATAGTTGGCCACAAGTGTGGATGGTTAATTTATGGAGGAGCCGGCGGTAGCCACCTTCCTGAGTGACCGGGTGGTCCTGGCTTCCGAAAACTGGAAGGAGAGGGGAATATAACAGGGTGCATTGCGTTAGGTTAGCTATGTCATGCCAGGCGCTAATAGTGCATTATACTGTAGTGGAGGCAAGGCGCTGCTGGACGGTAGGTGTGCTTGCGGACAGACAAAGTATAGTTCTAGGTCAGGAATATCAAATCCGCCCTCGTCATAGGGTCGGGTGAGAGTGTCCCATCTCAGTCTGGCTTGCTTCCCTCCGCAGATGTGTTGTATAAGCTGAGCTTTGACCGTTGAAAAAAAATGTCGACTGGGGGCGTAAGGGATATTAGTAAAGAGGTAGAGCAGCTTGGGCAGTATTACCATTGTTATGAGAGCAGCTCTACCTGCCATGGACAAAGGTGATTTTGTCCGTTAGTGTATCCAGCGCACGGCCCTAATTGGCCCTCATCAGTTCCTCTCAATTACGGGAAATAACTATGCCCAGGTATGTGAGCATATCATGGCACCATGTCAGGGGAAAGTCAGGCATGAAGTGCGGGGTGGAATCGGTTAGGGGGTATATCTGAGATTTGCCCCAATTGATGCTGACCCCAGACAGATGACCAAATAGAGTATGAATAATCTAAGAATTGGATTCAGACTTTCATCTGGGTCTCTCAAGTAAAGGGTGATGTCGTCCGCATATAGGGAAATTATTATTTGTCGTAAATGAGAGCATGATCTCGAAAATGTTGGCGGACCTTGGCAGCAAGGGGCTAAATAGCAAAAGCAAATAAAAGGGGGGAGAGGGGACACCCCCACCTAGTGCCTCTCGCTATTGTAAAGGGGGATGATCGCGCACCATTTACCGTCACAGTGGCCCGCAAGTCAGTATATAGCAGAGTAATCCATGCCAGGAATGGGAAAGGAAAGCCCATAAGTTGTAATACAAAGGCAGGATAGTCCCATTCCAGGGAATCAAACGCCTTGGTGGCATCTAAAAGATGGCAGTGGCATTCATGTCAGGGCCAATATCCTATAGGACCGCAAAGAGAGTACGCGAATTGTGAGAAGTACTTTTGTTTGGTACAAACCCCGATTGGTCAAGGAGGACCAATACGGGCATAAGGGAACTGATGCGATTCGCAATCAGTTTGGCTAGGATCTTGGCATCCACATTATTGAGGGACAGGGGCCTGTATGAGTCACATTGTGTATCTGGTTTCCCTGGCTTTGGTAAGGAGATAATGAGTGCATTGCTCATGGTGTGAGGCAGAAAACCCGATTCCCGGGCTTCTTCGAAGACATGGCAAAGCACGGGGATGAGCAAGTGACGGAATGTTTTATAAAATTCAGCCGGGAGGCCATCCGGCCCGGTGATTTGTCTGATTGTAGTTGCATGATAGCGGATATGATTTCTTAATCCACGTGTTTCGCAAGGAGAAATTCCCTCTGGCCGTCACCCAGCCAGGCAATGGCCGTGTCGTCAAAAAAAAAGGGGGTAAAGTCTACAGGGTGCGTTCTGTGTGATTTGTATACATTTTTGTAGAAGCGTTGGAATACGTCCACCATATCTGGAGTGTGTCTGTAAAGCTGTCCATCATAATCTTCAATTTCTAACACGGTGTTGGAAAAGCGGGGGGAGGTGAGTTATGGAAGCCGGCGCATTGCCCGGTATCTCTACCTCGCCATAGCATCGCGCTTGGTGGTATTTCCCGCTGAATTTACATTCCCTTTCAGCCGTCTCTTGGTATTCTGTGAGTAGGTCCCGTAGGTGTGTTTTGAGGTCAGGGGTGGGTTTAAGTTCTATCGACAGTTCTGTTTGCTTGATTTTGAGCTACAGTTTACGACGTGTGGTCCCGATGTCCCGTAAGACTACTCCACTCTTAGCAATGCAAACACCCCGTATGTTGACCTTAAAGGCCTCCCATACTGTTGCATAATGTGGTACAGAATTGTCGTTTCGGGGGAAGAAGTCTGTTATTTCTTGCTCTAATTCGTCCTTGTACACCGGGTCAAGTAGTGACTGTGGGGTGAGACTCCAGGAGATGTAAGGTGACTGGTCGTGGGGCGGTGTGAGGGTAAGGAGAACAGGTGTGTGGTCTGAATATGTGCGTGCGAGATGAGACGAGTGTGTCATCCAGGTTGCCAACCCTTTAGTTAGTAGCCAACCATCTATACGTGACAATGAGGCATGGGCAGTGGAGTAGCAGGAGCCTTCTCTCGATAGTGGATGGAGAGTGCGCCAAGCGTCTACAAGGTCGTGGTCAGCCACGTTGCTTTGGATCGTGTGCTGCGCGTTAGAGTAATGATGGGGTTGTGGGTGCGATCTGTCTATTGTCGGGTTGAACGTGACATTAAAGTCTCCCCCCATATCCGAATTGTAGACCCAATATCCAGTACTTTGCCCCAGAGGATCCGGAAGAATTCCGGGTCATCAGTTTTAGGACCGTAACAAGAAACAAGGATGATGGAGTGGGCAGAGAGTCGCCCCCACATGATGCTGTAGCGGCCCTGGGGATCCGCACAAGCTCCGATGGGGGTGTAGGGGAGCGTACGTTTCACAAGGATAAGTGTACCTCGGGCATATAAGGAGTAGGCCGAAAAACACCTGCTGGCGGCCTAGCGCAATGCAAAGGTGGTAGGCGTTGAGGGGGCGAGGTGTGTTTCTTGTGGCAGTCCAAATAAGCTAGCATATGGTGACGTTTGCGGGGGTCTCCCAACCCACGCACGTTCCAGGTCAGGAAGTTATAACTGGGGGGGGGTAAGCTCGAGACTCCATGGTATGTACTCCAAGTGATCACCGTGGAGCAGACATGTAGTAGATCCGTGATTCTCAATTTTGGAATGTGTGCACAAAGTGGTACAATGAAAAGTGGTAATAAACATTTCCCATGTCCTCCCCCCTCCCACATCAGCAGCCCAAACCCGCCGTGACATTTCCCTCCTCTCCACGTAGATTCCCTGTGGCACCATCCCAACAGGGGATGGTGAAGCCAATGTACTAACCATTACCAAACTATTCTGTTTAGGGTTCACCTGAGCAAATGGCTACTAGAGGGCAACCTTACACCCCTTGTTCCGACAAGGGTGTTCATGAGGTTGAAGTAGCGCCCTTTTCCAGTCTGTGTCTGGTGGGGTCCACCAGCATCGGAGGGTGCAGCTGGGTGCGGCACTAGATGTATAGGCTGTAATGCAATGCAAAAGGAAGTAGTGGAGGAGTCTCTTCACCGTGGTGTGTGTTTTGCTAAAAAGAGAAATAAAAGATCTGCAGTGTGGGATGCAGGTGTCATTCTACACCTGACATGTCACCTTCATCTTTGGAGTTCCTGGAGGGGGATGAGCGATTCGTCGCTGCCTTCAGGAGTGTTTTTAGGAAGTCGTAAACGTGTTGGGGATTTGTGAAAAAATGTTGTTTCCCCAGGTGGGTGATCTTAAGGCGCGCCCGAAAGAGCATTGCGTACTTGATATTCAGTTGTTGAAGTTTATTCTTGACTGCAAGAAATTTCCTGTGCCCTTCTTGGATGGCTTGAGTGAAATCTGGATATATTGAAACTTCGATACTGTTGAAAAATACCTTCTTGTTTTCTCGTGCGAGTTGAAGGGCTGCGTCGCGGTCCCGATAATTGAGAACCCTCACAATTATAGGGCATGGAGGATTTCCAGGCATCGGCTGGGCAGCAGGCGAGCGGTGTGCCCTCTCTACAATGAAAATCGGGGAGAACGCTTCCCTGCCAAAGGCTGCAACAAGCATACTTTCTATGTATTCCTCCATTTTACCTGTGGCAGTGGATTCAGGCACTCCCAGGATTCGCAAGTTGTTGCGCCGAGAGCGCGATTCTAAATTGTCATTTGATGCGGCAATGAGCTTCAGGACCCTCTCCATATATACTGTTTTATTGACGGTGGTAGTGGACATGTCATCAAGGTCAGAGATACGCTGCTCGGCTTCTTTTAGCCTTTCGTCATGCTGGTCGCTTTTGTGCTCTAAGTGATCAATGCGTGCATTCATAGTGTCTATTTTAGTTTCTCTGGAGGTTAGGCTAGATTGTATGGTGAGGAGGAGGGCTTTCAGGTCATCTGTGGAGGTGGGCTGGTCAGAGGCAGTGGACTGTTCCTCCTCCATTTCCGTCTGGGATCTTGAGGATTTCCGGGCTTCAAAAGTTAGTTTGGGCTGTTTGGTATCGGTGCGGCCCATGGCGAAGTAACGATCACGCTGCGGAGGCGAAAGGTGTAAGGTGGTTTCAGCGGAAGGGCGCTGATGGGTCCACCAGGTGTCCTCTGTCGTGCTTTCAGGGTGCGGCGGGCGCAGAGGGGTCCAGTGCTTCGCAGCCTTCGACGCACATGGGGGGGGTTTGCCACTTGCAGGAGCAGTTACAGCATATAGGCGCGTTGAATATAAATTGATCGATGGCGCTGACAGAGTGGCGGTCAAGGAGGGAGTGAAGCACTTTCAAGGACTCCAGACAATAATACTGTATTGCGCTGAGATGGTGCTCTTACCACTGCACATGAGATTTGCAGAAGTTATGACTGGTCAGTGTCCAGTTTGTCTCCAGGTGGGTTCCCAGACTGCAGGATTCCTCCCTAGAATTGCTGCATAGGGGAGGTCGGGGGTTCCAGGCTGTGCTTCATCACGCAGCGGGTGTCCAGCAGAGGCAGTGGGACGGCGCCCACTGTGGCTGCAGTCCCACATGGTTAAGTCACGTGAACAGAATCTCGCTGGAGGAGCATTTCTTCTCCAGAGGAGCAGCGGAAGGGTGCAGGGTAGCAGGCAGCAGCAGCAAGTGACAGCGGTAAAAGAAACACCCCCTCCGAGGCAGGAGGATGTACCAGTAAGCGCGCAGGGCATGCAGCAGCTGTGCTCGACAAGTCCAGAACAGGCCCAAGTGGGATGCCTCCGCTCCCGGAACCAGGATCCCAGGTAGCAGGTCAAGAGATGTACAGTCTGTGCCAGGGGAGCAGCATGGGGATGTGGGACAGCAGGTAGGAGCAGCAAGCAGCAACACCAGACTCATCAGTGCCGTGGCGGGAAGGTGTCACTATGGCCATTCAGGCTGACCAGCAAGGCCATGACAGCTTCGGGAAGGCTCTCCCACCTCCCGGTCAGGGAGCAGGGAGGCCGCGCAGCAGGCTCCCAGTGCAAGCAGGCCCGCCAAGTTCTCTGTGCAGCAGCAGGGTCCGAGCCCAGGGCCCAAACCGGGGCTCCATGTTCGACCCCTCCAGTAATGCCGCAGTCCTGGTCCGGGCAGGGTGGGGGAATCCGCACTGTATTCGGGCAGGATTGACAGGCAGAAACAGTCAGTGAGGCTGACCGTCTGCGATCGCACTGCCGGTTTGGTCACAATCTTCGCAGTCGCAATTTTGCTGCAGTCGGACGCAATGTGAACCGGAGCAATGCCTGAGGTTTCCAGCAGTCATTCAGCAAAATGGGCACAGCAGAGGGTAGCCAAGGCTGGTAGGGCTGGATAATGTTAGGATTCCTGCTGGATATCGTCCCGAGCAGCAGGAGCCTCACAGAGGTGCCCTCTAGCGCTCCCTTCTTTTAGAGAACTTAAGTTAGGTAATTCTAGAGAGACTCTAGTCCTTCCTTTGTCCTCCTGTCACTAAGAGATAGTGGTGGATTGATACTTAGGTTTAGTTACTTATTAGTTGGTAATTTGTTAGTGGTCACGTGCTGCTGAGTGCTGCTTACCCCAGTCCTTAGTAGAACCTTTTGTAGTTTGTTTAGTGAGTGGTAATAGGCTTACCACTAGCAGAACATCAGCAGCAACCAACTAACAATTTGGTGTATGCAAAAATGTAGGCATGTGTCCTCCATTTATGCATTTTTGAGGACTAAAATTACAAGAAATGTAGACTTAGTGAACAATTGGCCTGCCTGGAATAGGTGGGCTAGGTTAGGCGGTACTTAGGCTTAGTTAATATTCTGGAATCAGAATGGAACACTGGATTAGTGTTGATAAATAATAACTGGTCGGTCCGCAAAATCCTCCGATACCACTAGTCGACCAGATTAGATAGGTCAATTTTATTGCAATTGTTGTTTCCATAAATGTTTTTTTGACCGTTTTGAAAAATATTATATTTGTTTCACACCAATCATCAATGTTTGTCTCTTTCTTTCTTACATCTTTCATGATCAGCATCCAGGGGCAAGAAGGCGGAGTCGGAGTCGGCGGTAGCAGCTGGAGAAGAACACCAGGGACAGGAGGAACAGGACCAGGACCACTCCTCTATCGAGGGCTCTGCTGCTGGCCCCAGTAAGTCTTCCTGTGGTTAATATTAATAATTATTATTCCCTAACTTTTACTGCACCTAATTTTTTCTGAACTATTGTTTCCATTTCTTAATGCTATTTTTTACTAATTCTTCTTCGATCTAGACTATCTGTTTCTAAATTCTTGTTATCCCTGCCTCTAACTGCCTCTGCTATGACTCTCTGTACTACTACCATTCTGTCTGTAGCTAAGCTTGCCCAGTTGGCCACTCTTTATTTAAAAGGTTTTAAATAAAACGCAGATTCACCAATAGCTCTAGCCATTGAGTTCAGTCCTTTGGGTTGTCCCCTTCTACTACTTCTAGTCTTCTTAATCTTGAGGCTTTCTTAATCTTGAGGCTTTCTTAATCTTGAGGCTTTTTGACAATTCCCACCAACAAAATGCCCAACCAGATTTGACTATTTTTGATAGGATAGGACATACTCATATGGTGTAGGGATTCTGCACATACAGAACTTTGCACAAGAAAATAGGACATTTGTGATGGGAGGATGGACCTTCCTCACACCTCAATCAGAACCCACCACAATCCCCTGACCGACTAGTTATAGTGTCCCATTACTATTAGCTCTCCGAACCCCCCCAAGATAACCAATGAGTAGACAACCCAGATTATAACACTCCCGACCTCTCAGTCGCGGAAACAATGGACATGCACACCCTTTGGCTCACTGACTCTTGTAAGTCCACACCAAATACCACTGAGTCTATGTAGGTTCAAAAGTTTTATTTTCAACTGACAACTCTGTACGTTGTTCTATAATGCAGCACCAACAGCAAAATGCATAAGATTAAAACAATAAACATTGTTACACTTAGTTACACTTACAAGAACTACAAGTCCATAGAAGACAAAAGGTGAAATCATGATAACTGAACAGTGGTGGAAGCACCACCCTCCCCTTGATAGGAATATAGTTTATATAAAATTATAAATGAAGATCTCTGAGCTAATTCTGGGGAACCCTCACCTTAGACGAACCTAGTACTGGTTACATCATAAGCTCTGCAAAGCTCTGGTTTGTAGAAGGGAACCTTCCGTCTGTTATGAGAAAAATGGTGCGCGTTAGTACTATATTGCAAGCATTTCTCAGTTGTGCCAAAAAGTGTAGCAAGTGTAGCATTTTTATGGATAAGCAATATGGACTAACACCTGAACTCCATAACAAAGTGGCTTGTTTTTCGACCTTGTACGCAGTGCTCAGACAGTAGCAGTATGAGCTCATGTGGGCTCAAAGGCGTCTTACACAACAAGCTGCGAGGTAACGTGAGCAAAAATAAAAGACACAAGGGTAAAATTGTTGCATGGCTCGGGCTGAGCAAAGACTAGAATGACCCTAGGGACCATATAACACTACTAGGGTCTACTCTACTACCTGATTTGTACTAGTGATGTATGTTGTAAATGTATGTATTAACTTTTTTTCAATCTTGCTAGTGAAAAATAGGGGGAGGTGTATATGGCATCTAAAAAATGTGTAATGTTTTTTCTAGGAGTACTACCGACCACCAGTGCCGGGGCCAGCGGCGAAGGCGACGCGGCTGCTGAGGACAGAGAAGATGCAGCAGTTGCAGGAGGAGCTACAGGGGGTGAGCCAGCAGCAGTGGCGGGCGGTGGTAAGTTATATTCCTTCCTAATCCTTACTTATTAACATTACACTCACTGCACGGGTGTACTGTATACTGTACTGTTGAGACTTATTAAGTAAGAAGTTATTGTGAACAGTTGAAGACACCCTTTACTTAGTATTAGTAAAAGCATTAGCGGCGGGGGTGTTGAGTAACCAATGGCCGCTTCTATCTGACTTCAACTCAGCTGTGAAAGTTTTATGGAGAAGACTAAAAGTCAGATCAGATGGCCTTGATGCATGGGTTGAACGAAAAGGGAAAGAAGGGCGGAAGGAAGAAGGACGGGCGAGATTTAATATTTATGACTGGCAGAGAAGGATACGTGGGATGGGATGCATGCATGCATAGGTGGCTGATAGGAATCAGATGCATGGGTGGTTGAATGCCTGAAAACCCACAAATGTTAGAGGCCGAGGAAGTGGGAGGATAGATACATACCACAAATGTTATGTACTGTGCTTGCTAGTGCTACCGTGCCACTATGTGTAGAATTAATTTGTCTTACTGCTTTGCTAAGAGTATATTTTACAATAGTCTTGTTTTTTCTCATTGATATAGCTACTCAAGGTCAAGGTCAAAATACACTTTATTCGATTTTTAAAATCATAAAAGCCATAAAACAACAATATATACATTTTAAAAATAAATAGCTCATGGTTTAACAGGTCAAGACACAATCATCATATACAGAGATACGAGTGCAAAAATGCAAGTGGAGAGTGCAAGGCAAGGCAAAATTATATGGTCGCACTTCCCAGTTTTCCCAGATCATGCCACCTCAATAGCGGGCAAAACCCTATTTTTTTTAATTCTCTGCGCTGCTACCAAAAACTAGCCACAGAAAATATAATGCGAGTACTACCAAGAGACTGCAAAAAGACTAGCTCTGGCCTAACTTGAACAAACCCAGCTTCTTTTAAAATAGGTAACAGGTATTTATTCCTGGGGACCCTATAAAAACTACAAAACATCATAAAGTGCATAGTATCCTGAGTGGAAAATTCGTCACATTTGCATGGCGGACCCCTTTCCGGTTTGCTCCACGTCTGATAACAGCCTAGGATATAGGGGATTAAATTGAATCTCAATTTAATTAGCAGATGTCTATGGAAAAGCTTTGTTACGATAGTGAGATAAAGCTCCAAGGACAGAGAAGATAACAACATATAATGTGATCTGACTGTTGTTTTTGTCAGTTTCTGTTCCTCGCGGGCAAATCTCGCCTTATCCATAAAATGTTTTTTAATCCAATTAATATCCTCTTTCCTGATAGAAGACGGCAAATTGAATAGATTGGGGCGACCTAATTTGGCAAAAGTAATTCTCACATACTCCAACCACGGAATTTTATTCATGTGATCCAGGGACATGACATCCTGCAGGATAGCGTGGTTAAGAGATAGTTCGTGGTTTAGCCATGTCTTCAACCAACATGTTAGGGGTGCCAGACCAAGCTTATCTGTTACATAGTCTAAACCCACCTCCCTATGAATCAAGAAGGTAGGGGTAGACTGAGGAACAGAAAGAAGATGTCTTAAAAACTTATTTTCCACTCGTTGTAGAGTTTCCTGAGTAACATACCCCCATAGTGATGAACCATATATAGCTATGGAGATGCACTTAGAATTATATATTTTTAAAAGGGCCTCCATGGGCCTTGCCCCCAGCCTGTTTGCAAAACCCAGCAGGGCCGATGTAGCTCTCGCCATTGAGAGATTTTTTACCTCAATCTGGGATCCCCAGGTACCCCTCCCATCGAATGTTACCCCCAGATAGGGAAACGATGCAACCCTGGACACTGCCTCGCCCTTACAAAAAAAGGAGATATTTTTGCTCTTCTTACTGTGGCGGGTCGCCACCATGGTATGGGACTTATTGGCATGCAATTGCCGCGCGTTGAAGTGCCGCGTGGCCCGGCTAGAGGAGCAAGTTCGTGTCCTCCTGGAGAGGCGAGCTCGCCGATAAGACCCTGTTAATTGACCCTTTTTTATTTCTTCTTTTGGTGGGTGGGAATCGGGTGTTGGGGTTAACTTTCTTTGCACAATTGGATATTTCATATAGGTTGGACTTTTTCGTTCCAGATATTGGTTGGGGTTAGGGAGAGGGGGGGGTCAGGTGTTGTTGTGGGATTTTGTACATAGGTTATTTTTGTTAGGGGATTAAATTATATATTTATACTTTACATACGATGTTGTTAATGTTTTGTGCGTGGGGTTACTGTTTTACGTCACACTGTTTCTTTCCTGGTGCAGGGCCACATCCAGTGTGTGATTTAAATAATTGGCAGACTTTGTAAGACACAAACAGGTAGATGCGGTACCCCTCACTGAGTGACTTGTCCTACTAGTACTGTCAGTCTCTCCTCCTAGTCTATGCATTCTGCAACTGGACTCATCAAAGGGGTGTGTGAAATTGATTTAATGGAAAAATGTCCATTATTATGTAATGCCTCCCCCAAACTTCTTCTCTTACCTGTGCTTGATGTTTAATTTAGGCACAGCGATGGCTGCATGGTGATGATGGTTTCCTTTCCCAACATGCCATGGTTGTGGTGGTAGTAGTAGTAGACACTGGCAGTAGCATTTGCAAAAAAAGAAAATGAGACAGTCAGTCACCTGAGAGAGACTGTTGGATGAGTAGTAGAACGAAGTACAGTACAGAACTTACTGCCAAACAATAATATGCAAAAATCCAATTTAACATAATGGTGGCGGGGATAGTCTAGTACATAGAGTTACAAACTCTAGTTATGTCGAGTCACTTGACTAGGCCTACAGTACACTCGACACAAGCATAACCATTAGTGCTGTGTAGGGGGATGATAATAAATGCAATCGATGCCGGCAATGAATGCTGATGGATTAGGTTCCTTTGGTAAAAAAAGTACCTCACAAATATACTGCTCATGGGTGGGCAAGCAGAAGAAGATCCTCCCCTGCCTTGAAATTGAATTAGTGTTGCTTTTGCCACATCCGCCCCTGCAAGCGTGTGATAAATTATTGGTGTCCATTTACTTTACTTTACTTTATAATTCTTTATTCGATAGTTAAAAACATCATAAACGTACACATATCAACAGGTTTAAAAAAATTTTTTACATTACTATGAATTCCAGCATTTCATTAGTTAAAATATAAAAACGATAAACACAATGCTCAACACAGGGCCCTTCAAGCACCAACCCCTCTAGTGTTTCTTAACTTTACAGCAGTCTTAATAAAACTCATAATGCAACACAGTGACCATGGGTCATGAGCTCTTTGCAAGAACAATAAAGCCATTTTAGCATGACAAAACTTCTCTTTTTTTTAAATCTCAACCAGGAACTTTCGTCTAGGGTACTTAAAAAAAGGACACAGAAGAACAATGTGAGGTAAAAGATTGAGCCTAAAATGAGTCATTAAGAACCTATCCTGGGCATTATACATTACATAGAGATATGGCTCCATGCCCTCTGTGTTCTTAATATAGCTATAGGTGAGTACAGTGTGCTTTATCAACTTCCGTTTTATTCTTATTTCGGCAAGTTGAGCAGCCAACAGAGTTTTAATTTTCCGTTTATCAGACAATAAAACAGAACTGGGATCGGTGAAGAGATCCCTCTGATCAATGCCCTCCAGGGTGGTCTTGACATAATTTAACCAAGGAATTTGTAATCCTTTATCCCTTGTCAGGCAATCCCTCAAGATTTGTCTTGTAAAATCTGCCTCAGGGTTAGCTCAAATGTTTAGCCAGTCTATGATGGGTCTTATCTTGAGGTCATCCTCTAGAAAGGGTCTCCCTAATTCCTTATGAGCAATTACAGCTGGGGAACGCTGGGGTACCCTCAGGATCCTACGCATAAATTTGTTTTCCACCAGTTGCAGTTGCTCTACGTTGACATAACCCCAGACTTCTGAGCCATACGTGGCTTTGGCCCAGCCAATTGAACCATAAAGGTTCATCACTTGTTCTGGGGACCATCGGCCCAACCTTCGGCCATAATTTAATATGGCCCCATTTGTGGAGATCAATTTTGTGCATCGATCCTCCACTAGGGATCTAAATTTGAGTGCCCCATCAAAAAGTAGCCCCAGGTAGGAAAAAGAGGGAGTTATCTCCAGTTGATGGTTCCCTATTTTATATGCAAAACTCTTGCATGGTTTAGCACCTGCCAACATTACAAAAGACTTATTCAGATTTACTGACAACCCCAGGGTATCCATGAATTTTACAAACCCATCTATCAGGCTTGGCAGGCCCTTTGGTGTATGGACGAGCAGAACCGCATCATCTGCGTATAATAGCACCGGAATTAGGCGCAATCCTATTCTCGGGCAATCTGTCTTTAGGTTTAGCAGAGCCTGTTCTAAGTTGTTAATATATAGCGAGAACAGGAAGGGGGCAAGAATGCACCACTGCCTCACCCCACTCGTACAGGGGAACGATTTTTTGTTCCCTCCCTCCAAATTATAGCGAACTTTGGCTGTTGTGTCCCGATGTAGCTCCCTAAGAATTTTAATCAGGCCCAAATCGATACCCATATCGCTCATCAGACACCATAGCTTGTTCCTTTTGACATTATCAAAGGCAGCTGCTAAGTCCATGAATCCCAGATACATGGCTTCATTACTGGCTTTAGTATACTTTGCAACCAACATATAAAGATTCAGACATTGGTCGCTCGTTGATCTTCCTGTTCTAAAGCCATATTGGATGTCTGTGATTATATGATTGTCCTCTGTCCATTCCATCAGTCGCTGCAAAATTACCCTGCCCAGGATTTTGGCCGAAACATCTATTAGGGAAATTGGTATAAAGCATTGCGGGTTATCCCTATTACCCTTCTTAAAAATGGGTATAATGACTGCTGTTGACCATGAACATGGTAGACCCGACTGGATAGCAGCATTAAACACTCTAGTAAGAATGGGGGGCCCAGAGGTCTACATTACTTAAATATAAATCTGGTGGTGTACCATCAGGGCCTGGAGCTTTGTTTCGTGCTAGGCCCTCTATCTTTTGTGTGATTTCCACTAGGGAGAACTCAATAATAGGCCCTTGTTGTTCTTCCCACCCTCTTTCCTGATCAACCTCCTGGTTATGAATATACAGACCCTGGAAATGAGAAACCCACTGTTCCGGACTCATGTCCCTTCTTTCTCTCGCCTCTCTTAGGTCTGCCCATGCTTCATTTTGAAGAGCAGTCTTCCTTTGTTTCAGGACCTGTTTATAAGTCCATCTACAGTGGGCTATTCTCAAGTTATCCCTAGGTTTGATTTTTAGACTAGATTTTAAGTCTCTCAGGGCACGTGAACACTTAGTGTCTAACCATCTTGGTTGTGTATTATTCCTCGGCTGAGCTTTGGTTTTTAAAAGACCGTCAATTATTTCGGTCAATGAACCAAAAGCCGTAACCAGGGTACTCCCCTCAATCTTAGGGTCTAAACACTCGTCTATCTGTACTTTCCCTTTTGTCATTAATTCTTTGTAAAAGGCTACACCATCGATTTTAGACCATCTGATCCGCCTTCCCTGGTCAGTTACCTTCATCACACAGTCCACCTGGGGGCGCATCCTAGATCGACTTTAGTACTTTACTAGATGCAAGGTTAGGGGATTATGGTCACTAAAAGCCTTCCAATGAATCCCTGCAGAGCCAATCCAGTTTTTTACCTGTCTGGACACTATCATGTAGTCTATGTAAGAATGACATCCTCTCCCCTTGAAAGTCGGAGTAAGTAACCCATCATGCTCCAGGGAGACCAAATCAATCATGTGTACCAGATCATAACTTCTCAAGAGATTACTCAGGGCTGTACCCTCTGCTGTGTGTTCAAAATGAGGTCCTTTCTCGGTAGAACACCGAGACCAATCTGCATTGAGGGGGAACAAGGTTTGACACAAATGACAATTCAAATTGCCCATTAATAATGTAGCAGATTCTATTGCCCCATTTCTATTATCTAATTCCTGGGAAAGTCTGAATTCTAACTCCTTTATTGTAGGGTTAATACCTTCAGTGGACCCGGCATTATACAGGTTGTACAGAGTCCACCTACGACCAGGGCTGCTAAAGTGTATCACTTGGATGTTATGTGAAAACCATGATGCACTGCTCCATTCTCCTTCCAAATTTAAATCGACATATATTGCCAACCCACCCCGCGCTCTTCCTGAGCTAGTTTTTTGGGCTGGTATAAAAAAACATTTATATCCTGCCATATGGAGGAGCTTACTATCCACGGCCCAGGTCTCTTGTAAACAGATGATTTGAAACCCACCAATATACTGTCTCCATTCGGTATTGGAAATTTTCCCGTTCAGCCCCGCAATGTTCCAAGAAATAAACTTTAATTCTCCCTTTGCGTGCGATACCTCATTTGGGTTGCCACCTCCCTGTCTTTGCGCCCTCCCCCCATCCTCTGAACTTAAAGGACCAGTTTGTAACCCATGGCTCTGTATTGATGTTACAATTTCCGAAGGCCTCAACACTACTTCCTTTCTCCCTGTAACTGGGGGACTGGGTTGAATTTCAGCCTCCAAAAATAAATTCCTGGTGTGACTTACTGATGTTGATGGTGCGGGGTGCGCTTGCGGTTGTGGCACACCTGTAGGTTTTGTTGCCCACCTCTCTATCTCTACCCCACTAGGGCAACTTGTTTTAGTGGCCTCACCCCCAGTTGTCACCACTACTTGATGCATTAGAATTTGTGGTCAATCATTACCTTCTAGGGTCATGAGGGGTCGAAATCTATTTGCCCAGAAGGGGTCTTCCTGAAAATTAGCCATAGAAGTATTCGTGCACACGGTTCGATCCCTATATGTGGTTAATCCCGTCTCTAGTCTCCCTTGATATTGCCTAGACTCACGCAAAAAACGTTGCACGGGATAAAAATAACCTAATGGTAATGATATTATAGTGCTTTCCGACTGTGGCCACCCACCTTTTAATATGCCCTCGACCGAGCTCATGTCCCTAAAGTTAACAATTACACAGTTGCCCTCCAGATTTTTCTTTGATCTGCCAATCCAGTTCACCCTCCTAACAAACAGAATTTCTCCACAATTGTTCCCTGACAATGGTCTGTGCTTATTCAGCCAGCCTATTGTCTTGTTTTTAAGTTCAAGATAAGATTCTTTCTGATCTTGCTTCAACTCTGGCACTCCCCCCAATACCACTACGTAAGGACATGCCTCAAGTGGGAGATTAATGTTCGGTAAAGGGATGGGTAATAATGGTTTCTTAGCAGAGGTTAACTGTTGTGTCTCAGGTGGTTTGGTAGTTGTTACATTCTTATTTTGTAGTTGTGCTGTAGATGTACTGATCCCTCTGCCTAACATAGATGTACCTCCCACCGGGTCTGGGCCCCTGTTAGAGTGAATTGTTAAGTCTGCAGGTGGCGAGTCATGCCTTGACATCAACGGGGTTCTACTATTACCAGCTAAAAGTTTATCTGCCTGGGTAGTCTCAGTGGTGTCTATATTTCGACTATTACCTGTAGGATTACTTGTTACGAGAGTACCCAATGCCCTTCCCTTCTTATGTAATTCATTTATGATTTTATCCAGCCTGCTGACTAGCGGTTTAATCTGACTCGCTATAAAGGTTTCTAGAGAAGATTGTAACTCTAGAATCACCCGGGCCATCCAACTTGGGGGTACTAGCTGGCAGGCCTCTTGGGGTTCAAGGACTTCAGCTGCTGGCTGTGCTACTCGGCGAATACTTGATCTAAATTGAATTTTCTTAGTGCCTAAGGCCTTCTTGGGTGATCTTCTTCTCTTCCTTGTGGAGGCTTTCTTATTTAACAGGGGAAATATCTGAGTTTTGCAACTGTGCATATGAAATATCCTGTGTGGAAAGCTCGGGACTCAAACATAAGGGGGTCACCATGTTCTCTGTGCCGATTTCCTGAGAGTGGGAGGGAGGGGCAATCACTGGAGTTAATGACAGCCTTCTCTCCGTGCGCTCTATTTTGTCCGAGACTACCCCTAGTGCTCTCCTCAACATACGATCAATTGCAGTAGGTTGCAAATTTAGGGGGGGCTGGTGTTTAGGTTCCTGGACTACAATCTTCGGTGACAGAGGGATGTTTGATTTGGCCTTAGCGGCACAGGTTTTTACTTTAGTTGCCATGCTCAATCGTCCTGCGGTTGACTAGATCACACACTAGCGCACTTGGGACAGTGGACCCAGCCAACTAAAAGACAATATCCATAGGCTCTCACAATCCCTCCAGAGGTGGCTTACAGTTATTCTCTGGTTGCCCAATGTTCGAATCAGTGGTCCTTCTTCACCTTAGCCCCGTATCCCGAGTCACCAGTTGGCGCCCTCTTGTCAGCAAATGTGTGTCCTGGACCAAGGAACCAAGAGGGGGGGCCCAGCCCAGCCTCAGCCAGCCCCGGACGGCCACAGACGGCCCGCCCTTTGCCCGGGCTTAGCCCGGCGCGGTCCCACGTGTGTCCTCGTGGGACAAAGATCCAGGTGAGCCTTTATGCGCCTCCTGGCGTGCTGGAAATGACGGGAGCTCGGGATGATGGGAATTGTGGTTTCCCCCACACACCTTGGCGGAGCCAGGCCTGGCCGGCGTGGGAGGCAGCAGAGCAGAACCCCAGCGGTAAGTGACGTCTGGCAGAGCGAGGCCCGGCCGTAATCTCCCAGCCCTCGTTACAGGTTTCACACCCTCCTTAGTCCCAGGTGAGCCTTTATGCGCCTCCTGGCGTGCTGGAAATGACGGGAGCTCGGGATGATGGGAATTGTAGTTTCCCCCACACGCCTCGGCGGAGCCAGGCCCAGAAGGCGTGGGAGGCAGCAGAGCAGAGCAGAACCCCAGTGGTAAGTGGTGTCTGGCGGAGCGAGGCCCGGCCAAAATCTCCCAGCCCTCGTTCCAGGTTTCACACCCTCCTTAGTCCCAGGTGAGCCTTTATGCGCCTCCTGGCGCGCTGGAAATGACGGGAGCTCGGGATGATGGGAATTGTAGTTTCCCCCACATGCCTCAGCAGAGCCAGGCCCGGCCGGCGTGGGAGGCAGCAGAGCAGAGCAGAACCCCAGCGGTAAGTGGCGTCTGGCGGAGTGAGGTCCGCCACAATCTCCCAGCCCTCGTTACAGGTGTCCATTTAATTTAGTCACACCTCAATAGGTCACACAGCGCGGGGGAAGAGGGTTAGGGTTTGATGAATGGTTGGGAAGGGGGGTTGGGGAAAGGTTTGACAAGGAAAAACAGTACGCATTTACAACAACAAAAGAAAAAACATTCTTGGCAGACGACCATATTCATAAATCTTTGAAAGGAGAAAAAGGAAATGCATGCATGATAATGATAACTTGATGGTTAATGCCGTACTTACTAACTACTACTAGACAATTAGACAGTACAGGGCAGCAGTATATTATTCAATTTGCCTTGCCTGTCTGCCCTCAGAGACCCGAATTACATACAGTTTCTGTTCTGTTCTACCGGCCCGGGCTTACTATTAAAGATGGCAGAGGAAATTCAAAAATAGCTGTAGGGATGAATTGAATTATAAGCAGAGAGCAAACATACTAAGAACAACAACACACAGTAGTAATGATTGAAGACAAAAAATGAATCAAATTATTTAAAAGATGATGAAAGTTGATACTGTTACTGTATGTTATCCTGGTCAGAATGGGGAGTTGTATCTCGGCATTCCTCTTGGTCCTCCCTTCCATGGACGCTCCGGCAATCAATCTTGGGTGACGCCACTGCCTGCCTGGCAGATGTAGATTTATTGGTAAGGTAAGTGTGAGTTGTGTTTCCCAGTATAGCACAGGGTAAGGGCCTGCCTGTAATTGGAGATTGAAAAAAAAAGGCATATTGAAAGATCAAGTAGAAAAAAATGCATAAATTACGGTGGAGTGCAACAAGAACACTTTCAGAGGTGGCATGGATACATCATGTCTACTCTAGTCTGTTTCCAGCATTAACCTCCAACAACAACAGGACAGAGGAGGCCCACGGCACCGGCCCATCCTCCATTTAGTGTACTTTTTTTGTTGGGACAGAGGCAGACAAAGCACATAATATACAGCAACATAGCATTTTACAAATTAAGTGACTAAATCAATGCACCGCTCTCAGTCATACCACCACACTCAACTCCACCACTACACAGACATGTAGGTCTGTAGTGGTTGTTGTTGACTTGTTTACCTTTTATGCCACTCATGAAACACCCTGAGTTATTCCATCAATCATCTTGGATCCTACTGAGTGACTGCAAAGATATTATGTCACTGTGGTCATCACCATGGTGTTGTCCAACTCAGTGTGCATTGTACAGACTGAGTCCCCTTTCCATATTCAAAATGCAATGGATCGGCCTGCAGTAGAAGTACAAATTTGTTATTAAAAAACGAGAAGGGAAACAAACATTGCCTTGAGTTACTTTTAGTGTGTAGATTAGATAATAGTACACAATGAATAACTTCATGCACTACAAACAACAACAATACAAATCACTCAGTCAGCATCCAATGCATGTCATCATTCATTACCTGTTCTTTCTCATCTTCAGTTAATGGGCAGTCTCTCTCGGCTCGGAAAGGAGGATAGCTATAGTAGTCATCATCATGTTCCACTTCTTTTGAAGGGACTCAACGAGGCAAGATTTTCTTCTATTATGCTAATTATCTCGCTTGAGGGCAATAGATTTAGGGTGATTCAGGAGGATGAAGGAGCAGGACTCGGAGGAGTGGACTGAAAAGCAGAAAGCTGAAACTCATATATGTCAATAAAAGACTAGAAGACGGTGGTGATGGATTTGTTGTGATTCAAAGTTTCCAAGCAGAAAGACAGACACACAAATAAAAGTAAATAAGGGAGGAAGACAGTAAGAAGTGGAAGTCTAGTTGTCAGGGAAGTATAGCTTATCTTCAAACTCTGGGGGTTTAACCAGAAGTAGGTAACCATCATCTAACATGCTACTTCCGTCACCTGAGCCGATGTCCTCATCTTCCTGCGTCGATTCATGTATTGTGTAATTAGGTGGTATAAAGTGCTGATTCATTTTGATCATGGTTAACCTCTCCACGTTTTTGGGCGAGAGACTGGTCCTCCTCACTGGTATAATGGAACCAGCAGCACTGAAAACACGTTCAGAAGAGACCCTTTCGACAGGGCAAGCGAGATAGTTTATCACCATGCTGAGCAGTGGCCATTGGCCCCTTTTTCCATACCAATACCGCAATGGGTTTTGATCAATGTACACCTCTGTCGGGTCATCCAGATAGGCCTGGACCATCTGATCAATTTTTAGGGGTGCTACACTTTTTTCAGCCTCTTTTGTCTGTGCATCAGCACTGGACCTACCAAGTCCTTGCTGTAAATACCAATCCTTTAACGATTTTACTGGGTCTGATGATCCGGTTATTGCTGTTGTCGATAGTGATGGTGAGTGTTTTGAGCCAAATGCACTGCCCTCAGGCTCCGAAGTTGAACTTGATGCCGGATGCACTGCAATAGTACTTGTTGTGGTTGTGGGTATACGGAGCGGACTTTTAATTACCAGCCATTCATTTTCCAACTTACTGGCTGCCTCAGCTATCCACGTTTTGTACCGGGCAACATCCACTTCAGAAAAAGGAATTAATGTCTTACTTTTCAATGCCGATTTGGACCGTGGATCCAGAATTGTGGCACAAATGTAATGTTCTTGTGACAAAATCTTATTTTGCACCCTTGTATTGTCAGCTAAGCAACAGGATAAGCTCTCCACCAACTCATATGCTTCTTTTTTCCTCTACACCTTTGTACACTTCAGACACCTCCTTCAGCCTTTGCTTTAGCATGTGCAACAATGGGATAGCTTGGCCCATAGTACAGTCCTCCTTGCTGACTTCACGTGTGAAGACCTTGAAAGGAAGAAGGATCACAGTCAGGCATTTAACTAGGCACCATTGGTCCATCTGAAGGGTCATGCCTTTCACAGTAGCATCCCCTCTTCGCATGACATATTCATTGATTGGCCTGTACTGCTCAAACAGACGGTCAAGTATGTAATAAGTTGAATTCCAACGTGTTACCACCTCCTGGATGAGTGCTTTGACTGGCATGCTATAGTCACGTTGAATGATCCTCAGCTGCTTCCGAGCTTTAAAAGAATGGCTGAAATGAGTGCATATTCTTTGGCAGGTGGTCAGTAAGTTGCTGACTATGGCTTCTTTGTTCAGAAAGTCTTGAACTATATTTTTAATGCAGTGCGCCAAACACGGGACCCTGAAATAGGAACCAAGCTGCATGGCCTTAAGTAAATTACTGCCATTATCTGTGGAAACAAAACCCAATCCTAAGCCCTCTTAGGCGCAGCCGTTCAAAGACCTTGCTGTGAAACTCTTCCAAAATGTTTACAGCATTATGAGATTTCTCCATGGCGAACATGGCTACAGTTGCATGTTTCCGAGTAGCATTAAAAATCTCAGCTGTGTCAACAGCACCTACTTGAGATAGCTTATCTCTAACTCCCACAAAAGAGACCCAGTGTGCAGTGATGCACATGTAATCAGTGGCTTGGCAACTGGTCCACATGTCAGGTGGATATTGTGAACAGTACTCTGCTGCAAAGCTTGTCCAACCAATTCCAGCACATCATGATGTAGTGCTGGAACAGCAACTCTGGCAAAAGAGGGCCGGCTGGGAACCTTGCATTTAGGGTAGATGGCTGACACAAATTCAAGGAAACCCACCCCTTGCACAAATGAAAAAGGGAGAAGGTCCATTGCTAACATTTTAGCCAGCTTTGCATTGTACAACAGTGCAATTGAGTGGTTGCTTTCGTACTGCCCCTCCGACCTAAACATGCTGAGAATGGTAGGCTGGATTTTTTTCCTTTGTGGTGATGCTGTTTTCTTGATCCCAGTTAGGCTCAACGACGCACCTATTTTCATTGCAGTATTTGGTTGCCTTGGTGTCTCAGGCTGACTCTGAGTATGACTCTTACTGCGGTGCCACTGAGATGTTGATGAGGATGTGGGCGGTACCACTACACTGCTGGGGACAGGGCTACAAATGTCTCCCTCTTGTTCACCTTCCACCACCATCACATCTTCCCCTAATTCTTCATCCCCAGCAACAGCAATGGGTTCAGTTTTACTTTTTTCTGAGCAAAGTAGGTGAGCCTCCCACTCGATACTGTGGTGTATTCTGAGATGACTTGTTTGGCCTCCGGTACCATAGTTTGTACCAAGCTTACCCCACCTAACAGGCTGTTGACAAATTGAGCATATAGCAATGTTCTCCTCCTTACTGCTAACTGAAAAGAAGACCCAAACTGGGGAAGAGAACTTTCTGGCGCTGCTGGATGTGCCACTTTCAACACCAGATGAACTGGAGGGTGTGCCTGGAATTTGACTCTGTGCAGTTACACTACCACTACCTACTGAGGTGGTGGTTGAGCTGGATGTAGGTCCCTGCAAATATGGAAGCTGGAGATCGTGTTGTTTTTACCTGTGTTGGAGGTATCCGTGCTACATCCCTGGCAGCAATTTTGGATAGGGTAATAATGTTGGTCTTCATCTCCTCGGGCCGGGAGTGATGTTCATGATGACTGGCTCATCATCATCATTCCCCTCTTGTACATCTACCTCCATAACTGTAAGCCTTTCTGGAGTCTTCCTTTTCACTAGCCTTGTCTTGTGGCGTGCATCACTCTCAGACTGAGCTGGTGGCTTCCAAGTTGCTTCAAGATCATCAGAAACGGGGCTTGAAGAAGAAGATGATGGACTTACCCTACTTTTCCTTGCTCGGGGTCTGGAAGACAATGGATCTTATGAAACAGTGGCTTGTTTCTCTTTGTCAGCAGGAAGCTCGATTTCCTGAAATGCCCCTACTTCAGGAGAAACCACTACTATTGTGGGCTGTGGCTGCTGCTGTTCTTGCGGCTGCTGCTGTTCTTGCGGCTGCTTCTGCACCTGCTGTGGCACCTGCTGCTGCCCACTTATCTGCTGAGATTCCGCCTGCGTTGATTGTGTACTGCTTTGTGATAATGACAGTTCAACATCGCTGCTCGTTAGTAGACTGGCTACCTCTACGACACTCATGGGCTTGGGCCTAGGTTGGTGTGGCTGGCCTGCTGATTCGGAGGTGCTGCTCCCAGCTTGGTCCCCAGGCAACGCTGCTGCAGGCGTAATGTTTTGTTTTCCAAAAAACACCTGGGGTAGCACACCAGAAGTGCCACTTCCTTTTACTGTTCCTTCTTCTCACTGACAACTTTCTTGGTACTGGGGCACCTGTTACCTTTCCTTGGGCCCATCTTCTTCAGATGTCAGCATGACGCAGGTGCACAAGTTGCAGAGATGTCTGTGGTCTGTGGTCACATGTGGATGTGATGTGGTGCGCAGCAGGATTCTGTCTGGCAGTACAACGGGTGATGATGACACCTCCTCCTCTGTCTTTTTGTGCACCTAAGCCATGAGAAGAACATCGGTGAAATGTTGAATTTGTTGTTGGGGTTCAATTGCTACTAGTACAAACAAACAAATAAAATATATAACTTAGTGTAGCCATTTGTGAGACTTTGTCAACAAGGGTTTTCATGGTATACTGTGTACACTCTCAGGAAGGATAATAAAGAAGAACAACAAAAATACAAATGTAATGGAAGTGGACCCTGTTTGGCACTACATTATTTGCTCAGTCAAATTGTGCTGTTGGGCAAAATGTTAAGCCCAAGTCCAAGACTTGAGTTTCCTCAAATGTAAGTTGTCTTTTTTATAGATTGACAATTGTTTGCTTATCTACTTGTTCCATCTGCCCCCTCGTTTGCTTCGGGTAACTCTCTGATTGGGAGAAATTACTTTTTCCTTTTCCCCCCCTCTTGTCTTGCGATGTTTTTTTCTTGGGGATGTGTCCGTTGTGTCGGACGTTGCTTTGCTTGCCTCAATAGTTCGTATTCCTGAAAAAAAGTAGCAGTAGAAGTTACTTCTTTCTCTTTTCTTCGTACTATTTGATCCCCTTCGGATGGGTCTATCTCCGACTCAGAGGTTTCTCTTGATGAGGCTTCACCCAATTTCTGTAAATTAAGTTGTTTTCTAGGGCTCTCAAATTTCTTTGCAAATGTCAGGATACGTCCTGAATCGTAGTCTTCTTTGTCCCGTAAGAACTTGGTTTGTTTGCGGTGTTTAATAACGCTCTCGTAGTCAGTGAGTCTTTTCTTCATTCGCTGATGTAATTCATCTTTTAATTTAGTGTCTTTCTCAAGAGCGATTGCTTCCTCAATCTTTTTTATTTCCTCAAGTAGTTTCTGGCGATCACTCCAGGCATATTACACAAGTATTTTCACCATTCCCCTGGGGGAATCTGTAGTGTATTCTGCCCATTAATACAATAATAGCGGATCTGGGTTTACATACACAGGTGTTGTTTAGATTCGCAATCCTCTGGGTATACGGTTAGCGTCCAAGTATTTCTGTAGAGACGTGGCTTCCCACCATTTACGTGTCTCTTTCTCGTAGGTTTTTTCTAATTTGTTGTATAGGCTTTTCAAATTGTTCGGTGCTGTTTGGCTGCCAGTAGAACCTTTGGGATCAGGGTTCACTCGTTTTTTGTTTTTAGAAAAAATCCCTTCTGCTGCTTCCTCCCTCTCCCGATCCGTAAACATTACGAATAGTTCCTTTTCATGTGGTGCGCAAAATAAGTTCACAATTTAGCCCCCAACATGTCTGCCGCTTGCGTTAATGAATTGTGCAATCTTAATGCTGAACGCAGAGAACTCACTGCTCGGTTTACCATCTGAAAGCCTCACGTCCTCTGACCCGGAGCCTCCGGCGCTCCCCTCCGCGGGGAAGTATCTTGTTTCTCCTTCCGTCGTACAAATCCAAACTGGACTCTGCTAATGACGCGGAGAAAAAGCACGGCCGGGCAGGCAGCAATATCCAATTTTTTAATGCGTCCACCGGCTGCCGCTCCTCATGTCACGGGTGCAATCCTCCGCGTTGGTGAAATGCGTACATGAATTCAAACAATGACCTTCGTCCATCGTCACAAACGAGGCGCACACTGGGAAGATTATTCAGGACAATTTATTGTTTCACCACACGACCACAACACCAAACAGACGCGTTTCGGCTTGCGCCTTCCTCAATGTCTGTGTGGTTTAAAAAAACAAACTTATTTAAAGAAAATATACCGTCAGCATAAAAGAAGGAAGCAGTCAAAATAATTCAATGACATAGAAGAAGTCCTCTTCTAGTCCATGTACTCAACTATTACATTTCGGCCATCTTGGAGTGGTGTAGGTAAAGTTAATGTTATGAGGCAGTGAATATATATAACAGCATCCATAAAGTGAACAAGAAAATCAATGTATAATTTTGGACTTTGGAATTTTGGACACTTTAAATATCTCTGTGACACAGCGCGCATGCATCGGCAATGGCAGCTCTTTATGTGTTATGGATTGTCATTTATGGTTACGCATATAATAGAGTTGCCTAATGCATGTGTAATCGTTCATGGCACTATTTGATTAGTTGATATGAAATTCACAGATAATCAGCATGTAATAACATATTATATGTTATATTTGATTTGTTGTATGTTTCCATATATAGGAGTGCATTCTTTTGACTATTTGGCATTATACTCCTTTTATAGTATACCATTCCAATATGTCCGCCATATATCTGACAATTCAGACTGACATACTCATATTGTCCTTTGTCTGTTTTCATGTCTACAAACTTTATCAGTCACCATGTCGTATGCACTAATTTTACGTGAACAAGGCTTTGCAACAAGCTGAAGCGCATTGTAAAATTAAACACCTTTTGAAGTGATTTGGATGTGAAGTCCTTCAGTTACTGAGAGTGCATTAATTTGGGACTTTTTTGAGACATTTACAGCCGGCGTGCTCCGCCGGCATATGCGCCACCTCTCTTGGGTCCCCCGCGATCAGAAGGAGCGTTGATTTTGGTATATTTAACTGAAGACCGCACTTTGGACAGGCCGCTATGGACGCTCGCAGGATTTGGAGAGGACCGCAATTATACTCTGAGGTAAGACTCGCTGTCTTGTTCGTCTGCCCCTTTGGGTTGAGTGGGTAGGTTTCCTTCGTCCAGGGGGTTCCCGACCCCCTCCCCAGGGAAGCAGCGAGGGAATCGCTCGGAGCCTCATTACCGTATTGCGGATGCACCTAGGATTTGACATTTATTACTCTGAGGACGGAGTGACTCGCAGTACATGAACATTTTCTTCACTCCCTCCGCAAATATACCTGTTTATTTTCTCAGTATTTTGCTGAGATCAGTCGTCACACGGCAGGAGGAAGCTTGGAGGCCTATGGAAGAAGCACAGTGGCTGGTACCACAAAATGGCCGCCACCACATGGCCAGGCCACTCACAAAAACAAGAAAAGGTCAGGAATACAAGACAGACAATGCAGGCCTATTACATAAGCACAATGCCTGCCTCCACAAAATGGCCACCACACATGCTCAGGCCACCCACCACAATAATAACAAAAAAGTGACTACAAAGCAAAGGAATAGGAAGTTGTAGTCTCTGTGGGACTTACTTCCTCTCCTAAAAATATTTTTTTAAAACATAAAAGCTTCTCCGTGCTCCAAAACTACAGCAGAATGACAACCTGGTGAGTTTTTTTTGCAAAATGCACAAAATCAGCGTTTTTGAGAAGGATTTATGTTGCTCGCGAGATATTGTTTGCCAGATTGCAAATGCTGCGTGTTCGGGATCGCGAACTGTACAAAAAGGCTTTATCGCGTGCGCGAACAAGCATATTGAGAGCGCGAAAATGACGAAAACTGTAAATCTGCGTTGTTGCGCTGTGCAGAGTTACCGAAAGTACGCGAGCTGAATCCCTAGGGTTACCTACTGGCTGAAAAGCCCTATTTATTTAACACACACCCAAAAACTGCTATTCCACCCCAAAAAACACCTTTTGCAATGAAATCCAAAGCCATCCATGGTGTAAAAAAATAATGCAACAGACAACACAAAATGTAAATTTAAATAATGCACCAAAGATTTGAGGATGACTACCTCTGGGCGTACTGGCAGAATAGACCACAAGCTTGGAACAGAATGGCAAAAGCAAGCACACTGCTTGGATGGCTCCACAAAATGGCCGCTACACACCCACAACAACAAGAAATGGAAGACAGTCAATGTAAGCCTATGGCAAAAGCACAATGCCTGCCTTCCTAAAATGGCCGCCACACATACTTCCTCTCATAAAAATATTTTTTTTTAAAAAGTGACTCCGTGCTCCAAAACTACAGCTGAATGACAACCTGAGGAGTTTTTTTTAGCCAAATGCACAAAATCAGCGTTTTCGAGAAGGATTTATGTTGCTCGCGAGATATTGTTTGCCAGATTGCAAATGCTGCGTGTTCGGGATCAAGAACTGTACAAAAAGGCTTTATCGCGTGCGCGAACACGTATATTGAGAGTGCGAAAATGACAAAAACCCACACACACCCAAAAACTGCTATTCCACCCCAAAAAACACCTTTTGCAATAAAATCCAAAGCCATCCATGGTGTAAACTAAAATCAACAGACAACACAAACTGTAAATTTAAATAACGCACCAAAGATTTGAGGCTGACTATCTCTGGGCCTACTTGCAGACTAGGCCACAAGCTTGGAACAGTCAATGTAAGCCTATGGCAAAAGCACAATGCCTGCCTTCACAAAATGGCTGCCACACATGGCCAGGAGGACACAACAACAACAAGCATAAGCCAAGGGGAACAAAGAAAAGAAATGCAGGCCTTTATGGAAAAAGAAGCACACACTACTAAACTACCACCACAAAATTGCCACAGGCCACATGGGCACTCACAGTCACAACAGGCCATGGAAAACAATGAACTAAAGCAGGCCTATAATATATGACCGGACAAAGGAGTCCTGCTAAACAACACAGCTTTAATACAGAAATGAAAATCAACAGGGCTACGAAAGGATTGCAAAGGAGTTACACATCGAGCACACACATCCAACAAAGGTATTTCACACACACACACACAGACCACCCGCCACAACAATAATTTTTAAAAACAATGAAAATCCCAGAAAAATGTAGGTACAAACAAGCCCCAATGAAACAAACACACCAATTCTCCAACTTACTTGTAGTAAATTAAATCTCAAATCAAAAAGTCCTCAAATAAATCCAATCCAATGGTATGATGCAGCAGACAGACACAAAAAGTGATCCTTCCAGCTTCAAATCCAAATGAAAGTGAACAGCACATGCACAAAGCACTGAGAGGAGCCTGCTGGACAGGAACAGGAAGTTGTAGACTCAGGGGCACTTCCTTCCTCTTGAAAAAAAGAGTTAAAAAAATTAAAGGACTCCTCCTTACACAAAAGACTACAGCAAAATCACAATCTGAGGGGTTTTTCTGAGCAAAATGATCATTTTAGAGAAGATTTTATGAAGCTCGAGAGATATTCTTCGCCAGATTGTAGTTTTTGCATGTTCGGGATCGCAATCTTACCAAGACAGCCGCCGGAAGTCAGCTCGCGCGCCCGAATGACGTGTTCGCACACTCTCGCGGGCTTGGGCAGCCATATTACAAATCTCGTGGCGCTCGCGAACGGACAGAAAAGCAGGTTGGCGATCGCAGAATCACGGTAAGACGTTACCACACGCGCGAGAGTGAATATTTAGCGCGCGAGGAAGCCAAACTACTACGCTACGCCCTAGATTGCGTAGCAATCTGCAACTTCGTGCTCTACGAGAATCGCGAAGTTACCTAAACTTTGCAAGCTCCGCGAACGGAGCGTAGATCAACGCCCAGGCTTAGTTTAGAGTGTTGGCAGCCAATCCCAGTGAAGCGCGTGGTTGGGAGGGTGCGCGAACCCACCATTGCCCCAGATATTGAAACTTTTATTTTTTGAATTTCTCAGCAACTACTGAACGGATTTACATCATTTAAAACAATGAATCAAAATTGGTGTAATTCCGTTCAGCAGTTCGGGCTGTAGCCATGGCTAAAGTTTCCTATGGGAAATTAATTTTTTGACTCCTATTTTTTGAATTTCTCAGCAACTACTTTACGGATTTACACCATTTACCAAAAGGTCACTTTCTGAACCAAGAGCTACCTTTCTACCAAAGTTGGTATAATTCCGTTCAGCAGTTCGGGCAGTAGCCTGTCTCAAAATTTCCTATGGAAATGAACACACGAAAAACGCATTTTGGAACCCCCCTTTTTTCTCAGCCCCCACTTGACGAATCACCCCCAAACTTTTGGGATAGGAGCTGACCTGGTTAGACTTTTTTGGGGGGAGAATTTCACGAAGATTCGTCAAACGATGCCAAAGTTATTAGCAAATCAATAAACTCCTTCCAAACAAAAAATCATCCTCCTCGGCTCATTCCTGGAATTTTTCGCAGTGTTTCATTAAGCGGGGGCCAAAAAAAAGAAGAGGGTTCAAAATGCTTTTACCCTATGCAGTTATGGAAAACTAGAAAACAGTACAGTAAAAAAAGCTAAACAGAATTGCATAAAATGTGGCTTGATATTTATCCAGACATTGTGCTTTTTGTTACTTGGTGTAAATTTGATCAGCTGTTTTAGAGAAATTAAGGTTTAAAAAATAGTGATATCTGTTGCCGCTGTACTCTATCGAGAAAAAAAGGACTAAAAGAGAATTCTGATTGGCTGGCTCCACTGGAGTCCCACAAGCCCGAGCAATATAATTGGCTGGCTGCTACATGAAGAAGAATTTGTAGACATCATTACAGGACTCAGGGACTTGTTCCCAGAGTCCTCAAAAATGAATTAAAAAACCTAGAAGGGGCAGAGTAGGATACCCTGACCACTTAGCCTTTGTAGTGGGAATCCCAAAAAGACACCTCAGGGCCAAAAAAAAGAAAAACAAATTTGGGTTCATAATAGTTACCCCATATTGTCCCCATGAGAATCTGGTGGGGTTTGTGGCCTGTGGCTCATTGCACGCTTTTGGGTGTGTTGGCCCCTGCTGCACCATCTGGCCACTACACTACATTGGCCACAGGACCTGATCACCGGCCAGGCTGTACGGCCAACCCTTATTGCACACAGCCGGTAGTTGGCCATAGACATATCACAATAAGTTATTACATTATGAAAAAAAAAACATAGAAATTCACTGAAAAAAACAAAGGTAAATGTGGTGTTCTACATAATTAAGTTAGTATTTACTTAAAGAAAATTACTGTAAATAAGGTTTGAAATTATTTGACAAACCCAGGGCCTGGGTGGACTTTGTGAAGTTTTACTCCACAAATAGTCGGAAAAACTCCACTGTGCTCTGTGGAGTTCCACCCACAGTGAAGTCTGTTAAGTCATGCTGCTCACAGTGATTTTTAGTGCCATGAGTTTGTCCTGTGCTGTAAAATCCACGTAAATGGTACCACATGTTGCACAAGAGAGCGCTGCTGCTTTCCGCCTCTTGAGTAGAGATTCTACTCGAGTTGCAGCTACCTCAACACGAGCAACAGATTTCTCAACGTAAGCTGCCGCGACCACCCACGTTGAGAAATTGCACCAGGAGGAGGTCTAGCATGCAATTTATTCTTGCGAGCGCTCCCCAAATTACTGCTGGTGAGCCGCTTGAGAGAAAAAACTCAGCTCTGTGTCACTGTGTGGGTTTTTTTCTCTCAAGTAGGCAAAACTCAGTGTACTCCACCTATTATTTGCAAGCCCATTGCGCCACTGGTGCATCAATTTTTGGACGCACTGGCAGTACAGAGTGCAGACCCATAAGTACGAGGTTTTTCATGGCCTCATAGATATAGACTAAGGTAAAGCAGCATAAGTTGCAGCGTTGCCTTACTCTGCTTCAAAGAGGTGTTCCATGGAGGTTGCGGTGTGGTGCATGTTCCTACGCAGCACTCATGGATTTGGACACAGTCCCAGATTTACAAGGACTTGTAATCCTGGGAATGCATCAAAAGCCTACACCACCCAGGGGAGGAGTAACAAGGAGAAATAACTTTTTTTCTCCTCGTTCCTCTTTCTTTGTAGCTTACATTCTGCAGCATGAAGGAGGAAAACGCCTCCATTGATTGGTTTTGTGCAGGAAGGTGTCCCTTCCTGCACAAAAAAAAATCATTCCGACATTGCAGACACCCTTGCACGATGGTGCATGGGTACCTGCATTGGCTCAAGGCAGCCAAAACGGCGGCAGTGCATTGGAAAAGGACAGTACTGAGCTGTATATTAAAAATACAATGCATTCCTGCCCTTTCCTTTTGACACAGGTCAGCACACCAAAGTGACTTACAGCCCTGCCCTGCGTCAAATACTTGTAAATGAGGCCCACGTTGTATAAAGTGAAATTATACACAGGTCTTCTAATTGTCTGAGAAAAATGCCATTTGAATAAAAACACTTAATTGCACCAGTTATAAATAAATGATATAAGTATAACTTGCTCTGCATGATGCACTGCTTATGACCTCATTAGTATATCACTGAACCTATCTGAAATATTTTTTGGTGCAAGTTATACTTAATCACACCAAAGTTAATAGCACATAAATATGTTTTTCCCCATCCTTTTAACTGTGCTCATCCTTGACGGAACTTCAATAAAATTGCCACAGTAAATTAACATGTGAAACATCGCCCCAGCTCATGTAGATTTGTGAAAGGATGTCACAGTTACTATGAACACTTTTTGGACGCACATTCTTTAATTTGCTCCAGGAGTTGACAGACCTTAAAAAATGTGCTATACTATGAGTAATCTCTACATGTTAAGCGTCTGCTAAATTCCATGTAAATAAATCAAATGCCACCATTTCAACTGTTTAGCTATCTTTAGCTTTATCCCCGTCAAGCCCACCAACAATTTTGTAATGGTAGCTTCTCAAATACTGCTGAATGGATTTGCACCAGACCAAGCAGGAGCACTTCAATGAATACAATTCTTTTTCAATGCCCAGTGTGGCTAAATTCTGTTCTGGGTTTGGTTATCTGTAACTAAGAATGAAAGCTCCTATAGGAATTAAATTTAGATTTCGATTACCTCTCTAACTTTTCGCTCAATCCTTGATAGAGCTAAATGAAACTAGGTATCCCAAGCCTAAATCAGTTCAACACAATACACATCATAGATCACACTGCCCACCAAACTTAGTATACCACATTGGCAATGGAACAGGTAAAAGAAACTGTCTATTCAGAAGAGGCTGACTACCTACGGACATAGAAAGAGAAAGAGAGAGAGAGAGAGAGTACATTACAGGTAATCGTGTCCAACATTGCTGTCGAGTGGTTTTGGTGACATCATAAACCACATGGCAAAAGGATGCCTTGTTTGTTCATGTCACCAGAACTCCAAAATAGTAATATAGGACCATACTACACATTACTTGTTATGTATGTTCTATACTACATGTTTAATTTCGGATAGTTAGCGTGGAAAAAGCTTTTTTCTACAAAGAGCAGATAGCAATGTGCAGGGCTTTGAATTAGAACATTTAGGTTTTATTTTCCTTTCATCAATAAGATGTTTCTAAAACAATGTAAAATTGTGAGGACAAGTGGGTTTATGCAATTCTGTATTACTGCATTTGCAATCTAATCATCATAGATCACAAAGAAATGTTGATTCTAGCTCAAAAGGATGCTGCACATAATTTCAAGATGTGGTCAAATAGTATAATTTTGGGAATTTTGCATGAGAAGAGTAATGTAAATTACTAGAAGTGGGTGTAACTTGCATAATTTGCCGTAGAGTATTTACGCAAAAATACAGCAAAATTGCTCAAGATAACGTGTAATCATGCAAGCAGAATAACCCAATATTTCATGCTATTTTCTTAGCGCAAAATGCAACTTCTCATCCAAAATGGACCCAAGGATGCATTTTGCAAATACAAAATAGTGCTAAATTCAATGGAACACAAACAGCAGAAGCCAGCACCCACTAATGCATGCTAAGTTCACTGTTCCTGTGCGCCTGCAGTAGGATTTCTTTTACAGTTTACTAATAATTACGTGAAAGGGCATAGTTGTGTTCTTTTTGGTATTTTTACATCAAAAGAGCAACAAGAAATTACCAAAATTACTCAAATTGACTCCGGCGCCTTCCACGTCCTCAACACCAGATGTCTCACCACCTGCCACCTCATCTCAATGAAGAGCACCCAAGGCCCATTCACCTGCCACACCTGCAACTGCATCTTCACTGGCCTCCGCACTCCAGACCCACAGATGGCATGACCCTCAAGACTCAGATCCCACCAACACAGATGCATGCTACTTAACACCTGCTCCCTCAAAAGACATGCCGTGTAGATCTGGAAACTGCTTGATTACAATTCCCCCAACATCGCCATTCGCACTGAAACTTGGATAATCTCCAGCTCAGCCCCGGACATCGCGACCGACCTCCCTGAATGGGAACAAAATCATTCACAAGGACCGCGTCAACCGGCCGGGAGGAGGCATCGCCATCGTACACAAAGACACACTCCACCTCACAACCAGCTCGCAACCAGCTCCGACGATGACTCACCTGACATGGAGCACCTCCACTTCCAGAACTAGACCAACTCGAATGCCAACCTCTGTTGCACCCTCATCTACAGAACTCCTGGACCCCACCTTCAGCAAAGCCATTACCGACTTCAACACTCACCATGCTCTCTCCTAAATGGACTACATCCTCCTCAGCAACCTCAATTTCCACCTGAACAACCTCGAAGACCACAACACCTCATCCCTATTGGAGAAGCTTGCCAATATTGTACTCAAACAACTGGTCACACTCAGCAGAACACAGGCTCAACCTCATCTTCTCCTCAAGCAACAACATTTACGTCAGCCTCACCTCCGAGCCACAATAGACTGACCACCCCTGCGTCCACTTCTCCTTCACCAAATGCACTGTATGCCACCACGCCCACCGCAATCCTCATAGAAGCTGGAACAAGGTCACTGAGGACCAGCTTACCATCTTCCTCAACAAGACCCCAGACAGACATCCATGGATGCCAACACCTCAGCACGCAATCTCCTGAAGAACCTGGACCTTATGGGCCTGGCGGCGCAGGGTACGCCTTAATCTCCTGAGTTCACCTGCTTTGTCGAACAGAGACATGGGACACTCTGTTAGGCGTAGAAGATAAGGTTTATTAGCTGCAGCTAAGTACAGTTGTCCCAGAAGTACACTCTGTATGTTCTTAGGAGACTGCCACTTTACTTCGTGACGCACAATCTTTTATAACACACATATTCACAAAGAACACTCCCAATGCATACAGGGTTAACCAATGAGAAGAATGTAAAAATAAGATATTAAGTAACTCAAATAAGCCTCTCTCCCAAGTGTGTTTGTCACACTTCCCCACAAGTTAATCAGTGTTAGTGTTTATAATTCGACTTGCAGGTGGCAGGACACATTTGTATGCCCCGGAGGACAGTTGTGAAATGAGAGAATACGAGTACAGAATAGCGAAGGCCACAGGATAAGATAAAGTCAGGAAAGAATGGTGCGAACCAACAGATAGTCGAGACAGGGATCAGTCAAACCAGACGAGGATTAGTGGAGTCGGCCAGACCCTGACACCAGCTCTAAACAGAGGCAGGAGGTAATTTGACACTTTGCAGTAGGAAGAGGGAAAACAACACCTCGTTCACCGTGCTGCCTGAGTGAGGGCAACACAAAATGGCTGCGGGACACAAAATGGTGGCTAAATACGAACGGGATCGGAAAACTGAATTACCTCACTCCAATGCTGGATCTCCGAATGTACCAACACACTGGCCCCCTCAGGAAACCCTCAGGCAAATAGCCCTCCCCTACTGTTCAAGAGTCCAGGCACACCTGCAGACAGATGGCGGTGCAGCAAGATCACAGCAGACCATGCAGCCTTAAAATCTGCCATCACCGCACACCACCCTCTCATTAGAGGGCATCAAAGAAAGCAGACATAAAGGAATGCATCAATGCCAATGAACACAACAGCAAAAATACTCTTTGCTGTGGTCTAAGAATTTGCTATACCCACCACAGAGACAGCAGACATCCACCCTCTCAAGACCTCTGCGACAACTTTGCTACCTTCCACCGCAAGATTAAGGAGATCTACCACAGCTTTGCAACCCAAGACATACCCATCCCACCACAACCACCATACCAAATGGCTCTTGTGCCAAGGAGACCTTGACCAACTGGACTACCCTCACCTCTGACAACACCCTCAGGATCATGAAAAACATCTACTCTGGAGCCCCTTTGCATCCCTGCCATCACCACATCTTCAACAGAGCCGGAACCTCCATTGTACCCAAACTCTGCCACACGTCAACTATGCCATTAAGTCTGCAACCTTCCTGGAAGACTCGAAGCATGCAGAGATCAACCCCCTGCTGAAGAAGCCCTCTGCCAACCCGACGGACTTCAAGAACTACAGACCCATCTCCCTGCTCCCCTTCACAGCCAAAGTCATCAAGAAAGCCAGCAACGCCCAACTCTCCATTTTCGTCAAAATGGAAAACATCCTGGACCTCTCCCAATTGTGCTTCAGAAGCAACCACAGCACTGAGACTGCTCTCCTTGCTGCTACAGATGACATACGCACCCTCCTCGACAGAGGCAAGACTGCTGCTCTCATCCTCCTGGACCTCTCAGCAACCTTCAACACCATCTCCCACCACACTCTCTGCACAAAACTCCATGACGTCAGCCTTCTCGACAAAGCCCTAGAATGGATCCGCTCCTTCCTCACCGGCCAAACAAAGAGAGTCAGACTTCCACTGTTCAACTTAGAACCCACAGAGATCAGCTGCGGAGTGCCTCAAGGATCCTCCCTGAGCCCCACCTTTTAAAACACCAACATGGGCCTGCTTGCAGCCATCATCAGAAGCCAAGTACTCAACATCATCTCCTACGCTAACAACACCCAGCTGATTATCTTCCTCACAGAGAAACCCACAGCCACCGAGAACAACTTCCACAACGGGATGAAGGCAGGCGCCACCTGGATGAAGGACAGCTGCCTCAAGCTTAACTCAGACAAGACTGAAGTCCTCATCCTGGGCTCCTCCCTCTCCATCTGGGAAAACTCTTGGTGGCCCGTAGTGCTCGGAGTCCTGCCACACCCATGGACTACGCTAAAAACCTCGCCATCTTCCTGGACTCCTCGCTCTCAATGAACTGCCAAATCAAAGCGATTTCGACCTCCTGTTTCCACACTCTCCACCTCCTTCATAAGATTTTCAAGTAGATCCCCACCATGTCCAGGAAAATGGTCACCCATGCACTTGTCAGCAGAAAACTTGACTAGGGCAATGCACTCTATGACGCCATCACCAAGAAACTCCCAAATAAACTGCAGACCATCCAGAATGAATCCACGTAACTCATCCTGAACATCCCACGCCGCAACCGCATCATTGGCCACCTGAGAGGCCTTCACTAGCTTCCTGTCAACAAAAGAATCACCTTCAAGCTTGTCACACACGCTTACAAATCCCTCCACAACGCCGGACCTGCATACCTCAACCACCACCTCTCCTACACTCCCAGCAAACATCTCTGCTCTGCCCAACTGGTCCTGGCACTATTCCATGGATCCACAAGGCCACGGCTGGAGCAAGATCCTTCTCCAACCTCGCTATGAAGACCTGGAACTCTCAGCCTCTGCACCTTAGGCAATCACCATCGCTGCCGCAATTCACGAAGGACCTCAAGACCTGGATCTTCAACTGAACCGAAAACCCACCCTCCCCTCCACTCAGCGCCTTGAGACCCTCACGGGTGAGAAGTCATGCTTTATAAGATTACTGATTGATTGACTGATTGATTCAATGACTCCGGGGAAAATAAAATTTCACCCAGGCCTAGAAATTGCCAGAATTATGGGAATTACACTAATGTAACACATATTACTCTTGCCTAGTGTAATTGATGCCATGCTTGGATGGAGTGTCTGGCCTGAAGGTATTACTGAGATTTTGTGACTGATCTCATCACTCATGCCATTTAACATGTCATGAGTGCTGTAATGCACAAGGTCATAAGCAGTTCATGATTAGGGCGCATGTTTATTTATTTACTTATTTAATTTTTCGGATCAAATAAACAACACGCCATTGATAACATATTAACAAAATAACAATTCTCACTATCAAAAAGACTAAAATCTTCTTAAATATATATTACAATCATTACAACATTTATTCACTTGTCCCTAGTTGATCTATTGCGAAACATTCTTGATACAATGAAAAAAATCAGAACCTTAATTCTCAAGTTCCTGGAGGTTAACAACTATTTCAAGATTTTGTACACCACACTGATATCATATTTACAGATTCTTAGGGGGTCATTATGATGGCTTCCAACTTCCATCGTTGTGGGATTGGGACTCGCCGAAAAGTAGTCAGCAGTCCCACCCGCCAGATTAGGATGCGATTGCTGTGTCGGTGGTCAAAAACATCCCTTTTTCAATTGTGGCTTGTGTTGCTGTAAAGCTGAGTACTCAAAGGAAAAACTTGTAAGTAGTTTATTGCCAAATGGACGACACACTCAACCCGGAGGCTCAGTGCATAATGATCTGTTGAAAGTACAACCAACCGTCTAAACTGTCATAAGAGAACGTCCAGCTGTCAACATTCCAGCTGGTGGCTGCCGCGCGCAGGAGGGGAGGGGCGCGCGGTGAGAAGCAGCTAGCTAGATGTGAACAGGTTAAGTAAACAACACAACACATCTCCTTCCCATATGAATAGAAGGACCTAAAGGATGAAGGAAAAAGAAACATAGACAGATGCCATGCCCAGTTAACTATTCACAAATATAGTCTTTATATTTGCAGGGTTTAACCACACTGCGACCGCATTTACTGGTGATGGTCACCTCTTCCAAAGTGTTATTCTCCGGCACCAGTTCATGACTCTGTCCCTGACTGTCACTTGAATCCAAAGAACTACTTGTAGCACCAGTATCAGGATAACTGTTTTCACCACTAGGCTCCAAAACCTCTTGGACTTCCACAGTCACATTATCACTAGAATTGCCAGGAGATGCCTCCAAGGTGCTTGTGATAAGTTCTCTCATCCCCCCAATGGTTTCAATATTCTCACCACCTTCACTGTCTCCATTGTTTTGTCTAATAGATTGTGGGAACATGCTGTCATTATCCCCGTCAGAATCAGATGATACTTGTTGTATCCAATCCTGCTTGTCTAGCACAACCCTTTCCTCTTCTGCTTCCTTTTGTTCCTGTCCAGTTATGTCTTTTTGAACACCCTCCATCCTATTACAGACAGACAATGCAGATGTGTGCCATACTCTTCCATCACTAAGGAGTGCAGAGTTGCAGAACACTTTTTCCACCTCTAGCGGATTAGTAAATCTACTTTGTCCTTTAACTACATTTCCACTCCTTTTTACTCTCACCTCGTCACCTTCTCTTAGTTTGATAACCTTGCATTTATACTTGCTGTCAAATTTTTCTTTGCTCAGGTCTTTTGCCTCCTGAATTCTCTTTCTGACTGCTTCCACTGACCATTCCGATTTCCTTGCACTTTTGAGCCATCCGATATTATCCTTAGATACAGGAATTCTGCCTCTCATAATCTCAAAAGGACTTACCAAAGTTTTCTCTCCAGGAGTAATCCTGCACCCCCAAACCATTTTGTTCAGTTCTTTCCTCCAACACTTCCCATTGTTGTTGGCCAACTGGATGATGCCTTTTTTGACCCTATTAAATGTCTCTACGACACCATTGCCAGCAGGGTGGTAAACCACAGTAGTTTTGTGTTTAATGCCATTCCTGTCTACAAACTTTTTGAAGATCTCAGAAGTGAACTGACTTCCATTATCACTGACAATAGTTTTTGGTGTGCCCTCTCTAGTGAAAATTCCATCCATAAATGTGATAATGTCAGAGGCATCGACCTTCCTACAAATCTTAATTTCCGGCCATTTTGAAAAGTGATCAACTAAGACCATTACGTGCACATGTTCCTCTTGCCATCTTACAGGACCGAGTATGTCAATGCCCACCCTCTCCCATGCCATGTCAGGACACTTCAGTGGTTGGAGAGGAGGTCTAAGGGTCGTTTGTGATTTGTCTGAATTTTCACATTGTATACAGTTTCTCACCGCTCTCTCAATTTGTATGTCGCACCCAGGCCATCAATACCAATTTTTAATTCTTTGTTTGGTTTTGTTTATGCCTAAATGTCCCTCATGGCAAAGTTCAATGAGACTCTCTCTCAAGGTGGTAGGAGGTATAACCTTCCCCTGTCTTAAAACAAGTTTGTTTTCCACGGATAGTTCATTCCTCAATTCCCAGAAAGGCCGCAACTCATTTCTCAGTAATACCTTTTTGGGCCATCCTTTCACAATAAGTTTCCTAACCTTGTTTAAGGTTCCATCTCTTTTATTCTCTTTGCTCCATACCTCCGTTGTAATGCTAGGGAACTCTTCATTGATGCTTGCAACACATAATTCTTCTTCCTTTACTACTTTTTCCACATTCTTCAAAGGCAACCTGCTCAGAAAATCTGCAACTACATTCTTTACCACTGGCATCCGTGGTAACCACACATGTAAGATTGTTGTCAAACCCTTTAAGGGGTGGAGCGTCACAGATCTCTTTTTTTAAGCTTTTAAAACTGTCTTCACAGTCTTGCGACCATTCAAATTTGTTCTTATTCTTAAGAAGGGTCCTAATGCAGTAAGTTTTCATAGAAAAGTTCCTAACAAACTTTGAATAATATTCCACCAGTCCCAAAAACGCTCTTAGCTCTTCCTTACTTTGTGGAACTGGGGCATCCTTGATAGCCTTAATTAATTCTTGTTTTGGTTTTATACCATCTTTAGTGATTTCATGACCCAGGTAGTTGACAGAATTATTGCTGAACCTGCACTTTTTGTACTCTGCTGTCAAACCACTTTTCTCCAAGATCTTAAGTACCTGTACCAACCGGTTGTCATGATCAGTTTGGTCTTTTCCCATAATGAGGATGTCATCCTTAAAGATGAGTAATTTTTTTACCCCCTTGAATATCTCATGCATTAGTCTTTGGAATAGTGCCGCTGCAGATGCAAGCCCGAAAAGTACCCTTTTAAACCTGAAACACCCAAAAGGTGAAACAAAAGTGGTAAGGTGTCTGCTTTCGGGGTGCAGTGGTACTTGGTGGTAGGCAGCAGCTAAGTCTATGGTCGAAAATATTGTCATATCTTTTGTAAGAGACAACATCTCGTTTATTCTTGGTAAGGGAAATTGGTCGATAAGAATATTCTTATTTAGGTCGCGCAAATCTATACACAACCTCAACTTTCCGTTGGCCCTTCTTGCGACCACCAGAGGTGCGACCCATTCTGATGATTCTGTGCTTTCGACTATTTCTGCTTCAAGTAGTTTATTTATTTCTGATCTCACCTCATCCCTTAGTGACAATTGTATTTGTCTCACCTTATGCAGGCAGGGCACTGCATCATCTTTAAGTTTTATTACGTGTTGGAATCCCTTGAGTTTACCTATTTTTCCATTAAAAACTTTGGGAAACTTGTTGACCAACTCACTGCCCGGTAGCACCTCCTGTTGTGTAACCAGGACCGGTTCAACACTGTTTGGGTTGAGAGTAATCCCAAGTATTCCCTGGTCCTTCCAACCAAAGCACCGAAGGGCCAGTGACAGCAACATACAACTTGCTGCTGGTTTTTCTTTCCTTAAATGCAAATGTAAGTTCCTTGAAACCCATAAGTTCAATCGGTTCGCCCGTGAATGTTTTAAGTGAGATGTCAGGTTTTTCTAATTGTTTTCCCACCTTACCTCTAAATTTCTCCCTCCAAACCACACGGTTAACTATTGTGCATGGTGAACCAGAATCAGCGACTATATCTATATTCACACCTCCAATTTCCACCAAGCACATGGGTTTCTTTTTCTTGCTCTTCTCTTCATCCTCTTTAGCTGTTGCCTCAGTTACATTTAGTACACATAAGTTGTACTCCGAATCATCCGAAGATTCTAGCTCAAATTCTTCCTCGTCCTCATCCTCAACAAATTTCACTTTTTCTTTCATTTTCCTTTTGCAGGCTTTCTGAAAATGACCAATGATCCCACACTGGGTACATTTGTTGTTTCTTGCTGGGCATTTCCAGTCATTCGTCAAATGCTTACTGCTACCACACCGGTAACACTTCAACTGTTCATACGAACTAGCATTCCCTTTGAATCTAGGTGTGTCCTTCACTCTATTTTTAGAACTTTTCTTGCACCCACTCATTTTTGCCACCACACTAGTTTCCTCATTTTTACCTTTTCCCTCATTGATGACTTCCTTCGCACAGCGACCAGTCAATTCTGCTTTCTTTACGATATCAATAACCTGTTGGAGAGGTTTTTCACCTTTAGCCCATAAGGCGTCCTGTATGTTAGAATTTGCAGCACACATCACTATCTAATCCCTAATTAAGTCATCATGCATGTTTTCAAACTTGCATAAGAGTGCCAAGTTCTTTAAAGCAGATACGTACTCATCTATATGTCCTTGTTTCCTCCTGTAGAACTTATACCTGTGCACCGCTACACACACTGTAGGTTTATAATATCCATCTAAGTCCTCCATTGCCTCATCATAAACATTCCTCTCTCCTCCAACTCTTATTTTCTTAGTAATGTTGTTATACACTGTTAGACCACCTGCACCTAAACAATGTAATAATATTTTTTTCTTTTCCTCCTGTTTGAGTGGTTCATCTTCTTTATCAAATGTGGAAATATAATTACTGAAATATTCCTTCCACTGTTCCCATTTCACAGTTGGTACGCCAGTACCCTTCAAAAATGCTTTTGGTGGCTGTAAATTATATATATTGCCTGTTGCCATGCTCAGTCCTTTCCTTATTTTATTTATCAATACAATTACTTTTTTCTTCCTAGATGCAAATTCGATAAGGCGTCACAGTCTGTTCTTTTAAATCACTTTCTTTTTCCTATATATCAGTCAATTACTGAATTCAACTCTCACCTGCTCACTTCCGCCCATACGATCGAACTCCTTGGTGATCATAAACTCTTTTCTTTCATATTTTTACCTTAGCGCTTGAACAATCAAAGTCCCGTATGCCTCCATCAGATTTGTTCGTTTAATCTCCAATCTGCTTATTCTGTTTCTTCAAACTTCCTCAAAGATGGTGGCACGCACACTTCCTGTACGTGGTTGCGTGAAAGAAAAAACTAGACCGCAGGCACTACTTCCGGAAATTCCTCTTCCACCTTCCTAAGTTCTGAGGTGAATTCCTTTCGCAGTACTTTGCTTCATAAACTTGTTATTATAGTTTATTAATTACGTTAAAGTTCACCTACAAGGATTTGTCGGCTGCGATCAATGTTTTGAGAGTCTTCAGGCTGAATACCTTCTTTATACGCCAAGAGCGTTATTCTCCCTTTCAATCTTAATTAAGTTACGCGTTCTTCTGTCCCCACACGCTATTTCTCACCTTCATTACAATTCCATTTTCACCTTCGTAACGCGTGTAAGGAATTTCTTATTCTTTTTGTATACTTGAACGCTGCTTCACTGTTCTTCACTTCCTTTGCTACAAATTTCTCCTTGTTTCCAATTTTCATCCATCCACCTCCGTTTACTTCTTTTAATCATTCATCTTCTAAGTGCCACTAATGTTCACACATTATCCGCTGCACTTACTTTAATTTCCTTTTCTTTCTTCCAATGGACTTCTTCTTACTTTTCCTTGCTTATTCCTCCTCAATTTCTTATTATCAAAGTCTTTTCAAATCTTCCTTCATATATTTCAAATTCAAATTCTTCCTCTCGTGGGTTCATCCGTGCGTTGTCCAACCATAACTCGTCGCCAAATTGTAAAGATGAGTACTCAAAGGTTAAACTTGTAAGTAGTTTATTGCCAAATGGACGACACACTCAACCCGGAGGCTCAGTGCATAATGATCTGTTGAAAGTACAACCAACCGTCTAAACTGTCTGTACATGTACCTGGCTTTAGGCAAGTTTAGAATTATGGGCCAGGCTAATAGGCATCGGAGCCTGAGGTGAATGAGGACACAACGTCTTTTTCAAGTGTTTTCAGTTATCTTAAGATTATTCAAGTTACAGTGCCCCCAAAGCTCTGAGCTGTAGAGGGCTGGCTTGCTACTAGGGCTCTATGGGCCGGATACACAAAGGTACATTTAAACATTTGGTCTAAACTTCTAAGTTTTCACAAAGGGCCTTTACGAGTACTATCTTAACGTCCGCAAGATCTGCCTGTGTGCAGACATAAAGATAGCACTCGTTTTTGCCCTTGGTGAATTCCAAAAGCTGTAAACTTAGACGTTTGGTCTAAGTTTAGAGCAAACATCTAAGTTTAGGTTTGTGAATTGGTTAGTTGTTGTTAAAGTTATTTTACCACGGAATCTTTTTTGCGGCTTAAAAGCTATGTGATTAGTTTTATAGAATATTTGTAGCCCTATCTCCATTTTGGAAATGAACTAGGGGTCATCTGCACATAACTGATCAGGTATATGTGTCACTGCCTGTACCGAAGAGTCATTGTCACACATAAACATAGGCCACAGTTTACGATAAACAAAAAGTGGGCAGATGTAAGGACCCATCCCTGTTGTTCCCCTCTTTTCATTTTGATCCTGTCTGTTAGTTCGCCATTTTGTCCCCTCCGAATCTAGGCAAAAGTATCTGAATATAACCTCCTAACTATATCAAGCAGGCCTACTGGTATCTCTGGTATCTCTGATACTTGCTAGCATGTACCACAGGTTCTCCATATGAACAGTGTCAAGTGCTGGCTGAAGTTGACATATGCATGTATAGATTTTCCCCACTGATGTCAATCACCTTTAGTTTAATTTGAAGAGGAAGACCTAGTCAGTTGGGCTAGTTTTAGGTATTAACAAAGCGTGGAATGAACATAATATGCATCTTTCAGACATTCAGATCATTAGCCTGTTGAGCACCTATCCACAGAATATTTCCTGTAGGTTATTGAGCAAGCTAATCAAGTGGTATTTTCCAGATACAGTTCAACTCCCTTCTTATGTGTGGGGACTGTTTCTGCTTCCCCCATGTGTCACGTATTGGCGTACCTCCGGATATGGCATTTGACAGAACATTAATGTATGGGGTCCAGACAGTAAGTTCAAATATATACACATCAGCCAGTACCTTATACAGTCCAGCGGACCTTGCTTTTTTGTGGCCAATTGTCACTTACATTGAATCATTCAGGGAGAAAACGATATTCAGAGCTGCTGTGAATTGTGGCTCAGTTTGAGACAATATATCTGGTCCATCATCTTCCAAATGTTTGGCGTAGAAGGTCTTAATGTACACAACCTATTCTTTAACCAGGGCATGAACTTCTGGGCACATCAGTTTCTTCCAGTCATTGTGAGTTACCATTTGAAAAACAGGCTTTTGTTTCATTATCCTCAGTTGCCTGTAATAGTTCTTCCCATTTCTCTGTGTGCAAATTATAATTAGTTCACTATAACTGGCATATTTCAGTGTCTCTGTTTAAGCATTTTAGCCCCTTGCAAAACACACTATGCATCAAATTACTAAAAACTAATAACTCCCCTCATTTTTTAACCCACTGGTTTCATGCTTGCTTTAATCTCAATGCTGATTTACTTCAACCTGCACTCCGGGAAAGGCTTCACATTCAACAGCACTTATGGAATTCAGGAGGGCCTTACTTTTGTCTTTAAATTAATATGTTTTCGCTCTAGTTGTTCATTAGACAGTTAACTGATAGGCTATTGCTGTGTTGGAAGTAAATGTTGCATTCTGTAGGGCAAAATGTTATACTAACATAGATTAGAGAGATAAAAAATGTCAGCTTTCTAGAGCAGTAACCATAATATATATATAATAAGATAAAGCCCTCATGTCCTTCATTTTAAATGGAGATGCTTTCAATTTTAGAGTTTTGATTTCATCAAGATAGCATAACTACAGAATGTTAGTGCTCTTGTTGTTCATTAGATCACCGTGGGAAGCGGCAATAGGACATTGGGGAACTGGATGTACTGCTGATCAGTACATTTTAATAAGTAAATCAGACTTTAATCTCACATGACTTAGGAAGATAGTTTGAACCTATAGAAAATGTACACCCATTGTGCATTCTGGTGCCTCCACCATATCCTCAAGGATCATGAGAGAAAACAGTTCTCACAAACATGGTTCCTCAATTCATAGCAGAATATCAGCCTTTTTAATGGGGCAAAACATCTGAGAACACCACAAACAAATGATAAATGATTTATATTGTGAAAAAAACCTGTTAGCACTCTTCATATATGTTCCTTTTTATAATTCTCAAACACTGGCTTTCAGTACAATGCATTTCAATGGGGACCATGACTGAGTTCTACAATGGCTAGCACAAAATATTTTCCAATCAAGTGGTGGTTCCTTTGAGACCACCCCCACATATCCCTGAGGCTCAGGGTGTGTTCACCCAGTTCCCTTATATATTTGTTTTTAATTACTTTCCAACACAGAGGTGCTATGTCCCTGAGGCCGTAATGGCTTGTTCATGTTGTGGCGATTTAATCAATATTGATTAGCCCTTTAAATTGGCCAATCACAGCATATCTGGACACCTGTATACCAGATATACCTATTTATATATCTTTATGATCACACCAAGTATTTATTTAAATGCACATTTCTCAATAACTGCTATATAGATTTACACCTATGACAAAATACACCCTTTCAGAATAAAGGTTTAACTTGTTAAGAAATGCAATTCCCTGGAGCAGTTTTATCTCTAACTCCAACATAAGTTTCCTAAAGAAGTTAACATGGGAAATCAATGTTATGGGCCCGCAATTTTTCCTTGCCCCCATTTGGTGGATTGCCTCAAAACTTTCTAAATTTCTAGGAAGGAGCTGAGGTAGATGAAATTTTTTTTGGAAAGTTTAGCGAAGATTCCTCAAAAGTCACCAAAGTCCCTAGCAAAACAAAACATGTTCTTCCTATGGAAACTCTGACCTAACTATAGCTACACAGTGGTGACCACCAGTGTGTAATAAATATTCAGTATGCATGCCCCTGTTTGCACATGTACTGCATCCTTGTTAGTGAACTGTCAACAATGAGTAGGGAGCCGGTGGGTGGGAGCCCCAACGTTAGCCCAACACAGGTTACTGGTAGTACAAACTCTAACCTAAGCAGGATTACATGTTAGAGGTGTCTTTTTAAGAGAAATTCCTCAGATACAACTTTTGGGACTGCCCTACTGAAGGATATTGAGCTAAAAAAAGATATTAAGCCTGAAAGTGGAAATCTTGACCAAGAAAACTCATGAAAAATATCTGATCAATGAGAGAACTTCAGGTGACACAAAATTTGAATTTTCCCTCTCAGAATCTTTTCAACACGAAATCCAATGGCTTTAGTGGGACTTTTTCAAGTGGCTAGCTAGCAACAACAGAACTTTGCCTGATGCAGCCTGCAGCCTTGTCCCACTAGTGGATTTTGACTTATACTTCAGAGACTAAGCCAAAAGGTAAAACCTTTGCAGTGTTACACCTGTAAGCCTTAGGGTGGGTTTCCCCCAAACATTTTTTCTGCTTTGCCTCACTTTTTACTGATCTGTTTTTGTTGGCCTTAGGACTCTGGGTGCTTTATCACTTCTAACTGGTGTTAAAGTGCATTTTGCTCACGTCCTTAAAACATGGTAGGATTGCTGTATCCACAATTGGCATATTTAATTTACTTAGAAGTTCCTATTAAAGTGCACTGTATGTGCCCAGGCCCTATAAATTAAATGCTACTAGTGGGCCTGCAGCACTACTTGTGTAACATACATAAGTAGTCCCATTAAAATGTCTCAGGCCTGCAACTCTAGAGCCGTATGTGCAGTTTCACTGCCCTGTTGGAATTGACATTTGAAACCCCTTGCAAAGCCTCAAACTCCCCTTTTATTACATATAAGACACCCCTAAGGTAGACCCTATGTAGCCCATAGGGTAGGATCCTCTGTATGTAAAAGCAGGATGTATACTTTTTAGTTTTACATGTCCTGGTAGTGATAATCTCTCAGATTTGTTTTTCACTACTGTGAGCTCTACCTCTCTTGTAGGTTAAAATTGGGGATTACGTAATACATATATTAAATATAATTCCTGATTGAGAAGGAGTAAAATAGTAGTGATTGGTACCTATGGACTTGTAATGATAACATCTCTTTGATGGTAAACATGGGTTTATGATTACAACTTTAAAAATGCCACTTTTAGAAAGAAGAGATTTGTCTGCTCTTAAGACCTGTGTCACTCTTCCTGCCCTCAATACACATCTGGGTTGGGTGACAGTTGGCCTTCATGCATTCCCTCTAGACAGTTAAACAGAAAATGAGCTGAGGTATGTCATTCATATCCTGATGGTCCATCACCAGGCTGATGGGCCTTCATCAGCTAGATGGGTGAGAGGAGCTGACACCTGAATAGGGCTGTGCCTGATCCCACACAAAGCATTGCATTCCCCTCTGTAGTGTGTCTGGAGCCGGGGTAGGAAAGGGAAGGGAGGACCTGAGTGCATTTTAAAAGACCCTTCCAGAAGCTTCTCCCACCTTCCAGAACCAGGGCACCAAAGTATAAATACTAGACCTCAAACACCACCATTTTCATAAACTTCTTGACCTGTGGATACTCTGCCAGGCAAGAGCACTGCTACTCTGCGGGACTGCTGCTCTGAGAGAACTGCTTTTTTGGTGTGCTGTTGCCCTGGCTACCTCTCTCTGCCTGGGTAAGAAAGACTGGAATGTCACCACTTGAAACCACAGTGACACAGAGGGCTAGACTGCTCGCCTCCTGTTTTTGCAGTCTCAGGGACATCAAAGACTTCCTTCAACTCTCCATCCAGCACATGATCTCTGCCAGCTGTGAGTCATACCCTTCCCTGAGGTGCCCCTTCCAGTCCAGGGCCTCAGAAGTGGGTTTCTGTACCGTTATGCTGAAAAACTCAAGCATTCCAGACTTTGCACCGGTCTGAACCAAAGTATTTGCCCTTGAGGCTGACGCAGTGCCTTCATCACTGAGGCCCAAAGATGATGCAGGACACCCAGTGCGGCTCAACGATGATGCATTACCTTCAACGCCAAAGCTCAACAATGACACAGGGACTCAACTGTGTGGTTCAGCGCTGATGCATCGCCTACAAGCCTCTCCTCGATGTCACCTCTTGTCCTCTGAGAAAGTACTGCTTTAGCGGGGCCTGCGTGACTTCTGTATTGGACCCACACTCCATCGCAGTCGGTTTGACTTTTCAGATTTGACTCGGTCCACCGTGACCTCAAGTAACTCCTTAGAGCTATTGACTTTTAAGCATTAAACTTTAAGTTATTTTTTAGAAAGTTCATAACTCTGTTTCTATTTATTGGATGTTGGTCATTTTAGCCTTGTTTTATTCAATAAATCAAGCTCTGTTTTTCTAATCAGGTTTGGATTATGTTTGTGTGGTGGAGTGTTTTACTGTTTTACTGTAATAGGTGTTGCACAAATACTTTACACAGTCCCTCTTAAGTTAAGCGTGCCTGCTCTGTACCAAGCTACCAAAGGCTAAGCACAGGTTAATTTAGGGAGTGTATCTACTTTACGCAGATTAGAGTGGTGCTCCCTTCCTGTTCAGGGTGCGTACCTCTGCCAACTAGAGACCCCACTTCTAAAAACCAGGATGGCCCAGTTGCTATTTGTGTGACTCTGGAAGGCCATCTGTTATGTACATCCCTCTTCTCTCAACAGTTCTGCTGAGTAAAGGTATGGTAAGTACCCACTTCTTTCTAATACATAATGTGATATCCTAGCAATCACCCCTGCTACATTACAATTTGATGTAGAATTTATTGTGTAGAAAATAATATCAAACACAAGTTTACAGGCAATTAGGTAATCTGGCTGTAGTGACTGTTGGTGGAGTTATATTCTAATCCCAGGAATCAAGCTGCCACGTCAGAAACTGTCCACATAATGCCTATGATTGGCAGAAGTAGTTCCAGGCCTGGAAACTGGGACCCCTGTGCTCGAGTAGAATATGTAGCACTTTTCTCAATTCAGAACTGAGTTCACTGGCACTCAGCTAAATCTTGCTCTGCAAGAATTCCCAAGCAGAGGTCTGATCTGCAGTTTGGCAAATGGGCCATTAGTCCTCCAGCATGGGGAATCTGATACATCCATCAGACCAGTGGTTGTCCATCCTCTGAAGTTAGGATTTTGGCCAATGGACAGCCATTTGTCATGAGGGAGCTGTTCTTCAGTTGACCTTCAATGTTGTCTTTCAGTTGGCCTTCAAAGACCCATCCCCATTTCCCTATCAATATATACAGCTCCAACTACGTTGTTATTGTGGACAGCCTTCACATTTTGAGTTGTCCACTGTATGAGTGAGATGGCTCATGGGGTTTCTGATTGCTGTCCATTGACGGATGTGTCCATCAACACACATTTAATCAAAATCTAATCACCAACAACACCTGCAGCTCCCACTACAATAGACACTCTTCAGTAGAGGTGTGTAAAATTCCTGTACTTTGCGTAAGTATGCTAAAATATGGCAAAATTATTCTCACTAATTTGTGCTTTATTTTAGCATGAAATGTGTCTTTGCATCAGTTTTTGGCATGGGGACACGTTGAATAAAAGTAGTGCAAACAACAGCCACTCAAGTTCTGTTTTTCTGGTGAATTCACAGTAAATGTGTACTGCAATTTTTAGTGTGAATTCACAGTAATTTTTTAACATTTTACAACAAATGGTGCATAATTATGCAAGTGACATAATAGCACATTTTTGGAAAGTTTGCACTAGAAGAGTAACATGAAATTCCCAAAATTAAGGGGCAGATTTACAAGCCCCGTACGCCACATTTGCGCTGCCATTGCGTCACTTTTGTGATGCAGCGGTGGCGCAAAGCCAGCGCCATGCTGCGGGGTATTTACAACGTGATGCATCTAGGGAGATGCGTCACGTTGTAAAGCCCTGCGCCACATGTGGGCATTCCGGCACAGGGGGGGGGGCGTTCCGGCTCAGGAACGCCTCCGAGAAGTGGCTGAGTGAAATCTACAAGATTTCACTCAGTCACTTTTACGGCCAGGCGTACGGATTGCCCCAGCATGTTAGGAATAGGGGCACCTCGAGCCTTGCTGGAGCTGCGTCGCTATTGCGACACGACTCCAGCAACGCGCCGCCTTTCTGCCGGGGGATGTGACATGCATCTGCCCATCCGTGCGCCGCATTGTAAATGCGGTGCCTCAGTGGTTGCGCATGGGTGGGCAGATGCGTCGCAACTCTTCTGGCGCATCCCTGCTGATTAGCAGAGATGAGCCAGAAGTTGCAAATCTGCCCCTAAGTGTATTATGCCGGTATAATTAAACTTTCGCCCAGGCCTACTCTTCAGACCATACAGACCATTTACCAATCACAACACAAATCAAAGGGAGCAGAGCGAAGATGTCCTGAATAGGACAACTCAAAGTATCAGAAAATTAGTTAACTGTAATGGTGGATGGGGTAATTAGGGTGAGACTCAGTTGTCTTCAACGCAGGTCCAAACTACAATTATGAGCCAGACAAGGGAACTGTGGCCCAGACAAGTGGCCAAAGTGAATGCTGTCTTCAACACCAGTTGCTCAGAGGAGGCCATCTGCAAGTGGTGAACGACCTTCAAGGGAGAGATCTATCCTTCTCTTCCAGGGCACACCAAGAGGCCCTGACAATAGGTGGTAGTTCTCACAGGCCTTCAACCTCATACCCTGGGAGAAAAAGGTGTTGGTCATATTCCACGCTAAAGGCATTATGGGAATTGCAGGCGCAGTGTGTATGCTAAATGAAAACACTAGCTATCTCACTCTGGGAAATTCACCCTCTCCCCACTCTGCAACCTCTAATCACTAACACACATCTCTCCACATGCAGCAAGATTTTCATACCAGTATACTGCCAGATATCTGTCACAACTCACTACGTTTACTACGTAATCACAATCAACCATTTACTCACTCTGTCACACCATTCTTTTCAATACAACTCATATTGTAAACAAAAACAAACAGATGTGAGGTTATATTTCGACCACTGGTCATCACCCCATGAAACAATACCATATATCAAGTGACTCCTACCAATTTAAGGTCAATCCACTCTTGTCATATTCACATAGCACATGCTAACTCTCTTGATTCACTACAATGCCATATTATAAATTGTCTAGAGCATGACAAAGGCTATGAGAGTATCTGAAATTCATTGTTCTTGTTAATAAACAACCAATGTTTGAACTTTATTGTGCTGCTGTTTACTTACGGTACTTACAGATGGAATTGTAAACTTTATCGATATCTTCTCATCATGCACGGTCACCATTATATTACTGATTTCTAAACTATACTAAACTCAATATTAAACTCAGTAGCACTTTTAAAATACTGAGCAGCCTTCAACCTGAAAGGATATTTGAGGATTAGCTGTTTAATAGTAATATAGGATAGGTCTATATGTCAGCAAACAAATTACACTTTCTTTACAGGCACCTATAATCAGGCACAGATGTTTTCAATTAGTTCATGCCTGAGGTCAGTCCCTTCATCCTTACCACTGACAACTTGCTGCCGCTTATCCCCATTGTCACCTTAATGTTCCATTTGGTGATCATCATCAGGGATGAAAGGAATATCTCTTTCACTGGATAATGTTGTGAAGCATAAAACATAACATAACAATCATGGAAACACTCCTGGAGACTACAGAATGGCCCCTTCGGTCTTGACCAGCCATCTAACTTGGGTCTTCAGGAGCCCAAAGCCAGCTCCATGGACCCCTCGTACTCACGTGGACCTCTTTGAAATGGACTTTCCCTGGGTTGTGCCAGGTTCCTCAGAGATTTTAAAAAGCCAGGTATGCTTTGGATGCCCTGATTCACCTGAAAAATTGCTTAAGCAAACATAAGTGACCTGATGTTTGAATGAGCACAAAAATAACTATAAATTGTGTAAACAAAACCATATAAATTTACCAACAAGCCAAGGCCTCCTCAGTGCAAGGCCTGCCTTTTGTTATAGTATGCATCTGTTGCATAGTGCCAGAAAGTAATGGATGGAGCTTGTTAATCTTACACTGACACTGGTGTTTTAAAGGTTTGCAATGAAAACTGTCTGCACATTCATACAGGCACATGCATCATCATAGGGTTTTGCGATTCCTTAATAGCGATTATTAAGGAATCGCTATTAAGGAATAGCAAAACCCTATGCATGTAGGAATCGCTAAAGAAATAGTGATTCCCACAAATTCCTTAATTGCGACTAGCAAATTGCGAGTCGCAATTAAGGAATGTCTTCCCATTCATTCCTATGGGCCTCCAGGCCCATAGGAATGAATTATAGATTGCGGGAGCAATTTGCGAGTACCAGTAGGTACTCGCATATTGCTCCCGCAATTTCCATGGTGCAAGGGTGTCAAAATGACACCCTATTGCACCCATGTATGTTCACTCTGCACAAATGTTGCATACACACATGCTCTAAGGGCATGTGTGTAGGCAACATGAAACTTAGAAAAATGCAAATAAGTGCATTTTTCTAAGTTTTCGCAAATTACCATGAGGTCCAGCCTCATGGTAATTTGCTCACGCTAATAGCGAAATCGCTATTTTTTTAACTGTAATGCATTGCATTTAAGGAATCTCAATTAGGGATTCCTTAAATGCAATCGATATTTAAGAAATCACAATAATTTGCGATTTCTTAAATTGCAAGTGGCAAGTTGTTTCATGCATCGCAAAAGCTATTTTTGCGATCGCAAACGGCCGATTTTTGCGATTCGCGCCGTTTGCGATCGCAAATAGCTTTGATGCATGTGCCTGCTAGAGTGTAAATGCTTCCTATTGCAGTACACTTATTCTCGGTGAGGAAGTGGCACCAATGCAAAGTGGGCACATCTATGGCACACATCAAGGTATGCCTTTCAATACAAAGAACTCTGCCTTGAAAATGTTCACTGCAGCATCATTCATTGGAAATTGGATCTTGTCATTTATTTCTCTGAGCATACAATCTAAGATCTGGTTGAGACATGCCTGAGTCACTAACTATGTACTGGAAGTAGCCAACAGCACGCACTATGTGGGATGGCAGTCTGAATTCTGATGTCAGACAAAAGTTCAGATTAAAATTATTGTGCCAGAGTCTCTGTGTTGTTACGGTTCAGCCTGTACTTCTTAATCATGTGTCTTTCCTGCATGGTCTGTAGATCCGGATGTGGTTTCTACACATATTCACAATATGGACATTTTCTTCTCTGTCTTGTCACGGGTGAATGATGTATATAACTGCAAAATATAAATTCAATTTGGAGAATGATATCGTAACACCCATGTTTGATGGACACATTCAAATTTGCCACACGTGTAAACACAGACACATATAACATGAAAACAGGGTAAAAGTTGTGATGCCATTCGTTACATAGTCTGAAATATATGTCACATACATAAAGATTTTTTTTAATTTAATAAATTAGCTAAAAACTCACCAATACAAGATGTATTTTTTAAAAAATAAAGATTAACATTTGACCAATTCAATTTGTAAGAAAAAATGTATGTATTGTCAAGTATCCATGTTTTTTTTTTTTGTTTAAGAAATTTTTAGTGAGCGTTCAGGAGAAACAAAACACAAAAATACAAAAGGAATACAGTCAATTAGGAAATCAAAATCGTACTTACAAATTATAGAAACCAATTAATAGGAAACAATATAAAAATCCCATAAAATGATCAAACAGTAACGGAAAAGAAGAAAAGAAAGAGAACTAAAGAGAAAGGGGAAAGAAAAGTAAAAGGAGGGTAGAGATCAAAGAAATAAAGAACATAAATCATAGAATATAAATCAGAGAATAGCAAATGTCCTAAGACCACATAAGATATCAGAGAAAAGAACCAAATTAGGGAAGAGGAGCATTTGAAGAAAGATAAGATGTAAAAGGTAACCAGAGAAGATCAGATTTAATTTTTTGAGAAAGGACAGAAGAAGAGACACTGGCAATCCGATGTTCATCGCAAATAAAATTCCACCACATTAATGAAGATATTTTCGAATTGTCTTTCCAAGAAGATAAAATGACTTTGAATGCCAATGCAATAAAAAGATCACACAATAAAGAAATAGAAGTGGAGTCATCCAAATCAGGTGATGAGGAACCTAAAAAAACATTATGAAATGACAAACTCAGATTACAATTAAAAATGTTCATGCAAGTTGACCAAACCGATTCCCAAAAAATCAAAACATTGGAACAATCATAAAGTAGATGTCTCAAAGAGCCGGTATGCTTAGAACAAGACCGGCATAGTGGAGACGAGGAAGGGGAGAACTTGGATATGCAAACAGGAGTAATAAAAGCTCTATTGTAAATAAAATACAAGGATTGAGTTATACGGGCAGCAGCAGAAATTTTAAATAACTTAGACCATAATTTATCCCAGACATCGATAGTAAATGAAAGGGATAAGTCTATTTCCCAAGCAAGTTGAGTAGGGGATTTAGGTCTCTCGGTTATATGCAACAACAATAGTTTATAAACAAGAGCGGCTTTAGGTTTATGCACAGGAAATAGACTGTATAAAGGTGTTGGGGGAGTAAGGGATGGTGGGGTTGCAGGAGAGTCAAAAGAAGCTAACTGTAATTGTATAGCAGCTGAAACTAAAAGATACTCGGTAAGAGAAGTATCAGGTAGTTGAAATCGTGTTTGCAAATCAAGGAAGGGAATAACAGAGTGTTGAAGAATTAATTGATGAACAAAAATAATACCCTTCTCCTTCCAGTGTTTGTAGTAGAATGATTTACCCTTGTATTTAAGAAATTTATTATACCAGATAGTAGAAGATAGAAAGCATTGAAAAGGAGTTAAACCCTTAGTGAATGAATTATACAATACATTTTGGGAATATTTTATAATAGGGTTATTAGAGATGAAAGTACAATTAGACATATAAAGCACATTCTGAAAAGAAAAAATCCTTTAAAGAGGAACGCTCAAAAACAATCCATCTTGGTATAGTAGTATCAGCAAAATCAAAGGATAAAGCAAAGGACTGTTTGATTATGAAGGCTGAGTGATAAGCCTTAAAATCGGAAAAACGTACTCCACCTTCAGACTTAGGGCGTTTAAGTTTTATAAGAGAAATACATGGGTGTTTCTTATTCCATAAAAATTTTACACAAATGGAATTAATTTGTGACAAATATGAAATGGGAATGCGAATAGGCAACATAGACAATATATAAAGGACATGAGGTACAATCATCATTTTTATAGTATCTAACCTAGCCCACCAAGAAAGATACAGTGGGGTCCAGGTAAGAAGCAAAGATTGAATTTTAGTAATTAATGCTGCAAATGTATATTTAATTGTGGCAGGTAGGGCAGCGAAGAACCAAATACCTAGGTATTTAATTTTCATGGGGCACCATGTAAAATTAGTATCATTAAACATATATTGATAACATAACGAGTTCAGGGGTAAAACTTCTGTCTTAGAGAGACTTAACTTATAACCAGAAATGCTGGAGTATAACCGAACCTCATCCAGGAAGGGGGGAAGGGATGTAAGAGGATTGGCCATATATACCAATATGTCATCAGCATATGCTAATAATTTAATTTCTAAAGAGCTATAAGTAAAGCCAGATATATGAGCATTAACCCGAATACGCTCGAGAAAGGGTTCGAGGCATAGAACAAATAACAAAGGGGAGAGAGGGCAGCCCTGACGCGTACCACGAGACAAAGAAAAAGATTTTGAAAAGTGATTATTTACAAAAATACTGGCCCGTGGACAGGAGTATAGTAATTTAATATAGGAAATGAAAGTTGGACCAAAACCAAACCATTGGAGGGTTCTAAACATAAATTGCCAATTAATACGGTCAAAAGCCTTTTCGGCATCTAGAGACAACGCTGCAAGAAGAGATTAAAATTTTTTTACATGAGAGATAACATTTGCAAACATTCAAGCATTATCTGCTGCTAATCTACCCTTAATAAATCCAACTTGATCAGTCTTAACCAATAATGCAAGAAGACTCTCAAGACGAATAGCAAGAATCTTTGCAAATATCTTACAGTCATAGTTAATTAATGAAATAGGGCGATAGTTTTTGCACAGGGAGTGATTTTTGTCAGGTTTGGGAATAATAATTATTAAAGCATCCATAAAAGAGCCAGAGGCCTTCGCATCATTAATAAAGGAATTAAATAGTGCCAGCAGCTTAGGAACAAAAATCGATGCAAAGGTAGAATAAAATTCAACCGAAAAGCCATCCGGTCCAGGAGCCTTTGATTTTTTTAAGGATTTAATGGCGTTAATAATCTCTTGGGCAGTAACCGCATCCTCCAATGAAACAAATTCACTGGGTAAGGATGGGGGAGAAGGAAGGCCAGAAAAAAAGATATCTAAATTTTGATTAAAAGGATTCGTGTCATCAGAGTAAAGGGCCTCATAGTAATCATGAAAGATATTGGCAATGTCGTCATCTGAGGACACTAAACGTTTAGTGGATTCATTTAAGATGGGACCAATATTTTTATTTCAGATTTGATCTTTAAATAGTTGGCTAACATCTTACTGGCTTTATTTTGGCCACCATGATATTTAGATTTAATTTTAAGGAGGATATTACAAGCTTCCACTGTCGCAAGTTTGTTAAGTTCAGATTTGGCCTTAATGAGCTCATGAAGAGCCGAGGATGATTTGGAAGTGAAGTAATTATGTTCCAATAATTTAAGCTGTTGAAGTAAAGCTAAATATTTATTCCGAGCAATTTTCTTTTTCTTAGATACATAAGAAATAGCAAATGCCCGAAAGGAGGACTTAAAAGCATCCCAATTATTAGAAACAGAGGTTGCTAAGGGATTGTTAAACATGAAAAACTCTTTAACAAAGGAAGTAGCTTCTGTAATGAAAGTAGAATCCGATAGTAAAACATTATTAAGCTTCCAACGACTAAATTTTTGGAAGCTTAACGAGAGATCCAAAACTGTAAGGACTGGTGCATGGTCAGAGATGAAAAATGACCCAATCTCCGAGGATTGAATAGACGGGAGTAGGGATTTACTGACTAGAATATAGTCAATCCTGGACCGTGTATGGTGAACATTGGAAAAAAACGTGAACTCAAGAGAATCCGGGTTACATGTTTTCCAAACATCAAATAAAGGACGAGAGGTAATGGCCGATTGAAAAGCCTTGTGGGATTTGTCTGGTTGAAACTTGGACTTAGATTGTCTATCAGAAAAGGGGTCGATCCATTGGTTAAAATCACCAGCAATAATAATATTAGGGCAGTCAAAGGAGGAAAGTAGAACCTTAATGTTATGCCAAAATTTGGGGTCAGATTTGACCGGACCATAAATATTCAATAAGACCAAATCCTTACCCTGCACAACAACCTTGGCCATTACCCATCTTCCATCAGCATCATTTTGCGTAGATACAATTTGCACAGACAACGACTTATGAAACAATATAGCAACACCCTCTTTCTTACTAGAGGCAGGGGAGTAGACAACTTGACCTACCCATTGTCTTTTCAACTTAAGTGATTCCTCTTCATTACAATGAGTTTCTTGAATGAAAGATATTTGAGAATTTAATTTGGATAAATGAGAAAGTACCTTCTGTCTTTTGACGGGGTTGCCAAGACCACGAACATTCCATGTGACAAACTTACACATAATGGAGGAGCGGAGGGGTACAATACGTAAGGAGATGATACACTTCAGGGAAACAGCTAAAAAAAAAGAGACACCAAAATTGATCAAAATAAGAAAAGTATACAGTAAAACAATACACAGTTCCAAAGGACATATGCAGTAAACAGCACATTATCAAATGAGTAAAAGGACATGTAAGAGGATAAAATAACAAAGCAAAGAAAGAAAGAGAAAATAGAAAAAGAAGTGAAAGAAGTTAGATCAAGGAAAGATATCCAGATCTAAAAGACAACAACAGAGACAGACGCATGGGGCGTAACAGCACCGACGAGAGATGGAACGGCAGAGAAAAAGGTAAGAATAGAAAACTTAGAAACAGCCATATTAAAAGAGAGAGCTAAAAGATTCAAGGACATTAAGGGAGAGAGGGAGAGCCAGTTGCAGGTAGTGAAGATAGGTTTTGAAGAAACGATTTCAGTTTAAGAGGGTCATCAAAAGAACGAGTGGAGCCTTCATGTGTGATTTTACACAAACAAGGATGGAGGATGCCATAACGAATATTCAACTGTCTCATTTGTGGACGAAGCCAGAAATTCCTTCCTTCTTGCGTTAGTAGCATTAGATAAGTCTTGTGAAATAAAGATGTTGTAACCTGACCAAGTAAGTTGACGTTTTATTTTGGCAGCTGAAAGGACTCGCATTAAATCAGTAAATTCCAAAAACAACATGATAATACCTCTAGGTTTAGAAGCATTAGGTTGAAAACGTCCAAGCCTATGGGCACGTTGAATATTTAATGCGAGATCAGGGGAAATGCCTAAGAGCTCAGACAGAAATTTCTTCAGGAAGAGAAGCAGATCTGGACCCTCAAGATTTTCTGGTAAACCATAAATGCGTTGGATTTCCTGTTCCAAAAGTGGAATTTTAGTAGAAATATCCTGAACATCACTAATACGTTGTTCCATATCAAACACCTTAGCTTCTATAGTAATCCATCTATCCTCAATTAGTTGGAGCTTCTCATTAGTAGTAGCCATGAAAGATTTAAGTCCCCGTACTTCATCCAAAATAGTGTCAAGAACAGGATTTTGAGAGGATAGAATGGGTGAGGGAGGGTCATTCTTGGCTCTCTTGGGTTTGGTACCAGTAGAAACTGCTCTAGCCGCATGTGAGGCTTCGCTAGCCATCTTGGATGATATGACGGTCGAGAGGTGATTCTCAATAAGGACTTCCGTCTGCCCATCAGTCAGAAGAAGACACCACACTCCTCAACAAGTCTTTGGAGACCAAAGAAATGAAAAAAGCCAAAAAAGAAGATAGCATGTGCAATTGAAGAACGTCACCTTCCATCAGCACTCTGGTGATAGTAGACACTCGTGAGCAAAACAACGTCCCAACTAAAAATGACAAATCACCAAGAGGCTAGGAAATGTGACAAAAATAAAACAAAAAGATTAAAGTAGGCACATACTAAATATAAAACAGAGAGCCAGAGAAAGGAGAAAAGAGTGCAACTGGCAACACCTCTGGAGAGTCTATTAAAAATAACATGCTGCAACTTGATCACACGGTGATGAAGGGAAAAGCATAATCACCATCAGCTGCGAGGCGTGGTATCAGGCAACAGTCATTCCTTATTTTGATACATCAAGTGATATGGAATGAAAAATAGAAGAAAGCGTTGCCACGCGTTCATAACCTGAAACGCCGGATTACCTCATAACATGCAGCAAACAGCGAACGGTTCGCACAAAATGGCGGCTGCCGCTCGCATTCCACTGAGGTGAAGACACCGCCACAGCTACCGGGTCCGGGACAGCAGAATCCAGGGTCGGAACGACCAAAATCGCCACACCGACCCTTCAGCGCTCCAGACCCATCCGCGAGGGGTCCCCAGGGGCCAAATAACAGGCTGCAACAAGTAGAATATCTCCGCGTTCGAGCGGAGCTCACAATCCAGCCGCCATCTTCTCGCGGCGCGAGACCACGCCCCCCCAATTTCAGGGTTTTTATTATGTTTTTCATTTATTGTTGACAAATCCATCAAAGTTGAAAGATGTTACATGATGGATGCTGTAGAAGCATGACTTGTAATGGGAATGTTCTAATTGTTATTGATGAAGCAATATCAAAGATGACGGATTCTTCCATCAATAACGTACTACTGGTCCATTATATTGTAAGCAAAAGCCTTCGCTGACAATGTTGTTTTTTTGATAGGGGACCAAACATGTCAGATGCCTGACTGATGGAATTTTATATTCAAAGTATAAGCGCCCATTGACAGAAAATGTCATGTTGGTGTACACATTTTTTTTACGTCCTTGGGGTCACTTGCCTCTTAACCACCCCCTCCAGCAGACTCCAGCCCTAATGCTGCTCAATAACGTTTACTGATACTTCCTGGCTGAAGGTGCAGGTGAAAGGGCACCCAACAGCACTGCAGGGCAGCTGGACATTGTGTAGGGGTCCCTGGCAAACTACAACCAACTATATGGTCCCGCACAGCATGGTAGGCTAAATACCTGTAGAAGTGTAAATATGATTTGTAAGAAATAACATTGTGAGTGACTAGACACTCTGACCCTAATCTATTAAATATCACATCTGCAATATCAAAAGTGTTCCGAACTCTATGCTCTCATTTGCGCTCTACATACAAGATACTGCAACACACATAGATTGCAGTGCCCTGTGTAACTAAATTTTTAATTTGGTCACTTTCATTTACGTTTTGTATACCTTAGATCATTCAAAATTCAATGCCCTGCACGGCTGCCCATCTTTCGCAAGTAAAATGCAATGCTGGCCGAAGACCCACATAGATTTCTTTTTATGGAATACAGATCTGCATGGGATACTAATCTGGGCTAGTTTAGATTTTGCTGTACAGTAGCAAGTCAGGACTTGTGACTTAATGTAGACCCCAACTATTACTGATTAAAAAACAGCCAAAAACTTCCGGCCCATAGCACTTTCCCAGACCGGTATGTTGGTAAAAAATGTAACTTCTCACACATCAGCCAGGGCATGCACGGCCTCGCTTTGGCATGGGGACTAGGGCAACAACAATCTGAGAGACAAATTGTAGATCATCCATGGCGTCACAAAGCGTGTCATGGATTGCATTGAATGTGTGCGAATGGTGTTAGTGATTCAGGCCATAGCACTATGAGACAAGGGTGACCCTGGCAGTGGAAACAAGATTTCCATCAGCCAATCCAATGGGGACCCTACAGTTGGAATGATCATAATGGTGTGACTCTAACTATAGCATTGAAACAGATATTTATATGGACAGGGAACTGTATCATGTTTTGGATGGAGGAACCTCTACATAAAATCCAAAGGCCCTGTTTTTAAGTTGACAGATGGGTTACTCCATCACAATGTGGCAGATATCCTGCACTCAAATCCCAAAGTGGAGAATGCACTTGTAATAAGGTGGACTTGCTATCCGTCCCATTGTGATGGAGTTGCTTGTCCAAATGCCACAAAATCTGCCCAAAGGTATGGTACTTAATGACATCATGGAGCAGGGTCAAAACGCATTTGCAGCTTGCTGGATCCAAACTGGGGTGACGTGGTGAGAAAAATAATGATGGAGTATACCCAGGTCTTTGACTGGAGCTTAGTGTTTGAAAAGTTTTAACACTCCGTCCATCATTTTATTTTGTGATGTTACTTAATGTCATCACACACCATTGAGCGACACTCCTCTTAAATTACAATAAATATTTATCAACAATATTAAATCTCAACAATGGGCCTCATTCAGAGTTAGGTGGACATGTCCTGCCCACCTTATTACAAGTAGGTCTTGGTAAAATGTTGTTTATGGTGGAGTGATTGGGGTATTTCGCTCATTCTGGTTACTCTATGACTCAGAATTACCAATAATTATGTGATTGCTTCTGCTTGCGTATAAGGGTAGAAAATATTCGACTACAAGAGTACATTTAGTGAGCGTGAGCAGCCCCTCATGCTCACTCTTCGTGGGAGGACCGTCCGTGGTGGACCCGCCTCATTGCATTTAATCACCTGGGAAGGTCGTCCCAGCAGGAAAGGTGGGTGCAGTCTTGGCTGAACCCCATGATGCGGTGCATTCTGGTAGCAGTCTATCCCAACTTGGAGGTGGAGTTGAATGCTATGGAGCAGCGACAAGAGGCAAAGTTTAATCCATTGAAAAATATTTATGTTGCTTATAACCCTTCTTTACAATTTGTAGCTTGCAATAGTATTTCAAAAACCTAAATGGTATACTGTTCTTCCTATTAAAAATGCGGTAGCATACAATTCAGGGAATTGTATATTCTTCACATTAGTCATGGATAGGGTGCTCATCTGTCCGTTACTTTCATGCATTGTCCAATAATCCAGCATTTGTCTGTCATTTCAGCCACCCCAGTTTTGCAGGTATCACTGATATTGTGCAGCTAACCACTGCTGTGGTGCCATTTCCAGAGCTCTGTGAAAGGTTAATGGGTTAAAGAGCATTAAATAAAACAGAAAGATACTTTCATCAAAAGAGATAACGTTGTGTAATGTTTGAAAAGTATGCTTTAAATCCTATGGTTTCAAGGTTTATTATCATCATTTGCCCTTTCCATCTCATATAATTTGGCTGGAAGATTTTTAAGCACATAGCAAGTTTTCACTTACCTTGCTCGTGTTAAATAATGTTGACGTTTTGTTGCTATTGTTTGGTAAGGAGTGATGAATCTAGTGGTTAATGGATTGACAGGTGGGTGGATGACTACAGAGTGTGCGGGCGAATGGAGTGAGTGTAGATGGGTGGATGGATGAACAAATTGATACATTGGCTGGGAAGATAGAAGATTTTTAACAATAAACTTTATTGGCATTTCGTAATAAAATGGTCCCACAGTATCCTACTTAAAGGCCTGCAGTATAGCTCCATACTCATATTGTCATAGTGTCTTGGAGGTCATTGGGTTGCCCCTGCATGAAAGGTGCAGAGGATGTGAATCACCCATATACTACTACTGGGGTCTAAGGTGGGGCTGCATATCCAAATGTGTATGTCCACCATTTGGGAGAAGTTGCAATATATTTAACACTCCATCTTATGATGACTTCATACATTTACTATTTGCCAACTTGCGATTATGCCCATCATTTATGTATGTCCCCAAAAGGGTGTTGAGCCAAGTAAAGAAGTTATAGTGAAGGGGTGGGGATAATTTTGGAGTTGGTATGATGCTTGAGGGAGCGACACCGGAGGGGAAGAAGTATAGAAGATCTCTACGGAGTAAGTTTAGCCACAATCCTTGTTTCCCTGCCTCTCAGTTTAGATACAAATATGGAAAAGCACTAAAAATCATTCTTTCAATTTAAAGTCCTGAAGCCCATCACATGACCACTGTATCTCCCTAGAGTGGCCATGCCACTGATTTGGCTGTATTAAGCATGAGGCCCGAAATGTTGCTGTGTGTTTGCAACATTTGAAGACTTTGTAGACAAGACAAGGCAGAATATTGGAGGTAAAAAAAGAATATTGTCCATATAGAATGGCACACTATCCTTTCTAACTTTCAGTCCAGTAAAACCCATATTTTGTAGGAGAAGCCATTCCACCAGATCCTCTATGCCTGAGCATCATTACCTGAGACACTCATTAGTGTCAGTCACCAGCGTGCACTAAGTCTCCACCTAGTACGTTCACTCTTCCCGACATCTTCAAGTGTGATTGTCAGTAGAGAATGTTCCAACAGGCCTCTGGCAAGGATATGTGTATTCATAACTAGTCCTAGGCTGGAGAGTGGCATTAGAGAGTAGTCCATCCTAGTAAAAGGATGGGTGGGCGTCTGTGTTAACTTTTGTTATAGGAAACCCCTGTTAGTGTGTGTAAACGTGTGCAACCTGTCCATGACACCATCGAAGGCCCCACCCTCTGAGGGACTATACCAGAACATTCCCCTTTCTTACCAGGAAGGTTGATGAAAGCAGTTGGGAACAGTATACAGTCAATATGGACCCCAGCTCTACATACAAGAGCCCATAGATGGTGACACATCTGCTTAGCAGCTTCTGTTGTCTTAGTAGGATCTGGAAGGGGAGGTGGGATTGGAGCAGAACCTCAATCTGAACAAAGGGGAGGAGGCATTTGAGCAGAACCTCAATCTGAACAAACTTTTGATGCATACTATTTTTTAACAATGTATTATTAACCTCTCTGCTAAGCCTCGGTATTACATGAGCTGCAGCTTTCTGTAGTGGTGGTGAAAGGGTTCTGGCTTGCACTTTGATATTAAGGAGCCGCTGCTATACGTACAGCTACCATTATTAAAAACACCAGAGGTAGTGTCATAGCAGTGGGGCATCAGGCTCTCACTGTGCTCTCTAGGCTGTCAGTGATGCAATCTAAGTCAACATCCAACAAGTCTTGGATCCTCTCAGTGGAAAGAGAATACTACAAAGCTATCACACCATTAAAGTGATTGTTTGACTCGTGCTACACAAACCTTACAGGCCACCTCCGTTCCCTGTAAAGTGCTCCTGCACCAGGATTGGCAGTATTCTCACCTGCATCAGCAAGGAAGGAAGATTTTATTTAAGACCATGTTGGCATTTTAAGGCAAAAAGCTGTTTTTAAAAATACCAAATCAGAGAAGAAGAAAGTCAAATAATGTTATATCAAATCCTGTTGTAGAAATACATTCTGAGATTTTGCCACAGTTTGTAAAAACTCAGGTAGACGACCGTCGTGGAATTTACCGGCAATCATGTTTCTTTAATAACTGTTTTTATTTATTGGCCTCTTCCGCATCAAAGGATCCAAGGACACTGGATCTAGCCCTACTTCCTTGTCTTTAAGTTCAAGCGTCACAGTAGGATGGACGTGTCTCTCGCCCCTATATACTGGGGCTTGAGGGGACCAGAAACTTGGAGGAAAGGTTTGCTGGTACGCAGACATTTTGGGGGCTTCAAACGCTACGATGACCATGAAAAAATGGTGCACCAGTTGTGGTTTGAAGTCAGCCTTAAACATGTGAAGGTGAGAGACACCCAGAAGAGCAAGTGAGGTCCCACAGTGCAATGGTTTGGCCGGCAGCGGCACTGAAGGTGTTGCAAAAAACCCCTCTGTAAATATATAGAAACACAAATTATGTGTTTGATCGATAAGACAACGTTTCAAGATTGTTATAAATGCTGACATTTTCTGTAAAGCAACTGTAAAGATGTGATGCAATGCATTTTCTTGAGATGGGATCAGTTGTGTGTTAATGTTGATTGTTGTAATGAAACAAGGATCTGGTTCAACAATTGCCTCTCTAATTATGTATGTTTATGAAAAGTGATTTTATAAAGAGAATCATAAGAATCCTGAACTATCCCAAAACCATATCTTTGTGTGGGTTTGTAATATTACATTGCTGCATACATCAAGCTGCCAATGGTCAGGCATAAATTCCTGATAAAAGACATTGCATCATTGTGGATCATATGGTGGGACGTGCAGTAACACAGATCATGAATTTCCTCAGTCTTCTCCTTTCCCGGCACTGAAGTTCTGTATACGTTAGGTTCATGCCTGATTTTTTTCCATAATGCGTAACACTGACTTGGCTATCTTATCATGAATGATGGTCAGGTTAAATGCCACTCTGACCACTTAATAAAATATATCTGGTATTTTTAAAGTGCAAACTAGTCACTCCTACGGGTCTCAAGGCGCTGGGGGCCATCATGTAAATTAAGTGAGCTATTGCCCAGAGTCACATGGTGCTGAGCTGAGTTGCCACCGGAGGCGGGGATCAAACCGTGATCCCTGTGCTCCAACGTGAGCTGCCCTGGCTGCTGCACCACACCTCTCCAACTACCACTGAAATATTTGTGAGGAAATACGGAAGCAGATCCAGTTAGTCCTACCAGGCCTCGTAGGACTAAATAGACGTCACTTCAGGTCTTTGATATGCAGTAATTGTGTTGCCTGAAGTAAAGTACATTATTTTATAAGTAAAAAGCACATCTCAAATGTCAAAATCATCCAGTGAACTGACCCTGGGGTGAAGAGGTATTTTGTGTTTGCTCAAGAATATTCAGTGTCCATGTGGAAACACAAGAACAGTAGGTCGGATAAACATCAAATGAGTGGAGATGGGAACAGAAAGCACAGAAATTATTTCCTAAATTTCCCCAAAAATTGAGTAAGGGACAAGAGCCTAAACATACGTCAGTTACAAAAAAAGGTTATATACCAAAGGCTCAATATTCTATTTAATGCTTTCCAGACTAAAGGGCCTTATTTGTTAGCTTCAAGCCAGGGAACATAATCTGACAACTGCTTAAAAATGGACAGCAATGGCAACTGTGGTACTGGATTTACAATGTGGCCTAGTGGGCACTGTGGGGTTTACAGAATATTCCCTTGGATCCATAGGCAAGCTTTTCCTAGGATGGCTGACATCATTACTGAGTAAGTTCTTAAAAAGTTTGTAATTGGTGGCCTAATGTCCTCGTTGAGTGTCACAAGTGTCAGCTTCAACATGGAGGATATGGTGATGTTTCCATACAAGTATTTTAATGACAATATCCACTGAGAAATAGATGTTCAAATCAATGACTGTCTTGAACAGACCAGTGAGGTGGTACCCCCTGCAAACAGATACTCTCTTCCCAGAATAATATAGCTGTAAATCCTATCCTAAAGTACATTCTGCTTTGCGAGAGGTATGTGAAAGTCAAAGGTAAAATGCCAGGTCTGGTGGCTTAGTGGACTAATGTGTCCACTGCAGGAGCCTTTGTTTGACCTGATGGTCACAGGTTTACATCCCAGCGGGTCCACTCAGCCTTTCATCCTTCTGAGTTCGATAAAATTAGTTGGGTAACAATAAACATCTGCTAATTCAACCCCAAGATGCCCACAAGTAAACATGGGCTTTACAAATACACATGTAATGTTATTTAGTGCAAACTGCCTTGATTGGATTTCTAGTGCTGACTAATTTGATTAGCTGAGCCCAAAGAGCTCAAAGAGTACTTCGAGGAAGTTCTGGAGGAAAGGGCACTTCAGAAAACAGAAGGCACTCCAAAAGTAACTGTCTGAGGAGTGAAAAAAGATCAGGATGTCACCGCTAATAAGAACCCTGAGGCTGAAGGGATGACCTAATTGTCATGCAGATCTCATCAAGATTTTACTGCAGCTTGTATTCTTTCAAGCTACAGGGCGAACAATCTAAGAAGGCTTCCATAAAGCTAAAAGATCATTCCCCTCAGTTTCAAAGGCCTTTACCATCATGTTGAGGTACAGGCTAGAAAAGAAAACCTGAATTATTTATCATTTAATGTGAACATGTAGCTCTCTATAATGAGTCAATGTCCTCTGATCCTGTGGCCTGTTAGAGGTTAGTAATGTGGTATGTTGCAGTCAATAGATTTGCAATAATACTGTGTCTGGGATACTGACTACAATCTATAATCTTGGTAAGTATTTGCAAGTAAGTATAGATGTATTATTCATAACTTCACATAAGTGTATCTTAATGATATATCCATGTGAGGTTCAGACTGTGTCTGCTAGTTTGGACCATTCATAGGTCAAATCAACATAGTGGTCTCTCTCTTGCATAACAAAGCAATCTGATCGAATTTTTGTTTCTCTGTATTTTTACACTGAACACCGTTTTCCAACTCTTTCATATAGGACACTTTTTTTTAAATTACATTTAATTTCTTAATCAAATTTTCTTCATTTGTAAGGAAGGTTTCTCGTGATATGTTTCTTTTAACTGTATGTCTTGGACTTTTTAAGTGTTTTTTTTTTATTTCTTACCTCTATTGTTAATTGACTATCTAAACTATGACACTTGAGCATAGATTCCTTACATAAGCCAATTTATTTTTGATATTAAGAGGAGGGTATTAACTAATTTCCCCTGAGGTTGCTTGCATGACGCAAAGCGAAGCCAAACATTGGTTTGAAATATTTCAAATTAAAAAGACCCAAAAGCGCCTTTATAAACTTAGGCCTGAATGTTTAGCTTTGTGGAAAATCAGTCACAGCTCACCACAGGCAAATGGCCGCCAAGTAGGAGCTCTGTGCTAGAGCTCCTGGGTTCGGGATAACCGAAACGGTTTAAATCCCTAGTTAAACCCCGCCATTTCATCCACCGGTCTTCTGGCTACAGTCAACGAAGAGTACACATTGATATTAGCTTGGAATAATTCGGAAGAAAAAGAAGATCTGCTCACCTACCGGACGATCGTCCATCGTGTGTGTCCCATCTCAAGTCTCGCCACTTTGGTGGATGCAGGGATGGACACTGGATACACAGTGGATGTGAAATAGCAGAGGTCATGCGACCCTATGATCACCCACAGGCTGCCCGATGCCCCTGGATTGCGCTGCCCCAGACCCCACTGGCATCGGACGAGGCGCGGAGCTCGGAAGACCGGAGCCTGCCCACCGGAGGCTTCAGAGAAGGTGAGATCCTGTGATCGCAGCGCGTGCAGATGGTGAGAGGCACCTGGACTGCGCTGCTCCGAAGCACGATCACCCGAGGCTGAGCGGAGTGTCCTGGGATGCAGCGGAGACTCCCTGGGTTTGTTTGTTTTCCAGGCACTGCTACACTGCGGAGATGACGTCGACAACGGCGTAGATCGTTAGGGGCTGGTCAGACCGCGGGGGCATCTATGGCCCCTAACTGAGGAACTGCGCAGACTACTGTGGGATGTGGGGAGGTGCTTGAGGCCCAGAGCATAATACAAAAGTAGCATAGTAAAGCCGGACAAATTGTTCAGCAATAAGCTGGGAAGTCAGGGCACGGCTTGCCTGACCTTAAAATGGCGGCCGCCGCTGACGACCAGATTTGAAAGATTTGAAAGAAACTGAGTAATAAGGATGAATATACTGTAAAAACAAACAGAAATCAGACACTTGTACCTTTTTAACTGTACATTTGACCTTGGTGCTTTGTTGCCTCGCTGCCTGGACGACCGGGGCCCTCTCGAGTTCTCGAGTTCGGGGATGGCTCCATACTGAAAAACTGATCTACAAAATGGAAGGACCAAGGAAAAGGCAAGTGAAAGAGGACTAGGAAGTAGAAACAGATAAGGGCATCCAGCCCTCAGATGTGCTTGGGAACTAATACATCGGCCATATTGGATTGCCTCGGTCTATTTTAAATCACCATTGAAGGGAAAGGAGGATTGGTATGGGAAATTATTAATTATTATTTTGAACAATAATTTAGCAATACGCTCTAAACCAAAATCAAAAGAATAAACCAAAGCTACCTAGTCAAGTCGCCCATGCATACAGCCGGAATAGATAATAACAGCTAAGGGAGAACACCACTAAAGTACCTTATACCAACTAGCAAACATGTCCGTTAACAATTTAGAACCAGTGGGCATAAACGCACACGCAATAAAGTATCCAACCAACTTATCTAAGAATGCAGCCCAAAAATTCAAACACAAGGTATTAAGGACAAACCCGGACACGCTGATATCTGACCCCTCCTTTAATCTAGACAATGGCACTATTGTAAATGACCTGATCTTTTTTACCAGAAAAACAGCTAAATGGTGCAATGTCGTCATAGAGATGCTCAACATAAAATCTATGAGTAATATCCCACATGGCACAAGACTTATGATCACACCGTCACCAAGACGTAGAGTGACCCTATGCATAACTATTTACAAGAACGGAATTGTGCTCATACAAGCAGCCAACAACGAATTAGAAAGATTCGACAACATGTTCCTAACCTTAAAAGAACGTGTAGAGAAATCAAATTCTCAACAACACCAGACCTCACAAGTAGCCACCTTATGCAACGCCAATACTACCACCACAGGCATCATACTACCCAGAGACCTTCAGGAACCCCAACACACAATGCCATTAAAAGACACTAATGTGACAGGAGGCGCACTGGAAGAAAAAGATAAAGAAACAACAGAAATATCCACAAGATATACCAAATCCGATCCGACGACGATACAGAGGGAGGAACTAACATCTCCTACACATGTTGGGACACCTTCCACGAGTAGGCCAGTCCATGAGAATCTAGAAACAAATGACAGGGAAGATATCACCCCTTCCATATCCCTCTCTTCTACAACACAAATGACATCGAGGACTGTGCGAAAATTATACCCCACAAGCATGGTTTTCAGATCACAAGACACAGAGAACACATGTCACACCGCACGTAGAGGAAGTACAGACAACCGAACTAAAGAAAAAAAGAATAGGAAGTCGGGAACAATAACAGATCTAAAACTTTGGGAGGCAAACCACGAATCCCGAAATAAACAGTTGCACACGCCCAATATTTCACCCCAGATTCAGAGTGAAATCGAAGACCTTCAAACACAAATAAGCAATATGTCACAAGACATTCTAAGCACACTGCAAGCGATGGAAAAGACCCACTCGAATCCTGTGAATACCTAGGTCTCAAGATAAAATCAGCAGAAAATCAAAGATGCAACATGCATGCGCTTTACCACCCACCAGGAAATAATGCTACTTTCATAGACCAGCTAATGGAGATCATCACGGCTAACTCTAACACTCACTCTAATAACATATTCCTAGGCGATTTTAATTTACATTGGGACGACAATAAGGACAAACAGGTCAATGCTTTTAAAGACTTTTTAACTGAGCTAAACCTTACTCAAGCCTGCACACAGCCAACACACTCGAAAGGAGCAACGTTAGACTGGATAATATCGCAAAACAAGGATACTTCAATACGCTCAATTGTTCCATGCGACTGGTCAGATCACCATGCCATAACCTTCCTAATACCCACCTTGAAAAAGAAGAAAAACACGCAGCCTACCAAAATCAAGAAGTGGATTTGGGATACCAGAGACACTATGGTGCCGATCACGATCCGGTAAAAAATGTCCCCGTACGACTCGTATCGGGTCTTTTCACCGTACGAATCGTACAAGTGCCGTACGAACTGGCAATCACGATTCGCATGGTAAAAAGTCCATACGAACCGCACTGGGAATCATTCCCCACACGTCCTCGGGTCAGAAAATGTGTCCGACACGTCCTCGGACGATTTACCTTACAAACGTAAAAATCCAAGTCCGACCGAGGAATCACGATCCATCCCGTGCGTCCGAGCCTACAACCGTATGGAAAAAACACCGTCCGCACCGAACACCTATAGCAACCATGGAGACATGTGCCCGCATACGCGCCCAACACTCCCCCCAGCCCCCGTACGTCCGACACGTACCCCCCGTATATGTATACCCCCACCCGTCTAGGTACACCCCAGTACGTTCCAGTCGTACCCCCACCCCAGCACGTGTCGTACCACCGTCCATGTACACCCCAGTACGTTCGAGCCCCACCCCCACCCCAGTACGTGTCATACCCCCGTGTACCTACACCCCAGTACGTTCCAGTCGTACCCCCACCCCAGTACGTGTCGTACCAACGTCAATGTACACCCCGCCACCCCTGTACGTGTCGTACCACCGTCTATGTACACCCCAGTACGTTCGAGCCCCACCCCCACCCCAGTACGTGTCATACCCCCCGTGTACCTACACCCCAGTACGTTCTAGTCGTACCCCCTCCCCAGTACGTGTCGTACCACCGTCAATGTACACCCCCCCCTGTACGTGTCGTACCACCGTCAATGTACACCCCCCCCTGTACGTGTCGTACCACCGTCAATGTACACCCCCACCCCTGTACGTGTCGTACCACCGTCCATGTACACCCCAGTACGTTCGAGCCCCACCCCCACCCCAGTACGTGTCATACCCCCCGTGTACCTACACCCCAGTACGTTCCAGTCGTACCCCCACCCCAGTACGTGTCGTACCAACGTCAATGTACACCCCCCCACCCCTGTACGTGTCGTACCACCGTCTATGTACACCCCAGTACGTTCGAGCCCCACCCCCACCCCAGTACGTGTCATACCCCCCGTGTACCTACACCCCAGTACGTTCCAGTCGTACCCCCACCCCAGTACATGTCGTACCACCGTCAATGTACACCCCCCCCCTGTACGTGTCGTACCACCGTCAATGTACACCCCCCCTGTACGTGTCGTACCACCGTCAATGTACACCCCCCACCCCTGTACGTGTCGTACCACCGTCCATGTACACCCCAGTACGTTCGAGCCCCACCCCCACCCCAGTACGTGTCATACCCCCCGTGTACCTACACCCCAGTACGTTCCAGTCGTACCCCCACCCCAGTACGTGTCGTACCACCGTCAATGTACACCCCCCCTGTACGTGTCGTACCACCGTCAATGTACACCCCCCCCTGTACGTGTCGTACCACCGTCAATGTACACCCCCCCACCCCTGTACGTGTCGTACCACCGTCCATGAACACCCCAGTACGTTCGAGCCCCACCCCCACCCCAGTATGTGTCATACCCCCCGTGTACCTACACCCCAGTACGTTCCAGTCGTACCCCCACCCCAGTACGTGTCGTACCAACGTCAATGTACACCCCCCCACCCCTGTACGTGTCGTACCACCGTCTATGTACACCTCAGTACGTTCGAGCCCCACCCCCACCCCAGTACGTGTCATACCCCCCGTGTACCTACACCCCAGTACGTTCCAGTCGTACCCCCACCCCAGTACGTGTCGTACCACCGTCCATGTACACCCCAGTACGTTCCAGTCATACCCCCACCCCAGTACGTGTCATACCCCCGTGTACCTACACCCCAGTACGTTCCAGTCGTACCCCCACCCCAGTACGTGTCGTACCACCGTCAATGTACACCCCCCCCCTGTACGTGTCGTACCACCGTCAATGTACACCCCCCCTGTACGTGTCGTACCACCGTCAATGTACACCCCCCCTGTACGTGTCGTACCACCATCAATGTACACCCCCCCACCCCTGTACGTGTCGTACCACCGTCCATGTACACCCCAGTACGTTCGAGCCCCACCCCCACCCCAGTACGTGTCATACCCCCCGTGTACCTACACCCCAGTACGTTCCAGTCGTACCCCCACCCCAGTACGTGTCATACCCCCGTGTACCTACACCTCAGTACGTTCCAGTCGTACCCCCACCCCAGTACGTGTCATACCCCCGTGAACCTATACCCCAGTACGTTCCAGTCATACCCCCACCCCAGTACGTGTCGTACCACCGTGAACCTACACCCCAGTAGTTCCTGGCGCACCCCCAACACAACCTCCTAAGTACGGAGCGCACCCCATGCCCCAACATCACGACCGCATGTACGAGTCGTACAAAGCCACACACAAGGACATAATCGTACAACCAAATGGCCCATGTACACACCGTACACACGCTCAAAACGCACGTACACAACCACCACTCCTTATAACACACCCACCCAAAATTCAAAAACTGCCACACCCACCCATGGACCAATAAAAAGGGCCCACACACACAAACCATGAGCCTTTGCAACAGACTCACTGCTGCCAGACACCACAGAACCAGACTACAAGCTACACCACACCTTACACTTGCACACCTTCACATGACCACCCTCACAAACACCCTCTCATCACATTCACACACACACACAACCATCCACACCCCCCCCCCCAACATCCACACACCCCCCACACCCACACCATCCCCACCCACACCCCTCACCATGCCCACTACCAAGAATCCAAAGTTCAGTCACCGAGAGTTGGAGGTCCTTGTTGATCAAATCCTCAGAGTCGAGCCACAGATCTTTGGAACATTGGTCAGAAGCACCAGCCAGGCAGCCAAAACAGCCATGTGGCAGACCATCGTCGATGCTGTGAATGCTGTTGCGGACACCAGGAGGACCAAGCAGGATTGCCAGAACAGGTGGTACGATCTGCGGAGGAGGGTCAGAGCCAAGAGGCAGGAGGAACACGACCAGGCCAACGCCACCGGAGGAGGGCCCTCCCGCAGAGCCGTACAGTACCATCCCTGGGAGGAGAGGGTGATGGCCATACTGCCGGTGGAGGCAGTTGAAGGAGTAGAAGGACTCCGAGACCCGGGTGAGTACACAAACAACGCACCTCACATGGGGGGAACTGCAACCACAACCAAAATTACTAACAGGCACGCAACCACCACAAGCCATCGCATGACTCAACCACACTCCATGAGCAGGCACATGCCACTGCTGCCACCATGCCCCATGCACCCAGCTGGACAATGTCAAGTCACAGGCCACAGAAGACAACAACACATGACACGGTAACCCGGATGGCGGGAGGCTGGGCACAAAAAATCACATAGTGCGACTCCAAAGCAGACAACAATGCCCTCTGCCCATATGGCCTAGGTCACAGCCAGACAAACACTGTGTCCCAACACAGGAATGACTTGCCAGCAAATGGCGGACGCCTTGCATCAACACATGGGGGTGAAGGCACTGTTTTGCACATGACAGCAGCTAATGAACAGCCAACATTGTGAAAGAGTGGCAGCACACACCACCACAGCAGCAGCGCACAGACACACAGCAGACAAAATGGGTGCCTGGAGATCAGAAACAAACTCACATCAACAGGCCAAGGGCCACTCAAAGATCTGCTAACAGTGTGTGCCCAGGAAGCTGGGCCAAGGTGACAGAGGGTGACACACGGAGGGAGGGAGAGGGGGACAGAGAGGGAGGGAGAGGGGGACAGAGAGGGAGGGAGAGGGGGACAGAGAGGGAGGGAGAGGGGGACAGAGAAGGAGGGAGACACAGGAAGACGGACAGAGGGAGGAGGCTGACACACAGAGGGAGGGAGAGGGGGACAGAGAGGGAGGGAGAGGGGGACAGAGAGGGAGGGAGAGGGGGACAGAGAGGGAGGGAGAGGGGGACAGAGAGGGAGGGAGAGGGGGACAGAGAAGGAGGGAGACACAGGGAGAGCAAATCAGTCCTTTGGTGTGTGGGAATGTCTGCTCGTCAGCAGGTGGACTGCGTGCATGTAGACAAGGGTGGCCAGTGCCAGAACCCCCCCTCTTCATCATGGCAAAACGCAGGGCCATGTCACAACCTGTACACGAGCACAAGGACAGCCACCTGCATCATATAAGTGTGTGGATCCACTCCATGTGCACATGTACAGTGCTACAAGGAAGGCGCAAATGCATGGCTCGCCACACCTGCACACTCCACTGCTGACTGCAGTCACACTTGACGCAGCAAGTAAGACTGTGCCACACATAGTTAAAGGGGCCAAATTGGTGCCCAAGGGACACACCCATGCACAAGTGCACTGTGAGTGGAATGCAAGCCAGATCCTAATTCCAAGAGGAAATGTGCCAACTTTGAAACGGATGAAACATGGATGTTGCATGGACCAAAATTAACATTTTCTCTCTCACACACAGGTCAACGTCGTGCTGCACCCCCCAACACTGGGGGGGAACACTCACAGGACCCGGATCTGCAGGAGACCGATCCCACCGGCAGCGACCACTCTCACCACTCTGCGGACGACCCCGACCGACCTGGCCCCTCTGGTGTCCAACCACCTGCAGCACCTGCGTCAGGTACAACCGTGCCAACCACCACCCCCACTCCTGCCACATCCCAGGAGACACCCAGGATCCCTGCCCCAACACCACAATGCAGCCAGGCTCGCCAGGAGGGACACGGTGTCCCGGGCACCCAGGAGGAGGCAGGCGACAACGCCAATGCCACCCCTCAGGGGTCCCGGAGACCCGATGTGCCCACAAGTGCAGGCCAGACGCAAGTGGGCAGGGGTGGTGGGAGTGGAGGACGGCGGAGGCGCGAGCCTGACCAGTTGGCTGGGGATCCGGTATTTTCCCATGTCCGTAACATCCTGGACTCATACCGGCAGGACACCACGGGCATGGCCCAGGTTGTGTCCGTCCTCGAGGGGATCAAGGTCCAGCAGGCCCAGCAACATGCGGAGCTAATAGCCTGTCTACAGGTACACCAACGGAGGATGGAGGACAGACAGGCTGAGCAAGTGACGGCGTTCCAGGGGATTCACGCTACACTCCGTCGGATGGCCGACACCATGGCCGACCCTCCCTGTGCCAGAAGGCGGAGAACATCACCACCCTGGGAGGGATCAGGAGGAGGAGGAGGAAACATCCGACGGAGCATCCCAGACGTCGTCACGGCCTGCTGCTGAGGTTCCCCGCAGGAAGCCGGGTCGTCCACGGAAAGGACCGTGAGGGTGGCTGCTACATCACCATCTCCCAGGACACCTGGCCTGGCACCTGGCCCACTGGAGCAACAGCATCACAGCATCAAGAGACATTCTCTGCCACATGGCCCTGCTGGTCACTGGCTGACCAATGTTGACAAAGACTGTGGCATGGACTCTGAGGATTTCCAATGGCAAGGACACCAACTCCCCTACTGAACTTTGGATTCCCTAATCCCGGAAAGCCCCTCACTTTGTCCCCCCCCCAATAATAAATCACACTATTAAGAGTAGATGCCTGCTGGTAGCATTATTACCTAACATGTGTCTTGTACAGTCTAAACATGCCTGAGTCATCTGTTCACTTCAACCATCCACACCCTGGGGCCTGAGTCTGGCACAGGACACATGGGTCACAGTTTATTAGGCAAGACAGACATGGAGCACCATACACACCCGTGATGGGCAGAACCAGCTGAGGGGGTGGCCGAACAACCGTGCTGACAGACACATTGAGTACAGCAACAGTCATGCGCAGAGGTCAGGGATCCTGGCCAGTGTCCTGGGGGGCACCCAGGTATGTGTAGACAGGTGGCAGAACCATGTCCTGCAAGCTTGAGTCCGGTGGATGCAGAGAATGGGGTCATGGACAACGTTGGATGCATGGGGATGGCACATGTCACAATACCCACACAGTCATGGACATCATGCCCAATACACAGTCTCAGCACACACACACAGCTTGCATCTTGCCACACGACACATTGACACATAGCCACAATCAGGCAATACCATGCCAGACATGCAGGATGCACCGTGCCAACACACCAGCATTGACTGAGAAGAGGCACCTTGGAGGCATAGGGACACCTTTATTAGTCATGTTTTTGGGATTGCAGAGGCAACTTGAAGTACACATGAACACATCATGTGGAGTAACATGTGGGTCCAACACTGGCACCCCCCTTCTGCAGCACAAATGCGTGATAGCCATGGAACTGGCACACAAGTGTCGGCTAACAGCTAAAACCCACAGCTGCACACGGAGAGCCTGACATACACCATAGATCCGCTGATGTGGAAGTCCCACGCCATGCCAAGACAATGTCAACCGTATGTGTCCGAGGGCAGTGTCACACACATTGATGCCATCATCACAATCCACTATCCCATCACTGATGACTGACAACCAGGCAGCCCATCTATTCAGGTGTACCCAGCTGCATGTCGTGTCCCATGGGGATGCCACATGACTGCAGAGGAACCAAACCCCGATCGGGGAAGTGTGCACACATCGTGAACAACAGCCACACCCAATACACCCCAGATGCATCCCTTACCCCATGGAGACTTCCAAACGTGTCCGTGCCTGTAACGCTGAGTCAGCCCACGATGTCATGTCCATGAGGAATAGCAGTGCCACAACAATGCAACCAGCAAACGGCATGCGCAGGTACCTGGGGAAGAGAGACACACAAGAAGTCAGCCACAAAAAGCACAGCCACTTGCATGTGCATTTACTCGACACATGTATGGATGACAACATGCTAGGTCACAATTATGACTGGGGAAATACTACCATCACTGCCACCATCACTCCAGTGACACACCCACACACACCTCTGACCCACGTGCCATACATGCAGGTGGAGACACACATCACAACGCATGCCACACGGGGACCAATGCGTGCACACTCAGACCCTGGTACTCACCACTAAGCAAAGAAGTCGCGTATGAGCCGAGTCCGGATGTCCTCTTGCGGCTCCACATCCTCCACATCACTAGCCCCATTGCCAAGCCCTTCGTCCTCCACGGGTGGATGGTCCTCGTCATGTTGATTCAGGATGAGTGGCACAGCTCTTTCAACTGCCATGTTGTGCAGCATGCAGCAGACCATGAAGATCTTGCAGACCTTCGCCGGGGCATAAGGGAGTGCACCGCCGGTCTTGTGGAGGCACCGGAATCGGCTCTTCAGCATGCCAAACTTCCTCTCTATCACTCGCCTTGTCCGGCCATGGGCGGTGTTATAGCGGAGCTGGGCCGGCGTGATGGGGTTGCGGAGAGGTGTCAGCAGCCAAGGCATGTTGGGATAGCCAGCGTCCCCTACATGGGAAGCACATGGACATCGTTAGAACTGGTGAGGCGGTCGTGCTGGTCGGCTATACAGAATACAGGACAGACAGACTGTACCCACCAACAACACATGCCCGTTCGTTGCGCAGCTGCATCATCATATCAGGCATCCCGCTACGCCTCATGATGTAGGCATCGTGTGCTGACCCTGGGAAACGAGCACAGACATGTGAAATCACCATATTGGACAGACACACCACAAGGGCATTGATGGAGTGGTAGTGCTTCCGATTGCGGTACGCCACCTCCCGTGCGTGTGGTGGTACCAAACCTACATGTGTCCCATCTATGGACCCAATGACATGGGGCATCCCTCCCAGGGCATAGAATCCACGCTTGACCTCAGTCATCTGTTCAGGGGTTGGGAACTTGATGAAGTCATCCAGGTGAATCAACATGGCCTCCAAGAAATCATGCAGCACACCGCTGAACATGCTCTGGGACATGCCACCAACATGAGCTATGGTATTTTGGAAGGTACCCGTGGCAAGAAAATGTAGGGCAGCCATTACCTTCAGCTGGGGTGTCAGTGCCGTAGGATACCTGTGCTGCGGTTGCAGGTGTGGTGCCAGTCTCGCCGTCAGCTCCAGAATCAACGGTTGGGTGAAGCGGTAGAGCCGGATCCTGTCATTCTCCTGCATGGTAGCCAAGTCTGGAATTCTTCGGGCAAGAGGCGGCGCTCTGCAGTAATTTGGAAGTGACAAGGAAGAGTGAGTGCACTACGAGAACAACTCATGTCTACTGAGCACATGTAAATCTGGCAATACACACATGCTACATAGGGAGTCAGGTATGTGCTACATGCCCAGGACACGTATGGATGCAAGGTGACACTCCTTCCAAGACCCAGCTACACACGGTGATTGAGAACCTCCCCATGCCACGCCATGGAAATAGCTGTGTCCCAGTGCAAGTGCACAGCCCGACGCAAGACAGGAGTGACATACACCCACACATCAGCAGAAGTGGGATGCCGATTGCAGAGACTGGTAGCGGAACACTGGAGCCACAGGTCACATGACATTACACTAGTCCAGCCCACACACCTTGCCATGAAGGTGCACATGTCATGACTCACCACACATTCCTTGTGAGGATGCTGACATGGCCTTGTCACGCTACTCCGTGTCCCATGCATACATGTGCACCTCACATCCGATAACACATGTGGCATGGTGTGCGGAACAGTGTGCAATGACAATCTACACACAGCCACATGTTGGTTGCTGCAACGGCTGCAGCTTTTGAGGGTGCTACAACATCAACCTGATGTAAATCCCGGACACATATATGACATAGTCACATTGTGCACTGTGGGTAGTGACAAGTCATGTGTCATGACCCCTGTACCGGGCATCATGGGACACTTCCGTGTGTTGGTGTCCGTGCCATGCCAGTGACGCTCACCCCAAGTGCGCAGTCCCACATGCACACATGTCAAAGGAGTCAAGGGCATGCCTGGCACACATTGCACCATCACACAGTACACCTGTACACATCTCATCATACATCTGGTGCCTTCTCCACTCAGGAGGCATGTTCCACATCACAGCCTGTGACACCTGTGCCCCACACATGTAGTAATGCACAGACGATGCCTTGATGTCCATTCCTGGACAAGTATGTCCATCCATGGACAAGTATGTCCATCCATGGACAAGTATGTCCATCCATGGACAAGTATGTCCATCCATGGACAAGTATGTCCGCCCTATTCCTACCTGTGTGTCGCCTATCACCACAGTGATGTGTAAAAACCGCCGTACTGCTGCTGAGAGGGCCTGTGCATGTTCCCAAATCACTGTGGGAGTGCTGCCGTATGTGTACCCATCGTGATGGCGAGCGTACAGGCATTTGTACGGTCCGTAGCACTACGAGTACGCATACGCGTGCAGACCCATAGTGATAGGGCCGTACACACGCATGTACGCTCACTATCACTATGGGTCTGCACGCGTATGCGTACCCATAGTGGTACGGACCGTACACTCGCATGTACACTCACTATCACTATGGGTCTGCACGCGTATGCGTACCCGTAGTGGTACGGACCGTACACTCGCATGTACGCTCACTATCACTATGGGTCTGCACGCGTATGCGTACCCGTAGTGGTACGGACCGTACACACGCATCTACGCTCACTATCACTGTGGGTCTGCACGCGTATGCGTACCCGTAGTGGTACGGCCTCGCATGTACGCTCACTATCACTATGGTTCTGCACGCGTATGCGTACCCGTAGTGGTACGGACCGTACACACGCATCTACGCTCACTATCACTATGGGTCTGCACGCGTATGCGTACCCGTAGTGGTACGGACCGTACACTCGCATGTACGCTCACTATCACTATGGGTCTGCACGCGTATGCGTACCCGTAGTGGTACGGACCGTACACACGCATCTACGCTCACTATCACTATGGGTCGGCACGCGTATGCGTACTCGTAGTGATAGTGAGCGTAGATGCGAGTGTACGGTCTGTACCACTACGGGTACGCATACGTGTGCAGACCCATAGTGATAGTGAGCGTACATGCGAGTGTACGGTCCGTACCACTACGGGTATGCATACGCGTGCAGACCCATAGTGATAGTGAACGTAGGCATGCATGTACGGGCCGTTGCCATGCATTTGGGGTGCCCTAGGGCCCCGAAACGCACCGTACCTGTGTGTGATGCTCCAAATGACATAGGGGACAAGTATTAAGGCCTACATGCATGCTGGTTGTCATGGAGACCAAGTTCAAATTTCGAAATTGTTCTGGAAGGTGCACAGCAGAAGTCAGTTGGAATTCTTCTACTTTGTTGCAATGTGTTTGTGGGGCTGACATCATGCAGGAGAATTAAACTGATAGAGAACCCACAGACTGCTAGGTTTGAAGGGATTGGTGGAAACATAGGATGCAAATGTGAGTGACCAATCACTCTGTACTCCTGTGCATGAGACTGGGCAGAAGGGCACATATAAGGCAGCCAGGTCCCATGAGGGAGCACTTGCCTGCACATCTTTGCATTCGTCGACCCAGCTGCTGCTACTGATTCCCTGGAACCATGTCAAGGGCTGTGGAGAGGACACAGCCATTCACCCTGGAGGAGAACATGGCTCTGCTGGATGTGATCCTCCCACAGTACTCCATGCTGTATGGGCGACCAGGGTATCAGGTGAGTGCATAGGCCACTGCCACAGACTGTCCCTATGTTGTGACTGTGACTTCTGCCATTGCGTCCAGGTGTAACACACATGCCATGTACTGTCGGGGGGGTCCCAGGGGGGGGGTGCCTGATGTCTCCCAGCAGTGCCCTGAGACAGGAGGGGTGGGGGCCTATCACTCACAGCAGTGCCCTGAGACAGGAGGGGTGTGTGCAGAGTCCTCCCAGCAGTGCCCTGAGACAGGAGGGGTGTGTGCAGAGTCCTCCCAGCAGTGCCCTGAGACAGGAGGGGTGTGTGCAGAGTCCTCCCAGCAGTGCCCTGAGACAGGAGGGGTGTGTGCAGAGTCCTCCCAGCAGTGCCCTGAGACAGGAGGGGTGTGTGCAGAGTCCTCCCAGCAGTGCCCTGAGACAGGAGGGGTGGGGGCCTATCACTCACAGCAGTGCCCTGAGACAGGAGGGGTGGGGGCCTATCACTCACAGCAGTGCCCTGAGACAGGAGGGGTGGGTGTGATGCACAGTGTGAGCCTTGATCATTGATTGTGACATTGCCATCATTCCACCTGTGTACCCACTGTGGCACGTACTGCTTTTGCCCTCACCAGGGGATGATGTCCCTATGACAAAGGTGCAATGCGTTGGCTGCATGACATGCCTTGTTGTAACCAGCTAATTTGTACCCATATGTCTCTCTGTGACATGTGGCTGGTGTATTGATGTGGTGTCACTTGTTCCTCCTCACAGGTAGGCGCCACTGCCAAGGAGCAGATCTGGCTGACCGCCGTCAGTGCCGTGAGGGGTGTGGATGGTCGGAGGCGGAGCCTGCCCCAGGTGAGGAAACGCTGGCAGGATATCCGGTGCTGGACGCGGAGGATTGCATGGCTCCTGCTGGGGGACTCACCTGAGAGCCACAAGAACCGCGGCCGCCGCCGTCTGAGCCACCTCCACAGGCGTGTGCTGCCGGTGGTCTTTCCAGACCTGGAGAGGCGCTTACAGGCGATGCAGCAGCCGGAAGGGGGTAGGTACATTTGTGTTTGTTGTGTGTCACCGGCATTTGTAAGGGCACAGTAGCATGAATTCACTGGCAGGGTTTAAAGGTGCTGTGCAGATCCTGTTTGCCCCAGTATAGCGCTGTGCCCCTGCCACCCTTCCCCTCCTTGCAATGTGTTCCCTGGTCTGTGTGTAGTCACTCCTTCACAAGGTAATGTAGGCTGGCGCTTTGTCCACGAGAACAATGACTGTAGCATCATGTGTGGGGGTGGTGTGTAACAGGTTGTGGGACCTTGCCTGTGCACTGTCAAGTTCACTGCATGTGGGTTCCATGTCAGTTGCCACTGATGCTGACTCCAGACATGGGAGTTGGTCTCTCATGTGTCATGCCTTACAGCGCGCATGTCCTATGTAGTGGCCTGTGACATGATGTGCATGAGTGTGCGATACACATAGTGCAGGGATGGTGACGTGTGTTGCAGTCATTACCATTCAGTAGCATGTAGTTGCATACCTACTACTGTCCCCTGGGGCACCTTTTCCTCAGTGGTGTATGTGTCATCATAAACGTGGCCAATCTCAGTGTCTACAGCGTAGGTTGTGCTCTGTGCCATTGTCCCCTGTCACCATGTATATAGACGTGCTATTTTGTACAGGTGTCCACTGTGCAGCCTGACCTGATTGTCCTTCTTCATACTCACAGTTGCCAGTGCCTGTGTGTCTTTTTCTACTCATCTGAGGATGGGCACTGGTACCTCATTATTTGTACAGGCGCACCTTGGCTGTTTGGCGTCCAATCTTGCTTTTTGCCTGCCCCTGTGTGTATCACCCAGACTATGAGATGTTGGTGCCACCTGTGTCTCAACAATTTGCCTCGTGTAGGGTCTTGTTGGGGCGGGCAATGCCTATGTGTTAACTCCTGATTTCCACTTGCTGGGACTGGGCAGTGTGTGATGTTTGTCTGGACACACACGCAAGGTGCAGTGACCGAGTCATGTTGTGCATGTTTTCAGCATTACCTATGCAGCATGTGTCTCAAGTTCATGGATATGCTCCCTGGTCATCGGTATTATTGCCAACGCTGTGTGGTGCAGATGCAGTGCTGGATTGTCCCCAGGGCCTGGGTGCTATGTCAGACTCCGTTTCCTGTGTTTAGCTATTGTCTCATGCTCTCCATGGTATTTCAGTGGCATGGTGGCTCAACCAACTGTGTGTTTCATGCCCTACATCGGTACCCTGTTCAGTAGATGTTAGGGATCTTCCTTTTCAGGCCATGCAATGTTACCTATGTAGATTGGACTCATGTGACAGATGTGTACAGGTGTCTGATTAATTTCTGTCTCTCCACCCTGCCCACAGCATCGTCGGGGGACACAGAGGGAGACATGGACACAGACCAGGCGGAGGGACCGAGCACCAGTGCCAGCCGTGACATCGGGTCTGGCACATCGAGTGGGACAGAGGCGGAGGAGAGTGTGGCCGAGGACCTGTCGACTGGCACATCAGACTACGAAGCTGACAGGTCCGAGGAGGATGTCTCCGGGTGGGCGGAGGCTGCACCAGCAGCTGACAGCGGAACAACACCTCGCACCGCCCCCTCAGTTTCCACCAGCCACCTCCCACTTGCTCGTGTCCCTTCCCAGCGTGCCCGGTCACAGCATGTCTCCTTCCTGCCAGGCACCGCACCCCCTGCCCCTGTCTCCACTGCTGCCGCCAATGCAGAGTCTGTGGACATCCAGCGGCAACTGCAGGTTGGTCAGGATGCGATCCTTAATGTCCTCCATGCCCACGGCAAAACCCTCACCAACATCGAGGCTTTCTTGGAGGGCATTCATTCATCGCAGGCTGACCAACGCAACTTGCTGAGGTCCATAGACTCCACACTGACTGCAGCAGTGGGTCTCCTGCAGCGCGACCTCCCCCCACCTACCCCTGCCCCATCCACACTTCCCACTCCCAAGCCTGTCCCACGTACACCCAGACGTCAGCATGCACCCACATCAACGGACACGGGCACCACACCAGCAGGGAAGGTCCACCGCACTCCTCCTGACACGCACACACAGGGTGAGGTAGGCACACCCACTGGGTCGGGGGGCAAACGTGTGACACGCAGCCATAGTGGGAGTCCGCATTCCACCCAGTCCACTCCCTCCAAATCCCCTCCCCTCAGCTCTCCTGGCCACATCTCCCCCAAGGACTCCTTCATGGCCGCTCTGTCCCTGAGCCCCACAGTTACACCACCACGCAAGCGGTCAAGGAGGTCCCCGGTCAGGGTGGTTGAGTCTCCCCCCCTGTCTCCACCCTCCCCCGGTGGCGCTGCGACCCATCCCTCTGACCCCCCACCTCCTTGGGGCCTGAGGTCCCTTCGGGTGCAGGGGACTCCCTGGAGGACCTTGCAAAGGTGTGTAGTGCCATCCTGGCCTCCGCCTTTGGCACTGACCCACCCCCTGTGGTGGAGTCCTCCATCCCTGCACCCACAACGCCGCCCCTTTGCCCTGATGTCCCTGCGGTGCCTGTTGCTCCCCCCCCCCTGATGCCCTCACCAGTGTGGAAGACGATGCCATTTGACTGTGCAGGCAAGGTAGGGGACACGCATCCCACTGTGTCCCCCATCCAGCTGAGAATCATTGACTGCCCTATGGGCTTTGTGAAGATTGTACTGCCTGCGATCCACGGACATTGTGCTCATGCTGAATAAAGCTTAATTTTGTTTTCATTATCACACTACTGCTATGCTGGTATTGGTGTTGGTGGGGCTGCGACATGGTTTTGGGTGGTGTGTATGGGTTTGGGTGTGTGGGATATGTAGTGGTGTACTGCTCATTGGTGGGACCCTGGGATCTGTGTGCCATCACAAGGTGTTGGCTAACTTTCTTTGTTCATGTGAGCAGTTACTGCATGGTGCACTTGTCCCAGGGTGTATTCCTTCCTCTGTGTACCCAGCTTTCTACCCTGCAGGGTGTTCCCAATGTTTAGCGCAGAGCTGTGTCTACATGAGCTGTGTGTGTGACGGAGCCCTTCTACTTTGGCCATGCATGCAGGGCCATGTGTCCACCTGCAACAATCGTGGCATCCTTGGTGTTCACTGTACTTGTGTGTGGAGTCTGTTGACATGAGTTCATGGGGACATGTTCCCTTGTAGCCAGTATGCATGTGGATAATTCTGGCCTCACACACATGTGTTACACCCCTCCTGTCTCAGGGCACTGCTGGGAGGACTCCACACCCACCCCTCCTGTCTCAGGGCACTGCTGTGAGTGATAGGCCCCCACCCCTCCTGTCTCAGGGCACTGCTGGGAGGACTCTGCACACACCCCTCCTGTCTCAGGGCACTGCTGGGAGTGATGGGCCCCCACCCCTCCTGTCTCAGGGCACTGCTGGGAGGACTCCACACCCACCCCTCCTGTCTCAGGGCACTGCTGTGAGTGATAGGCCCCCACCCCTCCTGTCTCAGGGCACTGCTGGGATGACTCCACACCCACCCCTCCTGTCTCAGGGCACTGCTGTGAGTGATAGGCCCCCACCCCTCCTGTCTCAGGGCACTGCTGGGAGGACTGCACACCCACCCCTCCTGTCTCAGGGCACTGCTGTGAGTGATAGGCCCCCACCCCTCCTGTCTCAGGGCACTGCTGGGAGGACTCTGCACCCACCCCTCCTGTCTCAGGGCACTGCTGGGAGGACTCCACACCCACCCCTCCTGTCTCAGGGCACTGCTGTGAGTGATAGGCCCCCACCCCTCCTGTCTCAGGGCACTGCTGGGAGGACTCTGCACCCACCCCTCCTGTCTCAGGGCACTGCTGTGAGTGATAGGCCCCCACCCCTCCTGTCTCAGGGCACTGCTGGGAGGACTCTGCACCCACCCTTCCTGTCTCAGGGCACTGCTGTGAGTGATAGGCCCCCACCCCTCCTGTCTCAGGGCACTGCTGGGAGGACTCCACACCCACCCCTCCTGTCTCAGGGCACTGCTGTGAGTGATAGGCCCCCACCTCTCCTGTCTCAGGGCACTGCTGGGAGGACTCTGCACCCACCCCTCCTGTCTCAGGGCACTGCTGGGATGACTCCACACCCACCCCTCCTGTCTCAGGGCACTGCTGTGAGTGATAGGCCCCCACCCCTCCTGTCTCAGGGCACTGCTGGGAGGACTCTGCACCCACCCCTCCTGTCTCAGGGCACTGCTGGGAGGACTCCGCACCCACCCCTCCTGTCTCAGGGCACTGCTGTGAGTGATAGGCCCCCACCCCTCCTGTCTCAGGGCACTGCTGTGAGTGATAGGCCCCCACCCCTCCTGTCTCAGGGCACTGCTGGGAGGACTCCACACCCACCCCTCCTGTCTCAGGGCACTGCTGTGAGTGATAGGCTCCCACCCCTCCTGTCTCAGGGCACTGCTGGGAGGACTCTGCACCCACCCCTCCTGTCTCAGGGCACTGCTGGGAGGACTCCACACCCACCCCTCCTGTCTCAGGGCACTGCTGGGTGGACTCTGCACACACCCCTCCTGTCTCAGGGCAATGCTGGGAGTGATAGGCACCCACCCCTCCTGTCTCAGGGCACTGCTGGGTGGACTCTGCACACACACCTCCGATTTCAGGATATGTACGCTTGGAACATACACGGTGGGGGTACGCTCAATGCATTCGAGGTGAGGGTACGAGTCTACTTACACTGGTGTGGTGGGGGTACGCTCCATGCATACGCGGGTGAGGGTACGGGTCGAACTTACACTGTTGGGCCGGGGGGTACGCTCCTTGCATACGCGGGTGGGGGTACGGGTCGTACTTACACTGTTGGGCTGGGGGGTACGCTCCTTGCATACGCGGGTGGGGGTACGGGTCGTACTTACACTGTTGGGCTGGGGGGTACGCTCCATGCATACGCGGGTGGGGGTACGGGTCGTACTTACACTGTTGGCATGGGGGGTACGCTCCATGCATACGCGGGTGGGGGTACGGGTCGTACTTACACTGTTGGGCTGGGGGGTACGCTCCATGCATACGCGGGTGGGGGTACGGGTCGTACTTACACTGTTGGGGTGGGGGGTACGCTCCATGCATACGCAGGTGGGGGTTCGGGTCGTACTTACACTGTTGGGCTGGGGGGTACGCTCCATGCATACGCGGGTGGGGGTACGGGTCGTACTTACACTGTTGGGGTGGGGGGTACGCTCCATGCATACGCGGGTGGGGGTTCGGGTCGTACTTACACTGTTGGGGTGGGGGGTACGCTCCTTGCATACGCGGGTGAGGGTTCGAGTCGTACTTACACTGTTGGGGTGGGGGGTACGCTCCATGCATACGCAGGTGGGTGTACGGGTCGTACTTACACTTTTGGCATGGGGGTGCGCTCCATGCATACGCGGGTGGGGGTACGGGTCGTACTTTCACTGTTGGGGTGGGTGGTACGCTCCTTGCATACGCGGGTGAGGGTTCGAGTCGTACTTACACTGTTGGCATGGGGGGTGCGCTCCATGCATACGCGGGTGGGGGTACGGGTCGTACTTTCACTGTTGGGGTGGGGGGTACGCTCCTTGCATACGGGGTGGGGGTAGGGTCCGTACATATCCGTCCCCACGCTATGTGATGTTTGTGCGGCCCGTACCCAGGCCTTTGCCACGTGGGTGCGATCCGTCCCGCCATTGTTGGGGTGACGTGTGTGGGCGTGGTCAGACTCATACCCACGCTCTTCAGGCGTGGGTAGGGGACGTACCTGTCTGGTTGTGTTGCCGGTTCGCGTGGTGACGGACTTCCGTTGTGGCGGTCGCTGGCTTATCAGGACACGCCCCCACCCCCTCGTGGTGACAAGGGCATGGGAGTCAGGTATGTCCAGGCCATGTGTGGTGTGTGACTTATGTGGTTGTTTTGTGGCCTGCCCTGGTCGTGCCACCCCCACCCCACCCCACTTTCCCCCCTCCCTTAGTTATTCTGACCTTCTGCGGCGTCTGCGTCGTAACCTGTAGAGGAGGTGGACTGCTATGAGGGCAGGGATGACTCGTAGGTTCGGGTCCATGTCTGTCCGTCGCGTACTGGTACTCCTTGCTCGCGTCGTCCTGTCGCGTACGGGTCCTCCTTGATCGCGTCGTCCTGTCGCGTACGGGTCCTCCTTGGTGGCGTCGTCCTGTGTGTCCGTCACGTACTGGTCCTCCTTGTTCGCGTCGTCGTCTGTCCGTCGCGTACTGGTGGTCCTTGTTCGCGTCGTCCTGATTTCCCGGCAGTTTTTGGCTGCCGCAAAATATTCACCGTGCGGGTTGACGTCGGTGCGAATCGTGATTCCTGGGTCGTGAATGGCTGGGTGCGAGCGTCCCGACGTCAGGTCGGCGCTTTCCCGGATCGCATTGGTAGGTGTTTTTTTGTTCGGTCGGGCTTTTTTACGATTCGTACGGTAATGGTGTACCCGTGCGAATCGTAATTCCTTGTTTGTAAAAATTGACGACCGGGTACGCGTCGGGCGGAGATTGTGCTCCGTCCGACGGTTCGTACCCGGTTTTTACCAGATCGTGATCGGCACCTAATACTGATATTCTAATAGAAAGATGTGAGAAGGACCTAGTGCCGCCTAACAAACTGCAGAATGTGAATGATCTAATGGAACACTACACTACATCAATAACGGACATAGTCTACTCGACCATGCCACTAAAATTGAAAAGAGTCACAGAGAAAGATAAAAATCCATGGTTTAATAGAACATTAAATGAAGATAGGCGAAAACTAAGACTGGCTGAAAGAAAAGCAGCACCCATCATCCCCCACGATGAAATCTCTCAGAAAAATCAGAAACGAGTACAAAAAAAAAAGATCATCAACTCGAAAAAGGAATTTATTAGATCGGAACTGGACAACACTAAAAACAGTCCACGGAAATTATTTGAGATCTTAAAGCAACAGTCCAATAAGTTGCCAAAATCGGCCCAGGAAACTACTAAAACGCAACTGAGTTGTGAAGAATTCTCAACATTCTTCACCGAAAAGGCCAACACGCTTGAAAGAGAGCGCAGGATGGCAACCGACAACCTTCTCAACCAACCACCCACGCTGAACAATGCCACCACGACAATCAAAAATGAATGGACAAAAAATAAGGCACAATGGGATACCTTCAAGCTATACGACCAGAATACCATTGCCAAAACGCTATCGGATATCAAACCTAATAACCACTATAATGACCCACTCCCCTATAAATGCCTAAAAACAATCAGCCATATAGTCATCCCTATATGGACAAAAATAATAAATGCATCTCTATCGCAAGGGTTCCTTCCAGAATGCCTAAAAACAGGTCAAGTCGTCCCCATCATTAAAAAAACCCACAGCGGACCCAGGAGAAGATAATACCTTCCGCACAGTAACCAATATTCCTATACTTGACAAATTAACTGAGAAATGTGTGCAAAATCAATTGAGCCATCACATCACAAATTTCAAGCTGCTAGACGACTGCCAATCTGGATTCAGAACAGGCCACAGCACGGAAACAGCGATCCTACATATTGTGGACGATGCGCTACAGGCCAATAGAACATGCCTACTAATACTTCTTGACCTGTCGTCAGCTTTTGACACTGTAAATCATGAAAAACTACTAGCCAGGTTGCATGACAGGATGGGATTGTCAGGAAATGTGCTGAAATTGTTTGAATCCTTCCTTCAGAACAGAACGCAAAGATTCCTGGTCAACCAGACACTATCCCAAACATGCCCAAATTCAATTGGAGTCCCTCAAGGATCCACACTTTCTCCATCACTCTTCAACCTGTATGTCGAACCCCTGACAGAAATTCTCAGAGATGCAAGAATTTCCTACCACATGTACGCGGATGACACGCAGATATACATCAAGATCAAGTCGCTGGAAGACATCAAATAATGAATGAGGCCTTAAAAACGTCTTTACGTTGGTTACCTAGCAATCATCTGAAGCTAAATGCACAAAAAACTGAATTCCTATTAATCTCACCACCAAAGAACCAGACAGAAGCAAAAGAATGGACAGAATGGACAGAACTGATCACAGCACTAAACTGCACCCTTACTCTTGTCGAATCAGCGAAATCACTAGGAATCACACTGGACAAGAACTTAGACATGAAAGCCCACATCAAAGCAATGGCAAAATGTGCCCGATTTCCCTTGAACTACATTAGAAAAGTGAAACCATTCATTTCTATGGTAGACCTCAAATTGGCAGTCCAATCTTTAGTTATTTCAAGGATTGAATATGGATGTACAACCCTAGCAGGTCTACCTAAAACTTCCACAGCACCAGTAAAAGCATGTCTTAATGCAGCCGCAATACTCATAACCGGATCGAGGAAATTCAACCACATTTCCCCACACCTGAAAGCATTAAACTGGTTACCTTACGAAGCCAGAATTCAACTTAAAATGGCATGTATTACACACAAAGCGCTCCACTACAGAACACCAAAATATTTGGCCAAGAAAATTGAACTATCGGGGGGAAACAGACCTGCCAGAAGTGCTAAGGAGCTGCTGCTGAGACCACCCATCTTCAGGAAGAAGAAAACGTATGACAGAGCTTTCTCCGGAGCAGCCCCCAGAATTTGGAACTTACTCCCTCCAAACATTAGGAAAATTCCTAACACAGCAACATTCAAGAGGAAAGCGAAGATCTGCTTAATGAGTAAGTTCCTTTCGTAAACAAGACGGCTCATCACTGGCACCGTGATATAGATGCTCTCATAACAGTCCTTCGGAATTTGTAAAGATAATTCACCAGATACACTGAGGTTAACCATTTTCGACTCTACTACTTGAGACTCACAGATGTAGAATGCTCGGAAAAAAGACACTTCGGATCATGTGTATTGGAAATCCCAGTACACCTTGTACAATAAGCAGTTACAATAACTTTATTGGAAAATTGAAGTTAAACATATCAGGGAAATAACTATATATATGTATTTCCTGACAACACACGGTAACCTAATCTTGTCACTGTATAGTTATTGTTAATACTGTATAGCTGCATACCTAATCTACCTCATAGCACTGTAAATCGTCCTGCTATTCAAATTGTATCGTGTCAACTTACCTCATGTAACTGTGAAGCGCTCTGATACCCAAGGGTCACGTTCGCGCTATATAAAACTCTGTAGATAAAAAAAAAAAAAAACATCAAGACCATGGCCTCCCTCTTCCATAGTCTCACACTCCAGTTCCCCATGAATGCAACCTGATTCATATTGAATTTGTCTATGATTTGGCAACCTCAGAGAAACAGATTAAGGATTGCTCTTAAATGATTAACATTGGAGAATCATTTCAAGGAACATTTCTAAAAATAATAATATTAGATCCCTGCTTTTTAACCCCTTCGCAGCGGCGCAAATTCCGCCACGGCGCTGGGGGGTTTTTCGGTGAGCGCGGCGCCGCTGTGCTCATGACGGAACCACGCCGTCATGAGTCACGGGTAAGCTGTGCTCATGACGGAGTGGTTCCGTCACGGCACCGCCCACTTACGTTACACGCCCGCACAGGCGGGGAAAAGGCGCCGCGTGGGCAGAGCGGCCGCCAACGGCCGCAGCATGACGGAACCACTCCGTCATGAGCACAGCGCGACCGTGGCTCATGACGGAGTGGTTCCGTCATGAGAAGGGAAGGGGTTAAAGGGATATTTGACTATAAAAAATAGTTGTATTATATCTGCTCCCACAAACGTTTGAAATAAATGCTATATGACTCCAAGTATGGCATATTGAGCACTTTATACGAAATGGTTCACAACTTGAAATGTATCTAGTAATAAAAATATTCATATGAATCATATTGATGAAAATATCTACTTTTTTCAAGCATAGCTTGAGCAAAGTTAAATGGCATCGCCCTTCTCTGATTTTATATACTAGAAAACACAAGTGTTTTAGCTAAAATATCAGCAGGAGAATGAGCAACTATTTAATTACCTTATCAAATGCATATACCAATGATTATATTTACAGCAGAGGTGTTAAAATAGCACTATTTAAAAATAGTTCTGATCTCCGACTATCCATCTGGTGCTTATGTTTACTGACAACTGACAGACACCATGTTGCATGTCATGCTGTGCATGTGTCATTACACTTCTTATTGGGACCTTGCAGTCATTACAATCTACATAATTTGCGTGATTTTATTAAATGGAATACACAATCTGCAAGATTATAAAAAAACGAATTATAAAAGAAAATAGTCTCTTCTTCTGTACTGTGCCTGACAATTGGTTGATTGTTTTCTCTTAGATACATGATGTGGCCTATTCACAAACTGCGCTTTGTGGTACATAATTGTACATAAAGAAGTACCACAGTAGCACTAATCAAGTACTGCATTATGAAGTTCACAAAGCCATGGGTGGAGAAGTCTGCCTCTCCTATCCTTTCTGTGAGGAGAGCTCGCCAAGTACACAGAGATCTTCACACATAGGTGTATGTTTCAGTAAAAAATGATGGAGGGATTTGAAAATAGGTAATACAACTAAATTGTGGTGTTTTATGGACATTGAAGGAGGGATATAGGAATGGACAGGCTAATACACAGATGGGCTGGAAGAGCACCTTCAGTACCACTTCCAAGGGTGCAGGACTGGGGTAGCACCACTTGGAACTGTAGGACTCACATATGGCAGAGTTCAGGTGCTGAGTTCAAGGTTGTTGGAGCCTTCGGTCCCTAAGGCTCTAGTCAGGTGGCCATCCAACTAACCCTTGGAGTCACTATGAGTTTCTGGATTCAACAGATTAAGGCCCAGTTCTGCTCAACTAGGCAGGAGAGCAGCAGGCAGCAGGTCAGCACAGATGGGCAGCAGTCCAGCAGAGTGGCAGCCCTTTAAGTAGCATGGCAGTCCGTCTCCCTAGTAGAGCCCACAGGTATAGAAGTGTACTGAAGAGTTGGCATCTGAGGTCCAATATTTATACCGGGTGCCTTGTTTTAAGTGGGAGAAGCTTTTAGAGGTTTCCCTTTTAAGTGAGCAGGTGTCGTGCCTCCCCTGGCATAGTTTCATACTAACTACAAAGGGTATGTAGCCCTTTGTGTGTAGGCAGGTCACAACCTATTCAAGTGCAAGTAGGGCTCTGCCCAGCTTCACCCTTCCATCCTGCCAGTGATGGCCCATCCAGGCACACCCACGCTGTCTATTGTGTGTGGCTGACTTGTAGGAATACACAAAGTCCTATTGTCAGCTACACCCAGTCATGTAACACAGAGACAAGCTGCAGGCACTTAGTGGCAAAGGCAGGAAAGTGCAAACTTTCTAAAAGTGGCATTTTCAAAATTGTCAACTGCACACAGGGTGCAATGGAAGCCCTCAGATATGTTTAAAGGACTACATACATGAGTGGCACAAACAGTGCTGCAGCCCCCCCCTAGCAGCATTTAATTTGTAAGCCCTGGACACAGGTAGTGCCCTTTACTAGAACTTTCACATAAATGAAATATGGCAATTGGGTGTAAGCCACTTCTACCAAAGGGGGAGAGTAAAAGCACTTAAGCACTGGTTAGCAGTAAAAAAGACACATTACCATAGTACTCCCGGGCACTTAAGGGAACTACTTTGTGTATAGATGTGTTCCTTGTGAAAAGGAGGTATGCCATAACTCATGGTGAAGTCAGCCATTTGCTGAAGAGAGCTGATACCTTGCCCATTCATGTTTTCTGTAGTGGGTGGAAAAATATGTGATTGGCACCAACCACAGACTAATGGGTGAAGGCTGGTTCAAATCCCTATAAGTAACTATCATATACATATAAGTCAAAAGGTCTTGGCAAGACATACAAACAGAAAAAGAAAGAAAGAAGAACAAAGGAAAAAAGAAGGAAAGATAACAAAAGATAGAAAGAAGGAAAGCAAAAGAAAGAAGAAAAGAATATAGGGGAACATGCATCAAACTCCACATTTGCAATTACCAAATAGAAATTGTTAGGGAATCGCTATTTGGTAATCGCAAATGCCTATGCATGTAGGAATTGCAATAAAATGTGTGATTTCTTAACATCAGCTAATAGCAAATCTGAAATTGCAAATCACTATTAGCTAATGTGACTCCGTTCATTCCTATGGCCCTACCGGCCCATAGGAACGAATGGTAATGCATTCGCAAATTTGGATTACCAAATTGGTAATCGCAAATTGGGGATGCAAATCCAAGGGTGCCTGGGGGCCTAAGAAACCCCTGAAGCACCACCCAAATAAAGGTAAGTGTGCACATGTGAAGCACGCACATGCTCTAATGCTCTAAGGGCATGTGTGCGCTACATTACACTTTGAAAAACAAATTTTTGTGCATTTTTTAAGCTTGTATAAATTACCATCAACTTGAAGTTAATGGTAATAAGCATTTCAAATGTCTTTGAAAATAAAATGTTTTTACTTCTCACTGTTAGTCCCAATATGAAATACTTCAGTTCTTCGACTAGCACAGGAAACTCGTTTGAATCCAAAATGGGAAATTCAGCCACATCTAAGATCAGATGTCTCAAAACATTCAGTCTTGTCAACAGAGGACGTTCAAAGGTAAGATCAAACTGTGTATCAAGTTACCAAAGTTTCAATTGAACTTTTACAGTGATCCCAAAATTCCCAAACTCGTTTTCCCTGTCATTTGCAAGAATGTATGTCCATTCAGTTGATAACTACCTATGACAGGGCACTCTTGCTCACTTCGACCTCCTGAGTGTTGTCTCTTCTCCCCATTTGATGAGGTCTAAATCTTCTATATCCTCTGGGATAGATGGGAGATCCCGTTCTGCCTGTTGGACCAGTCTCCCTCTTTCCTGCCTTCTCGGCCAATGTTCTTCTGCTGTCCCTGCAGTTCTCTAGCACTAGGCCCTTCGTCGGGGTCTAAATTGATCTCTGTTATGACCACTGGATTAGCTTCTCCTTCACCAGTCCCGTCATTCAACTCTCCGATCAAGTGCTATTTCAGTTTCTGACTGCTCCCTACATCTTGACTAATCTGCTCCCATGATCTCGTCATCTCCACTGGCTCTTCTGGGAAAGCTGCTGTCATTTCATCATGGGGGACATGGAACCCTGTGAGAATGGGCAGCATGGATCCAATTGGGGAGACCTCCGCACTTCACAGCAGTTGTAGTTACTAGTATTACTTGGTAAGGCCCACCCAGTCTCCAGGACTTAGGGTGTGTCACTGCTTCTGGTGCGGTGGGGCTGTAGCAGCTTCAGCCTAATGAGACACAGAACACACCATGTCAGCCAATCCTCTGAAATAATCTAATATCAGGTCATCAATAATGATTACCAGAAGATTTGCAGATTCATCTAGCAATCTCATTGCCCTTCCTATAATGATCTCATTGGAGACAGTCCTGTCCTACGATCAGGCGTGCTGGGCAGACTCATTAACACCAACGGCAAAGAATCCAGCCATTTCAAAGACCTAGAAGCACAAACTTTGGCAAGTCTTGATTTCAGCGCCCCATGGACATGCTCCACCAGAACTGAAGCCTCAGGTTGGTATCAACAATGCAGTCTTTGTTCAACTTGCAAAGCAGCACACAGCATCCTCAGCCCTTTTGTTGTTGAATTGTGTACCTCGGTCTGATTCCAAAAACGTTGGGTAGCAGAAACTTGGTATCAACTCCCTCAACAACTTCTTTGCTACTGTGAGACTATCATTTCTTTTAGTGGGATATGCCTCAACCCATCGTGAATAGATGCACAAAACAACCAACACATATCTCAGCCCGTTGAACCCAGGCATCTCAATAAAGTCCATCTGCATTCCGCTGAAAGGACCACCCGATGTCACTATGCGACTCAATGTCACTCCAGCTTTTTTCCCTACATTGTTCTGTTGGCACAGAACACATCTGTAACCTAAGGCTTCCGCCATCAATCTGAACTTTGAATTAAACCATGTTTGTCAAAAAATCTGACCATGGCATCCCTCCCTTCATGGGTTGGACCATGGTAATATCTAGCCATTGGTGGCAACAAACTAGTTGGCAACACGGGTCTGCCATATCCTGAAACCCATATTCCATCCTCATCTCTTTTAGCACAATCTGCATTTACTCAGCTCTGCTGTTCTACTTCTGACACTTCTTTCTGTAACCTCTTAACTTCCTTCCAAGTATCCGCTGCTGTGAGCAAAAGATTGTAATTGGTCTAATCTGTTCCTTAATGTACATACTCTCCATTAAATGTACAGGCATTGTAAGCACAGTACCTTGCGACTTCGTCTTGATCTTTAGGCTCCTCCATGATTTTGTGTTAGGACTAGGGGTGGGCGGAATTTGCGAAATCCACTTTCGCAAATTATCGTGAAAATGTTTAAAATTATCGCAAACACGCGGAAATATCGCGAAGATGCAGAAGTTTTTTTCCCGCATGTTCACGAGATTTTCTGCATGGTTGCGGCTCGCCAACTTACCCATGTGGTTGCTCGCGGGCGCGGCCATCTTGTTTTCAGTTGTCTCGCGGTGCATGATCGCGAGAAGAAAGACGTGATCGCGCGACTCATGATGTCACTGCGGGCGCGAACTGTCGCGAGACACCGCAAATGGCTAAAAACAATACAACATCTCATGGAGAACGCGACCGGATCAAGAAAACTTGTCGGCGAACGCAGGGATTCAGGTAAGGCGATCGCGCGTGCGCGAGAATGTATTATTTTACAGCGTGAGCAGGAAACAAATTACCGCCAAGCTGCGGAATGCGGAAATTTTGACATTTTCGCACTTTCGGCGGAACGCGAAAATGTCAAATTATTGCAATTTCCGCGAACGGAACAAAATTTTCGCCCAGGCCTAGTTAGGACTGAAACAGAGCAGCCCTCTCTTTCACTGCAGAAAAGTGAAAACGCTTTGCTTTAATCAGGCATTCCAAGTGCCAGGGTGCAGCAGAGATGTTCTCTTCACTCAAGGAAAGCAACAAAACAATCATTGTCACAAGGCACCAGATCGGACAGGTCCTTGTCTGTCAGCCTTTGTAAAGGCTTAACCACTAGGGAAGAGACAACAGCAGCCCTCCATACCCCAAAATATCCTGACTTCTTTGTGTTGTTGGTGGATTCATTTACATAATCGCTGAGACATCCTCCTCGCACATTACTCAATATAATGATCAATATATATAACTTATCTAAAACAGTACTGCATCTTATTAGAGAATACCTTATATCCATTCTCAGCCAAGTGGTTGAGCAATGCAATAGAGTCATTTTTACATGCTTCCCGCATTTGACACAACGAGCAGGTCGTCAATATACTGAACCAGGATGGAATTACTAGATATAATGAGGAACTCCAAATTCTTCTTGAGGAGCTGGTTAAAAATTTAAGGGCTCTCTGTATACACTTGTGGGACTCAGCAGCATGCCAAAACACGGTTCCAATACCTAAATGCAAAGAGGAACTGACTGTCCTCATGCAAGGGTATCGAAAAGAACACCTGACACAGATAAATGATAATAAACCACACTCACCCTCACGTGAAATTTCAAACAATATTACTGCAGGACTGGGTACCATGGGACAACAAGGTATGCTGATATTATTGATCTTGCAACAGTCATTCAATTTGCAGTACTTACCACTAGGCATCTGCATGGGTAACTTAATGGGTAGGTTACATAGACTTCCCATGATTTCTTTCAGTATACCTTGCTGAATCATTGTCTCTATCACCGGAGTTATTTCAGCAATCATTTCAGAGGTTAAATTATACTGCAGTGTTCTGGGATATTCCATATTTGGTTTTATTTGCATATGGACCAGCTGAACTCCTTTAATGAGTCCAATGACCTTTCCTGAAAAATTCCAAACTTTTGGTCTCAATGAATCTCTGAGATTTAAAGGCAAATCTTCTGTTGTCATCATCGGACACATTCTGCTAATTGGATTCTGGTTTGCCAATTTAAAAGCAATGTCTTCATTCTGAGTTTGTATCTCTATTCCTTTTGAGGTACAATATATGGTTCAGTTCAGTTTGCACAACAAATTGCGCCCTAACAAACTCATAGGACTAGAATGACAAACCACTAGTTGATGATTATCCTCAAAAATCCTTATCTTTACAGGGAGAACTTCAGAAATGGGATTCTTCATTTGTTGGTTTGCAACTCCAACAACTTGGATAGTTCTTCCCAAGAGTGGTAGGTTTGAGACTTCCATTGATCTCACAGTAAAACCGGTAGCACCGTTATCAACCAAATATGATACATCACTCAGGTCTATTTCCAAGATTTCATCAAGCACGCAATCTTCCTCCCCCATCAGGCACCATCAGGACTGGAGGACTGATGGATGCCAAGATTTTCACTTATCTCAAACATAGGAAATTGTTGGTAAGGATTATTACTCTGGAAAGCATCCTGATTTAAATTCGGGACCAGGTTTGAAGAAAACCTGGGTACATTTGCGGCTTGCTATGGCATCGGAATTTGAGGAGGCTGCATCACTGGAGCTTATGGCAGAATAAAATTCAGAGATCTAGGTCTGGGTGCATTTTGTCGCTGCATGGTATTACTGTACTGAGATGGTACAAACCATGGATTTTGACCCTGATTTGAAGGATTAAAATGACATTCTCTCTTCCAATGTCTCAACCTATTGCAGTAGTGGCATGGATTAGACTTCTTCCATGTCGCTACATCAGGTCTAGTACTCAAATCAATAGGGGCCCCCTGACTTCTACCTTGTGAGGGAAATTCACCTCCAGCTTTCATGAGCAGACCTCCGTGTTGACACACTCCCTGCATTGGAGGGGCGTTCCCTACAAGCAGTTGATTTTGAATTCCTCTCTAAGCAGCCTTAATTTGTACCTTCATTAACTTTTCCTCAACTTTTTCTGCCTCATTTCAATCTAATCACTACAGTATTTTTCATATTGCAAAATGTCCTCGACCGACTTATTCTGACAACAATCAGATGCTGTTGAACCCTTAAACTAATCTCAGGCCTCAATACTATCACAAGCCTGGACACAAAATGTCCCATATCTTTAGACTCCAGTGTTTCCATTCCACTATACTGTTTAAATGTAATAGTATGCATGAATCATCTCCTTCGGTTCCTGGGTCGTTTATCAATCAATCAATCAATCAATCAGGGATTCGTAAGCGCACTACTCATCCATGAGGGTCTCGAGGTGCAGAGGGGGGGGGTATGCATCTCCGTTTCAGCCACAGACCCATGTCTTGAGGTTTTTTTTTAAGGTGTTCAGGGAGGGGGCACGTCTGATGTCTGTCGGTAGCTCGTTCCAGGTTTTAGCTGCAATGTGGGAGAACGATCTTCTGCCTGCTCTGGCTCTGTGGATGTGCGGGGTTTCAGCTAATGCGAGGTTGGCAGATCGATGGTTCCTTTTGGGTACGCGGAAATGTAATCTGTCGTTGAGGTATTTGGGTCCGCTGTTGTGAAGGCATTTGTAGGCGTGGGTGAGGATTTTGAAGGTTACTCTCTTCTCCACAGGGAGCCAGTGGAGTCTCCGCAAGTGTTAGCTGATGTGTTTGTGCCGTGGGATGCTGAGGACGAGTCTGGCCGGGGTGTTCTGTATCATCTGGAGTTTGCGGAGTAGGGATTTGTTGATGCCGGCCTAGAGAGTGTTACCATAGTCGAGTTTGCTGGTGATGAGTGCATGGGTAACTGTCTTCCTTGACTCAGGTGGGATCCATTTGAAGGTCTTTCGAAGGATGCGGAGGGTGTTGAAGCAGCTGGAGGTGACGGCGTTGACCTGGTGGGTCATGGCCAGTGATGAATCGAGTACGATGCCGAGGTTTTTGGAGTGGTCTGAGGGGGCAGGCGGGCTTCTGAGGGCAGTGGGCCATCAGGTGTTGTCCCATGCTGATGGGGTGGTTCTGAGGATGAGGACTTCAGTCTTTTCGGCGTTGAGTTTTAGGCAGCTGTTGGTCATCCAGACAGCGACGTCTTGCATTGCTCTCTGGAAGTTGAGTTTTGCGGTGATGGGGTCCCTGGTGAGGGAGAGGATGAGCTGGGTTTCGTCGGCATAGGAAATGATGTTGAGGCCGTGACGTCTGACGATGGCTGCGAGGGGGGCCATGTAGATTTTTAATCAATTTTGACCCAGTCAATATCTTGGGGTGGCACCTTAGACGTCAACCATGTCATCATCTGATCAAACTTCCTCATCACTATAGCTGAAGGATAATTAGTCACAGGGTCTCTCCATCAGGCCACTCTATGGTTCTTTTAGACGCCGTCCACAAATCACTTGGGACCACAAAATCAAATGAGGTATTCAGATCAGTATACAAAGCCTTCATAATTTTCACAAACTGCTCAAGTTGTTTGTTCTACTCCACAGGCTTCTCTCTTAAATTAGGGAATTCATTTGTGAATGACACAAGATCACTCCTACTCCAAGGTACATATAAATTACCTCCGCTTGATACTACAGGTAAAGGAAAGCTTGTAGCTCCTATGCCCACCCCCTCCAGGAGGCGGCATCTCTTCAGTTGTTTTCTTGGGAGTCACTTTTTTTGACCATTTAACTTCCAACTTCTCTAATTTACTCCAAATTCATATGCTGTGGATTAATTCCTGAATTTTGATCATAATTTCTGGTATTCTCAGAGTCTGTGGCTCTTCTGTAAAGTCTTTGTTCATTCCAGATTGACCTCATATTTCTGGGCTAATTCAGATAATTTGTCATGGGTTTGTCTGGCTCTCCTAGTAACATCCTTACTCATTAACAAAAGTTCACACCGCTGATAAGTTTCTAGTCGATCCAAAGTAAGACAAGCATTTATTATTTAATCCAATTCCAACTTCAATTTTCCCACATCCACCAAGTTTACTTTCAAAGTCGACTGAATAATTCCCTGACTTACTTCCATACTCCCTCTCTCATTCAAAATCAGCATTAGGAGCTTTCAAAAAGTCTTCCAATTCCTGGGCATTAAGATCAGGATGTACCTTAGAAGCTTTAGATACTGCCTTTATTTTAGGTTTACTGCTATGAATATTAAAAGGCGGTTCCCAGGTAAGTGAACCCAGATCTGGTAACCCTGTGAACGACCTTAAAGGTCCAAATCCAGTTTAATGCACACATGGGTCTGCACTTGCACCACAAGGAGAACTTCCATTAATTGACTCAAAGGAACAAATTCCCCAACTCACTGACTGATGGTTGTAGCTTCTGGTGAATATTCCTGCGTGGGAACAGCTGCTTTTTTAATCTAATTTCCCCCAGAACCAGTAGTTTATAAACAGAAACCACTGATCCAATGGTAAAAGGAACTGTCATTGCATCTGGGGCTGTACAATCAGTGGAGGCCCCGGTAATGCAAGTCACTGAATTTTCCTCCTATCATGTTTTGATTTATTGTGATAGTTCTCAACACACTCCAGTTCTTTTGCACAGGAAAAATCCCTATCATACCCGTTCTCGTACTTACTGATGCCATAGGCAATCCAGTATTCCCAACTGCAGCCTCTCTCTCTCACCTCCCTCCACTCAATTCTCACTATACGGAGGTGGTTGCTCAGACAATAATACATCTAAAAGACTATCACTAGTATCACTATCACTATTTTGTTTTTCTCCCCAGATTCACTTATTTTCTCCTTCTTTCTCTTTACGGTCCCGTTTTTCACTTCTTTGGTTTGCAATTATATGTATAATTTTGCCCTCTCTATCATGTCAGTTCTCCCCCTTTTCTGCTTTGCATCCCACCTCGCCTCTGTACAAGTATACACTGCCCTATTTTACTCGTCCCTGATATCTCTCTTTTTCTCTCGCATGAACCGCGCACTCCCAAGCCGAAAGCGCTTTGAATTGTGTGGTTCTAGGTCGAGGTTTCATCTCATATAAAAGCATTCTCGAATGTTCAATAATTCTCAAATTTAATGTACCCTAATGTGGAAACGCCAGTGCACCTTCTTTCACAGTGATCTTGTACCATTGTTCTGTCTAAATACATGTGTGTGACCCTATATTTATCACCATATATTAACCTGCGGTGTCTTTGGGCAGTGCTTCTCTCCACCCCTAGAAGAATCTGAACATCTCCTCTAAATAAATCTTGTACAGCTTTAAAACATTTAATTTTCAATTCAAATATGTTTGTTTCTGTACAAACATCAATATTTTGCTTAAAATCTCATTTCAAATCATCAACCATTAATAGTGTGGCACCTTGTAACTTAGACAGCCAGTAATAGCTTGGCTTCACACCAACTGACCTATCTCAGTGCGGTGCACGCTGTGACGCAATATCAATCCTCGCAGCAGCTCACCCTTCTTTTCAATTTTCACACATGCAATCTTTTCAGCGACACGCTTGCAATTAAATACAATGCAATAACAACAAATAACAATTGTCTGCTTTACTAAAGGATCAAGAGAAATCCATCATACAAAGTAACACAAACACACAATCAAATGACACCTCCTCATGTGGGGAATCCCTCTGATCAGTGCAGCTTTCCTCTGCTGAAAAGGTCCGCCACACTAATCATAACCCAATTTCACACAAAAGATAAATGTCCCTATCTCAATTGGGCTGTCAACGATGTTTCATGACAAACCCCACCAAACTTAAGCAGACAATTACAATACAGAGTCTTCTACACTTATTAATATGATCCTGGGATCTTAGGGAAAGTCATAACTGATAACAACTTCTTCACAATGAGTGCCACACTTGCCCAATCATCTAAAACATTATCACGTCATATCACACAATCTCTGCAAGACACCACTGGGCCTGGGCAGACCAAATTCAGCAGAGTTCCACGAGCAAGCAGAGTATTGCTCGACCACCCTTACCAAATGGACAAACCCCATCTGCAGAAGAACCAGTGATTCATCCATGCTTCCGCCAGCAAATCTCTAAGCAGAATATTTGTAGTTTATTTTAACTGCAGAATATCTTTGATGTTTGAAATAACAGACAGTACCTTTACTTGGGCTCCGTTATGGGGAATATGTGCAGTAACGGAGTTAGCTATTTTTCAGAACGGAAATCGGTTTCTTACATCCGCCAGTCACCACCGTGGATGCCGTTATGTTTGTCTCCTCTTGTAAGAGACACTGAAACACACATTTTCTGCGTAAATAAGTACCACACTGTTTCTTAAGCGTTTGTTTCTTTATTTTAACTATTTTAGGATACACTGGTGAATAAATTAAATTGACATTTTATTTTCCCATGAGCCAAGACCAGTTTTCTTCAGGATTAGATTTAATAAGGTAGTTGTATATAATTTTGTTATGAAGGGAAATCAGTGTGTTCACATCAACACTCCTTTTTAGACAGATACGAGCTAACAGTAAGCAACTGGAATTCAGGAGGATGGTGGAGAATTATTTCTTACCTACCTGAAGAAGCTATAATTTCAAGTATAGCGCTCGCATAATCATGCCACGCTAACAGAAGAAACCATGAAGGCTACCTGCTTTATTAGGAAACTGCCAAATTATGGAGCTCCATCCTGATGCCTACAAGAAGCTAATATGACTACTAACTCACAGACAGAATAGTAATTAAAAGATCTATTTAATCCCAGCAGAAACATACAGCACTTAGACTTAACCCATCTGTTACACCTTCTCCTGTACATAGGACAGAACCGACGATATCAGACCTAGGACAGTGCTGCCACACCAGTAACAACTGGAAGGGCTCCAGCTGGCAATAATAGCAGCATATAAATTACAAAAGATACCTCTTCGTGATCTGGAGCACATTTTGATATAACCCTCTCTATTGCCAAGAAGGCCATGAGTTACAAACTTCCTTTACGGCCTGCTGCAGGATTAAGAACAAGCCCATTCCACTTAAGGCAGCAATAATCTTAATATCATAACCATATTTGGAGCACTGCAGATCTCCTGTGCCGTCTCCTGAGTAGAAGTGCATGTGGGCCATTTTAAGAAAAGGCGAAAAAAGCAATCCAGAAATTGAAAGCGTTTCATTATGAGTGCAAAGGTGATAGTACTCACAATGATGGGATAATGCTGCCCCACCAGGTGGGCCAGTATGTGTTTCCTTCTCAGGTGTGGCTTCAGACTGCATCTCATTCTTTGCATTGTTTTATTCCCAGATAAAGTGCAATCATGATTGGCAGGGAAGTGACAGGGTCTGCATCCACTGGAAGAGCATGGAGTTCTAAGTACACACTACAAGTTGAGAAGACGCAGCGGGAGAAATTATAAAATCTACACGGAGCTGTGAATCCAGTTGAGTCAAAGTAGGTGGTAGAGGGAGTCTGGAGGGGTGCTGTTTTCCCATGCAGATGGATGAGGTGCTGTCAGATGGCAGGAGATCTGCAGCACCGCTCGTTCCACGCCCCTAAAGTTAACATCTGCAGTTGCAAATATTGGTATAAGAAAGCGCCCAGTCTCTAAAATGCTCACCACAAGAACAGTCCACTCTGATTCCTGCAACAGGAAATTACCCACCATTTTTTTGACCTCCTTGGCAGTCACTTAACTGGAGAAAGTCAGAGCGAATAAGACGCACTTGTACCACTTCTGGACACCACCTGATGTACTTCTGGCAGTGCTAACTCAAAACAAAAGCCTCCTCAAATTTACCAGAATAAAAGTGTGTTGAAGAGGAGATTGCACCAATCCCGGCATTTGTGACTGCATTCTTTGGAAAATGTAGGGGTGAGTATACGCTGGTAAACTCCGCTCCGCCACTGGCTGAGTTTTTGCTGAGCTCCCCATTTCAAGCGGAGCGGTGCCAAAACTCAGTGAACTCTACCGGCGGAGTGGAGTTCACCACCCACCTCTAGACACCACACAATTACCACAAACACTGCAAACTGAACATAAGCCACTTACACTCAACGCTATTGATACTTACTCCTCCACTGTTGCAACTTGCTCTTGAACCACTGGAACATCACCAACACCGATCCTTCAAGTCAAAACATGGGCACTAGGGGCTGAGACTGAATCTAGGCAAATCTAAAGTAACAGTTTTCTAGCCCCTCTACTTCAGGTACTAACAATCCTCAGTATGGTAGCATCTGAGAACAATATGTCCCTCTTCTTCCAATTCAACCTTAGTATTGGCTTGAAAGGCAGAAGGGTTACATCTAAACGTTCAGTGTGATCATTAGGACGAGAAAATGAATGTTTCAGTCCGTAGCTTGTCGTTAAAAGTTTCTGTTAATATTGAGAAGGACGATGTCAATATGAATTGATGCATTCACGCATTAAATGAAATCCCATCTCTCTTGACAAATTTGCCTGTTATGAATACACATTAACCCCGACTCAGAAATACATAGTCAGGCAAACGTTGGGACCCAGGTCATTGATTGACAAGTCACAGTCACAGGTGCCCGAACAGGAAACTCCAGATCTGTCTCACTGATAGGTGCAGCGGCACCACAATGACCCAGGGAGACTGGCTCCGATAAATAACACATGGCCAGAGGGCTACACGTGTTCCCAAAACAACATAAAGTCCGATTCCACCTGAAGTTAGGAACACAGCCAATGAGGACACAGCACACACAGTACCCCCAGCAATCAGTCGCTCCCCATGCCGAACATCTGGATACGTTACTCAATGGCCATATTATGTCCATGCAAGGTTGAGCCCCACCTGGATTCCTCATTGAATACATTAATTTATGGCTCCAAAGAAAGTGGTTCACATTCCTTACAAAAAAATTACCACCCAAACTATTTTATGGCATTCAATGAATTGTATACAAATCTATGTCCTATCGATTGTAAGTTGAGACAGTGTTCAGACCCTATGCCTTAAACTGTTCTCCTGGCCACACTGTTGAATTACATTAACTGCTCCTGTTTTGCCACATGCCTCTTGTCTCTTGTTTTTTCAAGGTATGTCATGTTCAAGCAATATTCTAGCGATCCACCATTAGAGCTGATTGGTACCTCAAACCCAACTGCAGCCAAAGGAAGGGGACCCGCCTGGAAGAATTCATATTTGCACAACAAGGAAGGTGAGGAGACAGTGCAATTGATTGGAAGTTCTACTGAATTCACGGTATGGGGTACATCCTCAAGCAGCCTTCACAGAGTGTAAGAGACTACATCAGAACCTTAGTAAAGCATGTGGCATAAGTCAAACTAGGCAGAAGCATAAAAAGATAACCTAAGCATGTTGCCACTGACAGAAATCTGACTATTTTATATGTCCTGGCTTAAGGCAACCTCAGAGGTGACCCCATGGAAGTCAAGCTTTTTTGATAGCACGCTTGGAAACGTGAATAATAATTTATTTATATAGCCGTTATGGCGCCCAGGATACCAATTTTGTGGTAAAGCTATCCTGATTGGGTGGAGTTTGCACTTCAATCTTATTTTTCAGTCTAAAAGGGTTTCTCAGTGCCACTGGTCTCTTAACACTGTTAGTATATGAAAGGAGTGAGAGGTGTTGGTCGCTTGGACTGCTGGTTGTGACACAGATGGTACACTTGGCCCCTGGGTATGATACAGGGTGCGATTCAGACATTTAGGGAACAGAGTTTGGACTTAGGACATTAGGTGTAACATGTGTTTGGCAAATAAGGAGCCTGTAGTTCTTGAGTTATTCCCTTTTTCTCTGCAAACTATTGTTATTATCTTTGCCACGGAGCAGTTATTAACAGACTATCAGGCTCACTTAGTCCCGTTTACTGAGCAGAGGTTCTCCTGGTCACAGGATAGAATATGCTCGGAGTGGCATGAGGAATTGTAACAAAGATATAATTTTTTCTCTGTCAATTTTTATTGTTGAGATTGATGTTAGATGTATATGATATTTAGGTGCTATTAATTACTGCAAGCTATGTTTTGTCTTAAGTATTGTGTTTTTGTCGATGACCCAATGTGGATGCTGCTATTTCTCGCAAACAGTATTTTTTGCCGAGGTTCAATATCGTTAAGATATTGTATTTATTGGCAAGTGCACTTTTCCTATGTTGTAACCCTTCATATGTTTTGTTATTTGTGTTTATGACATTTTCATGTTGAATTGTTGATGTATCTGTTTATAGTGCTGAACTCATAGTAACGGAATTATAAGAAGTAACCCTTGTGTACATTTTCCCCACAATTAGATCAAAAACAGAGATTCCCTGAAACAAAGAAGCTAAGGTGTATCTTGCCCTCTAAACCTGTTAGACTTATGGAGTCACCATTAAAACACATGCAAACCAGGTGGCCCACAGAGGTAAAAAAACGTAACATACGAAGGCACACATATTTCCCTGGACAAAGGAGGGAACTCTTGACACTTACGCAATTGAGCACAAGAGAACATAAATACAAACCCAGTACAGAGGTCAAAAGAAAGACAGGACAGAGGCATTATTAGAACTATATGGCATCTTTGAGGAAGCCCAAATCGACAGTCTTGCATGATAGATAGCAAGCAAGGCACTACTAGCTCCCCTTACGAATGCAGGTGTGGAGGTGCTCTTGCCCGCTCTCCCCACGTTAGTATACTCCAATTCACCAGTTGAAGAAGTCGATGGGTCCCCCAACAAACAATGAGTGGTCAGGCCTAAGCATGAGAGACTAACAGGTCAGCAGGCCCTGGCTGTCCCAGCGCAAACCAGTTCGGTGCGAGGGCTACCACATGTTTGATCCCATGTTTGATCCCCCCTTCCATCATGTGCAACACATTGAACCCAAGCATCGCATAGAACGCGCATTGCTACTGGTTTAGGCAAACACACTCGAGTGACAGGGATATTTGTGGTGGTTCTATTGATACAGCTAGCGGGAGTGAAGAAGGAGGCCCCAGTCCTCCAGGATCCAATGACGAGGGTGGAGCTACAGGATTTGATCAGGTAGCTGAGGACACAACAGCGAACACATTTACGGGCAAATACTGACAAAAGAACAGGGCAAAGCTCAGAGCAAAGTAGGCAACATAGATAGGATGTGGAAGAAAGGAGGTAAGGAGGGAAAGCGAAAGAGCTTGCTCCCAGAAAACACAGCGATAAAACTGAGTAGCGGGCCCCCCACATGAGGAAACTGGGGTTAGGTACAGGGCACCGATCAGGGAAGAATCAGAGGTAGAATTAGATAAAAGGCTTCTCGCTGGGATCTGAGCTGCACCAAATTTTCAACGTAGGAAAGGGCCAACCAGCTAATAAGAGACTAGGGTAGCCTGGTGCTGACCCAACCAAGACATAGGAAAAACAGGATGACGCCTTTGCATGCCTATGAGAGGAGCAACGACAAAGACATACACTGCTCCACCCAAACACACAGGATAGATAGACTGACCCCAAGGGAGATGGTGGCCAGAGAAGAAGAAGAGATCTTTGTGTGGCCATTCTGCCACCTGCTAGCCCACTGGACCATGGGAAAAGACCAGTATAATAGACCATGGCCTGGGGAGGGATCCTTCGAACCAGAGGACATAGCGATAGTGGAAGACTGCATTCCGCATGTAAGAGGAGATCCCAAGTGGAACTTCCTCTATATGCAGGAATGCCTAAAAATATGGGAAAGTCATGTAAGGGGATAACCAGTAGAGCTACCCAAAGTAAAAATGGACCCACTACTACAGAAGGGCATGTCACAGACCATCTAGGTGCCATGGGCTCAAATGGATAAAGAAGGGCTAAGGACAAAGTTACCACCATTGCTGGATGAAGCGGGGAAATGAATCTCATGTTTTGAGAAGAACAACGAGGAATAAAACCTGTGATAGGCGATAACAAACTACAAAGTCTCCTGAGTAGTTTTATTGGCGAGCTCACTAACAGCTCGTATCCAACACATTTCACTGACAAACACAGAGCATGATGGGTCTGCATTCGATGCCTATCGGCATCGAATATGGACAGCCCTGAGGGAGATGTTCCCTGACCATTCTGACGTAGGAAAGTTAATGGCAGAGACTCTGAAGCCAGGAGAAACCAAACCTTTTTTCTGGATGTGATGAGGAAATTATGGGGACAAGAGACAGGACAGCAGTAGACTGATAAAAGTCCACAAGTCACATTCTTTCACAATATCCTTAACAAGGGGCTGGCCACCGTGACACAAAGCAGATTGGACAGCGTGTTTAGGTTAGAGACCAAACCCTGCTGGGAGATACAAGCCCATATATTGCATTTCCACAAAAAGAAGCACGAGGAGGATAGAGAAAAATGGGATCAAGCCCAGAGAGACACTGCTAAATTAGTATGACACAAACTGAAAGAAACTGCCCTCGAGGGGGCAGCGGTGGCCGCAAGCAGGTTTCAACCTAGCTATAGAGGCAGGAGCAAGGGAGTTTGTCAGCAACCAAACCCTAGAGAATGTTACCTTTGCCACAATATGGGCCACCTGGCAGAAAGATAATATCACATCATAAACAGAGATCGATGTGCAAGGGCCAACCTCCACAAAACAACCCATTCACAGGACAAAGCACAGGGAAACCCAAATGCACCTTACATTCAGCCACAGGGCGGTCAGTCATCTGCTGGACCCCTGCAACAGGGATCAGGTATTTAGAAGAACACATGGCAACAACAATCACAGACAGGTTACTCAGCCGAAGAAGGACCACAGTCTCAGCAGGCAGGGGTAACTGTCTGGGATGCAATGCCTTCACACAAATACGGAGTTCAAATGTTCAGTAAGATAAGGTCTCAGAGTAAATTCCACCCATTCACTCACATTCCCAAAAAATGAACTGTGCCAAAACCAAAAAGAAGAACCAATGAGACAATGTTCAGAAAGCAAACTTTTACTTGCGTCTTGGGATTCACAGCTGCTGTATGTGTTCTGTCAGGGAGGCTCACTAAAGTTTGCCATTGAGGGTACCTGAGAGAGCCAAGGCCCCACTCGGATGCCAATCCCCCAGGGTGGGGTTGGCTGACCACACCCTAGGGGGAGGGTAGTCTGACAAGAGGATGGGGTAGCTCCAAGAAAAAGTACTTAAAAACATGCACCCGGGTCCCCATATTTAAAATCAAATAGGGTTAGGTTGCAATACCTGGTCAAATGGTCCCCATCCTATGGGATCCAGCCCCAGGCCCATGTTTCCTGCATGGTGTGAAGTTTCAAACAGCACCCACAAAAAACTAGAAGCCTATGGCCAAATGAAAATCCTCTTTCAGTAATAAAACAAAGCTATCCTCAAGTGGTGAGAACTAGGATTCCCGTATGCATGGGATAGTGAAGATCCCATAACCTCCACAGTGCACACAAGAATCAATTCTTTACAAGGCACCCACATGGCATCGAGTCAATCGGGAGGTTCGTCAGGGTAGCCAGACGTCCTAGAATCGCAAAGCTGTCCTGGTCCAGTCATCATCCCTAGGAAAAGTTTGGCAGGGGCTCTTTGACTTGGCCCTGGGCTCCCCACATTCTTATGATCCCAGCCGTGTTTGCTTTTCCTTTCTTCAAAGTCTTGTCGCCATGCCATACCCCTCCAAAATAGCGACAGGAGCATGCTAGAAGTCCCTAGCTACAAGCCAGGAAGCACAGATCCAAATGCAATCAAAAGACGTGGTTCGAGGGGGAATGGGGTGCCTGGGAGAGCGTAGTCCACAAAGTCCATCACATATCCAGGCTAGAGCAGAACACAGAATACGTGTCCTTCCATATCAGGCCTAGCAATTAAATAAAGCTCCGGGCCTTACATACACCATCCAGAAAAAGCCTTGACCTCGAACATTACAAAATGGCATGATCAGTGGCAATTGAAGTCCACGGAACAGCATTCCGACCCCCTCCGCCTCATGATAAGTGAGATGAGCAGCTCACAAGGAATGTAAGGAAAAAACCCACACCTAACAAAAGGAGCCCAAAGTTAGCCAAAAATGGAATCTCCAGAGAAAGGGTAGAGTGGAGATATCTGGCACTTCACATGGCACAAATGGAGAAGAATACACACATGTAATATTGGGGTATGTTGCAGCCACCAACATGACTCAGCAGTGACATGCCCCCCTCCTCGCACAGTCCCATGCACGTGTAGGTTAAAAGCAGCCCACACTGATGGCTCCTTCATGTACACACCAGGAGAGACAGGGTCTTAAAACACCAGTGGTACCCATAAAACCTAAGATAACAACTGATTCAATCCATCCCTATGATCAGAATACCACTCCATAAACGTTTTGGACTTATCCAAGCACCCAGTTAGGTATGACGGGAAAAGGTGTGAGGGCTCAATGGCTCATATAATAGATTAATTTGCCTGATTACCAATAAGCCACCTTTAAGTTTTAACTATCAAAAGATACCACAATTGGGGCCATCTTCCAGTGCCTAACTAAAAATTGTGTAAATGGAGTCATTGACTATGGCACATGTAATGTAAAACAACAGGTCTATAATCGAACCTCCAAGTGTTCCACCTTTGCAGCTACTACATCCACACCCCAAAATGGATTTCAAAGATTACATTCTGTACCATGAACCTTTTTTGATTGAACTGTTAAATGAGAAAGTAAATCACCAGAGGACCACAGACACATCCCTTGAATCCATATCAAAGATTTGCATTGTTCAATAACAAGTTATGTATTACTGCACTTCTATACACCCTCTGTCTTGCACAGGGATCTCTCCCATGTCACTTACAATTACACCAACCCAAACACTAGCATTCCAAATACACTAAACCTGAGCCTTTTTATACAACACATGGTATCAGCACATGACCACTGTGAGCTCTAAGACATCAGCCTGGATATGTTACATCTGTTCTCTGATACCACATTCAGTAGGCATAGACAGACCGTACTTGTCCCAAGAGGAGCCCCTCGAAAAAGCAAAATGCCTTTTTCTTGTGAAATTTATTCCATTGCAATCTTTTTACCTAGTCCGTACAGCTGCTTGCATGTATGACTGGGCACACACAGAGGAAACGAGGCAGGAGAAGAGTGAGACTCACACAAAGGTTTTTGTGGGCTAAGTATATTTTTTTAAATAGGATAGAATAATACCTGTGCTAAAAGCGTGGTGATAAGTAGATTTCATTTCACAAAACTTGCTGTAATGGCCAATTGTAGAAACAAAATCCTTCTATAGTGATTTTGGCCAAGCAACCGTAGCCACTAATTAACACAGTAATTTTCTATTAATTCACAGAAAGGGAGTCACAGTGCATTCAATAAAAGTCAATGCCATTTTTTAATTTTTCATCACCACAGGCTATTGATTGATCGCGTGTCAGACAGCATGGAGTCCAGTATTTTCGTTCTCTGATCTTTGCTATACATGTTCAATGATATTTTACACACACGATGTTGAGAGAATAATTATTAAAATTAATGTTAGTAAGGGGGATTGAGTGTGCTATCAACTTTAGTGGAATGGCAAGCATGAAATGAACAGCATGCATAATTTATAATAATTCATTTTTCCTAATGAGAATCCTGCTCTTATCGTAAAAAGGATAGGATCATAAGATGAAATGCCATTGCAATTAACCATAACTAGAAACCTGACTACAAAGCAGCACACAAATGAGACACATAAATTTATAATATGCACTGTTTCTACCGCTTTACAATGACTACACCCAATGATCAATGTCTACTACACTGGGGCATATGTAGCTTTAGTCAGCATTGTAAGTCAATATATTTATTTATATACTTGTTTGCGGTGGACAATAGGTCAATATTGCTTTTCCCTTAGTGAATTATGAGATCGTATGTTTTTTCTTAGTGTGCATTATAGGAAATGTGCAATTAATGGATGGAATGCTGGACAATGCAAACATTCCCCCCCAGTCACAATGATATGGGTTTAATCCATCATTCTTTTGCACACCATACCACCCCAGTTTGGAGCCAGCCATATGTAAATCAGTCTTGACCCTGTTCCTTGTGGGAACAGTCCAGCCCGAACTTGCAAGCCAGATCCTCCCTGGACCGGAAACAAGCATCCTGGGACCGGTTTCAGGGCATCACCCTTCATCAGCCAGGCTAGCTTGAATCCAATGGTGTAGTGAGCACAGGACCCACGTCTGGGCATACCCTTCCCACTTAGGGCGACATATGCAAAAGAAACAATTGATGGACGGAATGCTGGACAATGAAAACATTCACCTCAAGTAATGATCTGGGTTTATTCCATCATTCTTTTGCTCACCACACCACCCCAGTTATAGGAAAAGAGGTCGAAGGTAATTTTGTTTAACATTCAATTTGGAAGCACAATCTGAAAATATGTAACTTGTTTTACTTACACATGTACATTATTCACTGATGTTCAAAATGAAGATGGGTCAATGACTGTTTTATTCCACTAAGGGCCTGATTTAAATGTTGGCAGTTCTGGGTCCACCATTAGTTTTTGGCAGTCTGAGCACCCAGATACCTGGCGGACCAGCCGCCGGATAACAATGTGGGCAAGAAGACCGGCATCTGACCAACTCCAGACCCCCCAACACCACCAAGATCTGGGCTCCCGCATCGGTGGCAGTGGGGATTGCGGCAGTCAAGGACGGTGACAGCATGGGCACCACTGTTAGGATTACAACCTGCCGCTCTGCCGACCTATTCATTGCGGGGATGCCGCCATGAAAAGGTTGGCAGATAGACAGTTTTGGGGGGTGAAAACATGTCTCCAGGGGGAGTGTGCCCTGGAGACATGTTCATGGTGACACCTAAGTGTGCCCTTATGCCATCTGCATTGTTGCACGCGCTGTTGCTCCTGCAGACCGTGCTGAAGAAAAACATTGCACCTGACCACCCAGATGCATTTCAGCATGGCCATCATGGGCAGCGGTTCTTAACTGGAGCTGCAGTGTTCCGCAGCAATGACTGCGACACAGGCACACTGCCCACCCTGCGATGATATCGTAATACGGCCGTCAAAGCTGCCGCCTGCTTGTGGGCATTTTTCTGACCGCCACGGACTGCCAGTGTGCCCGCCACCATCTAAATTTGGACCTAAGTCATGGTTACTCCAAGAGCAAAGCTGAAGTTGTTGATTAATTTGCTTGAAACCCAGAGGTAGAAGATGGCACATTATTGACATCTATTATTTTATCGTGTGCTGTGTTTGGTTCCGTCAAATACCCTTCTGTTGGACCATGCACAACGTGACCGTACCTCCCTCAACTTTGGTTCACCTGGCTTCACATTTATAAAAATATTATGTACCTACTTTCCTGCCTTCCAGGCATATTCTGCAATCCACTGTGGGGCATATCAGCAAGGGTCGGCTATAATTATCGCTCAGCGCTCTTAGTGTGAGGATAATTATCGCCGACCAACTCTGAATTTTATCGCGGAAATAGCATGCTATCAGCAACGCTTATCTCCAAAGCGATAAAATTCAGAGCGCAAACTGCCAAATGTGCGATTATCGCTGGAAATCCAGCGATAATCGCACAACGTTTGGCAAAAGCTTGCTGATAGGGCCTCACATAGTTAGCCATGATATCCACCTTACATAGGATATCATGGCTAAGTCAGTTTCAAAGCAGGCGTAAAGATAGTAGCGATAACAGAGGTTATCACTACTATTCTTGTCGCTATGCTGCTTTGCGTGAGGCTTGATAATAGGAGAAATGTCGCTTTGCAACATTTCTCCCATTACTGTGGGCAGGAACGCCCACTTTGCATCTCATTAGAGATGCAAAGCTGGGCGTTCAAAAAACAGGCGTTAATGCAAGGTTTCACGTGCTAGCGTGACCTTGCTGGTTAGGCGTTACAATTATCGCCGCTTTCAGTCCGAAAACGGACGCAAAAGCGGAGATAATTTTCTATCGCCTCGTTGCTGATATGCCCCCCAGTGCTTTGGATCTGATATGTGGCTGACATAAGACAGGCTGGTGGTGCTAATGGGCAATCTTCATGCCTGTGAGACTCACAAGATATATGAGAAGGTAAACAAGACCACATTCCAACACTTCACTCCCGATGAGGTGTAGGAAGACTGCCCAAGGGAGTGCTTCACAGGTGATGGCACAGCAGGAAACTAACTTATTTGATCTTTCTTATAGAGCAAAAAAGTGAATAACTAGATTTGTAATGTAGCATTGATTCTAAAGTTTTTTATCACAATCCGTCCCATTCACGAAGGCTAGCTAACACAGAAAACAATTGTTATATGACTTACACTGGAAGCCTTCATTCTTAACAACCAATTGAAATCCAGGTACTCATGGTTGGACATCACACCTTTATATTTAAAACATGGGTAGTGACTGTTATGATATCACAAGGAGAAGCAATTGCTTTCCCTTTGCTTTGCCATCTCACCTGAGTCTCACAAAACCTGAGCTTGACTTAAGAATGGAGGTTTGAATTCTCAACTGCTGTCATGGCCAACCAGTTTGGAGAGACAGGTGTTTCACAGAACTTCCCAGAGTGATGTACTTTTTGGGTAGATCAATGGAGATTCAAAAAGATTGTCCCCAAAGCGGTGAGGGTAGGTGGGAGTCATAAGTGTTCAAATGTTATAGAAGTGTAATGAACAAACATAATTTAAGACTGTTGGTAAAAGGAAAAAAGGGTATCAACTAATCGTTTATAAATAAACTTTGAAAGCACATTGCAATCTATCTGGAATTATCCAGAAGGTTCTGAAACAAGCCATAAGGTTTAGGAACAATCCAGTAAATAGGTATTGACAGCACACAACAATCCATCTGGAACAGCCAGAATGCTCTGGAGCAAACCAGAAGGTTCTGAAAACAGCCATGTGATTGCGGCAGCCATCTTAGATTTCATTAGGATATTATAACCACTCTCTTGGACCACACCCTTATACTTTTATTTTTTTGAACTTTTGAGCGAACATACAGCATCAAGCAAAGGTGCGGCAATGAGTACACATTCCATTCACAGTTAATACAGTGGAAGTAGGGAGAAAAACAAGCCCAATCAGGCAGCGATATTGCGGACATTATCATCAAAGCAGTACCACACAACAATCAGTTGGTTACATATAGAGACTACTGTGGTTATTCTCTACCCGGAGGAGCCCGCCGCCTCATCCCCCATGCATTGATAACATGTTACAACAATATAGATTTCATCAGGGTGGGGACTCTCAATATGCAGTGTCTACATAACAATACCCGGAGGGCAATGTTCTCGGTCACCCACTACTCAGTAGTTCGTGAGGGCTGCTGCAGCAGGTATCTACTTGGGCGCCCTGTCGTCCGCGGCAGACTCCCCCGCCAAGAGGTAGCAATGCAATGGAGCCCAGCTATCCGTAGGACGTGACGTTGTCGGCAAAAATTCGGAATATGAACTGATTTGTTCCTGGCAGTAGGTAAGCTCCCGCAGCCAATCCTTGAACTTCGGGGCCCTGCCCCTGCCCCATCTACATGCAACTCTTCTTTTAGCAAGCAAAAAGGCAAGCGCAATGAATTTGCGGTGTGAAGCTTGTATGGGCTCTACATATCCCAGGAGGGCAAGGAGAGGGGAGGGCTCCACTGCTGCGTTGATCATTTTGGATAGTGCCTCAAATACCTGGCACCAATAGCGGTGTACCACTTCGCACGCCCACGCTAGGTGAAAAAAATCTGCCCCAGGGGCATGACACGTATCACACCTGTCGTTTTCACGAAGCTGATATCTGTGCAGCCGAGCAGGGGTGTAATATAATCTGTGGATGTATTTATAGTGTATTATTCTAAATCTACTACTGGAGGAGATACGTTCCGTCTGTTGTAGGCAGAACTCCCACTGTTTATCCGTCAGTGGGACCTGCAGCTCCAGGTCCCACTTTTCCCTAGCCGCCAGATGCGGCGGGGTTGTTAATGAGTGCACAGATGTGTATATTTTAGAAACTAACTTGGCAGGGGCTTCGTCTTGAAGGATGCGTTGCAACGGTGTCATATGCAGGGGTTACTGCGGAAAGCTGGGTGTGAGCGCCCTAATCCCTTGTCGGAGCCTGAGGTACAGAAAAACGTCAAGGGGAGAAGGTTGTATGCCTTCATATAGGTGTTCCATAGATCGGAATGTGCTATCGTGGTACAAGTCGCACCACGTCGAAACGTGGATAGTATGAAGTAGTTTCCGAAATACCGCTTCCCGCAGCAGGGGCATGCTAGGATGATAAGCAAGGGGCAAGAGCGGCGCGTACAACATAGTAATCCCTAACGTGGCAGTTAGTTGATTCCATGCAGTTACCGTACTGATCACTGTCGTGGGTGTTTTATCTCGTCCCTGCACCGGGATATACAGTGCGCCTTCTATAGGGATCGGGTGTGCCAGCCAGTGTTCGGCCGCTAGCTGGGGCTTATATCTAGGTTGCCGTATCCAGAAATAAGCGTAATGTGCCTGGGCTGCATGATAATACAGCTCAAAATCAGGGACGCCAAATCTAGCCTGACTGTACGGCTTGGTAAGGGTCTCCCACTTGAGCCGGGGCGACTTCCCGCCCCAAACTAATCTGATGAGCTCTGTGCGTAGTTGCCGGGAAAAAAAAGCTGCCCGGGTAAAAGGGAATGTTAAGGAAGAGATACAGCAACTGCGGCAATGTTACCATTTTAATCAACGACGATCTGCCAGCCATGGAGAGGGGCAGTGTGATCCATCGAGCGATGTAGTCCGTAATACGGGTCATCCCCATGCCATAATTGGCCCTCAGGAGCTCATCCCTGTTTTTTTCTATGTGTATGCCTAAATATTTAAAGTCCCCCTTGCACCAGGCGAGGGGGTAGTCCAACCCAAACCGCCCAGTGGAGGTCTTTAGGGGGAACAAACAAGACTTGCTCCAGTTGATCTGGACCCCAGAAATCCTGCCAAATTGGATAAATTCCCAAAGAATCAGATTGAGGTTATCCCTAGGGTCACGTATATATAGAGTAATATCATCTGCGTACATAGATATTAATATTTGCCTCTGGAAACAACTCAGCGCTTTTTCTTTGTGGTGTTGCCTCAATTTTGCAGCCAGAGGCTCCATGGCTATAGCAAACAGCAACGGTGACAGGGGGCAACCTTGTCTGGTGCCTCTGGTAATGGGAAACGCAGAGGAGAGCTGGCCGTTTATCAGTACTTTGGCTCTAGGAGAGGTATATAATAGCTTGATCCATGAGATAAATATGCGTGGAAACCCCATGCGCTCCAGCACTTGGAATACATAATCCCATTCTAGGGAGTCGAAAGCCTTCGTGGCGTCAAGGAAGACGGCGGCCATTGGCTGGTCTTCATGCACCGAGTTTAGGATCGAAAAGAACGTGCGCAGATTATGGGACGTCGCCCTTCCGGGCACAAACCCAGCCTGATCAGGTAGTATCAAGTTGGGGAGTAGTAGATTAATACGGGTAGCAATTAGCTTAGCAAGGATTTTGACATCGCAATTGAGCAATGAGAGGGGTCGGTAGGAGTCACATTTATTCGCCGCTTTCCCGGGTTTAAGGAGTGACGTGATGAGGGCCATGCGCATCGAAGGGGGCAGATGCCCCACCTCCAGGGCATCTTCATACACCTCCCTCAAGACCGGGGCCATAAAGTCAATGTAAGTCTTGTAGAATTCGATCGGTATCCCATCTAGCCCTGCGGCCTTACCCGACCGCATGTGCATGATAGCCTCCCGCACCTCGTCCAGTTCAAAAGGGATGCTCAGAAACTCTCTTTGCGCATCGCTAAGCCACCCCAGGGACACATCCTCTAAGTATTCATGCAGATGCAGCTTCCCAGCTCCAGTCGATGTATACAATTCGAGGTAATGCGCCACAAACGCATTAAGAATTTGCGTGGTGTCCCTGTATATTGTACCGTCCCCACCTTCAAGTTCCGTGATAGTGTTAGCGGGCCGCATCAGCATCATCGTCACCGCTAGAGCTTTCCCCGGTCTCTCGCCTTCGCCATACCGGCTGGCAATCCAGTGTTTACCTCTAAATTTCGGCTCCCTAGCGGCTTCGGCCGTATATTCTGTGACTTTGTCACGAATGCGTGCTAGTGTGGCATCGTCAAGGTTGTCAGCCAATGACGTCTCAAGCGCCTTAAGATCAGTTTCCAGGGTTCGTAGCCGCGCTAGTATAGTCTTCAGTACACCCGACCCCTTAGCAATGCACACGCCCCTCAAAGTCACTTTAAATGCATCCCAAATAGTTTCAACATGCTTCACAGAGTCCTTGTTGCACTGAAAGAATTCTAAACAGTCTTCCCGCAGCTCCTCCTGAAAAAAAGCATCTAACAGCATCATGGGCTGCAGGTGCCAGGCCGTCAGTGGGGGGCCAAGGTCCGCAGCCCGTAAGGAAACGCGTACTGGCGAATATTCAGAGAAGGTTCTCGGGAGATGGTGTGCTCGAACAAGCGCCGCATGAAAGCGTGGAGCTATAAAAACATAGTCAAGCCGCGCCCAGGATCTTGCGTGCGCCGTGAAGTGTGTACCTTCCCGCACATCTGCGTGAAGGTGCCTCCATGTGTCAATCAGTCTATGCTCTTCCAGTGTCTCTAGTAGCACTCCACGGGTTTTGGTATAATGATGTGGGGCCGGATGGGACCTGTCCATTGTTGGATCGAGCGTGGTGTTGAAGTCCGCCCCCCGATGAGGTATTGTGGGCCTACGCCTATTATGAGCGCCCCGAGGTCCGCGAAGAAATGCGGATCGTCTATGTTGGGGCCATAACAACAAACCAGAGTAACTGCCACATGCCCCAGTCTACCCCACATCAGACATTACCTGCCATGGGTATCACCCTTAGTGCCTGCCATAATGAAGGGGGTTCCTTTCTTTACCAGTATTGCAACTCCTCAAGAGTATGATGAATAGGAGGAAAAGGCAGTGTATTTCGCCCATCTACCAGCAAAGGGTTGAGTAGCCTGCGCTTTAAAGTGGGTCTCCTGGATAAAGGCTATGTGTATTGCATGGCAGTCTAAATAAGAGAGTATTTGTCTCCTTTTCCTTGGTTCCCCCAGGCCTCTGACATTCCATGTAAGTATGTTTAAATCAGTGTCTCCCATAGGCAGGTCGATAGTGAGAAGAACTGTAGTGCGCTGGTGAAGGGCTTCCAAACTCGCTCCCTGTAACGGTCATGCGCGACACCTCCCGAACCCCCACCATGTAGAAGCATCGCACTCCTTGTCCCGTATCAGGACCCAGGGTAAAGCCGTAACTTCCGCCAATGATTGTGTGTGCTACATGCCCCACAAGGGGGCCGCCTCGCAAGCCTTCAGCATAACACCTTATCAGAACTGTGAATAGCATCCCTTTGATATTAGCTGCGCACAACATTGTAACAACATTTTCAAAGAACTCTATCCCCCCACCCTTCCCCGGAGATATCCCCAACATGCATCTTGTAACATTTTCAATTGCAATTCCCTCTGATGACGTGATATTGCCAATCCCATAGGATGCGGAAAAAGGGGGGGCCCTTCCCGCCCACCAATAACTAGTTCTCAAGTACATCCTCCCCTCCCCAGTGCCCGGAGTCGTAGCCGTGGTTGAGTCTAGCTGTCTATCGCGCCCATTTATCATTGCTGAAACATAAGCGGTCAGGTTACCACCGCCACCCAGGCCATACCGTCCCCCGTCGTAGCCGCCAGACTCGTCCATGGCGTCAGAGATTCCTGCAGCGAGTCCTGGAGCAGCTATGCTATCCTCCTCCCAGTGGGTACCTAAGAGCAATAAGGCTGTCCCGATCTGCTCTGTAAACCAAGACCGAGCAGCAAGCAGAGTAGACCTCCCCAACCCCAGATATGGTCCAGCTAACAATGCCCACATCATACAACCCAGGCAAATCACAGTGTTTCTTATGAGCAGAGAGACATCAGAACCATGAAAGGAAATGGAAGATACCAAAGTTGTCACGAAAACCCCCACCCCACCCCCATCCCACTGAAGCATCCCCAATTTGCCAGAATCCCCTTCCCACCCCCCTCCCAAAGTCGCCATCAAACAGCTCAACAGGAGCAACGTAGTCAGTTTGTTCATTGGGGTACACCCTATAGGGGTCATCCAGGGGTCACACATATCCACCCTCTGCGCCCCGCTCCCCAGCACAGTCGAGGGAAGGGGGGGGTGGTGCCTGGAATACATTACCAACCACTGTCCAACTCCCGACCATGGCAATCTCGTTCCGCCTCGGTGTCGTCAATCACATGGCCTCGTGCAGTGGGCCTCTAGGTTACTGGCAGCTGAACCACCTCCAGGTTCAGAGGCCCAGCCACAGAAAGCAGCGGTCCTGTAGTTACTGGTCATCCTCATGTTCAGCTCGGTCCTCTTCGCGCTGCTCAGACCGCGCATTCCTCAGAACCTTCAAAAAATCGTCCACTTGTCAAGGAATTTACGCCGCTGTTCTTGGATGATAGGCGTGAAATCGGGATAAACGGTGAAGCTGACACCATCACATGTGAGTTTTTGGTTCATGCGCGCGGCCCTCAGCGCAGTATCTTGGTCTCGGTAGTTTAAAAGCCGTGCAATGATGGGCCTAGGTGGAGCTCCGGGTTTGGGCCGTGGCCCAAGTGAGCGGTGCGCTCTCTCGACAATAAATTGTTTAGAGAAAACTTCCGATCCTCCGGCACACCCACCACGCGAATATTAATTTGCGGGCTGCGAGCTTCCAGCTCCTCATTCTTAGCAGCGATAACTCTTAGGACATTGTCCATTCTCGAAAGTTGCGTAGTGTGCGAGGCTGTGGTGTCGTCATTATCTGAGATCCGCAGCTCAGTTTCAGTTATACGTTCTTCATGTGCATCTATTTTCTGTGCGAAGGCATCCATTCTTGATGATAGGTGATCCACCTTATCCACTATGGTAGCAAAGCCTTGCCTCATTTCTTGCATCAGCTGTTGTAAGTCCGACGATGGAGAGCCTGAACTCGCGTCAGCCGCCGGTGGGTTGTGAGAGCCCACCGCATCTTGTGTATTCCATGATCCTTTCTTAGCCGCTGGGGCATCAAATGTAAGCTTAGGCTGTCTCCTGTCCTGTTTACCCATCATGGGCCCTCAGTAGGGAGCTGCGGCTACCTGCGAAGGGGCGAAGCCCGTGGTCCGCTCAGGCAGGGCAAAAGCTAGAGTTCCCAGGCACAACACAGCGTGACCGCACGTAGCTTCTGGCAGCATACAGAAAGGTCCGAGCAGGTATGCTCAACTAATGACTGGTAGGGAGGGTGTCATCTATCCCCACCATCACCAGAGTAGTGCCGGCCGTCGTAGGCTAGTGGCATCCACATCAACCTCAGCGGGAAGGTATAGCCACGTAGTCAATGCTCGCCTGCTGTCACTGCGCCGCGGTATGCCAGGATTGCCTTAGGGGCATGATCAGGTGACCAGTCGGCAGAGTGGGCACCACTCTCTGGGATCGCCAATAGCCTGCCACGCTTAAGGCCCACGTGTCAGGGTCAACAGTCTCCCCACAGCAGTAGAGGAAATAGGGCTAGCGCCGCTGGAGCTCGCAGCAAGGATATAGTCGTAGGTATCGTGATGGCACCAGCAGGAGCTGCGAAGTGGCGAGTCGTGCCAGCGTGCCCCCCCAGGGCCTGACCCTCAGTTGCCGATAGTGCATGTATCCTCGCTCCTGTGCCTCTACGTTACAACCGCAATGCCACACCGGCCATCACCATTCCCGAGCCGAAATCCTCGATGCAATGTCGCCGCCGCCTGTCGTCTGCGCCACGCGCCAGTGTTCCCAGCGCGGAGGCCCGCAGCACACTCAGCCTGCAAGCACGTGAATCGGGAGGTCCGGGTTGACCACAGCACACCGTCCATGTGCCACACAGGCAGTCGCAGCAGCGCCCAACTCCGCAGCAGCGGACCGGGCATCCACCAGCCGCCCATCTCGTATGTTCAATCCGGCGGGGGGGTTGGGCACCCCACTATCGGCCCCACTCTACTAAGCCCTCCAGGCCATGGGTGTAGCGCGGCGGGGGGGGCAAGACCCCCACTCCGGCGGCGTCGCCCTCCGCTAGTTCCAGGCCGCTCCGGTCCGCGGCTACGAGCAAAGCCGATAGCAATACTCATGCCCCACCAGGCTCAGGCAGTGTCCCACGTCTGTTCGTTGCCTCCAGCTCCCCGCCATAGATCAGCTTCCACAACACAGGGGGCTCCGTACGAGTGATCCTCCATCCAGGGCCTACCCGCCTCGTGGTGCGCCCCGGCTTAGTGTAGATCTGAGGCCCGTCCGCTCGCTCCGCCCCTCATCAGCCCAAGGCTCGGTCAATCTCGTTCTGCCTCCAGCTCCGTCACGGCTGGTCGTACGGCTCTCAAACTTTCACCGAAGCTGCCGGATGATAACAGCAACAGCCGTATGTGATTTTCATCGGGAGGGCAGTCAGTGCAGAAGGATAAATGTAGGATTATGATTCCAGGCTGCAGGAGCCTCACATGAGTGCGGCCATACTGCTTGTGCACCCTCTAGCGCACCTTGGACCACACCCTTTGCTAGGAAATTAGAGTTTCAGTTAAGGCAGCACCCGTGTTTCTCCTGCTGACCCACCTTAACTGCGCATCCAGGAAATCTTCTTCCTCTATGAACCTTGAGCTTCTTGGAAAGAGTTCTCGTCAATCTGCATGAGATCAAAGAGACAAGGGAAAACTAAGTACATTTGATGTTTACCTCCTTCGTGCAATGGATGCAAGTCAAGAATTTGAGACAAAGGAATCATAAATGAGCATCAATAAGAACAATTGGTGGACAGAAATGCAAGAACCTTGATTACTTACAAGGTACTTAACTAATATTCACTGAATCACGCAATATGCGCTAACCAGAGAGAGACATTAAGGAAACCACGCAGCGTGTGCCAAATCCTGAGACTAGTTTAATACTAGTGAAGAAATAACTAGAAGAGAAAGAACTTCTGCTTTAAAGGATTCTCACATTAATTAACAGGTATATTGAATCTAGATTAAGAGAGGCAATGTAAATGATTGAAAATGTAAAGCAAAAGTCGTAAAGGTATTTTATTTTTTGAAAAAACAAATATTTGTTCTTGTTGTTCAGGCCGTCTCACACTGAAAGCCAGATGACAGATGAGCCTGAAGGGTGATACAAGGAAGCTGTCATATTTTCTTATTTTGTTCCATTCCCCCATTCTCCTTGGTGTTCCTCCAGAAAGAGTGCTGTGTGCTCGGTTGAGTGTCAGAGAGTGTGGAAGGACAAGCATTGTCCATCACTCTTGCCTGTCTGGTATCACAGGCTAGCCACTGTTTGTTAAAGTAATTGTGGTATCTAACACCTGCCATCTAACACCTGCCTACCATAGGAAGCAATACTCAAAATCCTTTTGCTGAAAAAATCTATAGGTGTGTAAAACGGTGAATGACCTAAATATCGATTCCAAAAAATAGAATGGACAGAATATCGACTCCAAAATATAGAATGGAAGAATATCGAAAATCAAAATATAGATAGGTCAGAATATCGAAATTGGGGTACAAAATATCGATTTCCATAATATAGAATGTAAAAATATAGAATTCCATAATATCGACTTTAAAAATATAGAATCCCATAATATCGATTTTTTTTTAGTATTATGTATGGTAGTATATGTGTTAAAATTATGTATTATTTTTGTAATGTATGTTTAATTTTTTTAAACTAATGAATGTTATGTAATTTAATTTTTGCGTAATTTTATTCCGTAGCGGGTTGTGGGTTTATAGGGGAATAGGGTGGGAAGTAATTTAATTATGGTAAATTAAATAATAATTATATTTAGATGTTTTGATAATTAATTGATTGACAATTAATTATTAATTGGTCATTAATTTTTATTAATTGATAATTAATTTATATTAATTGATTAATTGATAATTATGTTAATTTGGATTATTAGCAGCGGGTTGTGGGTTTATAGGGGAATTGGGAGGGAAGTAATTTAATTGTAATAAAGTAAATATTAATTATTTAATTTATGTGTATTGATAATTAATTGATAATTAATTATTAATTGGTAATTAATTTGTGTTAATGGGTAATGAATTTTTATGAATTGCTAATGAATTTTGATTAATTGCTAAATGATTTTTATTAATTGATTAATTGATAATAATGTTAATTGTATTTTTTAGTATTGTGAGTGGGTTGTGGGTTTATAGGGGAATTGGGTGGGAAGTAAATTAATTGTAATAAAGTAAACATTATTTTTTTTTAATTTATGTGTATTGATAATTAATTGATAATTAATTATTACTTGTAATTAATTTTTATTAATTGGTAATTGTTTTTTAACAATGGTAAATAATTTTTAATAATTGTAATTAATTTTAATTAACTTTTTATTGGTATTGATAATTAATGTAATCTTATTTTAAAATTAAAGCATTACTTTCCCTACTCTTGCCCTCTCAGGAGTGGGAATAGATTTTTTACCCTCCCTCTATCCAACTCTTTCCCTACTGTTACAGTGACTGGAGTGGAAATAGTAATTTTTACCCTCCCGCTATCCAACACTTTCCTTACTGTTGCACTCACTGGAGTGAGAATAGTAATTTTTACCTTCCCACTATCCAATGCTTTCCCTACTGTTGCACTCTCGGGAGTGGGAATAGTAACTTTTACCCTCCCGCTATCCAACGCTTTTCCTACTGTTGCACTCACTGGAGTGGGAATAATAATTTTTACCCTCCTGCTATCCAACGCTTTTACTACTGTTGCATTCACTGTAGTGGGAATAGTAATTTTTACCCTCCCGCTATCCAACGCTTTCCCTACTGTTACACTCTTTGGAGTGTGAATAGTAATTTTTCCCCCTACACTATCCAACACTTTCCCTACTGTTGCACTCTCTGGAGTGGGAATAGTAATTTTTACCCTCCCGCTATCCAACGCTTTCCCTACTGTTGCACTCTTTGGAGTGGGAATAGTAATTTTTACCCCTACGCTATCCAATGTTTTCTCTGCTGTTGCACTCTGAGGAGTGGGAATTGTATTTTGTATACTCCCGCTATCCAACTCTTTCCCTACTGTTGCAGTCACTGGAGTGGGAATAGTAATTTTTACCCTCCCGCTATCCCTCACTTTCCCTACTGTTGCACTCACTGGAGTGAGAATAGTAATTTTTACCTTCCCGCTATCCAATGCTTTCCCTACTGTTGCACTGTCTGGAGTGGCAATAGTAACTTTTACCCTACCGCTATCCAACGCTTTTTCTACTGTTGCACTCACTGTAGTGGGAATAATAATTTTTACTCTCCCGCTAGCCAACGCTTTCCCTACTGTTGCACTCATTCGAGTGGGAATAGTAATTTTTACCCTCCCGCTATACAAAGCTTTCCCTACTGTTACACTCTTTGGAGTGGGAATAGTAATTTTTCCACCTACACTATCCAACGTTTTCCCTACTGTTGCACTGTCTGGAGTGGGAATAGTAATGTTTACCCTCCCGCTATCCAACGCTTTGCCTACTGTTGCACACTTTGGAGTGGGAATAGTAATTTTTACCCCTACGCTATCCAACGTTTTCCCTACTGTTGCACTCACTGGAGTGGGAATAGTAATTTTTATCCCTACGCTATCCAACGCTTTCTCTACTGTTGCACTCATTGGAGTGGTAACCGTAATCTTTCTCTTCCCGTTATACAATGCTTTACGTACTGTTGCACTCTCTGGAGTGGGAATAGTAATTTTTCCCTTCCTGCTATCCAACGATTTCCCTACTGTTGCACTCTCTGGAGTGGGAATAGTAATTTTTACTCTCCCGCTATTCAATGCTTTCCCTACTGTTGCACTCTTTGGACTGGGAATAGTAATGTTTACCCCTACGCTATCCAACGTTTTCCCTACTGTTGCACTCACTGGAGTGGGAATAGTAATTTTTACCCCTACGCTATCCAATGCTTTCCCTACTGTTGCACTCGCTCGAGTGTGAATAGTAATTTTTACCCTCCCGCTATCCAACGCTTTCCCTACTGTTGCACTCTTTGGAGTGGGAATAGTAATTTTTACCCCTACGCTATCCAACGTTTTCCCTACTGTTGCAATTACTGGAGTGGGAATAGTAATTGTTACGCTCTCACTATCCAACAAAATCTCTACTTTTTTTTTAACTTTTTTTAAATTATATTTACATTTTAAGCTTTTTAATTTTATACTACGTATGTTTTTTTTTTTTTAATATTTAATTAATTTTATATTATTTTTAATACATTTAAAAAAAATCGAAATTTTGGTTATCTATATTTTAACATTCTATATTTTGGAATCGATATTTTAGTACTTACCTGTTTGTAGATAGGGAGTCGATATTATGTACTTCTATATTTTGGAGTCGATATTTTGTGTAGTCGATATTTTGTCCCTCGATATTTAGTCACTGAACCGTATAAAACCTTCATGATTCTCTTCCCAAGTTAATTAAATGGAACAATTGTGTCTGTACATAGCAGCATTTGGAGAGGTTTGGCTTTCGGCCAAACACTGTCGCTATTTGATAGACCATCTTCATCAGTCCTTGCTTTCCAACTCCAACACAATCACCTGCCTACTTAGCCTTGGCTTGAATAATCACCACTATGCTGACTGTCAGCAACAACAGACTGAAGAAGATTTTTCAATTTTCAATATGTTTAAAAGCTGTGCTAAAGTATAGACACACAGGGAAGCCACGAGTTATTAACATTGTACCAGAGAGGTTTATGTCTTCATTATGTACACTCACATCACTTAGTTCCTAGGCACTAGAATCAATCTTTAATGTTTTGTGAAAGGTAGAAGCAAAATAGGCAGATGTAATTATTTGAGCTCATCGCAACCACATAAATGCACTGATAATACTAATTCAAAAGTGTCCTAGTTAGTCATTACATTCCCAATCCTTTCCATCAGCAGTCATTGTATGGAGGTACTTTGTGAGAATGGGAATTATTTATCAAGGTGAGTGGGTGCCCACCACAATCGTGTTGGGTCCACTTAAAGGTTTCTGTAAGTAAAATCTGAGCTCAAATCCTGGGTGCTTTGGCACAGAACAGACAGGCTCTATTTAGTTGAATATGTAAAGCATTTATAAGTACCCAAATAATTAAAAAGCCCAGAATACAACATACAAAAGGTCCCAGTCCAATGTATAACAATAGAGAATACTTCAATGAAGTAAATGGCACCAAAAGGGCAAAAATCGAGTAAAATGAATCGAAGATATGCATTTTTAACTTTTTAACGATAAATAGTGTCAAAAAGCACAAAAAGCTAATGGTAGTCAATGCCCACAGTAGACTGGGACCTAGGTACAATTTCACCCATAGATTTAGCTGCTTTCACCGATTGACAAAGAGTTGTAAATCTGGGAATGCATCAACATTGTACTTCTCCCAGACCTAGGCATAACAAGAAGAACTATTCTGCATCACACATAGATAAAGTAAAATACCTCCAAGTATTGTTTTTGTTCAGGAAGGTTTCCCTTCTGGCATAAAAGCAATCCTGCTCATAACACAGGTACCCATGCACCATGGTGCAAGAGTGACTGTCTTGTGGCTAAGCAGGCAACAGTGCACCAACACAAGAAGGCAGCAGAAATGGGCCATATCTTCGTAGCTATGGCATATATTTGATGTCTCCCTTTCATGCAACACAGCGCAGTAGCCTTGCTGAACTGCGTTGCATGACATTTTAATACCTCTAAGCCTTAGTCTCTTTTTTAGAGCTCATGATCCTCCAGTGAAGCAAGGCTATGGTGTGTTTCAAAAGATACCTCCATGAGGCTTACATTCTTCTCAGTGAGGTCCTGCTAAACTGGATTTGCTGCTAAAGAGAAGCTTTGAGTGGGGGGAATCTGTTGCTTCATCCCAGCAGCAACACACCTTGGGCAGATCAGCTTTAAGGATTTTACCCAGTGCTCCAAAGGACTTTTTAGTCTATAAAGTTTCCAAGTTTCAGGTCTTTCCCTGAAACACTTTGATACAACAAAGGGTCCCAAGACCTCAGGAACAGCATTTGGTTGTCTAGACTTTTTCCATCAGATGCCATCAGCAGGGTCAAGGTCAGGTCCAGTTGGTAATGGTTAGCTGGGCACTTCAGTGAAAAGGCCTCTTTCAGCTTGTTGTGGCCCTCTAGTTCCACTGAAGGTCAGCCAATTGACTTTTGGAGTCAATTTCATCGTCCTGGGTATTAGTGAGAGTGGTTCAAGCCATTCAGGTCCCCCTCACAGGTCTCAAACAGCAGTTGCAGTCCTTCATCTCTTCTTCTACAGGTCCAGAGTATATTCCAAGAGGGTGCAAGGGGATGCAACATTTATGCCTGACACAAGCTAGTCGGTGGACATGACTCCTAGAACCTCCATAACCAATAGACATAAGGTTACCAGGAAGTAGCCATGCCCCCTTTTGAAGCCACTCATGTGTCGGTTATAGCAAGCAATCCAGCAGTGCCCCTCCCTGTCTAAAGAAAGATAGTGAAACCCTTCTCCCATTGTGCAGAGCACGTGTGCACAACACTAGGTGTGGCCAGGGAAAGGAACAACCCCTCCTCTGTGGTCACTTCAAACCAATTCTGGGGCAGCTACCTCCCCCTGGGACTGGAGCCTGCCTGATCGGGGAAACATTGAAGGGGCATGTGCAGGCATTATCTGACATTTGCCTGTGACAGGTGTGGCCACCTTGTGGTTGAATAAGTTCCTGGACATTGCTCAAATGTTTATTCTACCAATGGAATATTTTTTCACACCCGGGCCTTCGTCTGTGCTCTGAAAGCAGTTTTCATATCGCATTCATGTCTTGAGCACTAAGAGGGCTGCAGCTGGTGGCTAATGCAAAGAGGAGTCTTTCAATCTCAACACATTCCTGGCTTTAGTTTTAGTGGAGGGTAGTGCTGGCGCCAAAATTAGTTTGGAGTGGTGGGAGGGGAGGGCACTGCTTGTTACATAAAACATAGCCTAGGGGTGCCAGACAGTCCATCCAGGTGCAGCTGAATTTGCCATCATGGATTTTAATAAAAAAAAGGTGCACTGTAGGAGACTTAGCAGTATGGTAGATGGATTGTGTTGCAAAGGTGGGAAGGTTTGCCTTGGAAACCTATTGTCCATTGGTCAGGGAGTTACAGGAATCATCCTACCCACTGGCTAGTCAATTTAACAAAAGAAGAAACTCACCCCAGCTCTAGAGAATGCTTTCTGGACTTGTGCCAGAATAGTAGATTATTGAGCCTGCTGTCTCTAATTTCTATGGAGTCATGGTGGGCTGGACCTGCTCCCACTTATGTTGAAGGCTAGGAATGTGAACCCAAGGGTCATTTGGTTGACCTCCTGTGCAGCTATAGTGATAGGAGAAGATGTCATAGGCCTTTTCCTGTAGTGACCAGTATATCAGGCACAACTGGAACTGGATTGGACCATGCTGGTGGCCTCTGCTAGAGGGTGGCCTCACACTTACGTACTGTTCCTGAGGTACAGGAAGCCATTGAAGTGGCTAAAAGGAACTACTTCCAAAAGTATAAAAGGACTCTCAAGACAGCAGAGATGTCCGAATTTGGAAGGATTTTGTCAGATACAGATTCAGGCTTTCCTGGCTGGCAGATTTTAAGCTCCAAAAAAGAAAGTCAGAAGTTAGGAATCTTGACCAGGTGAAGGTGTGTTAAAATATGCCCAACAAGAGGATTCTGGCAACTGCAAAAGGTTAAATTTTCGCTCTCTGAGCTCTTCCTGCCAAACCAATGACTTCAGTTATGCCTTATTCAGTGACAAGCCGATTTCATTTGGACTTTGTCTGATACAGTTTTTAAACTTGCTCCATTGAAGGCTTTTTAACTCCTTAAAAAAGAAAAAAAGTGATGGTAATGACCTTCTTTGTGTATCCAACCTGTTCTCCATCATTGTAGCCATAAAACTGTTTCTGGTTCCCGGTCAGCTGAGTTTCTGAAATGCTTAGGCACAGTTTGAATTATGCTGGCATAATTTACATAATTTCAGTAATCTCATATAACCCTAGTTATTCTCAACTGTTTAGGATAATTATGCACCTTTACTGACTATATTTACAGCAAGTGTGCCGTTCACAATAAAAAATTATCAAAAATGCAAAGAAACATTAGAATACGATCGGCTGTTGGTCACAGTGTGTTAGTATTTTGTACTAATATTTTAGTGTATTTGTGTCTAAAATTGACATGAGGATGCATTTGGTGCTGAAATGTAGCTCTAGTTGATGGATTTGCATTTCATGTACTTTTGTATACTTATATGTAAGCAAATTATGTGAATTTCACACACCCCTAGTTTGTGAATAGCACTTTACTTATTCATGGCATTGTTTGGCTTAGAATTTTAAAGATGTATTTTTCTGTTCACCTTATAGGGTTATTTTGGTGTGACTTTTATTGTTAATTTATTTTATTTTCAGAAATTAGCTGTAGGACATTGTAATACCAGGCATTCTTTATGCGGTATTCCCACATACTTTTTGCCTTTATTCCTCCTGTTTTGCTGATTTTGCTTTGTTCGCTTTAGGACTTAGTGCACTTTACCACTGGCAACCTGTGCTAAAGTGCTTGTACTCTCTCCTTCAAACTTGGTAACATTGCCCTAAACCTAATTGTCACATTTAATTTACTTCTAGATCCCTAGTAAATGGTACTACATGTACCGAGGGCCTGAAAATTAAATGCTACTAGTGTATCTGCAGCATCGTTGTGCCACCCTCTAAAGTAGCCTATTAAACATTTCTTAGGCCAGCCAATGCAGCCTGTAGCGCAATTTTAAACTGAAATTTTGACCTGGTGAAATAAACCTTTTTCGAGGCTAAAACATTACTTTTTGTTACCTATGCATTACTCATAAAATAGGCCCAAAAGCCTCTTAGGGCAGGGTGCGTTGTATTTAAAAAGTATAACATTTGTGTTCACGTTTTACATGCCCAGGCAGTGAAAAACTTTTAACGTTGTTTTTCACTGTTGCATGGGATATATTCACCATGGACACTACATTATCTTATTACATTTAATAAGTGATAACTTTGCATGAAGAGCAAATAGAGATATGCTACTTACACTCAAATTAATTGTAATTTAAAATCCTCTTTCATGGTAAAGTCAGATTTTAAGTCCCAATTCTGAAAAAGCTACGTTTAGAAAGTTGGCATTTTTTTGTCCCAACCACTTGTGTGTCCTGTCAGTATCCTGGGTGACATGACTGTGAATGGCTCTGATGTTGGAGGTTGTGTATTGCTTGCAAACAGGCACAACAAAGGTTTAAGGTGAGGACAGGATGACTAGGGAGGAGCAGTACCCAGTCCCACATACACTTTAAAGGACTTTGTCTCCTACACACATACAAATGAACCTGACCTGTCTTCCCTTTTGTCAGCAGAGACAGTTTGGAACCTTGACAGGTAAAGGGCAGGTGCTTTCCAGGACCAGGTGTGACAGTAGAGCAGGGAGTCCTCCACACAAATGTTTTTAATGTGTAAGATCTTATTGTTTGCCAAAATGTAATTATTTTCAAATTAGGGAGCTGTTAAGAGACTGAAAAATGGGTAGGTATTAAACAGATGTGGAAAGGGAATGCTGTATTTATGCAGACGTCTCTCTGTTTAACAGTTTTTAGCATATTCAAAAATACATTAATCCTCAAATGGCTATTAGCCCACATCTTCCGTCACATTTTTAACTATCTGGTTGCAGGCTAAGAGGAACATCTCATGCTCATTTAAATCAGCCTTCTCTTCAGGAAAGGCTTTAAACTCAACTGCTCCTAATCCATAAAATGGTATTCGAGTGCCTTACTTTTGTCTTGAATACAAAATATTGTTTGTTATAACTCTGTGTTGACCCTCAAGTTGACTACTAGAGAGTTAAGTTTAAGACTGCCGCTAATTTTGGTACAACATGTTTGACTCTTCTTGTGAGATGTTTTACTGTATCAAATTTGAGAACTCATCGAATACGGGTCCTTATTTTAGCTTTCTAAAGCACTAACGATGATTTCATTGACAAAAGGAACCCCCTCATTTTGGTCACTCTAAAGGAAATACTTCAGTTTCACAACTTTGATTCTACCAAGGTAGCTACAGGTATACCACTGTTTTCTCTTGAATGTCGAATGTTGTTGATTAGTAAGTACATTGAGGGGATCTGTAACAGAACACTGCGTAATCAACTGGCTGGCTGCTGCTGCTTTTTAGAGTACATGTTTTCCTCAGAATATCATTGTTCTCACAAGGCTGAGGGACATAGTTAGAACTTATAGTCAATGTGCTCTTCCTATGGTGATGCAATGTGAGTGGTTGGCAGCAAAAGTTGTAATTCATGGAAAAAAACAAAGGTTACAGAGACGTTATAGTTAGGCTTGCATTTCACTTGTACAAAACCAGAGAAATTCGGCTGTTATAGTTAGCTGAGCTAACTATAACTCGCACCCCTGAAAATCACTGCTGATGATGTCACATATTACATCACTTATGACAGGGTCAGTGACATCACTGATGACATCTCAAATGACATCACTGATGACAACTTCCAGTGACATGGGTGCCGATTACGATCCAGTAAAAACCGGGTACGAACCGTCGGTCGGAGAGTTTTCTCCGTCCGACTCGTACCCGGTCGGAAAACTTTACAAACATGGAATTACGATTCGCACAGAAACACCATTTCCGTACGAATCGTAAAAAACACCGACCGACGAAAATATACGTACGAATGTGATCCGGGAATGCTGCGACGTGACGTCGGGATGCTTTCAGGCAGCGTTTCACGACCCAGGAAGTACGTTTCGAACCGACAGCAGTCCGGACGGCGATATTTTCACGGCACCCAAAAAGTGCCGGAAAAGCGAAGTACGGTGCGAAACGACCAGAGTAGGTGGCCCGGTACGCACCGTACCCCCCCAGCCCCCGTATGTACGTGCCGACCACCCCCCCCAGCCCCCGTATGTACGTGCCAACCCCCCATCCCCCGTATGTATGCACCGACCCCCCCCAGCCCCCGTATGTACGTGTCGAACCCCCGTGTATGTACACCCCTGTACGTGTCGAACCCCCGTGTATGTACACCCCTGTACGTGTCGAACCCCCGTGTATGTACACCCCTGTACATTCGAGTCGTACCCCCACCCGTGTATGTACGGTGCGTACCCCCAGCGCGTAGCACCGTACATACACGGGTGGGGGTATGACTCGAACATACAGGGGTGTAAATACACGGGGGTTCGACACGTACAGGGGTGTACATACACGGGGATTCGACGTGTACAGGGGTGTACATACACGGGTGGGGGTACGACTCGAACGTACAGGGGTGTACATACACGGGGGTTCGACATGTACAGGGGTGTACATACACGGGGGTTCGACACGTACAGGGGTGTACATACACGGGGGGTACGACTCGAACATACGGGGGCTGGGGGGAGTGTTGGGAGCGTATGCGGGCACATGTCTCCATGGTTGCTATGGGAGTTCAGTGCGGACGGTGTTTTTTCCATACGGTTGTAACATCGGACGCACGGGATGGATCGTGATTCCTCGGTCGGACTTCACTTTTCACATATGTACAGTAAATCATCCGAGGACGTGTCGCACACATTTTCCGACCCGAGGATGTGTGGGGAATGATTCCCAATGCGATTCGTATGGTCTTTTTCCCATGCGAATCATAATTGGCAGTTTGTACGGCACTTGTATGATTCGTACGGTAAAAAGACCGGATACGAGTCGTACAGGGAATTTTTTTGCCGGATCGTAATTGGCACCTAAGTGTTTCTAAAACGTTTATGAGTGTTATATATATAGATACGCCAATGTGTATTGAAGAATGAGTGGATGTATGAGTGTCTGTATGGATGATTCAGTGGGTGCATGACTGACTGTATCAGTGAATGTATAGGTGAGTGACCAATCTGTGTGAATGTCTGTATCAGTGTGTCAGTTGGCGTGTAAGTGTCTACATAGGTTGGTGAATAGCTACATGAGTGTCTATATGGGTTATTGACTGGTTGTCTGATTACCTGTATGGGTGCATGAGCTGCTGGATGAGTGGGCAGGGGGGTGACTCCCTGCATGGATGAGTGAGAGAGTGATTAACTTGGTGCATGGGTTCATGGGTGCATCTTCGAGGGGCTTTATGGGTGAGTAACTGCATATGTGAAAGGCAGTATAAGTGAGTGTTGGAGTTTTTAGTAAATGTATGTGCGAGTGAGAGATTGTGAGAGTGGCTGTCTGGATGAGTGTCTGCTTGTGTCAATGATTTTATAAGGGAGTAAGTATGTGCTAGTATCTGTATGAATAAGTGGAGTGGTGTGTGTATAACTTTATAGTTGAGTAAATGGCAGTGTGATTGACTCTTTGGGTGTCTGACTAGGCGTGTGAGCAACTCTATGGGTGAGTGGCAGTGTGTGTGTCTGTATGGGTGTATGAGTGCATATATCAGTGGCTGTATTGGTGAGTGAGTGGGTGTATGAAAGGTTACATCTGGTGTGAGTAGGTGCATCAGAGATTATGTGAATGATGTCATCAGTGATGTCATCAGTGATATCATTTGAGATGTCATCAGTGATGTCACTGACCATGTCATGAGTGATGTAATCTGTGACGTCCACAGTAGTGCATTCCAGGGGTGCGAGTTATGGTTAGCTCAGCTAACTATAACGTCTGAATTTCTCTGGTTTTGTACAAGTGAAATGTCAGCCTAACTATAATGTTTGTGTAACCTTTGTTTTTTTCCATTAATTTCTAAGGTTTTATTAAATGCTCATTCCTAACTATAACGTCCCTGAAACCTGTTTTTTTTTCTGTGAATTTCTAAGGTTTTTTCAACTAGCAGTCCCGTTTGCAGAATGGTGGGGAAAGGGGTCTGGGCCTCTGACCAGCTCTCAGGAATTCCGATGCGTAGGACTTACAGGAGGTACTAGGAGGGCTTCTTGGCCCCAAAGGTCCCCCTGGAGTAAAGTGGACTTCATGTCCCAACCAGTAGTGTGTCAGGAGGTGCATTTGCAGAGTGGTGGACAAAGGGGGTGTGGCCTTCCAAGACCTCTTAGTAACCCCGGACAGGTAACCCCTGGGTTACGTTGTACTGCTTAAGAATGCGCATGCGCATGTGCAAGATGTACAACATAGGGGTCATTCAGTGAGAGGAGGAGGCAGGAGAGAGCAACCATTGCAAGGAGGAGGCAGCCGAGGCAGACACATCATGTAAGTGCCTTTTAAATTATTTTTAATAACTTTGGGAGGGGGAAGGGTTTGGAGCAGAGTGGAGTGCAGTTCCACTGAGTTTTTTTAAAACTCTGTGGAACTACGCGGAACACCACCCAAGATGTCCCTATGCCTATTTATATACTTAGCCCTGGGGAGGTGGCGGTCCCAGCAGCTGCCTGGGGGAAAAGCTCCCCCACGCATTAAATTTCATAATTATAGCCCCGGGAAGGTGTCGATCCCCGGGGCTGTGGGGGGTGTTGTAGCCCCATGCATTGAATGAATAAGCCCAGGGAGGTGGCAGTCCCGGGGGCTGCAGGGGTTTAAATGAAATGGAGCACTGGAAAACGCTCTTCGTTTAAAAAAAATGTTCAGCCGGATGCGTGAATCCAACGCAAATCCCAATGAAAATTAAAAAAGAAAATGCTTTTTTGGGCGACCCCCTGAGTAGGCCTAGGGGGTCAGGGTGTTTTTTCCCTGCCCCCTTTTCTATATTTTTAACATTTTTTACCTTTTTCCTTGTGACTCAGTTTAACCGAGTCACAAGATGGCTACCGACATTTCCTAGTTTGAAGTTGGCAGCCAATCAGATCTCAGGCTCGAGGTCGGGAGGGTACGCCGATCCACCGCAGCCATATATGTATATCTGAGAAATGTTTACATTTCGAAGGAACTAATAAATGGATTGACAAAATTTACCAAAATGAGAGCACTCTGCCCCAAGAGCTACCTTTCTGCCAAATTTGGTGTAATTTCATCATCAGTTCGGGCTGTAGCTGCGTCAACAGTTTCATATGGAAATTAACATGGAGAAAAATTGTTTTGGGACCTCCCTTTGTCTCTGCCCCCACTTGATGGATCAGCTCAAAGTTTTCAAGACAGCAGCTACTGTGAGTGGGCAATTAGTTTTGAACATTTCATGAAGATTCATGAAACAGCGCCAAAGATATTGGCAAAAGAATAAACGCTTTTTAAATAGAAACAAAGTCCTAACTCTAACTACCGACTGGAGACTGCCAGTAGGTAATAATAAATTATTACTTTACATTAAAAAAAATAGAAATTCACCTTAGCGGACGGGTTACTGTCATAACATTGATCGATACCTCGTCTGTCGAAATAAAAATACCACAGGATATAATGGGATTTATATTTTGGCGGACCGGCTATTCTTCACCGTTGTGATGGAGTAACCCATCTGCCTAGCTCTAAATCAGGCCCACATTTTCAGGGTTTCTAGAGTAGCTCCTCTGGACTCCTCTAAAGCTCCCAACACAGCAAGAAAACGGGTGGGAGCCAAGACTCATTTAAGCAGAGTTTTCCTGCATGGTTTAGTCCAGTCCCAAGTGCTAGATGTCAGCAGGTACTCCAGGCAAAACTCCTCTTGCAGCTTGTCTCTTTGTAGCTGCAAAAGAGGTCACCCAAATGACCCTTGGAGTCCAAATCTTTGTCATAGATGCAAGAGGCAGCAGGTCCAGTCCTTTTTGTTGGCCTTAGGACTCTGAGAACATTATTACTGCTGGCCAGTGCTAAAGTGCATGTGCTTGATCCCTAAACATGTGTGCAATTGGTGTATACATGATTGGCATATTTAATTTACCTGTAGGTCCCTTGTGAAGTGTTATACCATATACCCAGGCCCTGTAGGTTAAATACTACTAGTGGACTAGTTCAAGCTGGACTGTTCCCAATGGGAGCAGGGTCAAGCATGATTTGCATATGTCTGGGATTAAACTGGAATGACAAGGGGTGCAAAAAAACTATGGATTTAGGCCCAGATCTCTGTATTGGGGTGAATGTTTGAGATTTTTCAACATTCTGTCCATCAATTGTTCTTTTTGCCTTTGTCACCCCGAGTGAGATGGGTATGCCCAGACATGGATCCCATGCTTTCCATGCCACTACATTCAAGCTAGCCTGGCTGATGAGGGGTGAAACCCCAAAACCGGTCCCAGGATGCTTGTTTCCGGTCCAGGGAGGACATGGCCTGTCAGTTTGTGCTGGAGTGTTCACATGGGGAGCAGGGTCAAGACAGATTTGCATATGGCTGGGTATCAACTGGAATGGCATGGGGAGCAAAAAAAATGATCGATTTAGGCCCTCATCTCTGTACTGGGTTGAACGTTTGACATTATTGAACATTCTATTAATTAATTCTTCGTTTTGTATTTGTCACCCACGTGTGGGATGGGTGTGCCCAGACATGTGTCCCGTGATCTTCTAGCTGCTGCATTCAAGCTATCCTGGCTGATGAGGGGTGAAACCATGAAACTGGTCTCAAGATGCTTGTTTCCAGTCCAGGGAGGACCTGACAAGGCAGTTCCGGCCGGACTGTTCCTATGGGGAGCAGGGTGAAGAATGATTTGCAAATGGCTGGTTTTTAACTGGATTGGCATGGGGAACAAAAAAAACATTGGATTTTGGCCCAGACCTCTGTACTGAGGTGAATGTCTGACATTGCTCAACATTATGTTAATCAGTTGTTCTTTTTTCACTAGTGGACTTGCAGCATTGACTTTGTTTTACCGTTTTAGAAATATCACTTTTAAAAAAGGGGACATTTCTCTGCACTTACTGATCTTTGTGCATTGCAGCCTGTCACTAATACACATCTGGGGTGGGTGACAGCTACACTTTGGGAATTTTCTCTAGACAGCCACAAACACAGAAATACTAGGTGTGTCTGAGTAACCATCTACATACATCTACATACATCTTCATTGTGATGGCTCTGCCTGGGCAGGATGAAAGGAAGGGGCTAACACTTCAGGGAAAAGGTAAAGTGTCCTGTCCCCACACAAATGGCTAATTTACCCCCATAGATAGCCTGGTAGACAGGGCTGTATTGAAAGGACACTTATGCACTTCAAAGACCACTCTTTGAAGCCCCCCACTGGCCTGGGTGCATACCTCAGTGAACCAGGAATCCCAGTTCTAACAGTTTTCTCTAACAGGCAGCTAGGCTTGCCTAGGTGAAAATGTTTTTTGTGCCTAATCACTGAAGGGACACAGTCATTTAAACTTTCTATATTCTCCACTTTTAAATACCATGCACCTTACCTCGTGGACTACAAGACTTACATAGGAGTAACTTATTACTATTTAAAAGGGAGGTTTCTATCCATCAAAAAGTCTTTTTTAGCAGGCTGTCCTGCAGGATTTACACTGCCTCAGTCAAATTACACAGGTTAGGCAAGTAGGCATGTTTGTGTTGCGACAGTAATGGATGGCACAATAGGTGTCTCAGTACACAACTAGCTTTTAACTTCCAGGCCCTGGGTCCACTGGATTTACAGGCATGTTAAGTGCTTCAATTACAAATATGTAAATGTAGCCATTTTTAAATGGGAAGTATGGGCATTTTGCTCTTGGATAGCAGGGGTAAAGTGTATAGAGTTATAAAGCTTGAAAAACAAAGTCTAGAACAAGGAAGACAATCCAGACTAATCATGCAGAAAAAGTGGATTTCTTACACAAATCCTTTCCTGAAACCTAAACTGCCATGCTCCCCTGAAACACTACCTTTCCCTGAGCCCTAAAAACTCCCTACCACTACTAAACATGGAATCTGGAACCCTAAAAATATCTTGCTACTCTTTAGCACTGCCCATCACTGAACCCTAAAAAACATTACTACACTTTAACACTCCCATTCCCTGAATTCCTACTAACACTAAACACTACTCCTCCCTGATCCCTATAAACTCCTTATACTCCCTACAATTCCTAAACACCGCCCTTCCTTAAACTCTATAACCTCCCTTAAACTCCTTACCAATACCCTTTCCTAAACTCTAAAAACTTCCTACCAGCCCTTAACACTACCATCCCCTAAATCCTAAAAATTCCTTGCAGTCTCTAAGGGGCATGTTATCAAGTACTGTGTTAAAATTATCGCTGCTTTAGCGGCAGAAAACTGCCACTAAAGTGGCGTTAATCGGCTTCATAATATGCCGCAGAGAATTCCTATAGAAGCCCATGTTGACACCAGAACAATGGCTTCTATGGGAATTCTCCAGGGCATATTATCAAGCCCATTATCGCCGCTTTAGCTGCAGTTTTCTGCCGCTAAAGCGGCGATAATTTTATTGCCGTTTGTTGAGAATATGCCCCCATATTCTCTAAATACTCCAAACTACCCTAAAGTCCTCTATACTACCCCTAAACAATGCCTAAACACTGCCTATCCCCGAACCTTCAAAAGCCTAAACCATACTCCAATATAATACATATTAACTTTGTAATGATTAGAAATAGTTAATATTTGTATTTTAGTGATATGTAATTTGAATATTAATTGCCTGAAACATAATTGCTTAAATGTAATATATTTCAAATTTTCAAAGTAAATATATTTTAATTAAATATCATTAAATTCAAAATATTATTGCATATTATAGACACACAGATTTAACACTACATATAATACATTTGTGTATATGTTTTCACACATATATATGTCCAAATATATATGTGTGTGTGTGTGTGTGTGTGTGTGTGCATGTGTGTGTTTTTATATGTACTGTGAGAAAGTGCCCCTTAATGCACCATCACTCCCTTTTTTTTGCTGAATGTTATTGCTAATTTTTATATTCTGCACACTTGGTAAAATTGACTAGACCCTAAATGGCTAACCTTTGCATACTGGGGAACTGCTGTTCACTGCCCAGTGTACGTGCTCTGACCCAAAAACATGCAAAAATTGGTTAGTCTCTGATTTGCATATGTAATACTGCTGTTGGGTGATAGTATATAGTGTAGAAAGTACGCATGCGCGGGCGCCCGCGCATTTCTCGGGAGAAATGCGCATGCGCGGCCGCCCACGCCCACGCATGCGCATTTGTGAGGAAGAAGTTAGTGAGGAAGCAGGAAGATGGAGCCCCGGGACGCCGCAGCTCAGGTAAGTAATTTTCTTTACTTTTAAGGTTGTAAGTCATTGTAAAATGAGGGCGGGCGAGAGGTGGGTGCCGGGCAACCCTGCTCCGCCGTGGCGTGTGCGTAGTCTGCCTGCTACGCCTACTTTGCGAAGTGCGAAGTAGGCAGCACTACGCACACTCCGCGGGCAGAGCGGAGCACTGCGCCCACCGTTACTGCTGACCTTAGCAGGCCACAATCCCTGCAATGATGTTGATTCCTTTTGGGTCGCAAAGTGCAACCTACCTCTTTAATTTCATGATTAGGTCGATTTGTGACCCACTAGGAATCACTAAGTGATACTCCATGAGTTTCAAACCTTAGGAATAACGATTTCCGAAATTGTGATTTGCAGAAAATCACAATTAGGTCATCTCTATTCCTAATATTGATATATCTGGCCCATAGTCTAGAACCCGATTCCAACCTCATGGATGTACATTATGAGGGGGAGGGTGCTCATGGGGAGGCGGGGTTGGTGCAGAGCCTGCTGCTGGCCAGCTACTGCACCAACCCCAACAATGCACAAAGTTGTGTACTGTGAAGTGTAGTACATCCATGGTGTGGTTGGATGATGGCTGTGCACAGCAGGGGGTTGGGCACCAGTGAGAGGTTGGGTGCAGGGCCAGTGATGGGCATCTTACTTAACATTTTAAAAAAACATAGAAACTCACTGAAATAAACAAAGGTTAAATGGTGACAGTTATAGTTAGGATGTATAATAATATGTTAATTTACATTAAAAAAAAGAGCAAATTCACTGAAAAATCGAAGTTTAAAGGGACCTTATAGTTAGGTGAACATTTTAGTTAAATCATACAAATTAAACAAACAAAATGAATTGAAATTCATCAGGTATAGTTAGCTCAAGTAACTATCACTTATGCCCTAAGATAACTATCACTCGTGCCCTCAACATAGACTGCTTATTACCTCATATATTGCATCTCTTTTCACTCTGTTCTATGACATCATTGATAACATCACTGCAACATCTGAAATAACATCATTGATGACAACACTGTGCATGGCGGGGGTATTGTTGTTTATCGGTTGCAGTAAATACCACCTACCTCTTCCGGCCCACACAATTTAACCCTGAGAGTAGTCAGCGCTCCGCCGGTGCTACATCTAACTCTTTATTTTTTAAATGTCCAGTATACAATATATTGTTCTGGAGAAGCTTATTGATGTTTGCAGATTCCTTGCCAACACTTATTTTGCCTGTTGAATAGAGCTCAGGTGTTGATTCAGCTCGGATCATTTAAAGAGTGTGATTACAAGGTTCTCAGTCAGTGTTATCTAACTTCTGCGTTACAGCACAACTTTCAACAGATGTATTCATCTATTCTAACTTGGTCAATAATTTGATTACATTTATACAATTAATGGAGAACATTACATCTATATTATAGCAACACAACGTTTTTACAATGAGTAAATCGACCCCTACTGCTGGTTTGCATGTGGTTCATAGCTACTTGCACATATTTGCACAGTGCCATATTTGTTTCAGTAAAGAGTGCTAGTTGGCGCTGAAAGTGGATGTGATATTTTCGTATTATTTATAATAATATTTGGCTTGCTTTCTATTAATTGAGTGGATGTTGGGGGAATTTTGTTCCTAAAAAATCTTGAAAGTGGGGACACGTTTCCCAATAGAAATTATGCAAGAGTGAAATGTCGCACCTTTGCGCATGCTCTAATCTATACTGATGTGTGTTAGATGAACGATGGCTTTCTCTGTTTGGTGAGATATTCCTTGTTCTCTGTCCGACAAATGAAATTAGCCATTGAAAGGTAACGTGTTGTGAGATTGTCACTTCGATGATGACTTTACTAATTTCCATACAGTGCCAGTCTATGCTTGGATCCTTTGACAGACTTCAAGATCACTTGGCTCATGTATAGATGGCACCTTGGCGCATGCCTGCTATTATTTCTTGGAGACATCACACATTGACTGGAGTGAATATGTATAGATCTCAGATATTTCACTGTAACCAAACAATGGGTGAGCCTCCAGATATTCCCCCAATTAAAAAATCAAAATATGTTTAAAATATAGGGGGAAATAAAAGCCAAAACCTTACTATTCTTACTGTTTTAAAAATTATGTACAGATACTGGCAAAACTATCTTTCTTCAAGTCCCCTTCAAGGTAAAGACAATTGGTTTCAGTGCCTGCGGCATCCTATGGCCGATCTGTAATATGTAGCCTGCTGCCTGTTTTCTATGTATTTGCTAAATCATGAATCTGATACTCAGAAGTATTTCAGCCAGACTCAGATTATTTTTGCTAATGATCTCAGGGCCTATTTTGAACAGCTTGATTTAATAATCCTTGGTGGTGTTTGAAAACTGTCTGGCGGATTTACCTTGATTAATCTCCATCCCCGATCCGTATTTCTTAAACCATGTAGTGCACTTCCTACTATTTACAGTCCTTCAGTAGTGACTTGCCTCTTTGCTAAATTATTGTTTGTCTCTCAAGATCCCAGGCCAAACACATTTTGTTCTTATTCTCTAGCAGGGGAAACTATGGAGCTCTCATTAGTTGGCAAAGTGTAGTATGTGAAGATTCTATTCTGTTCTATTCCATATTATTACACAGTTGATGAGAAACTGGAACATATCTGGTTTAGATTACTTCTTTAAGATACATGATTTTCAAGATGGTTCAAGAGAGGCTATCAATGAAGTGGAAAACTGCACCCAACTAGGGCACTGGGTGAATGTCTTTTTTGATCAATTAAATACCTGTTCGAGAAACACATTCACAATATTTGTATCAGTGTCCCATGTGACTTGGTTTAGATGTAAATGAATCAACTTCATACCCTGAAAGTCATACACATATTGAAATGGGGATACATGCACAGTGATATCTGAGAAGTTAAAACCGCTGATGTCTAGCAAAATCATTTAGGTCCAGATTTAGTAAGCCCTTGTTTTGCCACTGCATCACCCAAGGTGACACAAGGCAACACAAGGGGTTAAATGATATTTACTAAGCAACACAAACGCCAATCCAGGTAGCGCAAATCCCTGCCAAGCGTTACTTTGCATTGGGGAGGCATTTCATGGGTGTCGTGTGGGGGATCCCACACATCCACCCATGGATTTTGGTCCATTCCAATAATAACTAAGGTTAATGGTGTAACAAAGAGAAATATGTTTATTTCTCCTCATTATTTACCCTTTCTACATTTGCTGTATTGGACAAAAGTGGAAAATGGCTTTGAGGATTGTTTTTTTGAATGTCCCTTCCTGCATGGGAACAATCCTGTCTGTAATACTGGCACCCTTGCAACAATGCAGAATGGTGCCTGGATTGGCACTAGGCTTCTCACAGTGCACCAGTGCAGAGAAAGAGAAGCCATGCACAATGTCTTAGTAAATAGTGTGCATTCCTGCTCTCTCCATTTGACGCAGTGCAGCAAGCTGTTTTTCTACATCGCTTTGCGTCAAATGTTACTAAATCCGGCCCTTAGATTTTTTGAAAATCAACAAAAAGTGACTAGAATAGTCCAACAATCCTCCTACATAAAATATAAGAACCTGGTATGTCATAATGCTGAATAAATCAATGCATTTAGTCATTACAGATATTTTGATGGAGTAGAATTTACCCTGTGAACCTAATTGTGATGTATTCAATTTCTCAACATCTTCTTGACAACATCAATCAAAATCAAATGATCAATATTTCATTAGAGATTATTTGAAAGAACCTTTGAAATACGTATTGCTCAAAAATGTTGCACTCTCTCGTTTGCACTTAAAGTGCCATTATTCAAAATGATATATAATTATGCCCTACATGTGGAAATAAGACCCGATTTTATCAAGTTATTTTTATATTACAGCATTGATCCAAATTCATCTGTAATTCTGAAAATGCATGCAATTGCTATAACTGACACAATAAAAGGATGTGATGGTATATGTTTGATATGAAAATGTTGGTCTTGGTAAATGGCACCAGCTAAGATCAGAAATGCCAATCATAGCTTTGAGGGCTCTGGCGGAAGTGAGCAGGGAATGATGTTACAAAACTATGTTGATGAACAAGTAGTAAGGGAAAGAGGTTTCAATTAAGAGTAGAGGCCGATTTAACTTAATGCAGAAATCAACGTTATATGGAAGATCATGTTTAGAAGTTAGCATTTTATTTTATCCTGGAGTGTATGAAAAAGTTATCTAAATCTCAGCAGTCAGAAAAAACACGAACCTGTATGAATTGTGCCAATTTAAGAGTTTAACCTCTTTGAGCATTAGAGGACAATACCATGTCATTTGAGGATGTACTTCAAAATAGTAATGAAGGACAGGTTGAGTCATAATGACTCTCTGAACAAGATCTATAGAGATGCATGTGGATTTTTCAAGGGTGTACCTCCAGAGACAACAAGAAATAGGGGATTAGACATTAGAATTTGTAATTTTTCTGGAATATAACAATTTCATAAAACTAAAGATGGTCGTGGACATCATGACTGATTTAAATCTATGATTGTTTCAACAGAGAACATTTTAAAGATTGTATTGATTTCATCTTGTAAAACATGCGCTAGCTAACGTGACTAAATTAGATGACTCTGAGAGTGTGCAGATGAAAACCTCGGATTGGTTAATTTTCTGAGCGAATGAAGTGTGTTAAAGGTGTTTTAGGTAAACGTTTTCCGTACAAATAATAACATTTTGAGACAAACTCGGGTAGTAGATTAAAAAGGTATAATTTGAATAAATTGCCTTGTTCTTAGAGATGGTATGAGTGGCAAATGGAACTGGTGACTGGTAAGCTAGTGCTGCTGAAGAAATGGACATATAGAGAATGTGTCAGTAGAATTGTCGTTTTTCGGAGGTCACCTTCTTCACACTGGAGTTGCATCACTTAACAAAATGAAACTATCTGTCTAAATGAGCAATCCAGAACCCATAAACGTAAATAGGAGCAAATGCTCAGCCATGACTAAAAGTCAACTCTTGGTCAACTCATTTGTTTAAAAGCTTGAAAAAGATCACTCGTTTCCTTCATGTTCACCTGGCTCAATGATGCCACAGTGTGGATCCTTCTGCGTGGGGTGACTGAGCAGCAATCTGCTAAAGACGGGCATCAATCTGAAGCAGGCAGAATCTGATTCCTCAGGGCCCCAGTGAAAGAGAACCTCTACTCTGATCTGTCTGATATCAGAGAAACAAAATTAAAAAAAACAAGATGAACTTACAGTATGGTGCCAATTATTAGCATTGAAGGAAATTTGCACGCACACGTTTTCGGTGGCTGGAAGCAAAAGGAGGTTTGTCAAACCCACATGGTAAGAGATATTCACTTAATTTTACTCCAACAGCAGGTGGAAAATTAGGAAAACATGCATTTACTCTCATAATACATTCATTGTGACAATCACCCCAATATTATTACAACTCTAGGAAAGAACTTAACTTCCCTATGGCATCAACTCTTTTCAAGTATTTTAATGAATTTGAAAAACATAGTCAAGCAGAAAACATATTGCAGCTTGATAGGTAAAAAGCTGTGTGCTTTTGAACTGCAATGGTGGTGAGGACACACATTTCTTCATTTTGCAAACAAAAATAAATAGAAAATGCGAAATTTCATGCAAAATAACGTGTATAATAAATGCAATATTTGTAGTAGGTAACCATACTTGGCATTGCAAGCGTGCAAACAAAATAATAAGGTGCTTAATTAAGTTAGTCTAACTACTGTCATACTAACATTGATTAAAGCATTTCTCCAGATGCTGTAACTTTCCAGAACCCATCTTTTAGTCCATGATTAGCCATTTGCTATGTATTAGACAACTTTATAGTAAGGTTCCCATCGGCAGGAGAGGAGATGGCAGGGAATATGACTCAGGGGAAGAACTGTACGTATTCTAAGATGTGGACAGAGTATCTTTTCAAGTACTTGGTTTAATAGCTTGTTGTGAAGACGTGAGAAACTAAGGAGTTTACCCGATCCCAGAGATTGACGAAATCCGATTGGATATACATGGAATGTATCGTTGAAGAAATTGCTATTTCCTGCTTAACTAGATTTGGGAATTCCTTTTTGGAACACTCTCTCTTTTATTTGTATTACTTTCTAATTTGGCGTTTTACCTTGTTTTGAAATACAGATTAAAGGATTATTTGAATTTGTAACAATGACTCACTAAATGATTAATCTTTGTTGAATAAAACAATTTAGCCATATTGGATTGATAACAAAACCATTTATCTTCCTTAAATGCTCCTTATTGACTACTTTGAAGCACTAAATGAACTTTGTTGTTTAAGAAGTTTGATGTAGATAATTGATCCTTTTCTATTACTTCTTGTCGACGAACAAAGGTCCATATGACCAGTGGTGTATGTTATTTAATGATTATAACTGAAGGTTTAGATAAAGAAAATGTCTGTGCCCTCAGTGTTCATGGCATACATTAATGTCAAACTGGGAAAAGGCAGGATAGTGAGATACAACCACTTTCAGTGAAGATTCTATTGTAGTGGTTATTGTCATTAGCTGGACGAGCTGACTATACAAATTAAACCAATATATTCTAATTTTATACGAAAAGGCAATGTACAGGCCGATGAACAGACACCTCAGCAAAATGTTGTATATGCTTACGGTTATGTAACATTATTAAAAGAGCAGACAATTATGAAAAAATCGTGCAGCTATTCAATATGTGTTGGCAGCACACAGGACTCAACATGGGCATGTAACTCACTGTATAACCGAGCCTTGAAATCACTCTGATTTGGCTCAATCCTAGAAATACTCGAAGGCATAAACGCAGTGAAACTCTTACCCAAATCTGCACATGTCTGACACCCACTGTGATAATGTCTACTAAGGTATAAAATCATTGTAATTATTTGCAGTAATTTGTCATAGCCAATGCTCGGGCAGACAATGCCTGTGAAAATCAATATATATATACTGCTTTGCAAATTATTCAGTGTTTGGCCTGCTCACAAAGATGCTGCTTGCAAAGCACCAAGTTCAGACATGGTTAGTTATACATTTTCCTTCACTAATTTATCTATTACAGAGATGCCATCTTCTCCCTACATAGCCTGTCACATACTGTTGGTATCTGGTCAATTTTACAAAATGAAATGCACCGGAAAGAATTGTTATCAGTTTTACCTGGGAGCTGCATAATCCATATCTACAGTATACAATATGCAGAGGTAAACTGATATCGAAATAGTCTTGCAGTATTTGTAGGAAAAAACACATTCTATCATGAAAGATACAAAGGGCTTTCATTAGAGTTTGGTGAACAGGGTACTCCAAAAGAACTTTGACAGAGTACCTCATCCACTATGTCTACAGTCCACCCACTCTATTTTGAATCCGGCAGACTGACAGTTTTCTTACAGAGGTACCCTCGCTGTCTTTGCAATTAGAAAATGAACTCTGATTGTCAACAGAGTAGTGGCCACTAGATTAACATCCCTCCTATTTAGAGGAGATGGTTTGAGGGGTTTTTCTGTCCGTTTCCCGTTAGATGTTAAGAGGTCACTAACATAAAAAAATAATTACCCCCATACACTGGAAATAAAACATTCTAAGGGTGTGGGGGCATTAGATTTTTGTTTTTCAGATACAAACTCCTTTTTTGGGTCTTTGTTTCTGAAAAACAGAAACATTTGGTACATGAGCTGCCTAAAAGATAGCTGCCATGCACCAAACGTTTGGTGCCTCCAGAGGAGTGTTGTGGTAGTGACTCCTCTGAAAGAAGAAACATCACTGGTGAGCTGGTGGTGATCTCATAAATTGGAGAGTGGCAGTCCTGCCGTTGAGCCAATGGAAATGACCTCTGCTACTCTGATGGCCAGCAGACTGTTCACCAGGGGCGACTCCACCGTAATGGTGGGGGAGCATCGCCCCACTTGTCAAAGTCAGTCAGTGAAAAATAAAATGATAATTAAACAATATTATCATTTATTTTCCACTGACTTACTAACCCGATGTCGGTGTTGAATAGGGCGGGCTTCGACCATGGTAGGGGAAGGAGTGATAGACACTCCAGAGTGTGCATGTCGGTTTTGAAAGCCATTTTACGTCTGCCAAACAGACATTTGCACTCAGGTTTCTCCAACCTAGCTGTGTTGCACAGCCGGAGAGAGACAGCACAGACTTCCAGGCACTGTCTGAGAGGTAAACAAGGCCAATCAGACCATTCATATTGCGAGTGGCGCCGGGATTGGGTGAGGAACCTGTGCCCCAGTGACTGCCAGGAGGAGAGCCAGTGAAGAGCACCTAGGCGGATGTCATCGACAGGTAAGTTCTTTTATTATTTATTATTTCTCCCCTCACCCCACCACTTTAGCTATGTCGCAGCTACCCTGCTGCTCACCAGATCTAAAGTAGACCCAACGTTTTTGGGAGGGACCCTTAAATACTTAGCAGTTTATTAAAATCCAGGTAGGCAGCGAATATTTGTTTGTTTCCATGCGATCAAGAAGCTGATCGTATAATTGTTGCATTCTTGGGGAGCCACAGATGGAGTTCTCTTTATTTACATTTTCTGGAGTCAAGGCAGAAAGCACCCACAGGGCAGTGCATGCTTTTGTTTTTAAGATTTTCAGTGTTTAAAAGTATCTCTTTATTGACATTTTTTTTATGTTTATGTATTATTTGCATGTGTAAAGAAATGTGCTCAGAAATATTGTTGGAAATTTGCCCTAACTGCAGGATCACCCGTGATTTTATCTTTTTAATTGAATCCTGTTTATGTTGTCTGTGGAACTCAGTGCACTTTATCCCTGCCAACCAGGGGTGAAGGGCTTGAGGTGTCCCTTTTAAAGATGAATACATTGATATACACCGACCATATGTAATTTATTTTTAAGTCTCCAGTTTATGGTACCACTTGTACCCAGAGCCTGTAAATTAAATGCTACTAGTAGGCTGAAGCACTCAGAGTGCCACTCACAAAACTATCACTGTAAAACATGTCTCTAGGCCTGCTGTTGCAGCCTGGGTGTGCAGTATTAAATTGCCATTTCGACCAGGTAAAATAAACCTTTTGCAAGATCTAAACACTGCTTTTTAATACTTAGAAGCCAGGCCTGCTGTAGGCTATAAAAGCCACAGGGCAAAGTAGTACATGTATATTAAATGTTTTATATGTCCTGGCAAGAAAAAACAGAAAGTCGTTTTTCACTTTGGAAAGGCAGGCTCTCCCATAGGTTAACAATGGTTTACACCATTTCATTTATTATTGCCAAATGCACTTTGGGAATGGCCGGAAAATCGCTTATTATATTAATGATTTAAAATCTAAACTAATGGGCAAATCAGAAGTTTATATTACTATTTGGGAAATTAAAATGTAAGATGTAATTTTTTTCCTTAAAACCAAATGACTTTCCTTCCAGTGTCCAGCTCTCACCTGACCCCTGTTGGCTTCCCGGTGGTGAGATGTGTACTGCTCCTAGAGAGTTGACAAAGGGCTTCAGGTCTGGGAGGGAGATTGCTCAGTTTACAGGATGGCCTGGAGGCTACTATCAGTTTTAGGTTTCGCCTGAACAGTGCTTGTGCGTTGCTTGCGAAATCTCATTTAAAGAAAAGAAATCTTAAAAGGGGTTTAGAAGACTGCCCATTACTTAACTTCACTTATCATGTGGTAGGCCCCCATGTTGCGGTCATTTTTAGGTCTCACCTAGGCAGCGCTTGCTCTGTCTCTTTGCTACATGCTGTGTTGAGACATGAATTATAAGCACCGCCGATTTTCAGCCCATCTTTTCAATTGCCTCCTGTTACCGTCCTTTGTAAATGGTGGCTTTTGATCTGGCAATAGGCTTAGTAGACCTTCCTTAGTACCTTCTTTTCTCCTGTTGTAACCACTGTTCCCTCCAACGTGCGCCCATGCGCGGGCGCGCAGCTATATCTCCTGGAGCGCGCATTGTAGATTACAGAGCGCACACAGGCAACTCGGGACCGTCACGCCGCCACTTAAAATGCGTGCGGGGCGAAAACGGTCAGATTGTGTCCCTTTTTGTAAGTAATCATGTTAATCGCAGCGCCCGTAAAGCGCTGCAATTAACATGATTACTTTAACAAAGGCACACAATCTGTCCTGTTGTTGTGCCCTATTAACAAATGAAAGGCAGTGAGTCTACAAGCGCGTCATGCTTGTAGACTCACTGCATTTCATTTGTGAAAGGCAGACGAGCAAGCAGGGGACAGAGCCGGAATGGGTGTCTCGAAGCAGAGGGTTTTTAGGGTGAAAGCGTGGTTGCGGGCGGCAGGTCTGCAGACTCGTACGGGCCACTGTCTGAGGTTAGTTTGTATATATAAAGAGTGAATGATTAACATTAGTAATTTATTTTTCCATCCAGGGTCTAAAAAGTGCTCATGTGCTCGGGCCCTGCGGTCTACTTTAGGTAGCTCTGGGCATTATTCTGAATGCTTCCGTAGTTGGAGAATCAAAAGTTGCTCATACATGCCGAACCCATAAATTTTGGTTTTGACACTCCAGTGTGTGTGTCAATGTGCGCTACCTTCAATTTAGCTGATCTGGGAACGTGACCTGCGGCTTGCCGCAATTCAAATGTAGTTTTGTAAATCCATGCTCGTGTTTATAATCAGCAGATGCCCGCTCAGTGAGGGCTTCTGTAGCTCTTGGCTTCCCGTTCCACTGGTGGAAGTGTCCGTTTCAGGATACCGAAGACCCTCTACTCTCTCATTGTGCTTCAGTGCACAGGCCAGATAAGGCTGCTTTCACTTTTATTGTCCCACAGGCAAGCTTCTGATTACATGCACTGCAGCCCTTTGGAATCACTTCTCTTTTTCACGTCAGGCATCTGAAATAGACGTGTTCACCATCTCCTCTTTTGCTAACTCAAGTTTTCATGTTTTAAAAGGCAACATTCTGTTCATGCCCTAATTAACGTTTCTGAATTCATTCAATGCTCAATGAAACCAAGAGGAATATTTGACTTTGGACCACATAATCTATGTATAGAATTTTAAGTGACATGTTTTTGTTATGGAGAAAAACGTGACCTTTAATTGCAGGTCCCTATTATAAAAGCTATAGTTAAAAGGCCACACAAATTCCATTCTTCTATTACTTGAGACCACCTTTATTGCAAAATCCGATCACTATAGCCAATATGAGTGTACTGAGGTAATAGGATAGATTCTGAGTAAAAAAATACCTCTCTGCGGGGTTTATTGCAGTGTAATAGAAATTTTACATTATATCCAGGGCCACTGGAATTATGCAATTGTGCAGCTGCAGCGATTTTAGCATAATTATTGATTTGCCGCATTTGCCACATAATCTATTATCTGCCCACATAATCTGCAGATTTTACCAAAAACATTTTTTGTTTCTAGCTGAAACGGTTACAAAATTGATAAAATGCAGCATCATGCGTTGCTGCGCAGTGGAAGGCCCTTTGCAAAACTGAACTGATCACTTTTCTGCTGCTTATTGCTGTATTTGGGCGTTAAACTGGTACTAATGAGGTACAATCAAAGACCATACAGTGTTACCAAGTTTAAAAATGATGAAATAATGAAGTAATACTTTTACAAAATGGGCCACATTATGCCACATAATTTGCCTTTTCTTGCTGCAAAATCTACTCAGCTGTGCCACATAATTTGGTCCTCTACAGTCACATAATTCCAGTGGCCCCAATTATATCCCTAGTCACTTTTTCATAGCTTCTCATAATAAACGGATTAGGCCTATTGCTTACAGTAAAACTGATTTGAATTATTTTAGAGAGCTAGCAGGTGAGCTAAAGTCTTTTGAAAAAATTACAGCCTGTGTGCCTCAGCCTATCACGTTCCTGAGGCTTGCCTGGTGCTGCGGCGGGCTGGACAGCGCTCAGAGTCCGCGCGTCAACTGATTGGAGTAATTATGGTAATTTATTATCAGGCAACTGAGATCATCAGCGCTGGGGCCCCTCACATTCTGTTTGAAACAGTCGGGTTCCACAGTGCCCTTCTATTTGTGGTGCTCTGCAGCAGTTTTAAGATCCTCTTAGAGTTTCTTGTTGCTCAAATGGGTGTCATTTCTGATCTTTATATGTTTCCCATGTCTTCATTGCTTGATTTTGCTCACGAGAAAGTGTCACTCATAGCCGTCGAATGTCACACACTGAAATTATGAAAATGTCACTCATAAGCAATCTGAAACCTTGGCAGCTATGCGGGCCCATAGGAGGCCTGTAGGTGGTGGCCTCAGTAAAGATGGTTTTGGTAGCTGCAAAGACTTAAGTGGCGGGGTTTAGAAGATGCGGGACGGCCCTATAGAATGACAAGACCTGAGGAGATGACTAGAATGGGTTCCAGAGTAGCGTGCTACTCGCCAATAAAGCGCTTCGAAACCCCATCAGGGGTAGCAAGCGCTATATAAATACAAACCACTTTCCCTCTTATATCCCGCCACCTACCCTTCTCTATCCAAATAACTGACTAACATATCCACCACTCAAATTACTTTATATTTAACTATACCCGACATTTCCCCAACCTATGAACAGACCTCTAGTTGAGAATCTTTAGTGAAATCTTAGTTTGGTACCATTGTTGGAGTCCTGTGCTTTTCTAAAGCCGAAGTGTACTTGCCTGTGTAACCAATTCATGTCATGGTGTGTGTATGTAAATTGCAAACCTGCCATAAGAGCCATCATGTGGCGCTGTGTGTGTGGAATGCACCGTATTTTCATTTTTTAAGCAAAAGTTTGGAGTGATGTTTGCACTGATATTTGTCACTGCACTGATATTTGTCACTACACCCATATGCACAGTCCGGTTCTTGGCGCACATAGCATTGGCTGCAGCGCACAGAGACCCAACACTGCCGCACACAGAGGAAAAAATTAGAGGGAACATTGGTTGTAACCTTTCATTCACCAAAGGGACCTCTGCTCTAAATTGACACCTTGTCTCAAAATCCCACTGTACAAGAAAAAATATATAAGTGGCACATCCTTCTCTGTTCAAGCAGCCAAACTGTGGAACTCTTTACTCCCAAACATAAGGTCCACGTATGACCACCCGATCTTCAGAAGACAGCTCAAGAGTTGGGTCTTCCCAACATAACCACCATACTCAAACATAAATATAAAACATATCCCTCTGTATATAAGCATATATTTGGACTATAGACGTGTACCTACTTATGTGTACTGCTTTGTATAAATGTGCAAAATAATTTTGTTTTAAATATATAGATATTCATTTGCTGTGCTTAACAAATGTTCATATTGCTCATAGGAACATTATTCTAAGTTTAACATGTATATAGGTGACTGCATAAATAAGTAAATCTTTTATCATAACTAATTATCAACAATTGCTTCATTGTTATGTTATGTTATGTTAAGGGTACTTCTAGAGCGCGCGACGCACCCGGGGGCAACTCGGCGCTATGCTTAGTTAATCACTGAGAGGAAAAGGGGGAGGGAAACACATCGAGACAAATATTAGGAGGTAGAGAATAGAAGTGTTTTTAATTTTTTCCTGAAAATTTTGAGAGAGGGACAGTTTCGAATGGCAATGGGAAGCGAATTCCAGTAACGCGGCGCGAGACATGAGAAAGTTCTGGCCCCTGCACAAGAGCGTCGAATTCTGGGGGTTTCCAAGAATTCCATGGCTTGTGATCTCAAATTAAGAGTGGAGGTCTTTTTTTTTAATTTGTTCGCCAGGTATTTGGGACCTGTACCGTTCAAACCTTTGTTTCATTATTGAATAACAAAAAAAAATACTTAGAGTACAGCAACACTTGAAAGTCTGAGTTAATTAAATACAACTTTAATATACATATATTACCTTTCTTATACATATATACCTCTCAATCTATCCTGTACCTCACTCTATGACTCATCTCAAACCTCAAGCTACTACCCTTTCCAATGTCCTAACCTATTTTTCACCCTCTAGCTCTCTCAATATATCCGCTACCTCCATTCTCTCACTCATCCCAAAACCCATACCACTACTATGATCCCCAAATAACCATTTCTAGACTCTTCTCTCCACTACCCCTCCTTGTATCCTCTCACACCTCTTTTACTATTCAGATCTCCCAAACAAGCCTTTCTAAACCCTTCCCTCTGATACTTTCCCCTCCAGCTCCCCTTTACTCATCCCATACCGCTTTCTACTGCTATGAACTCCAAAGAAAAATAAAATCTTGACCTTTCCCTCTTCTATGCCTCCGCTATTCCTTTTCAATCAATCAATTTTTTATCAATCAATGTTTCATTGTTTTCAGTCGAACTGGCCATAAAAATTTAAATTCATTATACAACACAATTTTATAAGCAATCCCACAAGTAAAATACTATAATACAATTAATAATTCTTTAAAAATGTGTAATTACTTTAAAATTGTCATGATTCCTATGAGAAAGGTTCTTCACCTGTTTCTCACGCTGAGCAAGTCAGAGTTTGACAGTAAGCATGCCCCGCTCTTTCCTTGATACAATGTAAAACAGTAGGTTTTTGAGGCAAGCTTCCTTATCGCTGTTTTATTTCATCAGTGGGCATGCTTTTAACAATTACACCTGTGGCATTGCTCGCTACCTGGCAATCAAGCTAAAAAGTAAATAAATAATGACGTATAAGTGCTTGTGTGCTAGTCTAATCTGATGCGACTCCATTAGACCTTGTCCAGACTTGCCTGTCAACGTTCAATTTTGAATGTGCATCTGGTCTGTTTCCATGCTGCATGAATGTAGGATGAAACAGCCACTACGATAGCTCTATCATCAGTTTGCATGCAGAAAGCCTCCACCTCTTTGCAGGTTCTGATCTTAAATGTTAGAAAATATGGTTGCAAATAATATCTAAAAATGCTGTATGTAAAGTGGCAAAGTAGAGGGAAAATGAGATAGCGTCTTGCAGCCTCCCAAGGGGCAGGAGCACTGCTCCGATCTGCCATCTGATGACATCACCATCTTTTATTCGTGGTAGCCCCTGGTAGTGTTCCTATTCTAAATTTGCGATAGAGAGCTCATTTTCCTTGTCTTGTAGAGTGAGTCTAGTTTGATTCCTGGACCATATGCAAAACTAACATTTTAGTGGAACCAATGCAATGTAGTCATTAATTTTGCTAGACCTAGATCCATCCTCAAAGCCAGCTTTGGCATACTGCGCCCCTGATGCAGTAACCGTTGAATGAAGTTGTTTTCAGTGGTTTGTATTTCTGTGATTTTCTTGTATCCCCAGACCTCAGTGTCATATATGCAAGCAGCCCTTGCTTTTATTTTGTAGGCCATCTTTGCTGAATTCAGTGAGTGATTGACAGATGAATCTGCAAATCTCAACTTGCTGGGCCAGTGCGATTGTACTTTTTGATTGCTGTTGAGACCACTTAAGTGTGTCATTCAGTCGGATACCAAGATAGTCAGAAGTGGATACTTGATTCAGGGGTGTTTGTAAACCTTGAAAGTGGATTGCAGTTTTTGCTTTTGGTTTAGGATCATATATTTTGCTATTACTTTTCAATCCAAATAAGAAACATGTCCACTGCTCAAATAAATGTCATATTTACCTATTCATATTCCCCACTAATCCTGTCTGGGTTCTGGAATAGCGTGCTACCCTGTAAAAAGTGCTTCAACACCTCATTAGGGGTAGCAAGTACTATCTAAATGCAAACCCTTCACCCTTCTATCCCTCCACTTTCCTTTTTCAATACAAATAGCAAACTCACATGTCCACCGCCCAAATTAGTTTCATATTTCCTTTTACTAATTCATCACTAATCCTTTTTGGGTTCCGGAGTAGAATGCTACTCACCAAAAAGCACTTCAACACCTCATTAGGGCAATCAAGCGCCATATAAATGCAAACCTTTCCCTCTTCTATCCATCCACTATCCTTTTCAATCCAGATAAAATACTAACATGTTCACAACTCAAATTAATTTTATACTTCACTATACTATTTCACCACTAATACTGTTTGGGGTTCCAGAGTAGTGTTCTGCTCGCCGAAAAACCACTTCAACGCCTCGTCAGGGGTAGTAAGAGATATATAAATGCAATTTCGATACAATATAATTGAGTTATTCACTTTTTACTATGCATGCAGTACACTTACCGAAAGATTCAATATTAAACGTGAATTCGTGAGTGGACAATTCTTCAGAACATAATTAAAAAAGTACTTTATAAGTTATTTGATGTCGAAAGGGTAGTAAGGGAGTCCTTGAAATCTAGTGTTTCTGGTTATTTAGCTTGCAATTTTATAATACATCCCACACCCAGATATTTAACCCTGCCGTTGAGTCATTGGGAGCGAGGCCTTATATTTCGCCTTAGGGCAGGCACCATTAAGCATGCACTTAGCTTCCCTCTATGGAATTTTAATGACCAATGTGTTGAGCCATGCCCTTGTGATTCCCAGAGCAGGCAAACAACTCTACATTTTTTATTCTTCTGTAAATTCTATATGAAGTATATTAAATGGTTTTTAACTCCGTATTTTAAAAAAACAAAACCTATTAGCCTGGAACTTGCATTTTCAATGATTTTGGCCTTGGACGATGATGAACTTGTTTTTCGTGTGAGCTCTTTTTTAAAAACTGCGGTCCGTGCCCGGTCTACTATGTCTTAAAGTTTAGATGGATTATTTCTCATGTGCAAATAGTATTTTATTTTATTGTACGATTTTATAATTGTCTTTTTGTACTTTTATGGATTCTCAACGATCCGAATAAAGTTTCATTGAATTGAATTGAGAACATAATTATTCTGGACTCAGTTTCATCAATGGTTTTTTAATAAACTTTGCCTAGGAAGAAAATTGGCCTTTATCGTGTTTAATCTGCAGCACGTGCAACACTTTTTTTTCTTTCTTTTTTTCTTTCTTTTTTTCTTTTTCTTTCTTTCTTTCTTTCTTTCTTTCTTTCTTTCTTTCTTTCTTTCTTTCTTTCTTTCTTTCTTTCTTTCTTTCTTTCTTTCTTTTTTTTCTTTCTGTCTTTCTTTTCTTTCCTTACATTCCTTATATTCCTTCTTTCCTTCCTTAAGTATACCCTTCTTCCTTTTCCTTTCTTTCTTTCTTCTATCTTTCTATCCTTTCTTTTATTCTTTCTTGCTTACCTTCTTTCTATCTTTCTTGCTTTTTTCATTACCTGTTTTTGTTCCTTCTGGCCTTCTTTCTTTCTTATCTCCTTTCTTGCCTTCTTTCTTGCTTTGTTTCTTGCTTTGTTTCATTCTTTCTCAAAGTCAGTAAAATAGCAGGCAATAGCAGAACAGTTGCCCTTTTTAAGTCTATGTTAACCAAACCTTTTGATTTGACTAAAATTGTGTGTATGACATAGTTACTTGCAGGTGTATCCAGCAACACTTCATCCATTTATCTATGGTGGTGTCATTCACACGTTTCTCCAACCCACTCAAGCATGCATCAAGGGGCAATGCGGCAGCCCACTTCAACCATTGACTGACTTCAGTAAGAATAATGGCATTGCCCCCTTTCACAATGAGCACATTCACACACAATGTAGTTCCCTTCAGTTACAGGGAGTACTATGGTAATGAGTGCTTTTTTGATACCCAACACATTTTTGCTTTTAGTCAAAAAACATTTTTTATATTGATGAACACCTGACAGCTTCCCGAACAATAAAGTTTTGCTAAAACCTTGACAGAACATAATAAGTATTGCCAAAAGGCTGGCGGACAATGCCAGACCTATTGGCATTGCCAATGCTTGTATTACTGAGACTGCAAACGCAAAGACAGGCACGAACGCCAGGAGAGCAGCAGTAGTCTTTTTCTGGCTGTACACGGACACAGATGTACATGCTAGAAGACTGGTGGATGTCTCTCTTACCCATACACTGGTGCAGATGACAATTGGACTATATTGACTATACCGGTGCTAAAGATATATTTGACATTTTGGGAACCCTATTTTTGACTCGCATGGACTTACTGATTTATCTGAGATCGAGATGGCAGATTACAGTCCAGAGGAAGTCTAAGGGTGACACAGCCACTGACGAAACACGTGTTGGCTAAGGTAAGGATCTGTTCTCCATTAAAGAAAAGACTGAAGACAACAACAAAATGATGGGATGCCTATTATTAAGGTCTGTATAAGATTGTGTGTGCTAAGAGAATTGTTGTGAATGTCCTTACCTCTGTGTTAAGGATGTAGGGATGACATCCCCTCTCTTATAGCAACGCACCAATATAGTACACCATAAAACGTTATATCATAAATGCTTACTAGCCTTATTCTCCCCCAGTTGAATTTGATTTTACTGAGACTCTTTGCCATGATTGCAAATTCCAAATTAATCCTGTTTCAAGTGCAAAGCTGTGCCCAAAACAGGATTACAAGTCTGAGTCAACTGCACCTCATACAGTTTTTTGTACTTAGTACAAATAGACAATGCAAACTGCACATTCCCATTGTGTGGCCCTTGGAATAAGGGAATGAATGCACAATTAGTATGCTGTTCATTAGAATTGGTTGTAAATGTTAACTTGAGTCCTAACCTTATCAGTGCTTTTTCCTACAGGAGCAACGTGGGTCTAGATACCCACTTCTGTTTGCTATTATTTTGGTAATTGGAATCTGGAGGCTGAGATCAGACAGATGGGGCAAAGGGGAAATGTAGAGAGTGAAAGAGAGACTGGATTCAAATTAAAAGGTGGCTACATCACATATCTTCACTGGGAATGCTGGCAACTTCACAAGGCACTCAAGCAGAGTATACTGTCTGGTCACCGATGATTTTGTCAACCCTGTTAAACTAGGCACCCCCACCTTACCTATTTCGACATTGAGAGGTCCCATGGTATTCTTGACCTGTGTCTTTTCTTTCCTGTTCTCCTCAGTGACAAGTCAGTATGAGTAAGGGATAAGATGTCTGCAGGCAGCAGGTTTGCAGATTGTAGATTAGGGGCCTGGTTACAATGCTGGCAGTTCCAGGAACTCAACACAAAAGTCCAGAGGTAAAGAAAACACAAAACACAAACAATGGGCTCGGAGTGCCTGAGTGTAACTGAACTAAAGCCAAGCTAAGCTAACACAGTCCTTTCAAAGAGGACATAATCCCATCACCCACCGTGGTGGCATGCTTCATCATGTGGGATCTCCTCTCAACCAAACCTAGTTTGGCTGAGGAGCTACTACTCCCAGTGTGAAACTTCGGGAGGAGCTCACGGATGTTTTAGTCTACGCTGATGGAAAATGATCTCCTAAAGATCAATGAAGCTGTCCTAAGTGAGGTGAATAATATGAGCAGTGCAGTGTAAAGCAAGTGAGTTAAAATTGACTACAGGAACACAAATAACTTTAATAAGGATTATCCCTGTGCCAACGTTAAAAGCAAGGGAATAGCGCGGACTGATCCAATGACCAAACGCACTAACAAGACCAAAAAACGGTCTACATGTTTCAGCCTATACCGATCGAAGAATTTAAGATCTAGGCTTTCATCAGGACCATTATAACAAAAACTACTGCACCTACACCGAAGTGCACGAAGCTACAATTGGTACTAGTATTTAGATAGAAACAGGCCGATACACCAACCTTGTACCGCAGGATCAGATATACTAGTCTAAGGTATCCTGTCAGTCACAGTGGTAAGTACCTGTGTAAATAAAACAAAATAATCAATAAATGGCTCGGCAGTGTAAAACAAACAAAACACAAGCCCACGTGGACTCAGACTATCGGACAGTAATGTCTCAGTCTTACCCGTAGTAAAATCGGGACTACGCCTGCCGCTCCTGGTAACAACTCAGGGCGTCAGACAGTGCTCTGTGAAAAAAATAGATAAAAACAGTGTATAGTGTAGTGAACTCAAACCAACTAACATATAATACACCACTAGAACGGTGGTTATTAGTGTTGAAGGAGGGTCTAATAGATGGTGTATCCATCTCCTTTCAACCGTAAAATGTAAATTCATGATATTGCAAGATAGATCTCATAATAAAAGGCCAAAGATTAAAGCCCTTCACAACCAAAAGTCTGGATATCGGTAGGTCATATCCTGACTGTGCTAAGACTAATGTTCTAAATAAGGGGCTTGGTTTTGTCCCTACTAACTCAGGTGATCCTTTCCTAATTCAATGCGAATTAGCCAGATTTTTTCGCAAGATTAGACTACGGTTCTTTTTTAAAGACAAGATCTGTGACACCATCTCCCAATTTGAAGAGAGTGCTGATAGCGGGTTACGGAATAAATCTACTTTTTTGCCACCTGCTAATTCTGTACCCCCATTGGTCTTAGCGTTTGAGGCAGCCGTTTCCACAGAAGCCTCCAAGATCGACATGAGTGCAAATAACTACTATCATAACCTTTCTAACATCGATAAGAAGGCGGTTGAGTCTTTATCTAAAAATCCGTCTATTATCATCAAGCCCGCCGATAAAGGCGGGGCTATTGTCATCCTCAACACGACTGACTATCGGGCACAATGTTTACGACAGCTGAACAATGAAAGCTTTTACAGACTGTTAAGTTCTGACCCGACAGAGAGACTCCAAAGAGAAATTGGTGAGTTGGTTTCTGAAGCCAAACTCGAGGGTTGGATTTCTATTCGAGAGGCGGACTATTTGGTGACTACTCACCCTGTCACTCCTTATTTTTACACCTTGCCCAAGGTACATAAGGAACAGTGCCCACCACCTGGCAGACCCATTATCTCGGGTATTGGTTCACTGTTGGAGCCTCTGTCCACTTTTGTTGATGTGTTTTTAAGACTGTTGGTGAGAACCATGCCCACATTCTTACAAGACACTAAGGATATTTTAAATATCCTCCCTGGCATTGATTTCAACACTGAGACTGACTACCTAGTCAGTTTTGATGTAGAGTCATTATACACGTGTATTCCTCAATTGGATACTCTCGAAGTAATCAGAGTACTGTTGGACAACATCACGGAGCCCTTGAGTTCCCCGGTTCCTTTCATAATGGAATGTGCCAGGCTGGCCATGTGTAACGCCCTGAACGTCTCAGGATCGTTTAACAGACACGATAATGAGAACGCAACCACTTGTGAAGGTTTAGTTATTTTAATGAAGGCAAAAATAATACAAGGAATAAACAAAGGTTATAGTCACTGGAATCCTCCAGGCTAAGTACGTTACCAGCCCACAGCACGGATGGTCCTAACCGTCCTCTGCATATACGCCGATCCCGGCGTATGCCAACAGAGGGCAGAAATGAAATGGCCGACAATGCCAATCGGTAGGCTGTGAGGGGCACGAAGAGTGTTGGGGAGAATCGAGGAGCCAGGGAAACACCCAGCCGGGGTCTCTACCTGAAGGGAGCAGCTGCTCAACCTCTTCCTCAGACTGCACCGGGACGCGGAGTCACCTCCTGGTGATACGTCACCGATACCCCAATCACAAGCAAAGAAGACTGAACCGAGAGCAGCCGCTCGATTGATCCCGTGGACTTCCGAGTCTGTAACGCGGCAAACACCTCCTGGTGTGCGTTACAGCTGGCAGTCCCTGTATCTCTGGTCGGGCTGGGAGTTACGACTCCAACCAGCAAAAGCGCCACAGCGCTTTGACTCAGCCGAGTCAAAAAGCGAAGCTCAATGGTTATCCGGTAGAGCTTTCGGGTCCTTCACAGGTGACGATGGGGCAAGACACGGCCCAGGGAGTAACGACTCGACCTACCTCCGTTCTTGCCTTACTGGAGCACCACTCCGGAACACTGCTCTTCACTAAGCAGGTACGTCGGTGTAACCACAATATCCGACAGCGTTGTACCTCCCGGTTCCTCCCTTTATAGGGCGTGTTTTCCTTGAGTTATGCAACAGCTCTCCTGTTTACATAAGGGCGTGTTTTCCTTGAGTTATGTAACAGCTCTCCTGTTTACATAAGGGCGTGTTTTCCTTGAGTTATGTAACAGCTCTCCTGTTTACATAAGGGCGTGTTTTCCTTGAGTTATGTAACAGCTCTCCTGTTTACATAAGGGCGTGTTTTCCTTGAGTTATGTAACAGCTCTCCTGTTTACATAACCTCTCAACCGCTAAGCATCCTGGGAGATGTAGTCCGTTTTCGCTGGTTACCGTTTTCCTCCCCTCGCATGACAGGAATTCTTGACAGTACATCCTCCCTCTCAGCGGCTCCCCACGGGTCCAGCGCTGGCAGGAAAACGCCGATGGAACAAGGAGACCAAGCGCGGAGCATGAACCCCTTCAGCTGGTTCCCATGACTGCTCCTCCGGGCCATAGCCTTTCCACGCAACCAGGTACCACAGCTTCCCCCTGCGCCATTTGGACGCCCGTATGCCCGACACTTCATACTCCACCTCCGACTCCACGCATACCGGCCTAGGTGTCCCAGACGGCTTGGAGGGTGCTGGTTTGAGCAATGATACATGAAAGACAGGGTGTATCCGCAATGACTGGGGCAAGCACACCTTCACGTTCACGGGACCCATACACTTGGTAATTCGATAGGGGCCCATGTACTTGGGATGGAACACACTGTTCTTTCGAAACCTCATGTTTCTCGTGGATATCCAGACGTAGTCTCCAGTGCGGTACAGTGGCCCGGGCCTTCTCTTCCTGTCTGCCGCAGCCTTGTATCTTCTCTTGGCCTCTATTAGGACAGCCCTTGAGCGCATCAACGTGTCTTTTATGTGTGCCACCCTGTCCGCTGTGGCGGGAATCCTGTCCTCTCTGAACGGATGTAGAAATGGCAAGAACCTGGGATGTTGGCCATAGTTGCTATAGAACGGAGATGACTGTGTGGAGCTGTGAGTGGCGTTGTTATAGGCTATCTCTGCAACCCATAGCAAGTCGACCCATTCTTCCCTGCCCTGGTCCACAAAACATCGCAGATACTGTTTGAGCGTTTGGTTCAGGCGCTCGGTTTGGCCGTCCGTTTGAGGGTGGTAGCTGGTGGACAGGGCGGTCTTAACATGCAGCGCAGTGCACCAAGTCTTCCAGAATTGCGCAGTAAACTGCGACCCCCGGTCCGACACGATCACCCCAGGTAATCCATGCAGTCGTACCACATTCTTTAGGAGTAGTGACGCCAATTCCCCGGCCGTAGGGACTCTCTTGCAGGGGATGAAGTGCCCCATTTTCGTCAAGTAATCCACCACCACCAGTATTGCCGTCATCCCCTGGTCTACCGGTAGGCCCACCACGAAGTCCAGTGATATGCTATCCCATGGTCTATCCGGGGTCGGAAGTGGATGTAAGAGCCCTTGGGTTCGGCCATGGTCGGCCTTCATGGTAGCACACGTAGGACACTCCTGTCCCCACCTCCTGACATCCACTCTCATGGTTGGCCACCAGAAATGCCGTCCCATGCTAGCCACCGTTTTTTCAAAGCCCAAATGACCTGCGCATGGAGAGTCATGGCACCAGATGAATGCTTGTTTCCTTAGCCTAGGCGTGGGTATCAATAGGCACCTGCCCTTCAGGGGTATCCCGTCCTTCAGCTGCCATTCTCTGTGACTGAGGAGCCACCTCCGCCATGCGAATGACCTGATCCCTCTCTTTATTCCCCTCAGGAAAGTATCCGGTTGGATAACCCCCAATACCATCCTCGGGGAAATGATGGAATGCTCGGTCGCAGGCAATGGTTCCTTAACTGCAGATTGACGGGACAGGGCGTCCGCCTTCCGGTTTTCCGTCCCCGGCCGATATGTGATGCGGAAGTTGAACCCCGCAAAGAAGATCATCCACCGCAGCTGTCTGGGAGAAAGGTGTCTTGTGGCCGTCATGAACTGTAGGTTCCGATGGTCCGTGTACACCGATACCACATGTCTTGCCCCCATCAACCAATGCCTCCATTCGGTGAAGGCGTCCTTGATTGCGAGATGCTCCTTCTCCGCAATATGGTAGTTGCGTTCGGCGTCGTTGAGTTTGCGGGACATGTACGCAACGGGATGAAGCACCCCTGTGTCGTGGTTGCGTTGGGACAAGATAGCCCCCAGCGCCACATCCGATGCGTCCGCTTCCACCACGTAGGGGAGATCCGGATCGGGGTGAGCCAACACCGGCGCCTTACCAAAGGCGCTTTTCAGGGCCTCAAAGGCTGTGTTCGCTTCAGGGGACCAGACAAACTCCTTGGACTTCCTCAGTAGCTGTGTGATTGGGGCCACCAATCCTGAAAATCCATCTATAAACCGCCTGTAAAAGTTGGCGAAGCCAATGAAACTTTGGACGTCCTTCACGCTTTGGGGCACCGGCCATTCTTTCACCGCCTTAATCTTTCGTTCTGCCATCTCCTGTCCCTCTGGACTCAGCATCACTCCGAGGAATTCCACGGATGTGACGTGGAAGTCACACTTGCTGAGTTTACAAAACAGCATGTTTTCCCTCAGCTTTTGGAGCACAGCTTTGACGTGGTGTACGTGCTCCTCCACACTGGACGAATAGATGAGGATGTCGTCGATATATACGACCACGTAGATATCCAAATCCTCTCTGAATACCTCATTCAAAAAGTACTGAAAGGCTGCCGGGGCGTTGCACAGACCGAACGGCATGACGAGGTACTCAAAAAGGCCGAACCTGGTCTTAAAGGCGGTCTTCCACTCGTCTCCGTCCCTCATGCGCACCAGATGGTATGCCCCTTTCAAATCCAACTTGGTGTAGATACGAGCTTTCTTGACCTGTTCCAGAAGTACACTGATGAGAGGCAAGGGGTACCGATTCTTTACGGTTATCGCATTCAATGCCCTAAAGTCCACACAGGCTCTCAGCTCCCCATTAGCCTTCGGGATGAAGAAGAGTGGCGAGGCGGCCGGAGACTTGGACGGGCGGATGAATCCTAGCTTGAGGAGTTTATCCAGGTACCCCCGGAGATGCACGTTTTCAGGCTCCGTCAGGGCATACAGCCTGCCGCTGGGAACGCTGGCCCCTGGCACCAGGTCGATCTGGCAGTCAAACTGTCTATGTGGTGGTAGCACTTCCGCCTTCACCTCATCAAATACATCCTCAAAACTGTGATAAGCCTGGGGGAGAGCCACATCTTTTTCTGCCGCTGTAGCCACCGTCTGACTCCCGCTCTCATCTGCGTCAAGGGATTCCGTTCTTATTCCACAATGCAGGATGCAATACGGTGACGTCAGTTCGATGCGATGTGTTGGCCAATCCACAGAGGGGTTGTGTTTCTGTAGCCACGGCAATCCCAATATGACGCCATATTGGGGCGCTCGGATGATGTTAAAATCGATTTGTTCCAAATGGTTCCTCCCACATCTCATCGGAAGGACCCCCGTGTGCTGCCCGATGGGCCCCGTCACCAATCGCCTTCCGTCTACAGCATAGACGTCTTCGGGTACAGCTTTGGGAAGAAGCACTAGCCCTAGCCTGCATGCCTCGTTGTGGTCCATAAACATGCCAGTGGCCCCTGAATCCACCATGGCCACAACGGGTATCCACTGGTCATGCACTCCCACGTGCACCGTGAGAAACAGGTGTCGTTGTCCCTTAGTGACCGAGTTGGAAAGTGAAGGGATGGATGAATGACTCCGAGATGCCCCTTCTTTGGTCTGGGAGTCCTCTAGTTTTCCGCCGGTACGTCCACCACGGCTGTTACCGACCGGTTGGCCCGATAACGTGACGTCTTCGGTTTGGCAGGGCATTCACGTACGTAGTGGCCTTTTTTGCCACAATATAGGCACAATCCTTGTTTACGGCGTGACTCTTTCTCCGTGGCTGTGAGGCTCGCTCGTATTGCGCCGATGTCCATGGGTTCTCCCTTGGATGCGGTGGCAGTTTCAGGACTTCCCACTGTCACATAGGATGAAAGGGATTTTCCTTTTCTCCCATGATCCCCCTTTCTTTCACTTAGCCTATGTTCCAGCCGTAATACCAGGTTGATAAGGCCCTCACATGTCTTGGGTTGTGGGTCAATATGAGCCACGGCGTCCTTGAGCTCATCGCACAGCCCGTGATGGAAGAGCGCCGTCTGTTTAGCAACAGGCCACTTGGTTTCCGCAACCAGCCTTCGGAACGCGTTGAGATACTGCACCAGGTCGTTGGATCCCTGTCTCAACTCAAGCATTTCACGGTCCGCCGTGTACGAGTCAGCCCTTCTGTCGAAGACCTTCAGGAATTCCTCGCGAAAAGCACCCCAATCACATAAGATGGGGTCGTCCCTGCTCACCAGAGGTACGGCCCATTGTGCCGCGTTTCCAGCCAAATAGGATATAAGGAAAGCCACACGAGCCTGACTCGTGGGGAACGCCCTTGGTTTGCACGATAAATGTAGCGCCACTTGTGTGAGGAATACCTGCACTGTGTTAGGATCCCCACTGTACCTCTCTGGTGTTGCCAAGGGGACGGCTACCGGCATTTCCACTACTACCGCAGGGGTCTGGTTCGTGAGGGAGGTGCTGGGCGTGAGCGGGTCCAATTGGATAGCATCCAGTCTGGCTTTTACATCGGCTGTTTCTTGCCTGGAGGCAGCCAATTCAATTTGCACGGTCGCTAAAGCAGCCAGCACATCATCAAGTGTTGCCATGTCTGTTATCGACCGGGAGAAAGTTAGTGTTATTAAGGTCGGATATTTTGTAACGCCCTGAACGTCTCAGGATCGTTTAACAGACACGATAATGAGAACGCAACCACTTGTGAAGGTTTAGTTATTTTAATGAAGGCAAAAATAATACAAGGAATAAACAAAGGTTATAGTCACTGGAATCCTCCAGGCTAAGTACGTTACCAGCCCACAGCACGGATGGTCCTAACCGTCCTCTGCATATACGCCGATCCCGGCGTATGCCAACAGAGGGCAGAAATGAAATGGCCGACAATGCCAATCGGTAGGCTGTGAGGGGCACGAAGAGTGTTGGGGAGAATCGAGGAGTCAGGGAAACACCCAGCCGGGGTCTCTACCTGAAGGGAGCAGCCGCTCAACCTCTTCCTCAGACTGCACCGGGACGCGGAGTCACCTCCTGGTGATACGTCACCGATACCCCAATCACAAGCAAAGAAGACTGAACCGAGAGCAGCCGCTCGATCGATCCCGTGGACTTCCGAGTCTGTAACGCGGCAAACACCTCCTGGTGTGCGTTACAGCTGGCAGTCCCTGTATCTCTGGTCGGGCTGGGAGTTACGACTCCAACCAGCAAAAGCGCCACAGCGCTTTGACTCAGCCGAGTCAAAAAGCGAAGCTCAATGGTTATCCGGTAGAGCTTCCGGGTCCTTCACAGGTGACGATGGGCAAGACACGGCCCAGGGAGTAACGACTCGACCTACCTCCGTTCTTGCCTTACTGGAGCACCACTCCGGAACACTGCTCTTCACTAAGCAGGTACGTCGGTGTAACCACAATATCCGACAGCGTTGTACCTCCCGGTTCCTCCCTTTATAGGGCGTGTTTTCCTTGAGTTATGCAACAGCTCTCCTGTTTACATAAGGGCGTGTTTTCCTTGAGTTACGTAACAGCTCTCCTGTTTACATAAGGGCGTGTTTTCCTTGAGTTATGTAACAGCTCTCCTGTTTACATAAGGGCGTGTTTTCCTTGAGTTATGTAACAGCTCTCCTGTTTACATAAGGGCGTGTTTTCCTTGAGTTATGTAACAGCTCTCCTGTTTACATAACCTCTCAACCGCTAAGCATCCTGGGAGATGTAGTCCATTTTCGCTGGTTACCGTTTTCCTCCCCTCGCATGACAGGAATTCTTGACACCATGACAGAGAACTTCTTCAAGTTCGAAGACCGGTTCTACCTACAAACATCCGGTACTTCGATGGACAGTGTTTTTGCCCCCAGCCTGGCGAACTTGTATGTCCATTTGTATGAACAGAACCATGTCCTTTCTCCTTCCAACCCTTTTCTGGACTCCATCAAAGTATGGAAACGTTATATTGACGACGTTTTGGTCATATGGAGAGGAGACGAAGTCTCCCTCACAGCTTTTCACAACTGGCTCAATGACCAAAACGTCTTTCTGAATTTCACTGTTGAATTCAGTAAATTGGGATTGGCCTTCTTGGATCTGTGGATTTTTCCGACATGAGGTGGCTTGGCGAGTGAATTATATACCAAGCCTATGGCAAGGAATTCTTTACTGAAATTCGACAGCTTCCATCCCCAAGGGACTTAGGACTAGCCTGCCTTTTGGCCAGTTTCTGCTACTGAGACACAATTGTTCCACAAATGAAGCCTTTAACAAACATGCCAAAGTCGTTTCGCAGAATTTGAAGTCTAGGAACTATCCCACTAGGCTTATCAAGCAATCCTACAAATGAGCGGCTAATAATAACCGTGACGCTCTGTTGGAGGTCTCTGTTCCCAAAACATCTCAGGACAGATTGACATTTGTGAACACCTTTAGTACATCTTCCAACCAGATTCAGAAAATTGTGCGGAAGCACTGGCGGATTCTGAACAGCGGCGATGAGAAATTACCTTTTCCTCTGTTTTCATTTAAAAGAGCCACCAACTTACGTGACGCTGTGGTTCATACCAGACCACGTAGTACACCACCAACTCTGTCAGGATCCCTATGGGGCCTCCCACCGGTCAAGGGACACTATCCCTGTGAGGGGTTGTGCGGTGTGTGCCCAGACCAAACACACCAATGAGATTGAGATTGGCATTTCGAAGCCCTGGAGACAGCTCCGCCACACTAATTGTAACAGCGAAAAGGTGGTCTATTTGATTACTTGCCCCTGTAATAAGCAATATGTAGGGATGACTGCACGCAAAGTCAAACAGCGTATTATGGAACATAAAAGCACCATTCGCTGTAAGAAAGCCTCTACGAGATTGACCAACCATTTTCTTGATAACAACCATGGCCCGATCAGCTTGTCTGGACTGTTTTAGAACAACCCTTCATTCCCACGCACGTTGTAGATGTGGCGAAATTTCTTTTCAAAATAGAGCAACGTTGGGTGTTTAAGCTTCAGACTGACCTTCACGGCCTTAATGACTCGATACCTTGGTCATCTCTGTAGAAAGATGGTGACTATATGGTCCTGATCCGCCTGATCCGCCTGGAGGGTTCACCTATGTTTCACACTGCCCCTCTGTTGGAGCCGTAAGCTGTGGTCTCCTTTGCACGAGTTCACAATATATGTGGTTTGGAGATAGTGATCCATTTGCCTTGAGCTGTTGTGCCTCCTTACACCTTTCTGACTGAATATTGGGAATGCTGCCACATTGGGGCGTGACTAGGTTTGGCTGGTACCTTTTATGTAGGGGCAGAATATTTATTCTGCGCACAGCATCGAAGTTACTGCTGAATTCCCCACTTCGCTTTTTGTTTTTCACTAGCCTAGCTGTGTGTAGCCTTTAGCAGGGGTCTTCTGTACATTACTTCGAGATAGGGGTATATTGGACTAGTATTTTTGACTGGTCAGGAGCTGTCGGGTATCTTGTTCTTTTGGCCTTACAACATCGTCTTGCTATGCATCCTAAGCACTATGCTGTCGTATTATGCTTTTGTTTGTTCTGTTGTGATCTCGTCGATCATTCTCTATGCGAGGATACGCAGTTCACTCCGTGGTTTACATTAGAGTCACCACTGGCCTCTCCACAGAGCATCCTTGGACAGAGAATTACATTACCCAGACTACTTTGTCAGTCAGATACGTCATCATTCATGCGCAGTTGGTCGTCACCGACGGCGCGCGATGACGCATCGAGTCCTAGCTGCCGGTTTTTAAATCCAGTAGCAGCTGTCGTCCGGGGCCGCCACTAGCATTCAGGAAGGAGGCCCGGGGCAGCGCCTGAAAGGTAGGAGACTCTCATTGTATGCTGGCTCCTGCACTGTTTCGCCGATGTTAGCTTTCGCATTCTTGAAGCGTTACAGCGAACTGACACCCTTTAGGTACTTTGACACTGTTGGGTACTCCCACCGCACTGCCTTGAGAGTTACGTATCCCTTGTTGCTGGGGGAGGCAGTCCATATATCGTCTGTGTATGTCTCGTGTGTATTTGGTACACGAGCATTATGATTAGATGTCTCCTGCTGCATTAATAATAACTCACCCTAAATGGTGCAGTTTTGGCATTTTCTGTACGTTGCCCGGATGACTAAATCTATTCCGGTTTGAAAGTCTTCACTTGTGACACAGTTTGCTAGCCGGTAGGCTGCTCCTATAATGCACTGACATCGCTCTTTAGCCAACCGATGGTCACGCATTGCTTTACTCTTCATTAGGGTAATGGGATGCGGGTATATAGACGTTAAGTTCAACGCTATGTTTGAGGGTGTTTTCTTAGCACAGTCAGGATATGACCTACCGATATCCAGACTTTTGGTTGTGAAGGGCTTTAATCTTTGGCCTTTTATTATGGGATCTATCTTGCAATATCATGAATTTACATTTTACGGTTGAAAGGAGATGGATACACCATCTATTAGACCCTCCTTCAACACTAATAACCACCGTTCTAGTGGTGTGTTATATGTTAGTTGGTTTGAGTTCACTACACTATACGCTGTTTTTATCTATTTTTTTCAGAGCGCTGTCTCACGCCCTGAGTTGTTACCAGGAGCGGCAGGCGTAGTCCCGATTTTACTACGGGTAAGACTGAGACATTACTGTCCGATAGACTGAGTCCACGTGGGCTTGTGTTTTGTTTGTTTTACACTGCCGAGCCATTTATTGATTGTTTTGTTTTATTTACACAGGTACTTACCACTGTGACTGACAGGATACCTTAGACTAGTATATCTGATCCTACGGTACAAGGTTGGTGTATCGGCCTGTTTCTATCTAAATACTAGCACCAATTGTAGCTTCGTGCACTTCGGTGTAGGTGCAGTAGTTTTTGTTATAATGGTCCTGATGAAAGCCTAGATCTTAAATTCTTCGATCGGTATAGGCTGAAACATGTAGACCGTCTTTTGGTCTTGTTAGTGCGTTTGGTCATTGGGCCAGTCCGCGCTATTACCTTGCTTTTAACGTAGGCACAGGGATAATCCTTATTAAAGTTATTTGTGTTCCTGTAGTCAATTTTAACTCACTTGCTTTACACTGCACTGCTCATATTCACCTCACTTAGGACAGCTTCATCGATCTTTAGGAGATCATTTTCCATCAGCGTAGACTAAAACATTCGCAAGCTCCTCCCGAAGTTTCACACTGGGAGTAGTAGCTCCTCAGCCAAACTAGGTTTGGTTGAGAGGAGATCCCACATGATGAAGCCTGCCACCACGGTGGGTGATGGCATTATGTCCTCTTTGAAAGGACTCTGTTAGCTTAGCTTGGCTTTAGTTCAGTTACACTCAGGCACTCCGAGCCCATTGTTTGTGTTTTGTGTTTGTGTTTTCTTTACCTCTGGACTTTTGTGTGGAGACACTGTCAGTAGGGGGACTTGTCCAGGCTGGTTGTGTGATCCCTCAGACCCTCTCTTTAACTAGTTTTCCCGGAGTTCCAGGAACTGCCATCACTATTTGGCAGTCTTCCTGCCCACTTTCCTGGCGGTTCGACTGCCAGATCAAGAAGCAGGCAGAAAGACCACCTCCAGACCGCTGCCACCACTGGAAATCCTGGAACCGCAGTGGCAGCAGGAGGAGTACAGGTGGTCCATGGGGGAGGTACTGCCATGTTTGCCACTGGGACAATTATAAACTGTCTTTCTGTCAACCTATGCATGATGGGGATGCCGACATGTAAGAGTCAGCAGAAAGTTAGTTCAAGAGGCCAAATAATGATCAGAGGAAGAATGTGCCTATGTAAAACATCACTGGTGCACATGTAAATTGCAAAATCACCATTGTCCCAGCTCACACAATGCCAGGAAGCAGGAGGAATTGGAAAGTGAACATAAAGCCGACTGGCTGGGAACACGTTCTGGGTATTTCCAGCAGTCAGCAGCGTGTGTATCATCACCATCCTCCAGCTTCTCTCCTGCACAATGTGTACTGCCATCATGAGTCTGCCATCGTTCACCCACCAGCCCTGTGGGAAACTCCAAATATGTAGTGCGGGGAGGCCAGGTATTTGGCTCATAGTCAGGCCCTAGATCTACAGGAAAGGAGGAAGCAGGTTTCTTCCCCCTTTAAAGTCTGATACCAAGCATTGCTGGAAAAACTTGACATGATGTATACCTGGGTACACCCAAGATGGCCTCCTCCACTGATAAATCTGCAAATTATTCAGACGTTCATCAAACTTTACAAATAACTTTTTGTGATTAAGTGACATGCTAACTCTATAGCCTTCATGAAGCACTTTGGGATGCCATACTGGTGATAAGTACCAGCGTGACTAAAGCTAAAGTCAAAGATAATTATGGTGGAGGACCAGGGGTGACATCAACATCAGGGTGTGATGGATCCACAGGTAGTTCTGACACAGAGGGACAAATTGGATGATTGCGGCCTTTACAGAGGAACCTGGTATACAACAGTAAACTGACGACATGCCTTTTCCTCGTATTCTATTGAAGAGAAGGAAAAACTGTCTCCCTCCATGTACAGGCTGAAACCTACCGAATTGTACAGATTTCCCAACGACCGACTACAATGCCCGAAACCATTCAACAGACCGAATTAGCTCTGAAAGGCATCCGGACATCCCGAGTCTTTCAGAGCTGATTCTTACAGCTCTGTAGACATGGTTTCCGGATGAGTGATTACAATGACCAATTCGGACAGCTGTACCGATTCGGTTTGCCCGAGATGAAACGGTCAATGCGAGTCCGACCGAATGATGTTGGGAAGCATCGTAATCGGTCATCGGGACTCACACAACCCGAGTCATTTGGAAACTAATCCAGAACCGATTAGTTCGGGATAGTTTCCTAATGACATTGTAATCGGGCCTTTAGTGTTCCTCTCCTCAGTCATGTCTGAGCCATAGGTGAAGTACAACCTCATGTACATCTATGAGGACAGATTGTGGGCTGTTCACATATCAATCTGAATAAGTAAATGGTGTCCATTGGACTCCACATATGTATGCCTCAAGATAGTGGATTGAATGGTGTACACCTGCCAAGTGTCTATCTCAGACATAGAAATCTTTACATACACAATATCTGTCCTCCTTCCCAAAACCATGTTTCACTGTTGGTGGTAAAGGCAGCCCCACAGTCCCCTAACATGACCTAATTTTCTCTGCTAGCTTGAAATGATCCCTTCCCACCTTTATGCTTTAGATCTGTAGTTCTTTTGGTAGGACCTCCTGCCTGAGGCCAATACCCATTTCACCTAATCCAGTTAAAACTGGTTCAGGAGGGGCAGCAGTGATTCAAGACCGACAAATAGGATGATCACACCAAAGAAATGCACATAATTATTGGAAAGGCCCTGACAAATTCAAAAACCCTGGCAAACAGAAAAAGACAAGTATTGTGCCAATAAAGTGTGCAGGGTTTCCCTTTGAAGGCCACCCAGAAATGAGACATCAGGTCACATTGATGGTTGCCCTGACCCACTTATGTTAGAGTGATTATTACTGGCTTTCCTTGCCCAGACATTATACTTGAGATATTGTTTTCGTGGCTAGGAAAAACAATCAATTGCCTTGATGGATAAGTAGAAACGTTTTGTGTATCAAAGTAATTAATTTTGTGTTTTCCACACTAAGGGCATGATTACAAGTTTTGTGGTCCCATGGACTGCCATACCCACAGTGGTGATTAGAATGCAGTGAGCTCCATGGTCTGACAACCATATTACAAGGTGGGAAGATTGGCTTTCTGAAGCCTGCTGCCAAACCTGCGACACCACCAGCCAACTCTAAAAACAGCAATGGTGGAGCTGGCCTGTGAGGTTGTGGGAGACTTGGACTGCCACTGAAATTGCCTGCCCAATTACATGTTGTTTTACAGCCGGCCTGACCCTGGCAGCCCAACCACGTATCTGAAATGGCAGAAAGGGAGGGATATAAGGGCAAATCTCACCCCTTCTCACCTCTACTCCTAATTTAGTGACATGGAAGCCATTGTGCATGTCCTGCCGTTGTTATACTTCCTTGACCTCTTTCAAAGCCCAGTCCATTTTGGTCAAAATCAGTGGTAAGTCATAAAACTACCTATTTTCATTGACTCCTCTGCAAAAGTATGCACTACCATGGACCAAGCAAGTGGAGTGGGGTTCTCAAATAATTCACGCATGTATAGATACCCTATCTGGGATTGTATCTTACCAATCATTACAAATATATCTGTAGGATGCCCTCCTAGACCAAAAAACTGGTATTGCACAGGCATACTGTACACATATGGACATGTGATTACAAATTGTGTACATTTAGAATGATGTGTGTATTTTTGGGTGTTCCACAACACCACCTCTTCAACAACATCACACCTATTAATCTCTGTCACGCATACGTTTTGGTCTTTCTCACTTGGCTCCCATATCACTACTGATCTTCACTTATGATGCAGCTTTCCATTACTCAAATGTTGCTAAAGTGACCTTGAACTGACTACAACTACAGTGAGGCCTTGTGATTGGTCGTCTGACTGAGATGCAACACTTCTTTTGCTCCTTCTCACTTGTCTGCCATGTTACTACTGATCAGCACACATCATGCAGCTTACCATCACAAACGTGTTGCTAAAGTGATGTTGAACCGACTACAAATACCAGGAGGACTTGGCACTCCAACTCTAACCAAGATACTACACTCATTTTCCCCTTTCTCAATTGTCTCCCATGTAATTACTGAAGCTCATATGTCATGCAGGTTACCAGGACTCAAATGTTGCTAAAGTGACATTCAACTGACTGCAACAACCATGAGGCCATCTGACTCTATAACCCAGATGCTATAGTGAATGTGACACACTCACATTGCATACATCCAACATTTATGTTGTGATGTCAAAGAAACATCTGTATGGATGTGTCAGCAAGTCACACACACCTTATCTGCTACAGCTCTTCATTAAACCCTCACACATTACCCACATGAAAAGCCAATGTCAGTCAATGGGTTCACATTGAATCAGTGTGAGAAACATTTCAAGTGCATGATGGAAACAGTCTCTGTATGATAGCTACGCCTCTTGTAAGGGAGAACCCTGAAAGGCTAGGGCCTTGGGGCACACTATACTTGGCATGTGTCTGTCAAACTTCAACTGCACTGGACCAAGAAACCTAAGTATATCAGGGGCAGCCAATAACATAAACAAATGACATGCATGTGTAGGCAATGGGTAAGTGCAACTTAGGAAAGCAAACACAGCACTAACAGCATGTGGAACACATCTAGATAAAGTAGCTGTAAGCTATACATTACAAAATGGACACATGTCCATGCAGAACTACACAAAGGGATGACAGGGTGACAGCCTCCATGTGTGGATACACAAATATCTAACTAAAGCACAGCAAACACATATCCAACATACATCATACTGAGAAGTGCAACCTAAATGACATGGACAGGGCCAGGCAGAGCCGAAATGCTTACAATATAATTTAACACCCAATGCAATGTCAGCCTCAATTGGATCTCATTCCACATAGACATCCTTTCAACATTTCCCCTTGTCCTGTGTAACCTCAGTACGGCTCCAAAGGCACATCGTGCAAACCACATCCACTGGATGAGGAATCATGGATCAAACAAACACATCTGTACTCACACATCACTAACTATACAAGAACATCAAATAGAAATGTAATGGCAGGACCAATGTCTACCAAAAGAAGATATGCTTTAATCAAACTTGAACAACCCATCAAGGGAAACAAATGAAAATGGGCAGTCCATAATCTCCAAATGTGGCACAGCACAAGGCTGTGAGGCGTCATGTAACTTGACCTTACTGACAGTGCCAGTGAGCCTCCCCACAAAGTGGCATCCATTGGACATAGCAGGAACCTCAAAGATAGTATTTGGAAAGGGGGGCAGAGGTTTAGGGAGGGGGTGGTTTATCCTTGGGAGGGGCTTCTTGGGTTTAGGGCTTTTTGGGGTCAGTTTCATATGTTTGTTTCTGATTTTCTCTTTAGGGCTGGGTTTAGGGGAGTGGGAAGGCTGTTTTTCAGTGGTGGTGTGGGAAGTGGAAGGGATGGGTTTGGGTTTAGAAGAGTGTTTTGGGACTTGTGGTTGCAAGTTTCAGAGGGTGAAGGACAAGGGTAAACAAGGGAGATTCACAGGGAAAACGGGTAGGGTGTTGGGATGGAGTTCAGATTGGGTGGAAGAGGTAGTGGAAGTGTGTGCTGGGTCTGCAGTATGTACTGTGTGTTGTGATGGTGGCTGTTGTATGGGTGGCTGTGAGAATAGGAATTCTTCTGTGTGGGAGTGCATGTGCTGTTTGTTGTGGAGGGATCTGTGGCTGGTGATGTGATATCTGTGGGTAATGGTGTGTCTGTTGAGGAGGCAGTGTGTGTTGGGTTGGTACTTGCAGGGATGGGTGCGATTGTGGAGGGGGCAGTATGTGTTGGTACAATACCTGCAGGTATGGTTGTGTGTGTGGAGGGGGCAGTGTGTGTTGCTGTGGTGCAAGGGGTATGCTAGGGGTGGTGGGGGTGATAATGTCTACTGTGTGCATGCATGTTTGAGAATCTTGGATGACTTGTGTTTGTGTGTAGTGCTTGGGTCTGTTGAAGTGTGTGCATGGTTAGGTGAGTGTGTGCTTAGGATAGGTTTAGAAGGAGGCAGGGTGAATGCCTTCCATGATGGCAACCATCTGGGTCATTTGAGTGTTTAGCCCGTGGATGACATTCAGCACTGCAGTCTGACCCACAGAGATACTCCTCAGGAAGTCAATAGCCTCCTCACTCAGGGCAGCAGGGCTAACAGGGGCAGGGTCTGAGGTGCCTACAGTGAAGGAGAGCACTACCCTCTTAGGCAAGCAGGAACAAATAACTTATGGGTAGACAACAGGGAGGGTGGCAATGGAACTGGGGGTGGTAGATAAGCATGAAGGTGGAACTAATCCTTTTGGGTGCGCCACCACATCGCATCGGAGTGTCCACCGGAGGATGAATCAGATGATAATACAATGTTGATGTGGTACTCCAGGGCACTCCTTACACCCTCCTGGACACTGGGTCCCTCAGTGTCTGACATCTGGAACCGCCATGACCAGCTGAGTCCCAATTGATGTTAGCCCTTTCTACTTTGCTTGCCCTAGATGTATCGGAAATTACATCAAACATGGGTTTATTGCAACTGCATTTCCACACCTGACCATCACAAATACACAGAAAACATTGAAGAAGTCCACGTATCACACCACCTTCATGGTTCACTCCATAGGCTTCTACTTGAGCATGAGCACATGCAAGCATGCTACATGATCTGCAAACAATGAGGTCCACTCATGTCAGAACTGAAGACTGGCCCAAATGCATGGATGGAATGCTCTACACTCCATCCTTATGTCCAAAGGATAGTTGATCACCTTGCATAATTTGTCACTTGGTGTATGTCATTCCAAAGAGAGGCAATCAAATAGGATGGATACAATTTTGAGATTTACAAAATGCTCACACAAGGCCCAGAGTCCCAAAAGTCCCAAAGAAGTCCTCTCTTCTGATACTGATTGGCATAAATGATCTGCCCCCACTTCTAGCTCTCTTCATTCTGAGGACAGAAAGCAATTCAAGGTTGTTTTATCTCAGGTCTCTATTACCTGATAGGGAGTGGCAAATTGCTGTAGGACAGAGGAGCCCATGTTATGCTTTGCCCTGTGCAAAATGCATAATGCCCTAAATTGTATTCTGGAACCTAAAGACATCCAATGGAGAATCTTAAACACCATGCCCACAGACTGAGTTTTTTGCATGCCTAACAGAATCCGGGCTGCAAAATTTTGAATGACTGGAGTTTTTTAAATATAAATTTTGGGTTGCCTGTATACAGCGAGTTGCCATAGTCAAGGCGTGATAAGATAATCCCTTTAATCACAATTCTCCATGTTTCTACCGGGAACCATTTCAGAACCTGTCTCAGGGCTTTCAAAAGACCGAAACAGCTGCCAGCTGCATTCTTTGCCTGGGAGGGCACATTTAAATGGTTGTCCAGGGACATCCCTAGGCTCTTTACTTGTATCTGGGGGAACGGGTGTTCGCTTAGTGGGGATGGCCAAATGATCTCTTCCCAAAGAGATGGATTGTTTCCCAAAACCAGAACCACAGCTTTTCCAACATTAAATCTCAGATAACTAGCTGCCATCCACTCTGACTCTTTAACTAAGCAGCTGTTAAGCCTTGTGGAGACAGAGTTTAGTTTGTGTCTGGTGTCAATGTGTCAATCAACTGGGTATCGTCCGCATAAGACACCATCTTGAAACTGAAGGAACATCTGATGAAGGGTGTACATGACTATCAAAAAGCTTGGGGCTCAAAGATGAGCCTCACGGGACACCACAAAACAGCAGATGGCTGGAAGAGAGGAATGGCCCTTCACTGACTTGAAACCTATGCTTATCCAAAAATGAGGCCAGCCACTTCAGGGCCTTCCCATTTATATTGACTTCTTCCAGTCGGCAAAGAAGAGTAGGTTGGGTGACCATATCGAAAGCAGCACTCAGGTCCAGGAGGATCAGTGCTACTAATCCACCCTGGTCCATCACCATCTCCGGATCCTCTGTGGCCATCTGTAGAGCTGTTTCTGTGCTACAGCCTTTCCAGAAACCAGTCTGAGTAGGATGAAGAATTTTTCTGGTTTCCATGTGATCATTGATGTATCTGTTGATTGCTTTTTCTAAACCTTTACTGAAATCAGGTAGGAAGGAGATAAGTCTTTTATTTCTACAGCTTCAGGGTCAAGATTAGATTTCCTGAATAAATGGAGCAATAATAATGGCATGTTTCCACTTTTCAGGAACACTGCAGTTCTTTAGAGAGAGGTTAAACAAGTCCGTCAAAATGGTACGTATCAGGGAACTCCCCTTTAATGGGATCTCAATTGGAGGAGAGTCAAGGAGAGAGCCTGATTGGATTGTTGTTGCCACCCTCATGACACCCTCTATGGACTTTTGTGGAAAGGGGTCAAGTAAAGTTTCCATGTCAGTGCCTCTTATAATATTATCTACATAATTTCCATTGCCAGATGAGCCTAATACAGTATTATAGATGTTTGTCAATTTATCAAGAAATTGATTAGCTAGAGATTCACATCGTTCTATTGATACATTAGGCATGGTTTCAGGGGAATCATGATTTAGAAAGGTATTTATAATATCATAAATCTCCTTTGAGGAGTTAGCAGATTGATTTATCTTCTCTGTCAGATCCTTTGAACGGGCTCTACTGATAATATGAAAGGAAATGGAGAGTTAAATATGATGATTCTCCATTTCCTTTCATATTTTTTGCATACCTTACATAATTACCAGTGGCAGCTGGTGACGTTTCAAAGTGGTAGGGCTGAAGGGCAAGGAGAGGGTGTCACGGACACATTACAGAAAATCAACACAAACTCACAAAAGCACACTAACCATAACTCTGTTAAACATAAAACCTCCATATGCACATATTATACAAAGCCAGGCCTCAAAACAGCTACACATGGAAAACAAGCACAAGAACATGCTGTCCTTCACAATCACACTATGGGTGAGGTGTCCCCACTCACTTAACCCAGCACTATCACAAATATACCTGCCTTGTGTCATAGCAAACACACCAGCAGCCCTCTCACAGACATACAAGATTGAACCACACACAGCTCTCCTAGTCTTTACACGCAACCTTTGTCTCTCAGATGCACACATCCAGCACCGCAGTTACTCCAAGAGTTACACCTGGACCACGTCAGAAACTGTAATGCACTTAAGCCTTCTTATGGCAGACACGTTCATGTATTCCACACTCTTCCTCTTCCCCACCCTTCTCACATCAGATTCATGGTTGTGAAGTAAAGAAGAGTTCACGGTACCTCCTGCTGGGCTTCCATAGATGTCAGCGCTGAAAATTTTTGTTTTAGAGATCCATAGGTGCAAACAGGAAGCTCAACAATACCGCCAAAGAAAGATGCCCTAGTTTGCCATTAGAATTGCTGCCTGCTGCATAATCTTACATCCAGCGCTCTCGTTGGTCTTAATAATGTATTCTGATATTGCGCTTACTAACGTTGATGATGAAGTTGATTTTGCATCTTTAGCACTTTAAAATAGGGATCCAGGGAGGCTAGCAACGTGGTTTTGAGTTCACTGCATTCCGACCATTTAAAAATCCCCTGGCCAGCCTCACATTTGCAATAAACCCTTTGAAAGTGTGTTTGATCGATGCTGCGATCAGTCAAAAGTAGTTCTTGATTTGATTGTTGTTCCGGGTATTATGAAATAAAAATCATCCAGCTTGCTGAATGTAGGAAATAATTAGGAAGGGAAGTATCGGGCAGTGTCAACCAGCGACCTCAGTTTTCGAGTAGCTTTCATTTGTAGGTACTGTAACCCTGTTGTGGGGAGGACAGGTCTTTGGGCTTGCGCAGTATTCTCTAGTCTGTCTGCAGAACACCAGGGGACTGAGTGCTGACTGTGACAGTGAGGAGGCCAGCCAATAAAATGTTGCAGCTACAGCATGACAAGGACAGGGAGGAAGGAATGCCCTGGTTACTTACCGGTAATCTTCATTACTTCGAGTCCTAGTCTTCCTCGCCACAGTAATATATATGAGCCTCCGGCTCCACACAGAACTCCAAGTAAATAAAAGAGCAGCGCTCTAGTCTCCCCTCCCTCCTCCAATATGGCCCCCAGTGGCTTCAGCCAATCCTATAAAAGGATACAAACAAACCAGCTCGATCTGATAACCAAGCCGCAGACATGAAGCCACCACCAGGGCCGGGGGGGAAGGGAAACTATACTGTGGCGAGGAAGACTAGGACTCGGAGTAATGAAGATTACCGGTAAGTAACCGGGGCATTACCTCCTCGTCCAGTCTTCCTCGCCACAGTAATATATATGAGCCGATACCAAAGCAATCAGCTTCATGTAAGGAAAATAGACCACACCAATAGTGCAATGAAAAACACAATTTAATATACAGAGGCACCGCAATCAAAAGAAAAACCTCTCAAGTCACCCCCGCAGACAGAACAGAAGAGGCAAATGAAACAGAACCCCCACCCCCAAGCTGGAGGCGGTAATGGGACATGAATGTATGAGGGGAAGACCAAGTAGCAGCCCTGCAAACATCCTCCATGGACACCCCTTTGAAGGAAGCCCAAGACACAGCAACAGATCGGGTGGAACGCCCCTGAACAGGAAGTGAGGGAACCTCAGAAACCGAAGCATACGCCAACATAATGGCCTCCTTAATCCAGCGACTGATCGTCGAGAGGGATGGTTTCAGGCCCTGACGCGATAAACCATAATTCACAAATAAGTTGTCCATTTTGCAAAAGGAAGAAGTACGTGACAAATAGATCAATAAGGCACGACGAACATCCAAGAGGTGCAAAAGGGATTCCTCAGCCGAGGAAGGATCAGGACAAAGAATCGGAAGAACCACTTCAGCAGACCTGTGAAAATAAGAATCCACCTTAGGAATAAATGTAGGATGAGGTCGCAAGACCACACGGTCTGATAAAACCAAGAAGAATGGGGCAGAAGGAAGGAAGGCACCCAACTCACCCAAACGTCTGGCAGAAGCAATCGCCACAAGAAACACCACCTTGATTGTTAAAAACTTCAAGTCCACCGACTCCAATGGCTCGAAGGGAGCCAACTGTAAGGAACGCAAAACCAAAGGCAGGTCCCAAGGAGGAGGATACATGATAGGATGGGGGCGTGTGAAAGAGAGAGACTTAAAAAGTCTAGTAACCAATGGCGAAACAGAAACCAAAGGGAGGACATGGTATGCCCGAATCGCAGCCCACTGAGCCCGAAGAGTCGAAATGGCCAAGCCCAACACAAAACCATCATTTAAAAAATCCAGAATGCGAGCCAGGTCCAAAGAAGCCACCGACAGTTCGCGACTCATACACCAAGAAACAAAATTATCCCAGTGCCTTGCATAGGATTTAAGAGTAGAAGGCCTCCGTGATTGCTGAATGACCCCAGCCACAGTCATTGAACAACCATTTCGCATCAACGAATCCTTCTCAAGAGCCAGGCCCACAGACCCAAGGAACAGAACACAGGCAGAGGAAGAAGAGGACCCATTAGAGTATAAGGAATGAATGGCAAGGCCCACCCCGGAGACACAGCCAATTCCAACAGCAGGGGATACCAAGGGCGACGCATCCAACCCGGAGCAATTAGAAGCACAAAGGATCCCTCCCGCTTGATCTTCTGCAAGACCGCCGGAATCAGGGGAACAGGCGGAAAGGCATACAACAGACCCGTCAGCCAAGGGAACGACAGGGCATCCACTCTCCAGGCATCCCGGCAAGGCATAATCATGCAAAAGCAACGGATGTTGGCATCCTCCTGGGAAGCAAACAGGTCCACAATCGGATAGCCAAACATCCTCCGCAACCTCCTGAACATCACATGCGTCAGTGACAAAGACCCCATGGAAGGAAACACCTAGCTCAGACAATCCGCCACAGTGTTCTCCGCGCCCGGTAGGTAAATGGCAGAGAGAGACTCCAGATGCACCTCCGCCCAACAACATATCCGACGGCTGAGGCAACTGAGGGATCGAACCTTGCATCCCCCTTGATGGTTCACATAAGACATCACAACCTGATTGTCCATTCGGATCTGCACATGGTGACCCCGAACAAGATCCGAGAAATCCAACAGACCCAGAAGGACGGCCTTCAGCTCCTTGTAGTTGGAGGAACATGACAATACCGACTGAGGCCAAACCCCCTGAGTCGTCGAATCCCCCAGATCAGCACCCCACCCCAGCAGGCTGGCATCGGCAGTGACCACGCGGGTGGGAACAATCAGAAATGGGTGGCCCTTGGACAGATGATCTTCGTCCAACCACCAACTCAGAACCACCCGAACATCTTCCGACATAGGAACCAAAACACCCATATCTAGGGAACAGGGGTCCCAATGCGACAAAATGTGGGACACCACCGGGTACATGTGGAGGCGAGCCCACGGCACCGTCAACAATGACGCCGACATTAGACCCTGAACCCTCAACCATAGGCTCACAGGAGGAGAAAGCCCTAACAACAGGCCACGAACAGCAGACACCAGGGACAGAATCCTGGGAGGGGGCAGGAACACCATCCCCAACTGAGTCTTGAACAGAGCCCCAATGAAAGTCAATTCCTGCGCAGGAACCAGGGAGGACTTCGGTACATTCACGAGGAACCCATGATGCTCCAGGACATGGCACACTCTCTGGACATGCAACTCCACCTTAGAAAGAGAAGAAGCAGAAATTAAAATGTCTTCCAGATAAGGAAAAACACTAATGCTCTCCCCATGCAAATAGCCAATAAGAGGAGCCAGAACCTTAGTAAAGACCCTGGGAGCAGAGCAGACCCCAAAGGGCAGTACCTGGAACTGGTAATGACGACCCAGCACGCAAAACCGGAGAAACCTCTGAGAGTCTGGATGAACAGGGATATGCAGATAAGCATCTCTCAAGTCTATTGATGCAAGGAAGTCGCCATGAGAAATCAGAGGAAGGATCAATGGAAGCGAAACCATTTTGAACTTCTGGTGAGGGATGTAAGCATTGAACCACTTTAGGTCCATCAAAGGCCGAAGATCCCCAGTGCGCTTGGACACCAGGAACAGGATGGAATACACACCCAACCCCAATTGATCTACGGGAACAGGAATCACCGCACTTTTGACCACCAGGGATTCAATGCCTTCCAAAAGCGCCAATCTCCTTACAGGGTCTCTGGGACAAGGAGTGGCCCTGAAACAGTCTGGGGGAGTTGGGATAAATCCAATACGCAAGCCCTCTGAAACCACCTGCAGCACCCATTCGTCCGATACAGTCATTCTCCAAGAATCCAGGAAGAAACTGAGGCGACCCCCAACCGGACCCAAACCAGGAGCGATCCAGTCATGACTTTGGTGCAGGAATGGAGGAGGAAGATAAACTGGAGAACCGGGTTTTACCAAAGGAAGGAGCACCCCGGCCACGCCCCCTGCCACGAAAGGGCTGACCAGCCCGACCCCTCCTAGAAGGTCCAAAAGCCAGCTGAGAACCAAATGAACGGAAGTGACTCGCCCTCTCAGGAGCCAGGAGTTTACGGTCCTCCACCGTTTTCTTCACCATGTCATCCAGAGGTGACCCAAAAAGTTTAACCCCAGAAAACAGGATCTTCATCAGGAGACTTTTCTGCGCAGCATCAGCCTTCCAGGAACGAAGCCACAACTGGCGCATCGCAGCCACCAAAGACCCAGCCGCAGAAGCCGCCGCTCCTAAAGAGTCAAAGGAGACATCCGAAAGCAGCCGAACCTGTTGTTCCATCATAGCCAGGGTAGAAGAAACATCCTCTCCCTGGTCCAACAATTCCGACAGAGACTGAAAATCCTTAAGCAAGGATTGTATAGTGTAAGATGAATAGGCAGCAGCCCTGATAGAAAGATTTGCAGCCGCAAAAGTGCGTTTCACCGCACCATCCACCTTACGGTCAACCGGGTCAGCAGGAGAAGAATCCTCCAAAACTACAGTCCCATGAGACGACATGCTAGCCAACAAGGAGTCAACCTTTACCGAGGAAGGGAATTTCACAGCAAAATCCTGCAGCGGGTACCTCTTACTTAAAATTCGTGGAAAGGAACCCTTGTCCACATCCTTCCATTCATTCTCCAAGACCTTCAAGACCGAAGAGTGGAGAGGCAAAGAATCAGGTTCAGGACGTTGATATTGTGCAAATAGATCGTCCTCCAGAGGAACAACAGAAGCAGGAAATACCAAGTTCTCGCGAATGTGACCCAGCACCTCCTTCAGGTCGGCACCCTGCACAAAGGGACCCCTGACATCAACCTCTTCCTCGTTCTCAGAATCAGCAGCAGCAGCGTCATCAACCTTAGCCCTCTTCGCAGGAGGAACAGGAACCTGACCCTGTAGTGCAGCCGCCACAGCAGAATTGATCATCCGCTGTTACAAGTCCATAGACGGGATCTGCACACCAGAACCAGAAGCCACAACCAAGGGATCAGGAGCAGTATCATCCATAGAACCACGATCCATCATAGCTAAACACAAGTGGACGAGTGAATCAAACACAGGCAAGAAGAAGACAACACGTCTGGTATAAAAGGCCCCGGGGTTGCCAGGCAACCATACAAGCCAGCCCATGCATGCCTAAAAACAACATAAATGCCGGAAGAATAGCCGTGCGCATGTTCATAGACAGTCAGAGACCGTCGCATGAGGTCGGAGTTAGAACCGAAAGCCGCCCCACCGCAGCTAAAGAACATGCCCAGAACCGCAGCAGAAAAGGAATGCGAGCAGGAGCTACCTGCCCCCACAGCAATCTCACTCGGTTCCTGCAGAAGGTAGGAATGCGACCGGGAGCCTCCGGCCCCCAGAGCAAATGTACCCGGTCGCGCTACGTCCGCTCAGCAGGACGCGCGGTCGGGAGAAGAAACAAACAACCGGCATCAGAAACAAACGCCACGAAAGTCCGCTCAAGCAGGACCATAGGCGTGAAGGCAGAAGAAGGGGGAAAAACAAATTTTATGAAAAACAAACTACTTCCCCCAAACTAGATACCCTAGGACAAAACGGGGCTGCTCAAGCAGGACCCCAGCCCCACTCACCTGACCAGCAGGTACACAGCACTCGGAGAAGTGCAGAAAAAAAGAACAGATCGAGCTGGTTTGTTTGTATCCTTTTATAGGATTGGCTGAAGCCACTGGGGGCCATATTGGAGGAGGGAGGGGAGACTAGAGCGCTGCTCTTTTATTTACTTGGAGTTCTGTGTGGAGCCGGAGGCTCATATATATTACTGTGGCGAGGAAGACTGGATGAGGAGGTAATGTGTGTTGCCTGTCCTTAGGAGAGATATACTAGGGTGTAAAGCTTTCATGTGTTAAAGTCAGAAATACACTTTTTGAATTTAGACGGCATCTTATCAGTCTCATCAAAACATTCACAACTGAAGCATGTTGCCAGGCCAAAGTTCATTGCTAGCTGGCATTTTTATTACATGATTCATTTACATGCCAAATATTGCCAAAGCCCAGCGTGTGCCAGTCTGTCAGAACCAGAGAAGTCCCTTAGCTTGCACTGTTAATGTGGCTCGCACACTTCTAATTGGAGTCCTTGGAGCAGCAAGATGAGAGAGAGGTCAGTAAGCGAAGGAATTATAAAGGAATTATAACAATAAAAAACACAATAACTGTTTCCTCACCGATCCCGAGAGAGTCACTGGGAGCTGCTAAGCAAGAGTAAATGGACGTTGCGCAATGTCTCGTGAGGCTTAAAATGCTACACTCCATGGGGATAGTCTGGGTCCTGGGAAAAGGAGCTGTAATGTGTTAGAGAGGCACGCTCCACCGCATCGGAGTGATTAGTCTATGCTGACGTTAATTGGGAAATCAAATCTCACAGGCAGTACTTTACTAAATCTACAGCGTGCATGTTTATATAAAACGGAAACATGTGCACTGTATCTGTTTACAGCATGTGGCATCAGTGATGATGCCTGTCACATGCACTGCTTCCAATCCGAACCACCCCTGATTGACACTCTCCTTTGGGAAGCCCAGGCTGCAGCCTGAAGCTCCCAAGTGCAATCATTCAGCAAGGGTGGGGTAAATCAAGGGAGAGAGGAGTGGCCTTACGCTCCAGCAGGCCCCAGAATCAAGGGCTTAAATCGGACAAGCCCTGAAAATCCTGCGACATGCTCATGCGCAGTAGGTGCTTGAGACTGTCTGTACTTTGACTGCCTGACCCTCACGCAGAGCGGGTGTCAGAGCTATGCCAATTGCTGAGCAAGCAACACTTACTGCATTCTTGGCATTAAAAAAAATGTAAGAGGCAAGAAATACGTGGGACATAGCCCTCACACCCTTTAAAAGAAACTGCCCCTGATAATTGCTGTAATTCTGGTGAGAACTAATAAAAACAATTCCGCTGTGGCATTTTATTATATGTTTTACATTGGGTTAAATCTTCCCGGGTTTTAGTAATCCACTTTTCTTTCGTGTATGACAGTGATGCCTCCGCCACTATGGATAGACTGTGAGGTGATTTGCTTAATGCTTGCTCCCACCTAGACTGTTCAATTTGGACAATTGTCAATAGGTCTTTAACTATGTAATTCGAGGTGCAGGCTTTACTATGTAATTTTAGGTGCAGGCTTCCCCAATATTGGAATCGAGAATGGCACAATGTAGTGATCAGTTCAAACTGTTGGTAGGGCAACTCTACTGCCAAATTAGGTACATTAGAAAAAATACATTCCAAGGTATGAACTATGTAGTGTGTTGGGAACTTGACAAGCTGGAAAAGATGGATCCCTGATAGATCGTGCAGGAAATTGGAGACCTGTGCACATTTCGACAAGGATATTTAAGTCCCCTAGCACCTTGAAATTATTGCACACTGATGACACTTTGACCCCAAATTACAGTATTTGAAATCTATGTGAAAAGTCTATGGGAATTTCAATACAATACATGTAGTTTAGTTTAGCTATGTATCACAGTTCACAGATAAAGTTCCATGAAAACATTGAGGTCCAAACATTTGGGACAAATTTACTTTGAATTCACACAGCATAGCCATATGAACCTCCCCAGTCCTGCTTGGTATAGGTGATGACAAAAGTCACACATTGTATTTCCACAAGCCAATACACATTTGAAGGTGTTAGGTGTCCATGAACATCTATGAGATGAAGATATGGGATCACTAGAGTCACAATGGGCAGGCACATCATGCAACTCTTTGGTATTGTATACTCAGATTGTCTGAACGGATAAGTGTGGACACTCCCATCTGTAAAGCACAGTTCTCCTGCTCACTCACTCATGAATGTCACCACCAGTCAGTGAATGAGTGTTTAGGAACACTATTGCACACTGGCCAACATGTAGGCACTAATGCTGTTGGCAACCATGATCTTTGCACCAGTGGCGGCTCCTCAGCTAAGGCGGAGGAGCTTCACCCCACTGCCTTGAAGCAGTAAAAGAAAGGATAAAATAAAACGATAATAACCTAATGTTATTATCATATTATTTTGTCTTCCTCCTGTGGCAGCTTTGCGTAACAGGGTGGGGATGCAGAGCAGGGGAGGAGTGGTAGCACACTCCTATGTGCGCAATTACTGTTTGGCCGACCCTCATGCGCACTTTCCCTGCCTGCATGGAGAACATGCCGAGGCCCCCAGTCCCTGTCTGAGCACCGAACCACAGCACTCAGACCATTCACAATGCTGCATTGGGGGAGCCTGGATGCTTACCAATCACAACACTGTATTTTAGCATTGTGATTGGTCAGGGGAGCCTGGCTGCCTGCTTCCTGTTTCATTCACGAGGAGAGACTATGCAGAGAAGCTGCGGGAAGGTAGGTTTTTTCTTCTATTTTTAAACATTCCCTTACCCCTCGTCCTCTCTTCCCCCACCCCACCACCCCAATCCATGCCGATGCTACTGGTTTGCACATTCATTTAACTGTATAATAAAGACCTTGCGAAAGATATTCCCCTTTATCACACCAGAGCTACGCAAGACTGTCGAGGTGGCGCTTGTGCTGTCTAAGCTGGACTATTGTAATGCCTTATTGTTAGGGATAAACAAGGCACAGCTTAATAGGCTGCAGGCCCTGTAAAATGCCGCAGCGAGACTACTTCTGGATATTCCCAGAGATCAATCTGTCTCTGCGGGAATTAAAATCCTACATTGGCTCCCCGTCCAACAACGGATAGAATTTAAGGCCTTAAGGCCTGGTCCACAAAGCTGTTTTTTGGGGTGGAGCTAAGGACATTCAGAAAATACTGACCCCCTATCCTCCCAGCCGTGTGCTAAGGTCCGGCACTCGGAGCCTCATCCAGGTTAGCAGGATTAGGAAAGTCAGATGGGGGGGGTAGAGCCTTTTCGAATCATGCTGCAGGACTCTAGAATGGGCGTCCCTGTTCTTTAAAATCAGTAGATAACCATCAACGCTTTAGGCAAGTTTTAAAAACCTGGCTTTTTCAGGGAGCTTATATTTGAAGACTGTTTTTCCCTCCCCATACTTACCAGCGCCAAGACGCTTCGGCATTCGAGCGCTTAAAAAGATCTATATCCTATCCTATAACCAGTACTTACCAATAGGAACTGTTGTACAGTCACTGCATGTACTGTGAACTCTATGTCATGTCTCATTGAATAGGGCCACCATCAAATGAGTGTCGATAATGAAGGTACATCACTCCACACACAAGCATGACTAGCTGCCTGTATGGTACAATTGTCACCCAGATTCAATGAGAACATGAGATGATTACTCATTTCACTCATCCAGGTGTCTGCTCAAAAGTAGTAGATTGGATGTTGACTGGACCACCTACTACTGCACTTACACAAAAAATGACTCAACATGTATGCAGCATATTGCCATCACTAGTCTTGGTTTGGAAATGCCTGCCTTTAACACACAAATTTGGCAGAGTAACATATATGACTGTGGCCAGGACTCACCCCATTGTCGCTGTTGTTTGGCCCTCAACTGCCCATCAAGGTCAGGATAGGTCACTGACAGTATGCAGGCCAACAGGGGGTTCCGGGTCCGGTGCGTGCCCCTTCCATGTTGGGAGGACTTCCCCAGCTGGACCTCTGTGATCTTCCGGGTACAGCGCCACGTCTTCCCACCTCTTCCTTCAGTGGGCACTATGCAGGTTGTAGACTCCCAGGGCCTGCACCATTTTACATGTGTCCATGTCATATAGTACACACAACTAAAGCATCGGTACAGACTTTAGTGGTCATCTGATGACTAACCTCTACTCTGGTTGTGACCTATACTGTCTGTGGCAACCCACTAATAGCATGTAGGCCAGGCGCATACTACATGGAATGTGTGTGATGTGAAGTACCATGACACACAACACACACATTAGGACCTTCTGAAGGGTAAACAATCTGTGCATGACTGTCCAGACACCATTCCTGCCAAGCCCATTGCATTGATGAATATGGTCCATGAAGGTAAGTGCCATAGTATACATATCATCCCCAGACTAAGGTCACAAGGGTAAGGGCTGGTATGTGTGAAACTGATGGCTACCTCTCTGGGGGCTGTGTGGACATGTGGACTACTTATTTGGAGATCATAGTAAATACATGTGTTTGTATGTTATGTACTGCCATAACAGGATACCCCTTTGGCCACATGAGGTACTGTAACAGGCATGACAAGAAACATATCATTTTATGTGTTGTGTGATTGAGAAGATTGTAGCCAAGCAGATGATTTACATTTCTAAATATCTGCAACAGAAACCAACTATCTACACGGTTTGTGTCTCAGCTGTGCAATAGGCCTTACAGTGGAAGCAACACCATTAGGAAAGTGTCAACATACCTGTGTTAGTAAAGGGACAGTCATTGTTGACAGACACACATTGACACTGTTGTTTAATGGAAAGAATTATCAGATCAGGAGATCACCTCAGTCACCATGCCTCATAGTATCAATGTAACAAGCTAACAGGGCTACTAATAATAATAATAATAATAATAATACCGAAGCTTATAGAGCGCGACAGCTACCCCAAGCAGGGGTGTCCCGGCGCTAGAGCAGTAGGTAGCCAGAGCAACATAAAGGGTAGAGAGCTGACCTCCAGTAAAAACTAATCGGTCCTAAAAAGCCATGTCTTCAGAGCCTTGCGAAAACAAGGTTCCGAGTTAGCCTGCCGCAGATGCCCTGGCAGGGAGTTCCACAATGTGGCTGCTCTGACCGTGAAGGATCTTCGGCCCAAACGTGATTTCCTAAAGCGGAAAGAATGCAGCAGATTAAGAGAACTTGAACGAAGAGCACGATCCTGCTTGTAGGGGCGCAGTCTGTCTTTCAGATATCGTGGGCAATTACCGTTCAAAGCCCTATAGGTCAGGGTCATGGCCTTGAAAATGATTATTTTCTCCACAGGTAGCCAGTGGAGCTTCTGAAGGTGCGGAGAGACATGCTGTCGGAATGGTACACGACAAACCAGTCTCGCAGCCGCATTCTGAATCATCTGGAGGCGGTGGATGGCATATTTAGGAAGGCCAAGATACAGGCCGTTGGCGTAGTCCAGCCTGGATGTGACTGTGGCATGGGCTACTAGTGGGGCAGACTATTCTTTCTGACAACATCCATGGATCAGCAGGTCTACAGGGGGACATTACTCTGTGCAGCAGTTCTTCTGCAGAGTAACTCAGTCCCAGGCTGGACCATGGCACAGACTGCCCACATATCAGGCCATATCAGGCCTTACTCACTGTAGGCTGAGGCTACTAATTCCACATGAATCTCACTTTCCTATCCAAATAAGGATAGAAAGTTAAAACATCTGGCCATTCCATATATGAACAAATGTATTTTGACACTCTTATGGGGTCTGTGAGGTATAGCTACCTTCCAGACAACTGTTTTTCAAAGTCTGATATGGGCTGAGTGATACGTGGAATGGTACACTTGGCTGACATCATCCTCAAATGCTTATAACAGTATACAGACATGGCTTATGGTGTGAATCCATACAGTACACATTCACATATACCATGATATTACTTCAGCAATCATTGTAGTTACTGTTTTTAGAGTCACATTGTAGCCTAGGGCATCAGAAAGGAATGAGTTGAAAAGAGTAAATAACGGTATTTGCAATAGTTACCTGTTCCTCTGGTGAAGCATAGAGCTGAGAATACAGGGGAAGGACCTCATCTATTAGGGTCTCTAGCTCCTCTGGAGTGATAGGCTGAGCCCTCTCCCCTGTAGTGTGTGACATTATTGCTCCCAGAGGTTACAAACAGCAGCCATAACGGAGAAGATGTTGATAGCAGCAGTGTCAGGAGTCAGGTGAGGTATTTTCTAACCGCAGTGTTTATGTATGCTACAAACACAAACATCAGCATGGACGAACACAGCCATTGGCCCACGACTGTCACTATCCACGTGCTAGCCATGGTTGTGATCGCTGCGCATGCAACCGCAGGGTCGACTTATGCTGGTGTGCAAGGTTTGACACGTTCTGTTAGCAAGATCAGACAGCCACCATGTTTGTGGTTGGGAAAACTGTACATAGGCCAAATGTGCGCTGGACACAGTATACCACGGTTGGCAGAATTTTCACATTCCATGGTCTTCTACCCTCACTATAGTGAAAAATCACAATATTCTGAATCGATGATTTGCACAGGTCTATTACAGACCTGTGAAGTTTTGGAGATGACAGGCGGGTGTTCAAGAATTGACAATGATAATGCAAAATGTGTACTGCTTCATGAAGCACTGATGTTCAGACACTTGACTTTTGACAGATTTTTTTAACATCTGTTACTATGCGTAATGTGACCTACATACATTTTTTGCTCTTTACATAGGTACCCTGATAGAGGGAGGAGATACCAGCCACTTGTTTAATACCCCTTTCCAGACCTAAACACCATGGAAGAATGTCACATCATCAAAACATTTAATTTAAATATCCAAACAATTGTGGATCTATGTCATCAGTTGGAGCCTGACCTCCAACCTCACATCAATAATAGTACATCAATACCCTGACCAATTAAACTCATGTCAGTTTTGCATTTTTGGTCACAGACTCATTTCAATTCACCGTTGCTATTTCTGGTGGAATGTCACAGCCAAAGTTAATTCGTCCTCACACAGGTGCTTAAAGCAATGTTGAGACTTGGGCAGCTACATACAGTTTCCATGTGAGGATCTAACCACTGTGAAGGCAGATTTCTATGGATTAGGACAAATCCCACATGTGATTAGATCTATTGATGGCACCAATATTGGCTTAGGTCCACCCCACAACAGGGAGCAAGTCTTCCGGATCAGGGAGCATTACTATTCTATCAACATGCAAATTGTGTGCCTAGAAGATTTGTACATCTCAAACGTCTATGCCGGTTCCCAGAATCTGCCCATGATGCCTACACATGACAGAACAGCACCATACCTAAGCTGATGTCACAACTATGACCGGAGAGGGCCTGGCTTGTAGGTAAAGGTGATCTGTCCTAACTTTGGATGGGTAACTCAGGTAGTATGAGCTAAAAGTGTGTAACTAAATGTTGCCCTTTGCCTGTCTTCCATCTAGGAGAATCAGTGTATCCCAACCAGCGATGATTCTTGGCACTGCTGAGGAATCCTACAACGTTAGAGGAAGTCCGCTTCGATGAGGCCCATGGAAGAACATGGCGTCCAGTGGAGAGGGTATTTGGGCTCCTGAAAGCCGGATTCAGATATCTGGACTGAACTGGGGAAGCCCACCTCTACTCACCCAGGAAGGTGTGTACCGTCACTCCGGCCTGCTGCAAACTCCACAACATTGCCCTGCATCCCTTAAATCCCTTACATTACAGAGGATGCAGGTAATGGGGACCCTGGAGTGCTAAAGGAAGATGATGATAATAGTGGTAAAGAAGAAGGAGGTGACTTGTTATCGCGAAAGGGGAAGAGAGAAAGCTGTTCATGCTTATCTTGGCCAGTGGGGTGGAACAGAATAGTTGTATCATTGCCAAATTGTGCTAGGAAAGCCTGCAGGTAGTCGCATTCATCCAGAACTTCTTCTCTTGAGTGTAAATATGGTGTGTGATATGATCACTTTGACTATTCTTGCAACTCTTGTAGTGATCTTCTGAGGAGGATGTGAATGCTGCATACTAGGAATATATGGCTCTGACAATATCTGGGGAAATGTGTTTGTTTTGTATTTGTAGATTAGTTCAGATGTAAATGTTGTTTTGGACTGTGCTTGCTAGAAGTTGATAATATGATGTGTGTCATAAATCTGTCTCCTTAGCTAATCCCTCGGTGTTGGTCTGTTTTAGGTCTCTTCACCATATCATCTTCATTTGAAAATTTCAGAGTTGTGAGATTAGCAGGTATATGATGCTATTCAGACATACTAAGTGAACATGGATTAGTCCTGGAAATGTCTGTCACATAGTTTGGGTATACAAAGCCGGTACTAAGACATCATGCACAGCAATAGGATGGAAGGTATCTGGCTTCCACTGGACTTGTTCCTTGTGGTGCATTGGTCCTAATGCAATATGTGTGCCATCATGTAATCAGACATAATGTATGGTTCTGCTTAGTTCATGCTATCCTGCCTTCACCTTGGCTTATCCCTCATTGTCTATGAACTAGATGTAGTTATTGATGTGTCTCCTCATGGTAGGCCAAGGTGCTTATAGCACATCACTGACATTTGTTTGTGACATTTCAACAGAAGCACGCAACACTGGATTGAATTGACCCTGTGGTCAAAAACTGTTGTACTGACATGTGTCTGTTTTAACTTTATTTGATGTAGGATACCTTTTGGGAGGAAGGCAATATGACTCCAATGATGTAGACCTCAGTGATTGTTGCCTATTGTGTGGGATATTGTCAGATGACATTAGGGGAAAGGTTTCTTCCTGGCAGTGATGTGTGTCTTGCCATCTTGAGCTCCTTGGGTGGATGTCCCCTCTTTTTTTAAAAAAAGCAGGAACTGGAGCTGATGAGATGGGGGCACTTGCAGGCATGTCGCCCTTTGACAGGGCCTCCCTTCCTGTGGCTGCGGCATATGTTGATGGTGGGGATGCACTTAGACCACAGGAAGGAGTCGATGCAGGTGAAAACGCCATGAAGAGGACAGTGTTAATGTCCCACAGCACCACAACCAGGGAGGTCATCTCGATGCAGATGCCAGCCACCTTGGTGTGGATGCTGGCCGCCTCAGTGTGGATGCAGGCCACCTCAGTGTGGATGCCGGCCATCTCAGTGTGAATGTCAGCAACCTCTAGATGTATGTCCCTATGCAGCTCATTTGTTTCCAAAATTTCAGCCAAGACATGGCCCATGGCACTTTGGGAGTCCTGGTAGACTACCAGGACATAGATGAGGGCAGCCTGGTTGACCGGGTCCCAGTGAGCTAACTCTCTGGGCCCACAGTTACCCTCCCACTATGTCTCCATCACAGCCCTGAGCCCTTAGTGCAGACTGCACTCTCCCACTGGGTCCTGGTTCGTCAATGACTGGGTTGATATTAGTCATCGTAGAATCCTGGACTGGGGGGCACAGGATGGTACCGACTGTGCTAGGTTGGGGGTACAGTGGTTGGCTATGATGTTTCAGTGGTTGTGGGAGGTGTTGTAGTGGGCACAGTGTGCCCCACTGTTGGCGTCTGCCCAGGCTGACCAGATGGGCCAGGAGCATCATCCACGTCCACCTCATCAGGAGAAGCATCTTCATGGATGGTTTCATCCTGTGGAGGAGAGGAACTCTGTTTGGTTTCCAACCTCTGTGCAGGTGCAGTGGTGAATCAACCTGTTGAGAAATACAGAACATTGTTAATGTTGGTAGTGAGGTATCTGCATCCATGTTGTTTGTGTCAAGTTGAATGAGGATCTAGAATGAAACAAAAAATAGAGATTAGTATTGCTATCTATTTGCATGGAGCTGGTGTTGGTTATTAGACAATTGTAGACATACATTAGATGTAGTAGATTTTTTTTTTAAACTGCTTTTTATTGAGTTTTTTGGGTGTTAACATACAAACAAAGAAACCGTGGATACACAATACATACTGGATGTCAGACATTATCAATTGGTGAAGGTCAAAAAATACAGTGTTGAGTTCCGTGGAAGAGAGCATGAGGTTTGATAATGAATGAGGGTCAAACCTGAGTTATCTTCTCCCATCAACAATGGGTCAGAGACAACGGTTTTCATGACTCTTTCCCCTATCTCCCTGTTATCAAACCTGATCTCTCTTCCTAGTCTCCCATTTCTAAGCCATAGCATTCTATCCATGGAGTCCAAATCCTTCGGAATTTTTGGGGGCATCCCCTTGCTTTATATGTTATTTTTTCCACCACCATATATAGATCTAGGCACACTCTCCATTCCTTGAGTGTAGGGAGTTGGTGAACACCCCAGTATCGAGCCACTAACCCCAATTTGGCCAACGTGAGTTTGTTATGTGGCAGGTATACCTCCGTAGGGATTCCCAATAGGACATACCTGGCTTCCAACTCGAGTTGAGCTTCCAATATATAGTTAAGTTCCCTCCGTATCTTGATCCAATATGTTTTAATCAGGCTGCAATCCCATAGGGTGTGTATGAATGTGCCACGTTCTGTGGGGCATCTAAGTCACTCTGGGGTGTCTGCTCTTCATATGCTGTGTAGTCTGGCTCTGTCAAAGTAAGTACTGTGTAGGATTTTGTATTGAATAAGTCATAGTCTTTGTTTTATTGCCACTTCACGTGGGTGCATGAGGGTGGCTTCCCAGTCAATATCTTCCATTGGGCTTGTGGTGAGCTCCCATTTAGCTCTAAGTGGACCTAGTTTGACGGGCATGTTATTAATTAGTTTTCTGTATGTCAGCAAGATAGCCTTGGTAGGAATCTCCTCTTGCAAAAGTCTGTCCTCTAAAGGGGAATATTCCAGCAGTGTCATGGTATCTAGCGCCTCTGCCCGCCAGGCATGTTGCAGTCTAAGATAGGCATAAGTTTGGGTGTCATGAAGCTGGTATGTAGCTTGAAGCGTGCTGAATGGTGCCAGAGTGCCTCTCTCTATGAGATCTCCTATTTTGGGGATCCCTATCAGATCCCACTGTCTAAAGCCTCTCAGCTATCCGATCTCAATTAATCTTGCTCCTTCCCACAAAGGTTGTAGGTTTCATGACCCACTTAATTTGCTTTTCAGCACTTTTCCATGCTTCCAGCACCCCCTGGATGGCCGGCAGGAGTTGACTACTACCCTTGCCTCCATAGATATAGTGCAGTTGTGTGCAATCTCGGAATTGAAGTCTTTCCAGTACATATGTGGCATGGTCCCTTGCGACGTGATTCCATTCATTAGTTACAATGAGATGGGCCGCTCTATAGTAGGCTCTAATATCAGGTAAGGCCAAACCCCATTATATGGGTTCCGCTGTAGCGTTTGCAACTCTATTCTTCGATGGGCCCTATCCCACAGGAGTAGACGTAACTCGTTCAGGGTTGCAAAAACGGTCTCTGTTATTTGCAGTAGGTGTTTTGCAGCATGTAAAGTAGCTGAGGGAGTGTGACCATCTTGTACATAGCGGCCCTCCCCATAATCGCCTGAGGGAGTTTCCTCCACCTCTTGACATCTTCCTGAATATTTAAGAGGACTTGTTTGATGTTATGTTCTAAACTGGTTGCTAACTTGGTGGTGATATAGAGCCCAAGGTAATTGAATCCCTCTGTTAACATTCGTAGGCAGCTCGGGCAATTCTGGGGTTCTATGGTGCCTCCCACCGGGTACAAGGTGGATTTGCTCCAGTTAATCTTATACCCTGCATTACGGCCATATTCCTCAAATATTTGTAAAATTTTGGGTAGAGTGTCGGCTGGGTCCATAACGTACAATAAAATATCGTCCGCATATGGGGATATGCGTTTCTCCTCTAGCAGACGGAACTCATCTACGTAACTGCCCAGCTCCTGATAGGATCTAACGACACATGCCAAAGGTTCCAGTATCAGGGCAAACAGTAAAGGAGACAAGGGACATCCTTGTTCTGTGCCCCTCTGAAGAGGCCAATTCGTCGAGATGACCCCATTGACCCGCCACTTTAGCCTCAGGTGCAGTATACAGAAGTGTCAACTATTCCTGAAATACTGGACCAAATCCAAATTTTTCCAAAGTGCGTCTCATGAAAGGCCAATGTACGGTATTGAATGCCTTTTTGGAGTCAATTGAGAGAAGCAAGTGGGGGCTATCTCTATTCTGAACCATGTCCATCCAGTTAGCCAGCCTTCGTAAGTTAAAACATGTGGCTCGCTTCGGCATATAGCCTGATTGGTCTCTATGTATCAGGGAGGTAATAACCGCCAAGAGTTGCATCGCCACAATAGTGGCCAATATCTTTGTTTCGCTATTGAGCAGTGATATGGGTCAATAAGACCCGCCCTCCTCTGGAGATTTCCCTGCTTTATGAATCACCACCACTGTTGCCATTCGGTGATCCTTTGGGAGAATCCCTTTCTCTTGCAACACTCTGAACATATTTAGTAAATACGGGGCCAGCAGACTGCTGTTTTGTTAAAAAAATTCCCCCTGTTAGCCCTTTAGGGCCCGGTGTTTTTCCCGACTTTTGCCGGCCAATGGCCTCTATCACTTTCTCGAGGGTTAAATCTTCATCTAGCCTGTCCCTCTCTTCCTGGGAGAGTGAGGGAATCTCAATTGTTTCTAGATACTTGGTTATTTGTGCCTCACTCGCCTGTGTTTTGGCTTCATAAAGTTCCACGTAATATCAGGCAAAAGCCCCTGCTATATCTTTGGGTGTAGTGTGCGTGTGACCCCGTTCTTGTATGGATGTCACCCATCACATCTCCATTTCCTTCCTGCTCAACCATGCTAGTAGCTTGCCCGCCCTTTCTCCTGTCTCCTATAGCCGGTGTTGGACGGCTAGCTGACGAGCCTTCATCTCTTGCTTTACTAGTGCCTGATATTCTCTTTTTGTTATTTCTATTTGGCGAAGGGTAGGGCTACTTAGTACGGAAGTTCCACTGCTTTCCAAACTTAATTCTAAGGCCTCTGTCTCTTTGAGGTTCTTAACTTTTTTATGGGCAATCATATTTTGCGCTCTATCTCTGATTACTGCCTTAAATGCCTCCCACAAGGCGACCGCCGACTGCACTGAGCCTTCATTTTCTTTAAAATGTAGCTCCGAGTCTACCCAGAGTTACTTGGCAACTACCCTATCTTGCAAGACCCATGAGCTCAGTCTCCAGTTCACTCCGTTGTCTCTACATCTTCCTCCCACCGTTAATAAAAGTGGTGAATGGTCTGAAATGCCCCTAGCCAGATATTCCACTTTCTCTATGTTTTCGATCTCCCCCGCTGGAGCGAATCTTGAGAACACCCTGTGTGCCCCTGAGAAGTAGGAATAGGTACAAATGTTTGGATGATGACGTCGCCACAGGTCAGTCAACCAAAGGACAGCCTGAAATGTTGCCAGTTGCGTGGGTCCATGTGTCCCAGGGGGGAAACTGAGTTCGGTCTAGAGAGGGTTCAGTCACGTCGTTAAAGTACCCCCCGTATAATGTGTGTAGCAGATTCTGAGTGTATTAGGAGCTCAGTCAGTTTATCTAGTGTACATTGCTGCAGTCGTGGGGGAGCATAGGCACTAATGAGTAAAAGTTTCTTACGATTCCAAATCCCCTGTACTGCCACATATGTCCCGCCGGGGTACCCATTGCTTAGTAACATGAAGGGGGGGGTGATTTCTTAATGAGAATCGCAACTCCTCCAGAGCCCTTGTTAAAAGCCGCATGCGCCAGGGTAGTGTAGTGCCCTTTCCCTAGGAAAGAGCAGTGTGAGCACATCAGATGTGTCTCCTGCAAGAAGACTATATCAGTTTTGAGACTCTTAAGATAGATACTAATCCTTGTTTGACTTTGTACCCTAACCCATTGACATTCCACGTCATTACTGTGTATCTACCCTCAGCCATTGTAAGGAAGCCAGTAAATCAGCATGCTTACAGCCCTCTCCAGGAGCACAATCATTACCTTTCATTACCATCCCAATCTCGGTATCCATTTGAACTAATTGAGGAAAACAATTCCCCCCTGCAATAAACTTGTCCCACAGCAGTTGACGGTTCCCAACTTGCCCCCCACCCTACACTCTTCTGTTATCCACACCACCCCCCAATTCATCAACATGACAACTATGGCACGGGTAATCCAGCAAGAGGTCTGTAGCCCTCCCTCCCACTCCAGTTCAATTATCTATACAGTTACACAGTATAAGATGACAATATATTTCCCCTTATTGGGCCAAAGGTCTACAATGTCTACAAGGCCCTGGGACTCTCTTTTTGTCTTTTGCTGGCCGCTGGGCCCCTGCATCTCAGTCCTTGTGGCCGTTACTGGGTTGCTGTTGGATACTTGCTTCTACCAGGATTGAATCTGGAGCTTCTAACCGCTGTATGCTGCCAAGAAGTGGATGCTCACTATCTGCATCCGCCGAATCTTCTCTTTTTGACATTTCCATGAGGACATATTCACTTGATCTTCGCAGGGTCTGCGCCGCATGTCCTCGGGCCGTGTCGTCTTCTGAATCCGATATTTGTGGTCTGTCCTTTCTGGGCCTCAAAGATCTCATAAGTGTTCCTGTGGTGGGTCTCCGTACCTTCAACCCCCGCCTCTGGCGCTTCTCTTTAGGTCTTTCCTGGCTTGGACCCAACCTCTTATCTGCATGCAGGTTTTCGATTGGGATGTTCTACGCCCTAACAAGGGCCGTGCCTCGATCCATGACCATGCCTCTTTTGGGGTCTGAAAAAACTGTGTGGTACCTTGGAACATGACTTTAAGCTTAGCTGGGAATAATAACATGTGCTCTAAGTTTCACCCTGATTGGATCAAATGTTCGCTCTGTTTTTGCACATCGCGAGAATAGTCCGGGAATACCATTACTCATGTATTTTCATATTTAATCTCTCCTTTTTTCCTCAGCTCACAAAGTATTAGATCCCGATACTGAAAATTCAAGAAACGGGCTATCGAGGGTCGAGGGGGGGCCCCGGTGGTGGGCAGACATTTGGCATCCAATGCTCGCTCTCTATAACAACGTTACAACAAACAAATGATGGACGGAATGCCCACAATGCAGACATTCTCCCCCAGTCAAGAGATCTGGGTTAAATCCATTGTTTTTTTGCCCACTACGCCACCCCAGTTCGGACATGGCCATATGCAAATCAGTCTTGACCCTGTGCCTCATGGGAACAGTCCAGCCCGAACTGCCAAGCCATGTCTTCCCTGGACCGGAATCAAGCATCCTAGGACTGGTTTCTGGCTATCAGCCGTCATCAGCCAGGATAGCTTGACTCCAGTGGCGTAGTGAGCACGGGTCCCACGTCTGGGAATACCCATCCCACTTAGGGCGAAAAGCGTTACAACAAACAAATGATGGACGGAATGCTGACAATGCAGACATTCTCCCCCAGTCAAGAGATCTGGGTTAAATCCATCGTTTTTTTGCCCACTACGCCACCCCAGTTCAGACATGGCCATGTGCAAATCAGTCTTGACCCTGTGCCTCATGGGAACAATCCAGCCCGAACTGCCAAGCCATGTCTTCCCTGGACCGGAATCAAGCATCCTAAGACCGGTTTCTGGCTATCAGCCGTCATCAGCCAGGATAGCTTGACTCCAGTGGCGTAGTGAGCACGGGTCCCACGTCTGGGAATACCCATCCCACTTAGGGCGAAAAGTGTTACAACAAACAAATGATGGACGGAATGCTGACAATGCAGACATTCTCCCCCAGTCAAGAGATCTGGGTTAAATCCATCGATTTTTTGCCCACTACGCCACCCCAGTTCAGACATGGCCATATGCAAATCAGTCTTGACCCTGTGCCTAATGGGAACAGTCCAGCACGAACTGCCAAGCCATGTCTTCCCTGGACCGGAATCAAACATCCTAGGACCGGTTTCTGGCTATCAGCCGTCATCAGCCAGGATAGCTTGACTCCAGTGGCGTAGTGAGCACGGGTACCACGTCTGGGAATACCCATCCCACTTAGGGCGAAAAGCGTTACAACAAACAAATGATGGACGGAATGCTGACAATGCAGACATTCTCCCCCAGTCAAGAGATCTGGGTTAAATCCATCGTTTTTTTGCCCACTACGCCACCCCAGTTCAGACATGGCCATATGCAAATCAGTCTTGACCCTGTGCCTCATAGGAACAGTCCAGCCCGAACTGCCAAGCCATGTCTTCCCTGGACCGGAATCAAGCATCCTAGGACCGGTTTCTGGCTATCAGCCGTCATCAGCCAGGATAGCTTGACTCCAGTGGCGTAGTGAGCATGGGTCCCACGTCTGGGAATACCCATCCCACTTAGGGCGCAAAGCGTTACAACAAACAAATGATGGACGGAATGCTGACAATGCAGACATTCTCCCCCAGTCAAGAGATCTGGGTTAAATCCATAGTTTTTTTGCCCACTACGCCACCCCAGTTCAGACATGGCCATATGCAAATCAGTCTTGACCCTGTGCCTCATGGGAACAGTCCAGCCCGAACTGCCAAGCCATGTCTTCCCTGGACCGGAATCAAGCATCCTAGGACCGGTTTCTGGCTATCAGCCGTCATCAGCCAGGATAGCTTGACTCCAGTGGCATAGTGAGCACGGGTCCCACGTCTGGGAATACCCATCCCACTTAGGGCGAAAAGCGTTACAACAAACAAATGATGGACGGAATGCTGACAATGCAGACATTCTCCCCCAGTCAAGAGATCTGGGTTAAATCCATCGTTTTTTTGCCCACTACGCCACCCCAGTTCAGACATGGCCATATGCAAATCAGTCTTGACCCTGTGCCTCATGGGAACAGTCCAGCCCGAATTGCCAAGCCATGTCTTCCCTGGACCGGAATCAAGCATCCTAGGACCGGTTTCTGGCTATCAGCCGTCATCAGCCAGGATAGCTTGACTCCAGTGGCGTAGTGAGCACGAGTCCCACGTCTGGGAATACCCATCCCACTTAGGGCGTAAAGCGTTACAACAAACAAATGATGGACGGAATGCTGACAATGCAGACATTCTCCCCCAGTCAAGAGATCTGGGTTAAATCCATTGTTTTTTTGCCCACTACGCCACCCCAGTTCAGGGCTTGGCAGTTCGGGCTGGATTGTTCCCATGAGGCACAGGGTCAAGACTGATTTGCATATGGACATGTTTAAAATGGGATGGCGTAGTGGGCAAAAGAACGGTGGATTAAACCCAGATCTCTTGACTGGGGGAGAATGTCTGCATTGTCAGCATTCCGTCCATCATTTGTTTGTTGTAACGCTTTTCGCCCTAAGTGGATGGGTATTCCCAGACGTGGGACCCGTGCTCACTACGCCACTGGAGTCAAGCTATCCTGGCTGATGACGGCTGATAGCCAGAAACCGGTCCTAGGATGCTTGATTCCGGTCCAGGGAAGACATGGCTTGGCAGTTCGGGCTGGACTGTTCCCATGAGGCACAGGGTCAAGACTGATTTGCATATGGCCATGTCTAAACTGGGGTGGCGTAGTGGGCAAAAGAACGATGGATTTAACCCAGATCTCTTGACTGGGGGAGAATGTCTGCATTGTCAGCATTCCGTCCATCATTTGTTTGTTGTAACGCTTTTCGCCCTAAGTGGGATGGGTATTCCCAGACGTGGGACCCGTGCTCACTACGCCACTGGAGTCAAGCTATCCTGGCTGATGACGGCTGATAGCCAGAAACCGGTCCTAGGATGCTTGATTCCGGTCCAGGGAAGACAGGGCTTGGCCGTTCGGGCTGGACTGTTCCCATGAGGCACAGGGTCAAGACTGATTTGCATATGGCCATGTCTAAACTGGGGTGGCGTAGTGGGCAAAAGAATGATGGATTTAACCCAGATCTCTTGACTGGGGGAGAATGTCTGCATTGTCAGCATTCCGTCCATCATTTGTTTGTTGTAACGCTTTTCGCCCTAAGTGGGATGGGTATTCCCAGACGTGGGACCCGTGCTCACTACGCCACTGGAGTCAAGCTATCCTGGCTGATGACGGCTGATAGCCAGAAACCGGCCCTAGGATGCTTGATTCCGGTCCAGGGAAGACATGGCTTGGCAGTTCGGGCTGGACTGTTCCCATGAGGCACAGGGTCAAGACTGATTTGCATATGGCCATGTCTAAACTGGGGTGGCGTAGTGGGCAAAAGAACGATGGATTTAACTCAGATCTCTTGACTGAGGGAGAATGTCTGCATTGTCAGCATTCCGTCCATCATTTGTTTGTTGTAACGCTCTCTATAACAAAGCATGTCCAGAACTGTGTGTCTGGGAGGGCATCTTTTAGAAATATCAGGAGAAACTGGCCCAGATCCACTCGCTCTGTGCCTTACGGAAAACCAATAAATCTAAGGTTATTCCCGTGGGCCTTATTTTCGGCATCGTCATTGAGGCTGAAAATCCTGTCACGTCTTTACATAAAATGTGGGAGGTATCTTCCATTTCTGAGATAAGGTGTTCAGCTTCAGTAACTCTCTCAGAGACTTTTCTTAAGTCATGGCGTAGCAATGTGACCACTGAGCATATCGCCGCCATCTTCCCCTCCAAGCTCTCTCTGGACGCGTGAATCGCTTGTAATATGGCTACATTGTCTGGGAGAGGTGTAGTACCTCCTTCCGCCCCTGTCAACGTGGAGAGCACATTAGCAAACCAATCCAGCCTCCCCTGCTTAGATAGAAATCAGTGAGGGGGGAGAGGAGGAATCTGGCTCCGGGCCCCCTGAATTACGTTCGGCGGTGCTGTTCCCTCATGTGTACTCCACTCCCCGGGTCCAGCAGCTTCTGGCTGTCTCTGTCGACGCTTGTTGTAGGATTCCTCAAGACTGATCAGCACTGGTCAGGCCGCTTCCTGCAGTACACGCTGCAAAGTCCAGGATAAGGGCACAGGCTCTCGGCACTCAAATTCCTTACCGGGCTGCAAATGCCAATCGAAGCCACCACCAGTGTTGCTGCCCGGATGTAAAGAGCCTCCCCACCAAAGGTAGGGGATGTATGACGTTACAACGCATGCTGTTACAACGCATGCTGTTACAACAAAAGTTTTACAACGCGAGTGCACTGACAACGCAGGACAGTACAACGCAAGTCTTTACATCGACTTGCACTAGATGGCGTGCTAACATTAAACAAGTGTAATTTACTATTCCAACTCCAGTCCACGTAACAGTAGGGAAGGTGTTGGGATAGTAAACTACACTATTTTTAATGTTAGCACGCCATCTAGTGCAAGTCGATGTAAAGACTTGCGTTGTAATGTCCTGCGTTGTCAATGCACTCGCGTTGTAACAGTTTCGTTGTAATGGTAGTGCGTTGTAAAAGTTGCGTTGTAAAGGTTGTTTCCCTCGGTAGGTCTCACCCAGCCAGCCCGCTCTGCCTCCGTGTTACAGTATTGCTGTCTCTAAAGGGCAGACTTTCACCACTCTGCGTCGCTGCTCCAGCCGGGTGCAGTTCGTTCCCATCACCGAGCCAGCATCTCAGTTTTGATGGAGGAGCAATCGCTTTCAGCTTCCAAGAGGGAATGCTTGCAATCAGCACCTGGATGGCAAATAACTGCTTAAAGTTGAACTCCGGCAAAACGGAGGTTTTGATCTTTGGAAAGCTCCACCCAGTTTGGTCTTCTACTTGGTGGCCAACCTCCCTGGGCCCACCACCACTCCCGGTAACCAAGGTGAGAAATCTAGGTGTCATGTTCGATGACAAACTCACCTTTATGCCCCACGCCAACTCTGATGTCTCATCAGACTTTCACATGCTAAGAATGATAAAAAAAACTCCTTCCATTCCTACCACTTGGTGCCAGAAAAACCTTTATAAGCACATTAGTTCTGTCAAAAATCGATTATTGCAATGGTCCCTTTCGTAACGCACAGGCAAAGGTCACCAATAAACTTTAGATGGTGCAGAATGCCGCAGCTAGGTTGATAACAAACACCCCCAAATACCAGTCAATTGCTTCAGAGGTCCGGAAGCTCCACTGGTTGCCAATCACCAGCCGTATAAAATTCAAAGCGCTCTGCATCGCCTTCAAGGCCATCCACAAACAGGGACTCCACTTTCTAACCAAGGCATTCTGTATCTACACCCCCAATAGAGCCTTGCGCTCTTTAACGGCCACCCTTCTGAAGGTCCCCCGGACAAAGAAGGTTTCCTGGGGGGACAGAAGATTTGTTGTTGCCACAGCCAAATTATGGAACACCCTTCCCACTCACATAAAATCATGTCAAAATCTGTTCTCCTTCAGGAAACTCTTGAAGACATGGCTTTTTGACCAATAAATGCCCATCTCTGATCTCATCCTCAAGACACTCCATAGCGCCGAGACACCCACGGGTATTTGTGCGCTCTATAAATTGCTTAAACATAAATATAAACAGTTTTCATATATAGCACGCTCACCGTCCGCCTCTCAGTCCGGGTCGCCTTTCATAGTCCAGACCCTCTGCACATACAGTGTGTCTTAGCAGTCAGCTCTGGTGAGGTGACATCTTGGAATACGTCGTACGGATTCCGTTCAAGAGAGGCTCCTATCACGCCAGGAATATGCAGCTCCCTTTTCGTGTGGCACACCTCGGCAACAGAACACCAATCGGTCACCACTTTCATGTTTTTCCAGCATCGAGGGACAGGCTTAAAGGCAGGATTCGTTTGGGGCTGGCAGAGCTGACATAGAGCGCAGATACCCGGCCATGTTACAGGCCACACCCCCAGATGTAGGAGATTTCTGGAGCACATTAGCTGTGTAGATACGTGGCATTTTATCTCTAGGTATATACATGACATGTCCAAAATGCTGCTACAATCACAATTTAGTCCTAACGTGTATTTATCCATTCCAAGGCCTAGTTGTGTATAATACAGGCAAACACCCATCTAGGTATTTATATTAAGCATCATTCCTCATGTGAGAAGTGCAGAGTCAGGGGTCACCTTGCACTACTAATCTGATGAGTTTCCTTCATGGCTGACATATATGAGGGGTAGACCATTGTTATAGTGTTATTGATGCCATCATTAGCATGAGCTGATGGGTCCAGCACACCATCAGGCAAAGTATTCAGACTTATATCTCATGGAGCATTGTCTGTACATTTCACAGTCCATGATTCGTGAACTTCAGTAGTAAGATCGCAGACAAGTATGAAGGGACAAAAGGAGTTTATCAGCTTGGTTAGAGCTGGAGTGACAGGGCCTTAAGGTTGTTGTAATCAGTTTAAGGTCACTTTAGCAACACTTGAGTATTTGTAACCTACATAATAAGTGAACTTCAGTAGTAACATATCAGACAAGGGAGAAGGGGCAAAAGGAGTGCAAGGGCTTTCGTTAGAGTTGAAGTGACAATTCCTCATCATAGTTGTACTCACTTCTAACAAACTTTAGCAACACTTGAGCATTGGTAACATGCATGATAAGTGAACTTCAATATTGATATGGCAGACAAGTGAGAAGGGGCTAAAGGAGTGTAGCAGCTTGGTTAGAGTAGGAGTGACAAGGCCTCATGGTGGTTGTAGTCACTTCTAACTCACTTTAGCAGCACTTGAGTATTGGTAACTTGCATGACAAGTGGATTTCAGTAGTGACATGGCAGACAAGTGAGAAGGGGCAAAGGAGTGCAGCATCTTGATTATAGTTGGAGTGACAAGGCCTCAGGGATGTCGTAGTCTCTTCTAACTCACTTTTGCAACACTTGACAAACGATCAGTATACCATAGCTTTTGGCAACATGCTCTTGGGATGGACCAAACATTTATGTTTTCAAACATTTTACGGTTCCTGGATAGATATTGTGATGGTAATACCCTTACAGACATCATTGCAACAGGTGGCATGTTATGGATTTGGATATATGTGCTCTTCTATGCACCAGTACACATTGCCACAGACAAATCAACATCACAGATACCTTAAGTATTGCATGTTAGGAAAGTATATAGAGAACAGAATAGGACATATAGATTAGAGAGCAAAGAGGACATTGTGACATTGTGGCAGTTATTGGCATGTAACTTACCAGAGTGTACTGTCCTCTTATCTCCTGACAAGCCCTCAGTATACAGGATGGCCAAGTCCTTCTCCTCCCAGGGTAAGAGTTTAAGTTTTGCATTGGCAGGGCTTCCTCCATTTCTCTGAGCCTCCAGGTGATGGTTGTATTTGGTCTGTACCGTCTGCCTGAGGTCTTTCCTCTTCTTGCCTGAGGTCTTTCCTCTAATGTCTCCCTGTGTGTGCAGGATGTTACCAACAGCATTCACTCTGTTGGTTAGCATGTCCCAAATTTCAAATTTCTCACTGTGAGGAGTATGCTGGACTTGGGACCCAAAAATGTGTGGCTCTACTCAAATGAAGCAGGTTTTCATTTTTAGCGGCATGGTGAACAAAACAAAAATATGAGGGAGTATGTGAATTGAGAACAAACAAGTGATAGAGGTAAAAAGGTGCCCTAAAAAATGAAAAAATTACAGGTGGTGGAGAGTTCTAAATGGGAAGATGAAAATATGTATTAGAGAACATGGCTGGCTGTCTTACTGTGCTGCAGTTGTGGAGCACAGGATGCTGGTCAGAGAAGGGGTGCTTTTATGGTGTGATATGCAGGCTGGTCCACTTGCCAAAGCACATTGGATGTATTGTTGTTCAATCCATCCAATGGTCACTGTTTTTTTATTTATTTTGGCACGTACCTTGGTGGTCAACTGCTGTTGGGTAACTGCTGTTTGATGAGCACCGCTGTGAGACCGCGAGTATGACTTTCTAGTTGTAATACTCTTGGCAGACGAACTAGGACCTGGAGGTGTCAGATGATGCACCACCCTCATTACAGACTTCCGCAATCCTGCCGAGTAGACCACCTTGGCCGCGGTCGGCTTTTAAGACAGCACCACTCCCCATACGGCAGCCAGTAGCTTGCTAGCACAACATTCTTGTGTATACCTTTAAGGTGTCCACCAGTGATGTACTAGATGTTCTGTATTAGAGTGTTCCTAGTAGAATTATGTTGTGGGGTTCCTTTGAATGTCAGTTGATAGCTGGCTGGAGAGGAAGCACCACCTACAGACGTTTCTTGATTAATAAACCTTACAAACCCCTTGGAGGACTACGTGTCTACGTGTAATGTTTAAAAAAAAATGTGATGATTCCAGCCTTCAACGACTGTGCCCCAGGTGGTGTATGAACTTATGCGTGCTACTGAAAGCTAGAGAAAACAGAGGTATGCGATTAATGTGTTGAGCGCTACCAGTAATCGTGAGGAAACCGGAGGTGAAAGCATTGTGAAAAAAGACTATCTTTATACTTGATAAACGGCGTGGAGGAATTTGGTGAGAGACAAGATTATTGTTAATCTGGTACTGCCTCGAGCGCAACTTTTGAAGCTGTATCTCGTCTCGTGCGCAACATAGTGCCTCATCACGAGCTTACCACAGAAGGATGCTCTCAAATCTCGCATTCCATCTTGGAGCACGATGAGCATCAGTCATGATGGAAACAATGTATGTGAGCAAGCCCTTTTTCCTTTCGAAAATAACGTTGCTACGCACACATTTGGCAGTCATCTTGTGCAGTTGGGAAAACCTGAATGCATTGCAACAACACTCCCGCTAATCTGCAGAGTGCAAGAACAGTTGATAATGAGTTTATCAGCGAAAAGGCTACACGTGTGGTGGAAGTTCATTGGGACTACGCGTCTGTTGGAAATTTAAATAAATTAATTGGAGAGTCATTGTGGGAGCAACTGTACTTACTTTAATCTTCTACTGGTTTCCTGTGTGGTGGTATACAGGTACTTTTGTCAAGTATTTTCTGCAGTGACGGGCACACTGGCCTGGTTACAGTGACATGCACACTTAAGTACACCAGTGCCTTCATGTTCATTGGTGATAGGCAAACCGTAAGTGAATTAGTGTCTTCACATTTTTCATTCATCGGTGACGGGCACATCTTAAGTGAGTTGGTGCCTTCACATTCATCGTAACAGTGTTGACATTTTAATATTATGTATGTTGGTGACAGTGTGGGGTTATGGAAGCTTCTATTATTCCTCCTTCAGTTTTTCTAACACAGGCAGGGACCCCACCCATTGAATGAGATGAGTGGATTGAAACTTTTAAGAACTACATAGAGGCATTAGATAGTAGGGAACTCAGCAATGCAAGAAAAGCATTATTATTATGCACACTGGGAAAGGAAGCCCAACAAGTGTTTAAGTATCTACCAGTGGCTGTAGGGAATAATGGTCAACATATTACCAATGTGTATTTAGTAGTAGAGGTGACATTGGAGAGAAGGTTTGCTAAAGAAATATACATAGTTATGTGCAGCGTAAATTTTATACCCAAACTCCGAAAACTGGAGGAAAGGGTAGATCGATTTGTATCCAGGCTGCATGAGCTTTCGGTCAAGAATCAGTTTGGGGCCATGAGGGAAGAAATATTTGCGATCAGCTAATTATACTGTTCAAAAATAAGAAAATACAAGAAAGCAATGGGCAGCTAAAAATCCTTCTTTACATGATGCTATAGAAATTGCAAAGATTGTACAACAATCTGACTTATGCATCAAGGGAATGGAAAAGAGGAAATATGGTGGGGAAGTGACATATGTTGAAGGAGAGGAAGCAAGGGTGCTAAGTACAGGTAAGGCAGTGGTGAAGGAGGTGAGGGGAAGTGGGTGTGACAAATGGGGTGGTACTTATATGCCAGCCAGAGTATTTGATGGCAGCAGACAGCAGGAAAGAGTATGCTTTAGGTGTGGAAGTAATTTTCATACAGTAGATTTTAAAAATTGTTAAGGACACTTCACTCGTGTGTGCAAAACAAACAGTAAAGCTAATGTAGCAATGGTGCAAGAGAACAGGTCTGGTAGTGATGAAGATTTTACACCTGACAGGTTTTAGTGCTTTGATGATGATGAAAGGTAATATAGGAAGTAGAGACCCAAGGCATCATTTGAGGTTGAGGGAGTGTCAGTTTAATTCTTGGTAGATCCTGAGTCTTTGTACACTATATCACCCAAAAGCTGTGTGTTGAACAAAGGCCAGATGTGAAGTTGTTAGCTAAAGATATGAATCCTGGGGATACCAAGGTGAGAAGATAGAAATAGAAAGGTATATGCTTACAGAGATCAGTTTTCAAGGGAGGGCAGTCAGGGAAAAAGTTTACATGGCTAAAAAAGGTCCTCCAAGTTTAGGCTGGCAACATCAGTATGATTTAGGTAGTATCAATCCCCATGAACCCAATCAAGTGATGGTTGTGGAAGAGTTAACTGTGGAGGATATCATTGAAGGGACGAGCAAAGTATTTTCGGATAACATTGGTGTACTAAAGAAGTATGTGCATAAAATAATAGTGAAACCCGGTGCAGTGCCTGTACAATAGAAGGTACGGTAAGTTCCTATATTTGCCAGGCAGGAAGTGAAGCGAATGTTGGAAGATATGGCGAGTCAAGGCATATTAGAACTGATTGAGACCTCCAGTTTGATTTCTCCGGTAGTGGTCACGGGAAAAAATGCTGTCAGTTTTCAACTTTGTGTGGACTTACGCACAGTTAATCAACATATTTTAGTGGACATTTATCCACTTCCTAACATCAGTCAATTTGTGCTGTCTTTGAAAGGTGCAAAATATTTCTCGAAACTTGATTTGAAAAGTAAATACCATCAAATAAAGCTGCATCCAGATTCTAAAAATCTCACAACCTTTATTACCACCAAAGGAATATTTCAGTTCACGAGGATGCTGTTTGGACTTTCCTGGGCAGCTACCGTATTTCAGAGATGGGTCAAGTCTTGAGGAACATTGAAGAAGTCATATATTTTCAAGACTACGTTCTGATATTTGTTGAGTTAGTTGAAAGCCATAACATGGTGATAAAGAAGGTTTTGGACAAAATTGGCGAGGCAGAGTTAACTCTTAGGAAAGATAAATGTAAGTTCTGCGTCAAGGAGGTGGAGTACCTCGGGTACACCTTGTCTATTTCTGGAGTTAGACCAAAAAGGGACATGTTAGGAGCTATAAGAAGAGACCCTTCACCTCGGGACAAAGACCAGCTTATGTCCTTTCTTGGTGTAGCTGAATATTAAGCAAAGTTTGTTAAGAACTTTGCTGATAAAACTGAACAGATAAAGAAACTTTTGAGAAAGGGAAGTACATATGTGTGGACTGATGAACAGCAAAAATCGTTTGAAAATATTAAGCAGGAGATATGTGAAGCTAAAACTTAAACTCCTTTTGACAAAAGGCTATTGTCAATTCTGACTGTTGATGCCAGTGCTGAGGGAGTGGGGGCTGTTTTCTCACAGATGCATAAAGGGGATGAGCATCCACTAGCATGTGCTTCTCGCTCTTTCACAAGTACAGAGAGGAATTATTCAGTGGTGGAAAGGGAAGCATTCGTCATAGCATACTTAAGAATGTATTTGTGGGGATTTCCTATGGTACTGAGTACCGATCACAAACCATTGTTGAAGATGCTAATGCCAGGTGAAGGGGAAAATGTATCTGCAAGGTTAGCCTAATTGGCTGCACGATTACAGGAATTTCAGTATAGATTAGAATTTGCTCCTGGGTGGAGCAATACACAAGCCTATGGTTTATCTAGGTTACCATTGGCTTGGTAAAGAGTGGACAAGGAAGGGGTAGATGCATACAATGATGAAATTACAGTAGCCTGTGTGAGTGATGTTGTAGGAAGAAGTCAAGGAGCCGTTGGGAAAGAACAGTGGTTTCAATGTATGAGATAGGACAAAGTGTTTTCAGAAGTGGTTGAGATGATTAATAAAGGATTTAGGTGAGAGGGTGCATTATCAGGGGCTGTTCGGACTATTTAAAAAATTATTAATGTACTGTCGGTGGGTAGTGAAAATTTGATATCCAGGAGAGATACATTTTTCCCCCTAAAAGGTACGTGTAGAGGTTTTCAAGTTGGCGCACGAAAGCCACTTGGGTCAAGTGCTTATGAAAAAAAGTTTACGTGAAAGTTTCTGGTGGCCAGGCATGGACCAAGATGTCACAAACTGGGTGTTCAGTGTGCAGACTGTAAAGAAGGAGAGGTTGAAAGTGGGTGGTCAATCTGTCATGGGGGAGATTGTTGATTCTGGTAAATCATGGCACACGGTGTGTATTGACTTCATTGGACCTAAGATGCATTGTAACGCCGGAGTGCAAGTTTAATCTTGTTATGGCTGATGTACATTTAAAATGCTTGGTAGTGAAGGTCATGCGTGAGATCACAACCAAGAGAACCATTGATGTTCTTGAGGAAGTGTTCAGGGAAGACGGATATCCAGTTAAACTTATCATTGAAACTGGCACTCAGTTGCCATATGGAGAGATGAAGATTTTTATGGAGCACTGTCGATTTTGTTAGGCTCGCACATAACTGTTCAGCCCACAAGCTAATGGTATTATTAAGGGAGCAAATCGCATGGTAAAGGGTGTGATTCAAATAGCTTGTGTCAATAGAGGCAATGTCAGGAAGATGGTGGATAATCTGATATGGGTGTATCGCACCACAGAAAAAGGAGTTACTAAGTAAGTCCCATTTAAGGTAATGAGGGGACGTGAAGTGAGCGCCAAAATGTCTCCTGCATGGATGAGCATGTTGTTGAAGCATGGAGAGGAACGGAGTAACAGTTTGCGAGAGCCTGGGATGGATTGGAAGTTGAAATCAGGTGACTTAGTTAAAGTATCCTTCATGTGGCAACATCACATGAGTGTATCACGTGGTCCGTAGGGACACTGTCGTTTTTCACTAAGTTAGCATGAGCACGTCGCAGCTTGCCTACTGCTTTTGCGCACGTTACTACACGTCTTTATGTTTGCAATAATTTCAATGACTGATTTCACATGAGAACTCGTTGCTGGGTTTACTCTCTGCATGTTCCTGAGATTTTGCCTGAACATTATGTGTCAGGTCGAACAACAATGCCCCTTGTTATTTTGTTCTTGCCAGACCTAAGCCCTTGAACAAAACATACCGAAGCAGCTGTTGTTTGGACAGCGTACTTGGGTTTTTAGTGGGGTACACAAATAGGTGACACACACTTGGAGAGGGACCTTTCCAGAGAGAAGAGCGAGACAGCACCGATGATGTAGATCTACCATCTATAGGCTAAGGTATGGGGTCTGCTGACGAAGCCTAGAGAGCTTCTATTATATAATAATACTTCTTCTTAGCAAGGGAAGGGAGGTTAGGCACCTTAGTATTTTCTCCATTGTCTTTTTATGATGACATCTCCCTTCATGATTAATGGACTAGCTGCTATGCTGACTGTATTTGTACTATGCATTGTCCTGCCTGTAGTGGCACATATACTGCATGTTAGGGCGCATTAGTTAAAACAAATATTTTAAACTGTTTTGTGTCTCTGTCAGATCTTATTGTGGACACGTACCATATTATATATATATAAAAAAATTAAAACCATGAATGTGTGAATTGGAAAAGGAAAGTGTCATGGCAGCACATTGCAGCTTCTGAGCCCTTATAAAAAAAGATAGGGCCCCCGAATTTGGTGTCTCCGAAATCACAATTTAAAAATATAACTTATGATGAAGTTGGTTTTTAAATTGTATAATTTGTAATGCAGCTGTCATTTGTAAGTGACAGCTGCATTCCTGCATTCCATCTAGACAACCACACACATAGGAAGGGTAGGTATGACTAAGTTGTCATCTGCATGCTGATTGGTCATCCTGAGCAGGACAGGAGGGAGGAACTAACACTTACATCTGAGAGGACGAGCTGCTGTGGGGGAGGGTGCCCCGGTACGTGCTCTGGAGCACTGGGGAGCAGAGCACCCTGCAGCAGTTGACTCACTGCTGGGCTGACATACTCAACTGGGATCAGGACCTGCTCCACCTGCTGGATATCAATCTTGTGGGGCTCAGTTAGTAATTATTTATATGTTGTGTTCTACAATGCTAATATTTTTTTTCCAAATACCAGTCTGCTCACACTCAGAGGTAAGTAAAGTTAATTTTTCTAATATTATGTGAACCAGTTTGAGCTAGCCAGGTGCTTGTAGCTACCCAATTGTGTGTGTTGGTGCTCACTTGGTCTGAATATTTAAGAAGTCATGCAGACTCCTCTGTCCTGGCACTAAGATAAAGGTAGTAGCAGTAACAGTGAGTTAGCGTTCTCTGTGCCTTTCTTTATGTAGCTCGTACACTTCCAAGCAATCTCCCTGTGATGTGTAGTATGCAGCTATGAACGGAAAAGGGAGACTGAGCTGGCCCATCAAAGAGGGTTGAGAAGCAAAGACATTTGTTGCAATGCATTAGTAGTTCCAAATGTAGTTTAGTAAATTTGGAATAGGGCTTAGGTTTAGGAAATTAGAAATAGCTCAATTCAATACTAGTACTGCAGCAGATCTAATTTAAAAAGGTACAATTTTACTGCATTTGCCTGTTTGTGACATTAACTATACCACTGATCTATTTTTGTATCTTCTTTATTTCTTATATCGGCACCCAAGGGCAAGAAGAGTGCATCGAAGGCAGGTCAGGGTGAAGCCAGGGCTGCAACCACCAGTGCTGCGGTGGGTGGAAGTATCACAATCAGTGCAGCGGCTGCGACTGACAGATCTGCTGGCCTCAGAAAGTCTTGCTGTTAATAACATTATTATTTCCCTAACTTTTACATTTGGAAAGGTTTTTCCTTGTTTTTTTTATACTGCGGCTGGCTCCTTTTTTTCAACTCCTCTTCATTCTATCTAATGTTTTTAAATTCTTGTTATCCCTGTATTATCTTTTTCCTATTTTTAATGTTTCTGTAGCTGACTTCCCACGTCTGTACTAGTCTGTAGTTTTCTTCTGCTTTGCTCAGGTAGACATTGACCAAGGCATACAGGTGGAAGGGAAAGTTGATCGCTTTCTTCCAGAATCTGAAATGCCCACCTGATTTTTAAGAGTTTTGAACAGAGTTCTACAAAGTATACAGGATACCGTTTTTTCCACCTCCCAACCCCCCAGAATCTGGGACCATATCTGTTCCATACCCAAGATGCCCAGCAAAGAGGATTGCTCTGGAAGCAGTACTGAAGTTTTACCCTTCCAAAGCAGCAATAATTCCTGTTGCAAAACTAGAGAATAGTTAGGGGATTTAAAGCCAGATGAACAAGGTCCTGGTTGCATAATACTATTTGCAATCTGCAACCAGCATTTTTGTGACTAATGTGGTACTTTGCAATCTGACTTACACATTAATAGGTTAGCTTGTAAAATACTTATTCCTAGTGGTAGGTTGCAGTCTGTGGCGCTTTAGGAATTGCAGCCATTACAGTAATGGTGGCTTGCTGGAGTCAGCAGACCCCCATGTCTGTGACAGCTTTTAAATAAAGCAATTATTTTTCCAAGTGCAGCCCGTTTTCCTTAAAGGAAAATGGGATGCATTAAAAAAGAAAGAAATAAGATGTAATTAGCATTTCTTAGGAGTAGGCTTGTGATATGTACATAAAAAAGGTCTCTTTGCTATCTCAAAGGGACTCTTTTGTGAATCAGGCCATTTGCAACCACAAAAAGGCTATGTACATCTGGCCATAATTCTGTTGCGTTCATAAACTTGAAGAAGCTGAACAAGTTATCAAGGATATCCCTTTCCAATTGGAAACTCTCCAAAGGATAATTCTGTTAATTCCAAAAGATTATTGCATGTGTAGAATAGACTTGATGGATGTATACCTTTGTGTTCCAATTGCATTAAAACATCAGAAGGTTTTGAGATTTTGTATTCATAACAATAATTTACAGTTTTGAGTTCTCCCCTTCAATATGAAGTCTGGTCCACTAGTTTTTAGGAAGATGTTGTATCTATTAATTTACAGGGAATTTCAATCTTCCCTCAACCAGATAATTTATTAGCTCATGCAGAGAAGTTCCTATTTCAGTTACATACTGTCATCCGTGAGCCGGAACAGGTTTCTTATCAATATTCCAAAGCAAAAGTTGTACATTCATTAGAGCAAAATTCAGAATGGATATCAATACCGGTATTCTCCCAATGTAGAAATCAAAACCTAATCTGGGGCTTCACTGATACACCTGGTCCTTTTAAACCAACAAAGAAGAGATTGGCACAGAAGCTGTAATATAAAAGACATCTTCTTATATATTTTATTTACCCTCTAAAGAGGGAAAAAATGTGTCACACAGCATTCTCAAATCACTGTATGAGACATTTTCTAAGGAGTACAGAGAACAGGGTCATTATATACCCACACAGGGGCTGAAAAAAGGAAGTACAAGTACACATGAGAAGAGTTATGCACATAGATGGTCATACAGAAACTGCACAGTCAACAAGTAGGAGGAGTAATAAGTTGCTGACATCAGTTAGAACAGCCTGACAGTTCTATATTAGGAACAGGTGCACCCTACTAGCTAGGCCCATTTGAGCATGTGCAAGACTCTGGGAGAGGGAAACAGCAAATGTCCAGCACATAGCTAACTAAAATGGCTGCCAAGTACAAAATGTCTTTCAGCTCATGCTAAGAGATTAATGCAATCTTCAACAGATGGTCCTTTTAGCATGAGCTAAAGACATTCCCATAATCCAGTAGGAAAACAGAAAATATGCACATTAATTTGTTTTCATAAAATTTATCAATATCCTAATTCATTGCTAGGTGGGCATTTCTCATTCTAAATATTGTTAAGCGGGTATGTTTAAGGTATAAGCAGGAGTACAAAGGGAACAGAGCATTGGGTCATACAGATAGCAGGAGAGAGTAATTACTATTATCAGAAACAGAACTATTAGCTTTCTAGTCCTAAGCAAATCGTAGAACCATCCAGTAAAAACATTTTCAAGACTCCTATGCATTTCAGTGACCATCAATTTCAACTTCAAAATAGTCAACAGCACATATCTAATAAAAACATTTTCGCTAGACTTTTCCAGTGTTTCCTTTATCAGGGCTAGAGTATCAATCAAGGAAAGGGTAAAGTAATATTTGTCAACTGCTCAGATGAACATTTCTCTCGTAGAATAAACATTATTCCTAATACAATTATGAAAGCAGTCAGACATATTATTACAAAAATGATCCTGGATCCAGAGGACCAGGAGGACCACACAGGACCATGAGGATTAGTACGAAGAGCTGCAAAGGGCTGCTCCTCCTCAAAAATGGGACGACCAATGGGGTACATTTTCAACAAAAAAGAAAAAGAAGTCCTTGGGAAATTAAAGCCGCTGTACAACCAACCAGAGAGGAGTCTTCTCCCTGTGTCCGTTTGAGCCTCACAGGCAGGCTCTTGTTGTTCCCACGGTTGAGCTGCACACCTCGCAACTCAGGAATCACGGCCCAGTTTCAAGGGAAAAGTTTCTTCTTTCAGGATAGGGCAATCACCCACCAGGGCAAATGCTCTCAGCGATCCTGTCCAGTGTCTCAGGCAGTGCACCAGTTTTCTTCATTTCAATCTAACAGGCACCAGAGACACAGCACCTGTACCCTGAACTCAAGTCCTTCCCTATCTCCTGTATTGCTCTGCTGGCACACTGCTCTTTCGTTGGGGCCATAGATTGCATTCAGTGTGCCCAGGTATCTCTTGACCAACAAAGGTGAAGACTTTACAGCCACTTTGGGACCAGGATTCAGAGGCCTGATGCTAGGATCTCTGAAGCAACCCTTGTTTCAAAGGGGGTTACCTCAAGCAAAAACTTTCTCGCCTTCCTGGTCGGTCTGTGACTCTCGGCTGGGCATCAAAATCTTGATCCATGATTTCTCCTTTCTGATTTGTGACCCCGTCTTTCGCCCAAGACAGTGGCAGGGGTACACACTTCACATCCCAGTGCTTCCGGCCTTCTACCTCCACTGAGGTCCTGGTTGCCAGCAATGTCTGTGCTGGTTACCTTCACTTTGACTTCAAGCTGGACTGGTGCTGACTCTCCAAGCTGGATCTGATGTCCGCACCCCTCTGGCAATGGTTGTAAGGCAGCAAATATCTATTGGTAGACAGAACAAAAGGTCTTTAGACAAGGCACAGAAATAATCTATCAACAGAGAGGTTAGTCTCAGAATACTTCCTAGTCTAGGGACGCCCCATATATTAGCAAGGCACCCAAGAACCACTTTCATCTATGTGAGAGTAAAAAAAACAACAGCCTCGACCTATTGACAAGTATAAAAGGAACTCTTTGGTGAACTGACAAGAGTAATACGTCACCCAATCCCAAGCAGCCAAGGAAGTCTGTGTTCATTTACTAAATTCTGAGGAAAAGAGAAAAACAATACAGACATACTCCAAATCCTTACATCTGTATATTCATATCTTAATCATCTAAAGACCCTCAAGAAAAAAGGAAATGTTCTACACTTTTACTCATAGACTTTGCATTACTTGTACAGGACTGCAGACACTTCTAAAATGATTTCTCTTAATAAAAACACCTACATTGTATGCTTAGGACCATGCTCTCGTGTTATAGGAGCAACATGAAAATCTAAAACAGCTAATTTAACAAGGATTCTTATTACATAAAGAACTAAAAACTTCAACATAATGGGTACATTTTCTCCAGCAGAACACCTTGTGACACACAGACTCCTATAAAACAATATTTTCCTCAAAAATGTTTGCTAAGGATCACATGGGCATCTTCCCTGCATTCTACTTTTTCACAATCCAAACTATGCAACATCAGCTCTAGTAAGGACTATCAGTTTATTTACACAGACCAGCTAATAAAAACTAGCAATGCCCTTGCAAAACTGTATGTAGCATGAGAATAACAAACAATAGTGGTGTTATCACCTGAGAATTTCAGAACAAAAACTACCCACAGCTAGTTCCCCTTAAAGATCAAATAAGGAAACCACAATCTAGACTACTCATCCTTTCTTAATTTCATCAGACAGGATGGGCAGTAACATAGCAAATTTATTTATTCATTTTATTAATGCTAATAATGTTTAAAACAGTATTACTGAATAGCCAATTAAATGTCTCATGGCTATTTCACAGACAGTTTAGACAGGCTCAAAAGAAATTTGAGAAAAAGAGAGAAAACATAAATTTGCCTACCCTTAATTTGTAGAGGAGCTAGCCTCCTCCCCCCATTTTTGACAGTAGGAAACCTGTAGCAGGTTTCATTCTGTCAACACTATCAACCCCAATTTGTAGCAACTGGGCATAAACAAACTCTGAGGAGCTAAATAGCACATTGAGCTAGATAAAGAACATATTCCTTTAGCAAATGTACAAGTGTAACATGAGGGCACATGAATTCAAACTAAATCCCATTGCTTCCTTAATTCAGCCCTAAAAGCATTAGTGCTATGTATATATGGCAGAGCCATTGTCTTAATAAGAGCTCACACATACCATTATTATTCAATCTGTTCATATGAGTGAACAAAAATTAGCTTTTGCCAAAAAAAGTAAGCAAAACCTCTTTCTGTCCCTGCCCTGCCATTTCGTCTTTCAAATGTCGAAATGTCAAAGCAAATGTTGCGCTGAGCCCTGCTTCTAAATGTAGAACTTCGACCTTTAACCTATTCGCAGCTAACCCATCTTGCGTGCAAGGTTTTCACGCAGTTTTACAAATTCAAAGTGACCCTGGAGACTGAAAGCTCAACAGCAAAACCCACTCCATTCCTGTCTACCAGCAATTCAGAGGTAAGCTTAATAACTTCTGCCAGTTTTTTGTACATATTTATATTTGTAAGCAGTGTGCTGAGTGCTTGTCTAGCAGCATAGATGTCAGCTATTCATTCTATACTTACATATGTGCATTTACTGGAGCCTAAGGCAGTTTAAAAGCTGCTCTGATTGGAATAACCTCATTTAAATAGTGAATTTTACTCAATTTCGATTTTGATGTTTGGGGCACTTAAAAATGAATATCCTACAATGTTTTTGCATAATAGTCATCCCCAGAATGTCCTCTACATATCCCAGAGATGTGGCATCAGAAATGTATAATGTATACCCTTATAAAAATGAGTTTTGTACGCCTGGGTAAAGTGACATTTCACATGTAAGTGACCCCCTATTGCTGTATAGAACGGCTTAAATTCAATTTGGATGCTAGGAGGTCACAGTATCATTATTAGGCATTATAAATATTAAAAAATGAATTTAATGCACCTATTTTAAATAACATTTTTTATATAATCAAATTGTTTTTTTTTTTTTTTTTAAATAAATCTAATCATTTTGATGAGTCCACATATGAAAAGCAAGCTGCATCCCTTTGCCTATCATATTTAAACGCATTCATTCACAGCCCTAAGAACAGAAGCTTAACTTGAAAGTCTGCGCCACTTTTAAAGGACAGTCATTATTATTTAACATCAAAAAAACACTCTTATCCTTATTTAAAAAGGCATTAAGAAAAGAAATCCCTACTGTCAATCTGTCCTCTGTTTATCAAAAATAATGAAACTATATTTCTAACTTTTAAAACAGCAGTCTGAAATGCAGGATTTTACACCGTGTTTGACTTCAGCTGTTTTCTGTGGCCGAAGTCAGAAATACCCACGTGCTGACACAGCTGCTTGACACGTAAAGGCGTCGAATTCACACGCCTTTCAAGTCAGCCTTTCCACAAATCTGTCGTTCTGTAATGTATTCAGGTCTGCAACAACCAACTCACTCATATAATGTGAATGCCTGTTATTACCTAATACAGAAGGAAAAATGCTGTGACATTTTGTATCTTAATTTTATCTATTGCAAAACACGCAATATTGTTTTTTGAAGCTTTTTTATTCCTATTAAATGTGGATTCAAATTTTATCTTTAACATTGTGGCAATTTGCACACATGTATAGTGTCTTACTCTGTCAATTTAATGATAGCGTGCAGCTATTTAGCATATATTATATAATTCATTGCTGGATTATTTTAAATTATTTTTATTTTAAGGATGTTTTGCATTACAGAATGATGACAAAAAAAAGCATTGAGCTCATTCCAGACATTTTCAAAACGGTGTCATATACTCAGAACACATAATACAGGGCACTTAAGGCTAGCCATTCTTGCACCAAGAGCGCAATCGCTACTTGCAAGTACCACTAATGACAAACCACAGACATTTAAACACACATTTAACCCACAGATCAACACTTAGGACAGAAACAAAAGACAGCCCACAGACTGTACTTAAACCAAACTATTTGTAAATACTAGTTGTAAGTCAACACCAGGAAAAAACGCTCTGCATATCACCACTTATGAATGTTAGTAAGTGCACAGACCAGGATCCTTTCTATGTACATATCTAGTTCCTCGGGGTACTAGTCACCAAGGAAGTAATACGTTTCTATACCTTAACCTAGTTAAGTATCCCCTCTAGGGGAGCCGGCTAATTCAATCCAAGTTCCAAGGGTACCTACACAAATGCAACACATTCTACGATGTCTGCTAAGAACAGGCATGCCAAAAATATTGCAGCATATACAATATTATACACAAAGTAGCACTTAACTCAAAGTGTGCCGTTCAAGTTTACAAAAGTTTCTCATTACCTGCCTACATAAACTGCAGTTTACATATTTCCAAATTCCAAACATTGGCCAATTTCCATACAAATCCAAGAAGTGTCGTAACAAACGACCTTACCAAGTACAAGTTTCCAGATTCTAACTGCCTAGTTCTGAGTGACTAAACGGTCATTTTTAGAATACTCATGCCAAAAATTTTCTCAGTCAGGAGTGGTAAGCAGTTGGAGGAGTCCAATCAGGAAGACCAGAAATATACTGGGCTGCAGAGACAGAATCTCAGTTTTAGGGTACCTTTTTACTAGAGTCCTGTTCTGTCCTCCTCAGTAGATTCCTGTCTCCCATCAGGATCCCTCCCTTGGATAGCCACTTCTCTGATGAGCCTCACAGAGGGCACCAATTGTAGAAATCAAAACCTAATCTGAGGCTTCACTGATACACCTGGTCCTTTTAAACCAACAAAGAAGAGATTGGCACAGAAGCTGTAATATAAAAGACATCTTCTTATATATTTTATTTAACCTCTAAAGAGGGAAACAATGTGTCACACAGCATTCTCAAATCACTGTATGAGACATTTTCTAAGGAGTACAGAGAACAGGGTCATTATATACCCACACAGGGGCTGAAAAAAGGAAGTACAAGTACACATGAGAAGAGTTATGCACATAGATGGTCATACAGAAACTGCACAGTCAACAAGTAGGAGGAGTAATAAGTTGCTGACATCAGTTAGAACAGCCTGACAGTTCTATATTAGGAACAGGTGCACCCTACTAGCTAGGCCCATCTGAGCATGTGCAAGACTCTGGGAGAGGGAAACAGCAAATGTCCAGCACATTGCTAACTAAAATGGCTGCCAAGTACAAAATGGCTTTCAGCTCATGCTAAGAGATTAATGCAATCTTCAACACCAATGGAAAAATAAGTTCACCTTCTCAATCTTCTGTTGAACTTATCCTGAATAAAAAAGTCCCATCATGGAATTGATTAAATGTACAGTGGCATAAGGCTTCATGCTTTTTTTGTTTTTTTACAGTTACTTAGGCTCTAGGAGACTATACTTCTGTCCTATTCCTTTGCATCGTCATAGAATGTGGCACCAGAAATCTCAGTTTTATGGAAGTGATGGTGCCTATAGCAGGAGTAGCCCAGTCATATATACAGTGGTGGTTATGTCCAGAGAATCATTCAAAGGGACTCAGAATGTATCCGGATCCAGCAAAGGTCTTGACGACTAATATTAGCTCGATCTGATGGCGATCATCTTAGGAGTCCCTCTCAGTTCAGGCCAGCTGGAACACAATGGAGTCCTACAGGTCTTTGAATTGGAGAGAGCTAACTGCAATTTTCAGTCATATGCCATTTTTATCAACCTAAGGAAAAACATGTGTTGGTAAAATCAGACAACACCGTAGCTGTGGCCTATATAAAACATGAGGGTAGCACACATTCATGATCACTCAACAAAGTGGCAGAGGGTCTGTGGATTTAATCAGAGAAACATGTGCTCTCCATATCAGCAATCCCCATCATGGTTTAGACAATGTGAAAGAGGACACCTTCAGTAGGATTTGTTTGTTACAGGAAATTTCACTTTCTAAGACAATGTTAAAGAGAGCATGCAAGGGATTTGATTACCCATATTTACATCATTCTGCTTTCAGGAACACCCCATGGCCTATTAAGGATTTTTAATATTTCTAGGCTACATTCCTATTCTAAGACCCTCTTGGGATCTTCCTTTGGCTCTTCAGGCTTTGCAACATTCACCCTTTGAACCTTGCCTGTATAAAAATTGGAAGTTTCTTTCTTATGAGGTTACTTTCCAGATTGCCATTACATTAGCTCGCAGTTTAGGTGAATTATCTTCACAATTGTGCTATCCAACTTTTCTCTGCTTTTTGGAGGATAGAATGATTTTCAGCCCAGACACTTTCTTCCTATCTAAAGTTAAACTACCTTTCAATGTTTCGCAGGAGAATTGTTTATCTGTCTTCTGTTTTTTCCTCTTCATCTTGTCTGGATGTTAAAGAGGCAATATTGATTGACAAGTCCAGCATTTTCAGGAAAACGGACGGTCTGTCACATTTGGTATTGCTGCAAGAGGTAAGAAGGTTTCATAGATCACAGATAAAAGCGACTAACTTGATCACCTTTCCTTAGCTGGAGGAACCAGCTCTCTTGGTGTTCAGGGCAGATCAATAAAAAAGTGTCTTGTCATCTTTGGTTTCAAGGAAGTCCTTTGCATGAACTTTGAAGAACTGAAACTTTGGCTGTCAAAGCACCTATTTATCAGACACTATGATCTACAAATTATTGGGAGCAAGGACAAGATCTTTGGATCTAGTGTTTTATATCCTGCAACACTGTAAAGGTTTTGATTGTTGTATAAAATATGTTTGCTTCTGTTTGGTTATGTGGTTTTGTTCACCCATAAGCAATACATACTAGGATGTTGCATTATCAGCCATTGTCAGGTTATGCATATTTGGATTCAGTATAATCCATACTTTCCTATGTAAGGTATATTTATCTTGGCAAAGTTTGGCTACTGGATATTCTGGTTATGAAATGGTATTTCATCGATATTTAAAACTCAAGATTCTTGTAGTACACAATGCATATTGCAAATATTCTTGACTAGGAGGAAAATTAGTTCTCATTCTAAGTAGCCAAATGCAAAGTGTTTTTTTTTTACAGTATGGACTTACAGGGATAAACATTGGAGTGCATATCTGACACCCGTGCAATAAGTGGAATAACCAAACAGACCACGGGGAATTTGGTTGTGGGTTTTAGATGGACATGTAAAATTTACTTTAACATCCAACATATGCATTGGTTTAGGTGGATTTCTGTAGCCAAGGGGTTGCATTTGGGTTTCCTTAGAAGGCAGTCACTAAGCCGCCATTATAATTTTCAATAATGTCTTTAAAAATTAAGATTCTTTAAAGGAAATTGTATCAGATAATAGTGGCCAATTTATAACACAAGCAAACCACATTTATTCAGCAGAAGGCAGTATTTCCTGCTCTTTCATCCTAATGCCAATGTCCTACTCATAAGGATGAACAAGTTTATAATGGATGGTAGTCAGTTGGCAGTCAGGCCCAACGTACTAGTGGTAGATGTGTTTCAATCTATTTAGGGTTGTACAACACCACTGACCAAACTTTTTTTGAGGTGCCCAGAGTTAAAAAAAAAAGTCAAAGCTTTTGTGCCATGCATCGATGTAGAGATGTGTTCATAGAAAATCGATTTATTACATAGTTTAGCATTTTGATAATTTAAAAATATTCACTGGGCTATGAGTCTTGGTGTTAATTTGTTTTTTAAAATGAATTACATAAAAATGCCCTGCAATACTCTCAACCTTTGCACAAATATAAATAACTATGTTATGTACAGCATTTTCTTTTTACATTGCAAACATGCATCGTTTATATCGTTTCCCTCTTCGTGGAGATTGTAAGCTCTTCTTTTACTATTATGTCCCTTTTATGATATATCACAGAGCACTATTGTGGTCTAACACGGCACAGGTTTAGAAATAAAGATTATTCAAATTGTCCAGATATCTTGAAACATTCCTTTTAAGTCAGACACATTGAAGTCCGAGGTATATGCCTTTTGCATTTTGAAAGACAAAGTCGTGCATTAAACATACATGCAATGTAAATTACACTATGATTGTTTCATTCATAAATGATTGTGAACTTTGAATTCAGAAAAAAATAGTTCAAAGGTTTAAGTTCAGCGGGGCATCTTTGACAATGGATTTTGACAAGCATTTGCAATGCAATCGGTCTGCCTTTGCGACCTTATATGTATTTAGCTATGCAGCACATTAGCCTGGGTGCTGAAACAAGATTTGAAAATATTACTGTCTACGAGTGCTCATGGAAGACAAATTCAATGGACTGGAATCTAGAGAATGCTAAAATGATTCTGGTATTTTACTGAACTCTGCTGGTTGTTTTCTATCAAGAAAGTTAAATAGAGGCTGTTGAACAGAAAAAAAAGTCCCTAAGCGGAAGCAGACAAGTCCTAGGGCTGATCTCTAGAGCTCACAAAGTACATACACATATAAGTATATAATAAAGTATACACAAGATAAGTATATACTACAGTATATACAAGAGGTCTCGAATACTCGACCTAAAAAGTGAAAAAGAAAAAACATGAACGTGCTATTGAAAGACGAGTTAAACAAAACTCAGACCAAACTTATTTGCTAGAAGACAACTTAAACTATTAATAATAAGTGAACGCCACAAATACCCAATGAAAACGCACACATGCTCCTTTTGTGGGAAGTTGAATATATGATGGGTCTGGAGAAACATTTACTTTCTCAGGGTAATACCTAAAAAAGCAAACAGCTCTACAACACAGAATCATCAGACAAGGTCAAGAAAGTAGAGTCCCGGTAAACAAACAAACGTATGCTTATGGCTCTCTTCCTCGGACAAAATAAGATCAATGTAAAGCTATTTTTGATAATCATTATCACATTTTTAAATAATCATCCTACTGTAGATTCAGACCTATGGCGTAATGTAAAAAAATATAACAGTGTTCCAAATGAAACACTGATGTTCCCTTTGGTTTTAAATGCAAATGAGCGGAATTGTTTGTATCCACTCTTTATAATTATAAATTGTAATCTGAGATAATTGCTTGAATTAATTAGTGACCATCTGTTTCTTTGTACTGATATTACATTGAAATGCAAAACATATTGATTGCAGGGTAGTTTTGATTACTCTTCATAGTATGTATCCCAGTTAATGATTCACCATAATCTTTTAATGAGGATCACTACTTAATTTCGTATATGTAGTGCATTAGACTTTAAAACAAACCTGCAATTAAGGTTACTCAGTTTACATGCTGATCGCTTACAAATTCGATTTTGTGATTTTGGAAGACCGCAATTAGTTGTTTAAAATATTCCCATTAGAGAAATTTCAGACCCTGTCTTCATATAAATATTACATTAGAGGTATTATTAGCTGACAGTCAGGAAGCAAACTGTGTCGCCATCACAGATTCCTGTTTTAGTTTATTTATGTAATTTGGCATGCAACAATATTAAAACATGTACCGCTAAAAAAATGCCACGAAAAATCATTTTTTATCCAATAAGAGCTCTCTCACATTCTCGAATATATGAAAGAAAAAGACCATGTTCTTGATCCAAGACATAATAAATGCGATTTTAATACTCTATTACTTTCCTAAAACGAAAGAGTGTTTAACATGTACGGCATTAGGTATCAAAATCCTTTAGATCTTAAAGGGCCATATTATCAAGGAACGGCGATAACATTATCGCCGCTTTAGCGGCAGGAAACTGCCGCTTAATCGGCAATAATATGCTTGATAATATGCCCTTGTGAATTTCCATAGAAGCCCAGGTTCACACCAGAACCTGGGCTTCTATGGGAATTCACAAGGGCATAATATCAAGCCCATTATCGCTGCTTTAGCGGCTGTTTCCTGCCGCTAAAGCGGCGATAATGTTATCACCGTTCCTTGATAATATGGCCCATAGTGTGTAGTATTACCCTCTCTTTGCAACGCATTCTTAAAGGTGCAAGTATTTTTTGCACACATTTTTCAATTTTTTTCCTTCATTTCAAAACTGTCAAAGATCCAAAGGTAACAGATATGTTTTGAGGAAATAGCTATTTATCCGGTCACCGTCCAAATAGCTCATGATCTCTGCTAGTAACTCAGGGGCCAGCAAAATAGTGCATAATCTCTACTATTTAGCCTGGCTAAATATCTGAAATGTCACTATTCAGCCACAGGATAAATATTAGCAATCATGTACTGTTTGACCAGCGAGCAGCTGAACAGTGTGGAGAAACTGACACGACCATGAAGAGCAGTATAGGAAATGAATTTGACTATTGATAATATTAACATAAAAAATGTAGGAATCAAACTTGTGTTTCAAGAGGTTCTGTAATGACACACAGATATTTTTTACTGCAGTCTAGGAATATTTGGCTGTCTGCAAAGAATAATGAGCATGGTTGTACACACATAATTTCTTCCCTTATGAGACATAAATGTTTCATTCACTTATAAGAATACATTCCTTGATGTTCATGATATTCTATATGATAATGTTTTGAAGACAGCTCATTTTTGGGAGGCCCTGTGCTAATTCTGGGCCTTTCTTTAAGGGGGATTGTGTTTGGTTAGTATTTGAGACCTGGCAACACAGCAGCAGTTGACAAACACCAGCAAACAGGGAATGCAGAGAGGTAGGTAGTACCTGGACCACAGAGAGGACACTTATAGTAGGCAGCTGCTGCATGAGGGCACTGTGCTTTGGGATACTTGCAGGAGATAAATTGTGAGAGACATAGCAATAGGACTCCTCTCCTGTGGAACATGGGAAGTGAATGCAGGACAGGTAAGCAATGCATTTGTAATTCACAGGAGGAGTTTCTATTTACTCAGGTGGCAGCTGAATAAATACAAATTACTCCATACTATTCACCCATCAGAGTGGGTTTAAGGCATAGATATGTGTTGGTCCATTGTCACCCACACTGGCATTTCACTTACCAGTCCAATTTACCTTGGGAATGGTTGTTTTGTTTTCAATATGCTAAGTGGGCAAAGTCCTGCCTATGCTATGCCTTCTTTTATATTATTGACAAAGTTGTCTCAGCAAAGGAAATCTGGGAGGTGGAACTGGGAAGACCACAACCAGAAAGAAACAGGGCTTACAGACCCTGTATCAGCAGCACCAAGAGGAATATAAAGGACTAGGAAGGCTAGGCTCAGGTGGACCAGTATCAGAAGGTCAATGAGGGTCTGACTGGAGGGGACCCTAAACCAGGGTGACAAGGACTATATGAACCAGGATGACCCACAAAATGACAACTAGAAGAATCATTGCTACAGGGATAAGGAAGATCGGACAAGGAGGACAATTACTAGGCGAACCATGGCAGAGGGGACCAGGCTCAAATGGAAAAGAAGAAAATAAAACAGGCAAAGAAGAAGGGCATCTAGAAATAGGATGGGACAGGAGGACAGGAGGTCTAGAAGGGCTAGGTAAACCAAGGCCAGTGAGACCAACACTAATAGAACTGATACAGGAAGACCAGACAAAGAGTGAAAGAATTAAGACCAGAACTATATAAACCAGGGGGATCAGGAGCAAAATTAGAAACGAGAATTAGGGTGAGGAAGATAAAAAGGTCCAAGACCGGGGTCCTGTGAAGCAGGAAATCCAGTATCCAGAGGACCAGGTGCAGAAATAAATGAGTATGACAACGAGACAGACCAGAACAAGGATGTACAGGGTCAGGAAGTTCTAAGACTAGCATGAACTAGTGGGATTGTACACTCAGAACTAGGAAAGGCTAGGATGATTATTGGTGAGCCAGAAAAAGGTACTACTAAACCACAAGAACAAGGAGCAAGAGGACTAGGGCCAGTAGGATCAGGACCAGGTTGAGAGGGATTAAGAAGACCAGGACCAGGAGTGCAATGGCCAGTAAGTCCAAGACCAGGAGAGCAGGACAAGCTGGTCTGGTACTAAGAAGATCAGAGGGACCAGGACAAAGGATACTCAGAGGACCGGAGGAGAAAGGACTAGTTAGGATCAAGATCAGGAGGACTGGAAACAGGGCTAAGAGGGCTATGATGATCAGGCGCAAGTGGACCAGGGCTTTGGATTACCAAAAAGGGTGGAGAAATCATTTTGGATAGCAGGAATGGAGTGAGGAGGATCTGATGTGAGAAGGCTCACCAAAGTCAAGAAAACCAGGAGGACTGGGTAGTTATGGCTAGGAGGACCAGGACCAAAATGACCTCAATCAGAAGGACACAAACAAGGAGAACCTGAATCAACAGGGCCAAGATCAGGACCAGTGGATGCCGTACCAATAGGACTAAAATGACAAGGAGGACCAGGACATCCCAAAGCCAGGAGGAACAAGACTAAAAGACCCAGGACATGAGAGGCCAGATTGACCAAGGGAACCAGGAGGACCAGGATAAGGTCAAGGTGACTGAGGCCAAGAGGACCAGAAAGAAACAGGAGAAGGATGGGCCAAAAAACAAGGTTTATAGTGCCCAGCACAATAGGGCAAGAAGGATCAGACTAACCAGGACCAAGGTGAACAATGCTAGGTTAGCTTGTGGACCAGGCCCAGAGGAACTAGGACCAGGGAAATTATAATGTCCAGGACCTGAAGGTTCATAAACAATGACCCAGAAAAGTAAGAATGAAAAGTCTATTAATAAACAGGAATAGGAGGAGCATGGCCAGAAGAACCAGGGAGATGAGACCAGGGTCCCAGGCAACCAAGGCCAAAAAGGTAAGCTCTAGGAGGACCAGGAATCAAAGGACAAGTGGGGCCAGGAGGATCAGAAAATAGAGCTCTAGGACCAGGAGGAACAGGACGAGAAGGAAAAGGAGGATTTGGACGACCAGTGACATCAGGACCAGAATGACCATAGCCAGGAGGACCTGCAGGGCTAGCAACAGGTTGGCCAGAAGAATGAGCAAGAGGATTCCAGGCCCAGGTATAACAGAACAAGGAGGGTCATGGCCAGTCAGTGTAAAATCATAAGGGAAAGAACCAGGAGGACCAGATTCAGGAAAGTTAGGAAAATTAGCAGCATGAATGTTATGACCATTAGGACTATGAGACCAGAATAAAGCGGTACACAAGGGGGTGGTGATGGACGGAGCATCAGAACCAATCAAACACTCACACCCAGTCAACCGATCTGGGTTTGATCCATCACCGTTCTTTAGCCCACTCTGCCACCCCAGTTCAGACATGGCAATATGCAAATCAGTCTGACCCTGTGCCTCATGGCAACAGTCCAGCCCGAGCTGCCAAGCCATGCCTTCCCTGGACCGGAAACAAGCTTCCTAGGACCGGTTTCTGGCATTTCAGCCGTCTTCAGCCAGGCTTGCTTGAATCCAGTGGCAAAGTGAGCAAGGAACTCACGTCTGAGCATACCCTGCCAACTTATGGCGAACAAAGCGGTACACAAGGGGGTGGTGATGGACGGAGCATCAGAACCAATCAAACACTCACACCCAGTCAACAGATCTGGGTTTGATCCATCACCGTTCTTTAGCCCACTCTGCCACCCCAGTTCAGACATGGCCATATGCAAATCAGTCTGACCCTTTGCCTCAGGGGAACAGTCCAGCCCGAGCTGCCAAGCCATGCCTTCCCTGGACCGGAAACAAGCTTCCTAGGACCGGTTTCTGGCATTTCAGCCGTCTTCAGCCAGGCTTGCTTGAATCCAGTGGCAAAGTGAACAAGGAACTCACGTCTGAGCATACCCTGCCAACTTATGGCGAACAAAGCAGTACAAAAGGGGGTGGTGATGGACGGAGCATCAGAACCAATCAAACACTAACACCCAGTCAACAGATCTGGGTTTGATCCATCAGCGTTCTTTAGCCCACTCTGCCACCCCAGTTCAGACATGGCCATATGCAAATCAGTCTGACCCTGTGCCTCATGGGAACAGTCCAGCCCGAGCTGCCAAGCCATGCCTTCCCTGGACCGGAAACAAGCTTCCTAGGACCGGTTTCTGGCATTTCAGCCGTCTTCAGCCAGGCTTGCTTGAATCCAGTAGCAAAGTGAGCACGGGACTCACGTCTGAGCATACCCTGCCAACTTATGGCGAACAAAGCGGTACAAAAGGGGGTGGTGATGGACGGAGCATCAGAACCAATCAAGCACTCACACCCAGTCAACAGATCTGGGTTTGATCCATCACCGTTCTTTAGCCCACTCTGCCACCCCAGTTCAGACATGGCCATATGCAAATCAGTCTGACCCTGTGCCTCATGGGAACAGTCCAGCCCGAGCTGCCAAGCCATGCCTTCCCTGGACCGGAAACAACCTTCCTAGGACCGGTTTCTTGCATTTCAGCCGTCTTCAGCCAGGCTTGCTTGAATCCAGTGGCAAAGTGAGCAAGGGACTCACGTCTGAGCATAACCTGCCAACTTATGGCGAACAAAGCGGTACAAATGGGGGTGGTGATGGACGGAGCATCAGAATAAATCAAACACTCACACCCAGTCAACAGATCTGGGTTTGATCCATCACCGTTCTTTAGCCCACTCTGCCACCCCAGTTCAGACATGGCCATATGCAAATCAGTCTGACCCTGTGCCTCATGGGAACAGTCCAGCCCGAGCTGCCAAGCCATGCCTTCCCTGGACTGGAAACAAGCTTCCTAGGACCGGTTTCTGGCATTTCAGCCGTCTCCAGCCAGGCTTGCTTGAATCCAGTGGCAAACTGAGCAAGGGACTCACGTCTGAGCATACCCTGCCAACTTATGGCGATCAAAGCGGTACAAAAGGGGGTGGTGATGGACGGAGCATCAGAACCAATCAAACACTCACACCCAGTCGACAGATCTGGGTTTGATCCATCACCGTTCTTTAGCCCACTCTGCCACCCCAGTTCAGACATGGCCATATGCAAATCAGCCTGACCCTGTGCCTCATGGGAACAGTCCAGCCCGAGCTGCCAAGCCATGCCTTCCCTGGACCGGAAACAAGCTTCCTAGGACCGGTTTCTGGCATTTCAGCCGTCTTCAGCCAGGCTTGCTTGAATCCAGTGGAAAAGTGAGCAAGGGACTCACGTCTGAGCATCCCCTGCCAACTTATGGCGAACTAAGCGGTACAAAAGGGGGTGGTGATGGACGGAGCATCAGAACCAATCAAACACTCACACCCAGTCAACAGATCTGGGTTTGATCCATCACCGTTCTTTAGCCCACTCTGCCACCCCAGTTCAGACATGGCCATGGATTCTGAGGCAAGGATAATAAAGAATCTTCTAATTTGGAAAACTCTGTGAAGATTTTTGAATTCTTGACAAAAGTTTGCTTTGTCTTTGGGAGTGTAGAGATATATGCCTTAGTTCTGCCCATAAAGCAAATGTTTGGCGCAGTTGTCAAGTTAAAATGTACTGATGTTTAGATAGGGTGACGTTTAAATTATGATGAGGAAAATCCCTTGAAGAAAATAGCCAGGTCAACAATTATAACTGTGTCACCTTAAAAAGTTAAAGAGAAAGTCACCATTGCAAAAGCATGAGGAAAGCACAACTTAATAAGGATGACATGGCAAATGAACTGCAAGTCAATTAGAAAATCGGAAAAAAGCCTGTGGCACTGCGCTGAAGAGATATCCACAAATTTGCTGCCATGATTGTCACTCCACTGCCCTTACAACAAAAGCTGAAAAATCTGGCATTCAGTCTCTAAGCGAAGGCGCCATGGTAAAGAAATGAGGGAATTACCCAGTTATGAGCCTTTGGTAATAAAATTAGGCGCCTGTGTAAAGATGTGCCTCATTATCAGGAATCTCCGTGAGCGTGGTGAAAAAAGAAGATGGCGACCGAAATAGCACGTCACTGCGGGAGAGACTAATTACCAGAAAAAAGCTTCTTTTGGTTTGCGAGCAGGAGCGGCTGGGTTCACGTTGCGCACAGCATACCTTCCGATGTCTCAAGTGCTGAGCAACTTTGCGAAAGACGGCTAGATAACGCGGTTCCACCGAGGTGCACCGTGGAGCTTCACACGGATGCTGCCATGCTCCTCGGGTGTCAATCCACGCCCCCATTGAATGAAAACTTAAGGCAGAAAAAGAGGTATTCTGATAACATGGAGTTTTTGTGTCACCCTATACCTGGACATAGTACATTGCTGTGACTTTGTGAGTAAGAGTGAGTACATATCTGTAGAAGGATGAACAGAAACACCTAGTCTTGCAAATAATCTAATCATCCTTATCATTAGCCATCTATTTAGCTAACCTTATAGGACCAGAAGCAATGGTAGGTTACTTACCAGCCCCATAACAGGCCTCCTATGTCATTGTGTCTGTGCCCTTGGTATAATGGAGTGGCATTCTGTACCATTTGATCAAAATTAAGTTGGAAACATTCAAGCATTCTCTGGCTATATGACCTTTAGATCTATGAGGTAGTGCTATTTAGGTGAATATTGAATTTGCAGAAGGAGATGGGTGCCAATTGTGTTCTACCTGGTATTAAGGGCTGATTGAAATCTGAGCTTGGCATAATAATACATACTATCAGATGTTTAGACAGCAGCTGGGTAAATAATGAAGCTTCTCTGGTATTTGCAAGGCAAATGTTCAAATAGCTATTTCTTTGGTTTCATTTGTTAGGGCACAAATTACAACCTTAAACATGTACATACAAAATTGGCACGTTTCATAAGCCATGAATCATCAGTATTGTATTCATTATCAACAAGATCCTTAATATAAAAAGATTTTTGCTGTTGACAGTACAAAATTCCCTTAGTATATAGCAAATCTATATATAAGACATTCAACATGTGTTTCGCAACATCCATCACTTTTCTCATAGCAAAAGAGAAAACAATAAGAAGCCAAAACTGTAATCTTGTAACTTGTTTTTACAGATCCTAATTATGTATAATTGATACAACATTCATATATAGAGTTAATTTTCTTACATTTAGGAGACAATTTGAATAAACAATGTTTTCCAAGGATTCAAGTTATGATTATGTAACAAACAGATGATATCATGACAACACCTTTGAAAAAGAGAAAAGGAGAGAAAATGGCATAGCGAATATTTCCAATTCAACCGACATAACAATCAAAAATGAATATTACATCATCAGCAGATCTCTTACCCAAAAACCATTAGTATGACACTTGTAGTCTTAATATTCTGTTAGATCAAAGTCTGTAGGTTACTATGTTCACTCTGTAACTTCTGCCTTCCAACTTATCTTATTAAATATTGTTGGGTTCACCCTTAGTTTTCATCGGTCAAACAACTGCAGACCAGTCTGAAAAAAAGATTTAAAAATGGCAGATCACAGCATACCAAAACCAATAACCTGTGATATGAAAATATCATCAATCACAATATCGACATGACCATGCTTTAGGAACAAAGAATTGTTGTCTGATTTAAAACTTTTAAGGCACATATTAAGTAGAACCCTCAATCATAATACTTTATGAAACATGCATAAAAAGCATAAACAAATCGAATTTTCCACATAGCACTCTATGCAAAGCTTCCTAAACAAAATTATTATCAAACACAGTCATCCAATCATTTAGCCTATATAGTAGGTACCTTAGAATATCCTGAGAATTCAAAGATGTCATTAAATGAAACCCCCCTGTTGTGAAAGTCAACAATTTTCAGTTTGCAGATTCAATAACTAAAATTTTATAAAAATACAGAAAATCAAAAAAAAAGTCACATGATTATAATTCTTGTCCACCCATGATAAGGTATGATCTAAAACTGAAGTTTTAGAAATGAACAGAATATTAATATTAAAATGGTTTATCGCCACATTAAAGTTAATACATGACCACAAGTCTGAAAATCCAATAGCTTACCACTTGAAAAACTAACATTCTCTCCATATGGGGGGAAGAGGAACCAACTGCCAATTTTGTTTAAAAATAATCATCAACCAATCCAAGACAAGAAACGATTAGAACCATTTGATAATTTCTGAGATACCTGCAATCTCAAATACTCCTGCGTTTCATAACAGGTCCGCTTGCAGAGTTCACCTTCCAACTGCAGAATTAATTTTATAAATGTAATTGTAGAAAAAAAGGAACTGTAACAACTATCAACATTTTATTAAAACCTAATACATATTGATGTACTATACATTTACAAAAATTCATAATTAAACATTCAACATGTTAAAAAATTCCACACTAGGGCTTATGTATGAGAGGCTTGTTCCACCGGAGCATCACTTATTCTGATGCTCTGGTGGCGCAAACCTCTGAACCATATCTATGAGGCCATGGAGAGCCACTTTGCGTGGCTCTACATCGCCTCATAGATATGGAGTGAGGCAAGACAGCACACGTCGGTACTGCGATGCCTTACTCTGCACCAAGGGTGCATTCCTATGGCGTTGCAGTAGGTTTTTCCAAGCAACCGCCATGGATCTTGACACTGCACCAAATTTACTTAATCACGTATACCTGGGGGAGGGCCACAACCTTACGCCTCCCCAGAGCAGGTGTAACAAGTTGAAATGTTTGTATTTCTCCTTACTGTTTCCTCTTTCCATGCAGCAGACATAGAAAGAGCAAAATATCTCTCGAGATTTCTTTTATGCAGGAAGGTGACCCTTCCTGCACAAAAACAATCCTGCATGCAATGCAGACACCCTTGCACCATGGTGCAAGGGTGGCTGCTTGGGCCCTAGGCAGCATTATGTTCACCAGCACAGTGGGAAAGAACAGGAATGCACCACATTTCATAAATACGGGGCATTTGTACCTTTTCTTAATTGGCGTAGGGCAGTGCAGCATTGCCTTATGCCAGTTCCCTGTAAATGAGGCCCTAAAGGGCTTACTTATAAGAGGCTTGCACTTCTGGAGCATCACTTTTCCTGACACTCCGGTGGCTCAAACTTCTCAACCATATCTATGAGGCCACACAAAGCCACATTGTATGGCCTCATAGATATAGAGTAAGGCAAGGCAGTGCAAGTCGCTGAGTTGCCTTACCCTGCACAAAAATTAAGGAGGGGGAAATGGATCACTAGTCCTGTGTAACCAGGGTCTTTACGTATTTTTTTGCTTTCATAAAAACCCTCATATACGTACACAGGCGTAGGGCGGTATATCTTGGTTCTCCGCCTCAGTGTACTATAGCAGCATTATCATTGGGTCTTCATTTTTGTAAGTATGCTGTGCCTCCACCTGGAGGTAGGCCGGCTGGTTTCCCAGTAGTGTCCAGAGATGAAAAGCTAGAGGGCGTTTCTGTGCTCAAGTGCTGTGAGTTAAAATTCCTTACATCACTCAAAAGCTAGTATTTAATGGAAAAAATGTTGATGTAGGAAATTAAAAACAAAGGTGGTGCGTGTGTGGATCCAGCTTCTAATCCACAGCACTAGTGTTGGTCTGTGTTGGTCGACATGTTTCAGCCCCGTGTGATTCTAGAGGCTTTCGTCAGGACCGGGTAGTATGTAGGGGCGCCTTATGGTCCCTTATTAAGTGGTTAACTTACCACTCGTGTGTAGGGAGGTCAGACCAGTTGTATCTGTACCTGTAAGCAGGAAGAGAAATGTACACTAGTTTGTTTTCTCTTCGTCTTTTACCCATAATTGCTGTTATGATGCATAGCTAGTGCTGGCACAGGAAATTAATCTCCAAAAGTCTCATTTAGACCTGAATATACCTTACGTCTTTATGCATATTGTGTAAGTACATGAGTATTACTCTGTGTGAGGTTTGAGAAAAAGGGGTGCCCAGGAGGCCATTGGAATAACAAAGGAAACAGTGTTAGGTTGCTATCTTATCTGGTTAGTTAGTGCCTTAAAGGATTGCGCGCTCATATTAAAGACAGCGCGCTAATGTATTTACATACGTTATTTGTTTAAGGATCATTAATGTCATCCGCTAATGGTTGGGTGTAAAGTGGCATAGTTGATAATTTTACTGGACAATCATGCAGCCATTAAGCTATTTCACATTCATCACAGTGCCCATCGTTATAGTAATTGTGGATCACATAGGCTATATGTTGAGTGAAATTATTTTCAGGAAACGGAGGTGCGTACATTTAAGCATGCTTGTCAGTTGAATTTGTGAATGATCGTTAGATCGTTATGGTGGTATAATCATTACCTCTTTTGTTTTGTTGTTGTCTTCCTCGGGATGACATTAGGCAAATGGAGACCCAATGCTGTGAAAATAATTTCAAGTTAGTTACATCTTACTTGTGGGATGATAGTGATATGCCTGCACTCCTCGTGGCTGCTCACCGGTTTCTCTAAGCTACTTGCTTGTTCTTGCTCTGTGTACGGTGTCCCGGGTGACGTGGGCCCGTACAGAGCTTCCATTTACATATGGTGGTCATTGGAAATAGTAGAGGGACTACCCCACGTGAGTATGGTTGGCAATTGTGGTTGGCATACTTTTGTTTGGAAGTCGGGTAGTAGAAAGACTTCGTCAGTTGTAAATCCAACTATTAACATAGATGTCACAGTATGCAGATTTCACGACGTTACTAGAGGTGTTTTCCCCTATGTTTCAGACAGAGATTCATTCACTGGAAAACCCTTACAGTAAACTGTGATTGTTATTGATGTATAGCAAAGATGGTGATTGTTGGGAAGACTTTCATATGGTGATGTCGTTGTTGGTTATAATTCATGCCTTTCTCCACATTATGGTTGTTAATCATTTTCAGGGGGTTTAATGCCAATATTTTCTCTCTTTTATGTTTGTTAGTTTTTGGGTCTGTGTACTATACCCTCTCTTGACATGGTCATAGAAACTTAATCGTACGTTATCTTCATGCAAGGGTGTGCCAGGGAACCTGATCGTTCAGGCCATCCATATCTGTCTTAAGACGATGGATCCAACGCTGTTCCTTTTCAAAAAGAATTCGCTCACCATTGTGAGATTTTGAAATTAGTGTTTCCAGGACTACCCAGTTCAGATCATCCGCATTGTGGTTATTCTCAATGTAGTGTCTACTCATCCTCGTAGTTGGTCTTTTGCAGTTCACATTGCTTTTGTGTTCACAAATGCATTGTTTCACTTTGCGGCATGTCATTCCTATGTATCTGAATTGACAAGGACACACAATTATGTATACTACATGTGTGGTGTTACAGTTTGTATGCTGGCATAATGTCCAAGTTAGATTTGGTAGGAGTTGTTGAGTTTTGGTCACTTTTTTTGATTTACAGGCCGAGCATGAACTGCATGGATGATGTCCGGTAACTGGATTCATGTTCCAGACTGCCATGATCGTGTCTCTCTTCACGATTGGTGCTGGTCTGGTATGCACCAAAATGTCCTTGATATTCCGCGTTCTCTTGTTCGCAAAGCGGGGTTCAGGCCATTTCAGGTTGTTTGATGTGAGAATCCTGCAGTTCCTGTTTATGATCTTCTTTACTGTGTTAGATGATGTGCCGTATGTCATCACACAGGTCAATAAGTCTTCAGGTATCTCTCGTGCAGTGGTTTCCAGTAGACATTCCCCTGGGTTAGTTGCGTGCTCTTTTCTGGCAATTGTTTATGATCTTTCTGGGGTAATCTCTCATTATTAGTTTTTGCTCTAGTTCCTTAGCCTGGGTTTTATAGACCTTCAGTGAGCTGCAGTTCCGCTTAGGCGTAAGAACTGACTATACGGTAGGATTTCCCTCAAGGGGCGTGGGTGGAAGCTGTTGAAGGAAAGTATACTGTTTCTTGCAGTTGGTTTGAAGAAAGTTTTGGTCATTAGGGTATTATTCTCTGTGTAAATTGTGATATCCAGGAAGTCTAGTTGTTTTTTGTCTGACGTGCATGTAAATCTCAGGCAATTGTCTCTGGTATTTATCCATTCCAGGAATTGTTGTAGTGTTTCTTGGGTATCTTCCCAGATTATAAAGACGTCAACAATATAGCGCCGCCATTGTTTTACTTGAGTCCGGTAGGGATTACTTTGGTTCTGTATGTGTCGTTCGAAATCACTCACATACAGACCGGCCACATATGGGATGAATGTGCTGCCCATTGAAGTGCCGTGGCATTGTTCATACAGTGTGCCTTCATATTCAAAATATGAGAGCTAGCCTGCAACATTCCAGTACAAAATGTCTGGGTGTCCTGTACTTCCAGTCCTCTGTGAATAGGGTGTCTTCTAGAGTGTCAAGAGTTTCCTGCTGCGGTAGGCTCGTGTAGAGACTCTCTACATCGAGTCCTACCAGAAGCATGTTGTTATCATCATAAACTTGTTCTTCCAGTAGGTTGAGGAGGTTTCGTGTGTCCTTGAGGTACGTAGGTGTTTTCTGTACCAGGGGTCTAAGGAATTGATCTGCGAATTGTGACAGTGGTTCTAGCACCGACCCTATGCCTGACACGATAGGGAGCCCAGGTGGTGGTGTTCTGTTTTTGTGGGTTTTGGGTAATGAGTAGAAATAGGGTACTCTTGGTGACTTTGTCCTGAGGAAGTCTGCCTCATGTTTTGAAATCCATTGATTTATTTCGGCTTCTTGAACCATAAGTTCAATAGTTCTTTGTAATCTCTTGGTTGGGTCAGGCGTGATCTATCTGTATAATTTGTTGTCCGAGAGTAGTTCCATGCACTGCCTGTCATATCTTGTTTGTTTAGGAGGACGATTGCTCCCCCCTTGTCTGCTGGTTTCATGACTAGGTTTTCATTCCGGCGAAGATCTTTCATTGCTTGTTGCTCACGTCTGGTAGTGTTAAAGCAGGTTTTCTTTTCTGTTGGTTTTATGTTTGCCACCTCTTTCATTATTGCTTGTTCAAAAGCTTGTATTTCAACAGGGACCATGTGACTTGGAGGACAGAAGGTTGATTTTGGTCTTAAGTTAGTGTCACTGGTTGTGACCAGATTCTCTTTATTCCTAAAGAAGGCTTTTAGTTTAATTCTTCTGCAGAATTCTGATAGTTCACACCGTAATTTGAAAATGTCCAATGGGGGTATGGGGACAAAGCCAAGTCCTTTATGTAGTATCCTCTCTTGATCAGCTGTGAGGACGGTGTCACTTAAATTGACTACAGTGATTCATTGTGCTGGTTCCTGGTTGTTCCTTGGTCATGCTGCGGGTGTGTACTTGCCTCTCCTGTTTGCTCCACGTTACTCCTTTCCTTCTTCCTCTTTGGGTTCCCAGGCCTCTCCCTAAAAAAGGAGGTGATGGTGCCTTACCCTGCACTAGGGAAGTGTTCCATGGGTTTTGCAGTGGTTTTTCCCACACGAAACCCATGGATTTTGATGCTGCCACAGATTTACCTGACCAAGTATATCTGTGGCATCACCAAACCTTACACCTCCCCAGAGCAGGTGTATTAATTACAAATTACAAAATACTTCAAGACTGCTATGAGAGCCATTAAGTCGAAATTTGAGGAGGTTGAAGAAAGGTTAGGGGCAACCAGGAGGTCTTTAGCACTTATAAGAGATGCAGAGCAGGTAGACAATTCTGACTCAGATGCAGCCACATCATGGAATACACATCCTGGGGAAATCCCTAGTGGGCCCTAAACTGTTCAGAGCTTCAAGGCGGATAACCTGTGTGTATTTCAGGAGTTGCTCGAATATGAATTTACTATGAAAAAATGAAATACAAGTGGCGTTTGGCAAAACAGGAACAGTTGGTTTAATTAATCACTGCAGCCGGGAAAACAGGCAACAGAGTCGAGGACTGAAGACTGTCTCAAAGCACATGGGTTTCAGCTGTCTTTTTATACATCATATGAAGCGTCATAAAACAATTTGTACATTCCTTTGGAAACAGAAATTTGGACCTGGTCATAGAGTAATAAATGAGGATGGTGAGAAATTTATAGAGCACGACAAATACCCTGGGTGTCGAGGCGCTAACTGCAGTGCATTCAGTACAGAGGAGGTAAGACAATTAAACCGAGAACAGCCAGGTTTTTAGGCCTTTCCTGAATTTAAAGAGACTATTTTCTTTTTTCAGTGAGATGGGCAAGGAATTCCATAGGCAATTCCACAGGCTCCTGCCACCCCATCTTCCCCTACTGATTCTGGGAACAGTTAGGTTTCTCAATGAAGCGATCTAAGGGCCCTGGCTGGGTAGTACGGTTTGATAAATTTCGTCAGCTGTGGTCATTCGATGAGAAGTGCAGGTGGGTCTCGACCTTGCGTGAACACTATATGGAGCCAGTGTGTACATATCCAGATTTCTGGCATGGGGAGCGTTTGATCACTGCGTGTAGTGTGCATGCTGTAATCTGACTGGCTGAGTGTTCCTTAGTGTGGCATCCGATTTTATAGTGTTTTCGGCATGCACGCCCCTCCAGCCAAACGTGTTTTATTGGAGCCAATCTCCTACGACCATTGTGATGTTGCTGCCTATCTGTAGGATCAATCTGTGTTTGTACATTTGTCTAAGGCTTATATGTCACACAAATGCAAAAAGAAAAATTGATGGACAGAATGCAGAACAATGTTATACATTGACCCCAGTACAGAGATCTGGGCCTAACTCCATAGTTGTTATGCTCATCATGCCATTCCAGTTTGGACCCAGCAATATGCAAATCAGTCTTGACCCTGCACTCAATGGGAACAGTCCAGCCCAAACTGCCAGGCCAGGTCCTCCCTGGACTAGAAACAAGCACAAGTAGCAGGACAAGTGGGAGCCCTCCAAAAACGATTCCCAACATGGAGTGTATGAAAGATGGTGTAGCTCCAATTATCGCCTGAAAACCAGACCAGAACTGATACATTTTTAAAAAGTGCACTATTCCTTTTGTATCAGACATGTTAATGATACGATGGACCAGCACCCCAAAATGCAGCGGGAAGTTAGTGTGGAGTAGTCAGATGAGGACTTTGCAACCTGGAGATCAGACGTCTCTTTTACTGACCTTAAGGCCTCATCCTTCTGTAAAAACATGGCTTTCAGTTTGCTCAGCGAGTCAAATTTTATACTGGAAACCTTTATCGAAGCCTATACTGCAGTGAGTATTTTTTCTGTTGGTACAAAATGTATTTCAGCGTTCATGTACAAATGTGATTTGTATACAATAGGTACTGTATCGCCTTCATTAAAAGTAGGCGTACCCGGTTGGTCCAGCTACTACGCGGATCACCAGGTTAGTCGTGTTGACACGTGTGCCAATGTGTGGAAGGTATCATGTCAGCTTGTACAAAACATAGGATATCAGTATGTTCCTGTGTACAATGGTGTACTGAAAAGTCAGGTCAAATTAAGTCATAGAAAGGTTTTACCCTTTCTGCATCACCCAAAATGTTTGTCCTGACAAAATACTAGAATCCTAAAATCTAATATGGATTGTAGTCTTTTCAGAGTCGTTGGAGTTTGGAGCATTACATACTTTTCTAAAAATGTTGCCGCCAGGCTTTTGCCTTCATTTGACAACTCGTTCCCCAGAAATAGGACAGTGAGGAGGACAATTTTGTTTTTTTTAAATTGAATTTGTAACCTACGTGAGCAAACCCAAGGATTATGACGTCAGATAAATGTCATCCACAAAGGAAAATGCCTCTTCGTCAAAATTTTTAAGTAACTCTGTTACCCTGGCTGAAAACAACCCTGGGCTGTTCTCATACCCATGGGGTAAGCAGCAAAATTGGCAGTGAGAGCCTAGCGCTGGGAATGCTGTCAAATATCTGATTCCAGGTGCTATATTTTGGCAGAAAATTCCATTTGAGATGTCTAGTGTTGTGTTTTATTTCTTCTGCACGATGTCATTCATTAGAGTGGCACCATGTTCATTCTGTACTGCAATGTGCATGCGGGTGCATTCAAATGTCTGTAATCTAAGACTAGACAATATGAATGATCGGGTTTCGTTATAGGAAACAAGGGATTATTCATCGGTGAGGTCCAATTCTCTATCACACTCTAGTATTCAAGTTGATCTAAGATCTCCCTGAGTTGTTTCTTTGCCTCATGTTTGATCGGGTATTGTCTCTGAGGTTGAGGAATTTATTTTATTGGGATTTCATGATGAAATGACTCATCATCCCACCCAACATGATTGTGGTAAAGTCAAGTGCAGGAGCTAATACCCAATCTTGCGTGTCTGAATTTTGAACTTAGTCTGGTACGAGGCCGGCAAAAGCAGGTAAAAGAACTTCTTCTCACATTGGGCAATCCATCTTGGACACAGGTGGCCAATCCTTTTCAGGCAAAAGAATGTTGTAACCGTAGGTCAGGTTCTTCCAGAAGAGACCCTTCCCTTTCCTGGGTAAGTTCCCATCTATTTAGAGTGTTATTTCATATAAACAACGTTGGGCAATTACTCTTGTATCAGGCGTTTCTACTGTCATATGCACACTCAGCGCTACTACCCCCTGAAAGTCCATGAGGTTCTGGTGAGCTATGATGACATCGGCCACGTTGTACAGCATCATCACTGCCCATTCCCCGATTAGAAGCAAAGTCCTCAATAGCCTGGGCATTTCTAATCCCAGCTACCTTTATCTTTTTAAATTGAGTCTTTTGCTTGTCTTCCTGTTTAATGATTTAGTCTGAAGTCCTGTGTGTCTCCCTTTTCGGCTTGACTGGCTCTTCCGATCTGTCTCTCTCCAAACACTTTTTTAATGCCTTCTGAAAGGAACGAGATGAACGTTTATCAGTATCCTTATACCTCTCAGGCTTTCTAATATTGTCACGGTTTCGCAAATTGTATTTTCGTTCGGTGTGTTCCTGTTAAGGAGATCCACCCCATCACTGTGTTTTGTTCTTTGAAGAATCAGGTGCTGTTGTGTACTTCCTATAAACCTATATAGCATCTGCGCGTTTAGTCAACATAGACTGTAGGGCTGGTGTCCGGACTGATTCTAGACACCCTTACTGAGTATGTTGGCCTGTATACCACATAGCTCACAGTGCCACTAAAAACCCCTCTTTCCAATGAGAGAATAGTTCTTGACAACTATCGAACATGACAACCCTGATCCCTCACAATCGTCGAAACAGTGCAATACTTTTCACTCAGTCACTCATGCTCACTATTTCTCAGAAAGATACCCAGAATAAACGGTGGGGATGTTTTTTTAATAAGCATGTATTGAACCAGCTTCATTCTAGTGTAAAATAGGTGTGCTGAAACAACCATTAGACAGTAACAGATATAAATGATTATAATCATTAACAGAGCAAAAGGATGGTAGATTTCTACCATTGTTCTAAAACCATGAATACAGGCAAGTACATAAAATACATGACAGTAATAAATGCGTACTCCTACGATGCAACCCAGACTAGATGTACCTAAGTGTACCTAGCATGTATGTGGGTGTAAAGCCATGAATCCCTCTAGGGTAAAGTCAACCCCATTACCTGAAGTGAAATACTATGGGACCCGTCTTGGTCTCGAGATGGACACCCCGCAAGGGATTGTAGTGAGTTCTTCCTGAATACGCACATACATTGTTAAGTTAGCATAACCACGTTAGATGTTAGAATGCCATCTTTCTGCTTTTGCACACGACACTGCGTTTACATGTTATTTCTTAAATAAACTGCTGACTCGAGACTTGCTTCACACGAGAGCAATCTGTTGTTACCATCCCAAGCTCTGCGCAGCGACCTTGGTCTGTACATGGTGTGACAAACAGTCTGGATTATTACTCAATGCATGTTTTCCACTCTAGGTTGATCGACCCACTATTTAGCCATAACACACGCGCAGCTGCACATACCTGAAAGTTGGTGCTTTTAATATCACAGACATCATGTTTATTATTCAGACCGAAGACGAGCCTTCCTGCGAGAAGTCTCCTGATGCTCCTGTGATGTGATTTCACTAAGCTGATCTTTGAGGTATGGGGTCCCCTATTCAAGCCTAAGAGACCTTCTATTAGCATAATAATAATATTAGCTTCTTAGTAAAGGGAAGGTGGTAGTATCCACTGTCATTATAATATGATCACCCCTTTTATATTCTATGGTATTGTAACTATGTTGCTGGTTTTGATATTAATCATTTGTCTGCTTGTATTAGCCAAAGTACTGCATCTTAGGACACGTGGTCTATAAAAATAAACTCTTTTTATTTACACCGTGTCTCTGTTGATTATTGTTGTGGACTGATGTGAGAATAATATACGAACAGGTGTTTCCGATTCCCACCATTCCTGAGTATGTACTGAGTCGCGTGTTCTGGGTTGTCTTTTCATTGTGACCGCCGAGCTAAATCTCGGATAACGAATGGGACACTTATGCTAGCCGGATACTGGGTTCTGGGTTCTGAGGTGAGTTTCTGGTACACCACAATTCACTGAGGTCCTGGGGTCCTAAGCATAGTTCTGTGTATAAGCAGAATCCCTGCAACAGGATGCCAGACCACTGCGAGATAGAGTGTCTGCATGCAGGAGCCTCAGCATCTCGCGTCAGTGTGTCAGCATGGAAGTCCTTTTTCTCCTCTGACTACCTCAGCAAGATATGGTGTTTATATGCCCAAAGTGGTACCCTCAGGGGTTCTACCTTGCTGTGTCATGTCGGACCTAGGATGACGAAAGGAATGACCCTTCGCATAGTTACTATGCAGGAGATGGTAGTCCTGCTGAGCTTCCAAGAATCCTCATGCATAATGGATGAGGCTAGTTTTCAGGGAAAACCCTACGCCCTGTAAGCAGTACCGTAACTGGGTAAAAGGTTAGTCCCAAGAACCGGTATTTAGTGTAATGGTACGGGAGAATATAGGTGAAAGTTTAGATGACTACCTGTGCCTATATTGGGGTACCTATATGGAACATGACAGTGCTTGCTTAGAGTTCTCTCTTTCAGAGCCACTCTTAACTATTGGTTTCCCAGGTTGGGCTCCCAGATTATCTCTGCCTAGAGAGGCATATGTATCTTCGATGATCTTAGGTAATTTGTGCTCCTGCTGTGTGGGAGTGAATTTACTGAGGTGTTGGCGTATAGCCACCACTGCTGCCTCCCCTTTTGTGTTACTCTACATAATGGTAGATACCTGGACAAAATTACCCATCAGTTTCATTCCCATATCTGAGGCAGGCTCTGCCCATACTCATTCTGAATCTGTTTGAGTACTTCTGGTATGACTGCTATTAAAGGGGTACCATGTGTTCTGGTGTATAAGCAGCTAAAACTGTACCCCAATTGGTGAAGTCTTCTAACTGGGGAGCCATCCCCATCAGCGAGCAAATTGTCAATATTCTGTGTTTTTCCAGTGGGCCCGTATGGGGAAAAACTGCTTTAAGCTGTGTTGTTTTTTGTGCTATTCAGAATGGGATTTTTTCTCGGCTGGTGGGAACCTTTCTTTTAATGGCATTTAGTGTTTGTGGGCCAATTCCTGTGTTAGCCATGTGTTGTTGTGTAGCCTGGGCAGCCCCTGCAGTTTGGACTTTCAATGTACTCATTACACATTGTGTTAGATTTCAGTAAATGTTCACTAAATCTCTATAGATTTTGTGCACTCCTGCTGATGTTAAGGCAGCAATGTCTGGATGTGGCGTGTATGATGCTAAGACCGGCCAAGTCCCTCCTTTTCTGCTGACACGGACCAAGCCTCACTTGTTCTGTGGTATGAGGCAGGGCACATTTAAACCAATTGATGTGCTTTTGATAAGTTAATGGCACTTCTAAGTCCAGGTATGGGAAATACTCATCAGATGGGTCATCTTGAAACGTATACATGAAATGACCTTGTGTGTGCATCTGCAGGTGGTAACAAGTTAACCCAGAAATAGAATACCTCTGTTCTGAATGGTTTGTGTGCCTCAACCACAAAGGTAACATATCCAACCGTTGCCGGGAGGCTATGTTGTAACAATTTCATCGTAACTGACTGTCTGCAATTATCTGAAATATTCAATCCGACTAACAGTTCTCCAATGTCCTCATCTATTTGTTTGGTCATTTTTGGAGCAGTAGTATTTAGCCAATTTGTTATAGAGATATGGTATGCACAGTGTGGGAACTTCTAATCCTCCAAGCTTGATTTAAGGTTCAGCCAATACTTAGGGTATACCTATGCAGCTGAGGAAGATTTGTTTTCCTTCGCACTACTGAGGTCTCCATTTAAAATGTGAGTAGCGGTCTTTGAGCACGACTGAACTACTCTGATTTGACCATTAAATAAGAGCCTAACCAACGTTTGGAGCCTTATCGTGCAGTTCCTACCAATCCGCAGGACCTGCGCATTGTTTGCACAACATTAACTGAGGTCTTGATGTCAAGACTGATTCCATACACCCCCACAGGATTTGCTGGCCTATAGACCAGCAACCTCACAGTGCCAATGTAAGCCCCTCACCTACCAGGGAGCACATGGTTTCTGGCAAGCACTGAACATGACAACCCTGACCCCTTAGGGATCGTGGAAACAGTACAGTACCTTTTGCTCAGTCACTCATGCTTACTTATTCTCAGAGAAGTACACAGTGGGATGTTTTCAATAATATTTATTGAACCAGCATTATCCTTGTATAAAATGCATGTGCTGCAATGATTAGTAGACAGAAGCAGATAAAAGTGATTACAAGCACCAAAAACGTAATATAATTTTACAATGGTGCTAAACAATTTTATATATGCAGGCATATAAACTAGGCAGTAATCTAGCATACTCCTACTACTCGAACCCTACTCTAAGTGTACCGAGAGTGTGTATAGATATAGAGCCAAGAATCACTCTAAGGGATGATCCAACCCCTTTACTTGATGGGATAGTGTGAAGGACCCCGTCTTGGTCATGAAATGGACACCCCTCACGAGATTTCAAGTTTATGCATGGTGATTTCTCAGCAGGCAAAGACCCTCCGTGTCAGCAGAAGTACTTAATCTACTAATCTATCAGGATTTCATATTTTACAATAGAGAGCAGCCTTGTGATGTAAGCATAGATCAGTGATGTTGTGGATATGTAGATTGCCTTGTCGCCCTGTGGATGAAGCTAGTGAGAACATTTGTATGTAGTAAGGAACGATACCTTGCACATGATGTTCACGGCGTTTTGATAATGTTGTGCGAAGCTAGATGTAAAACGAGTTAAGTTTCAGAGAAACTATCCAACATTGGGGCATATTATCAAGTGGCAGCGATAATTATCGCGGGCCTCTCTTAGCGTGAGGATTTTTATCGCCGGCTATCGCTGGAAATTATCGCCATGCTAGCGCTGTATTAACAACGCATAGCAAAATGGCTATAATTATTCCAGCAATAGCAGTGTTTTCCATGGAACATCACTGGTTTTCCAGCTATGTACCATGGAAAACGGCGATATCCTTGATGATAGGTCCTGTGGTCTTAGCCACACAATCCACCCCCATGTTAGGTATGCCTTAGTCAGGACGTTAAATTCCTGCGTTAAGGCATACTTAACGCGATATCAAATATCGCTACCTCTTGTTGATAATATCGTGAAGCTGCCTTCGCGATATTATCCCATGTTGTTTTCGCAGCCACACCTCCTTTGCATCTCATTAGCGATGCGAAGCGTGTGATAAACGGGAGCTAAGTCAAGGAATCACGCGCTAGCGTGTCCTTGATGATAATGTGATAAAATTATCGCCACTTTTCGTCCGAAAACGGACGATAAAGCAGCGATAATTTTATCGCTGCCCCTTGATAATATGCCCCATTGTCGTGCATGCAAATGTATGTAAAAGGTCACAGCTTGGAAATGTTATTTGTGAGGACAATGTAAGAAATAAGCTGCTTTGCTACGAGGGCCTAACCCAGGAATATAACAGTGAAATAGGGGGCTCTGGACCCAGTGGACAAGGGCCTGAAGAGACAGAGCTCCAGAGATAGAAGGAACAGAAGGTTAAGGCCCATAACAGTGAGGATGGCTAGGAGGTCCAGGATAAGAGGAATACAGATGGCTAGGGCACAGAGTAGCAGATCCAGGTAGACCAAAAAAAAAACAGTAAAAGAAGACCAACGGAAAGAAGGACCGAAGACAGGAGGTCGGTGAACACAAAGATCAGCTCAAGGAGGACCAAGGGGCTAGAATCAAATAGACCAATTACAGCAAGACTACAGCCAGAAAAGACCTGAGCTAGCGGGATCTGGAGACCCCAGATTGAAATGACCAGTGGGGATACAAAGTCTCAGGAAGTCTAGGTGCAGTGGGAGAAGGAACAGAGGTCCTATTCCAGGGTGACAAGGACTATGTAAACCAGGATGACCTGTAACATGGGAGCCATGAGGACCAGTGCCAGAAGGATGAGAAACGCCAGCCCCAGGAAGTCTATTACTAGGAGGATTATGAAAGAGGGAGCCAGGGCCTGATTGACAAGAAAAAGTGGAACAGGCAAACAAGTAGACCAGGAGGACGCGTAGGATTAGGATGGGACAGGAGAACTGTGGACTGGAAGAGCTGGGAAAACTAAAGCCAGGGGGGCCAGCACCTGAATACTTGATATACCAGAACTAAGAACAGGACTACATGGACCAGAAGAATGAGGAGCAGAAATATTAGGAACAGACATACCAGGGAAATAGAAAAGCAAGGGTAGCAGTACCAAGAGGACTGATGGATGAGAATTAGGACGGGGGAATGAATATGTCCAGGACCGATAGCCTGTGAAATAGGAGACCTGGAATACAAAGGGCCAAATGCAGGAGGACGTATGAATAATGACCACCCAGACCAGAAAGAGCAAAGGTCAATAAGTCCATGAGGGCGAGAAGCAGGAGGACTAGGGCCAGGAATAACAAAATCACATTGAAGAGGACTATGAAGATCGGGACCTGGGGGGCTATTGGTAGTAATACCAGGAAACTAGGATAAGCAGTATAGGAAATAGGAAGACCAAAGGGACCAGTCCCAAGCGCACCCAGAAGACAAGGAGGACTACGTGAACTAATAGGACCATGACCATGAGGACTAGAAACAGGGCTAAGAAGAACATGAAGATTAGGACCTAGGGGACCAGAACTCAGATTACAAAGTGGGGAAGAACAAGAGGACTGCAGAGTGATGGCCAGGAGGACCAAAACGTCCATGTTTAGACGGACCTGAACAAGTAGAACCTGTATTAAGAAGTCCAAGATTAATGGCTGCAGTACCAGTAGGACTAAAATGGCAAGGAAAAGATAATGGAGGACCACAGCAAACCAAACCAGAAAGACAAAGAGACTAAGATTGCCAAAACGTGAGAGGTCAGATGGACATGGACCTGCAGAGTAAGGGCAAGGAGGCCCAAGTTGAGAAGAACCAGGACATGGTGATCAGGGCCAAGAGGACCAGAAAAGTACAGAGCCAGATGGGCCAAGACTGGGGAAAACAGGAAGGGCAATGATGGCAAAGACAAGGTTTATGATAACAAGGACTACAAGGATCAATATGACCAAGACCAAGGAGAAAAAGACTAGGATGGATGGTGAAAGCAGTTCATGAGAAATATGCCAAGGAGAAACCAAACTATAAGGACCAGGACCAAGAGGATGAGGTCTTATGAGTACATAAGCTTGAGAAGGACAAGGATTATTAAAAACAAGAATAGCATGACCATGGCCATGAGTGCCAGGGAGGTGGACCCAGACACATAGGCAGCCAGGGCTAGAATGCAAAGTTCAAATAGCACCAGGAAACAAAGGACTAGTGGGATAGGAGGATCAGGGCAAAGACAGCCAGGACCCTGAGTAGCATGACTGGGAGGACTTGGGTAAGGAGAAACAAGAATAGGGTTCTCAGGACCAGGATTGTCACCACCCGGAGGTTCAAGCTGCAGGGCTAAGAACAGCATAGCCAGGAAGATAAGCAACTGCATGGCAAAGCCCAGGAGAACTGGATAAAGCAGAATCATGATGAGTTTGTTTAGAGGCATGAGGATAAGGAGCAGGAAGACCACACCCAGATTGATCAACACCAGATCCAGGGAGACCAGACCAAGGCCAATAGGATCAGGGGGCCTGAACAAGCAAGGAAGATAGATGGTCCAGTATCAAGAATACAAGGAGGATCAGAGCCAGGAGGGCCAGGACCAGAGCAAGGAGGATTAGAAGGATGAGCACCAAGAGGACCTGGAACATGCCTAGGCATGTCGGGGGAATTACCATAGGACCAGGGCCCAGGGCACCAAGTGGAGCAGAAAGACCAGGACTAGGTATACCTTGATCAGGGTGAGGAAGATCAGGAGGACTAGAACAGCCAGAGTCATGAAGACTAAGGGAAATGGACCTTGATGTCCAGGAGGACCAGGATCAAAATGACAAGGCTCTGAAGGACTCAAACAAAGAGAACCAAGACCAAGAGGGCCCTGACCATGGGTCCAGTGAGGTCCATGAGGACAAGGCTTTGGGCCATGGGGACAAGGATGATCCAAACCAAGAAGACAAGGGCTCAGAGGGTAAGGCCTAAGAGGGCCAGTACAAAAGAGGACCGGCTGACCAGGGGGACCAGCAAGAACAGGAACTGATTTACTAGGAATCAGATGAGCAGGGTGAAAATGATCAGAAGAACCAGGCCAAATGGACACGGGTCAAGAAGATCAGGACAGAAAAGGAAGAGTTAGTAGAAGGGGGACTGGAAGGACTAGGATGGCCAGAAGGACCAGTATCAGGATTAGGCATACAAAGACCCAATCAAGGAGAAAGACCCAATCAAGGAGGAGCAGAAATAAAAGGTTCAGTCCAGTGAGCACATAATCAGGGAGAGAACACAGACTGTGAAGGTCAGTAACAGAAAGCCCTTTGCTAGGCAAAACAGACTGAGAGTGAGGAATACTGGGAGAGCAGGACATAGAAAATCAAGAGGAGATGCAACCAGAGCCAGCAGCACAAGAGCTAAGAAGACTGGGTCAGGGATGACCAGTAGGACCACAGCCAAGGAGGACCATAACAAGGAAAGTCAGGATGACAGGAGCCATGATGACCAAGCCAGTGGCTAAGAACAAGATGACCAGAACAAGGAGGATAAAGACAAAGTGGATGAGTTAGTCCACGGTGACAACAAGCAGAAGGACCAGGACCAAGTGTATTATGAAATGTTGGAGTAGGACCCAGAGAACTAGCCAGCTTAGGAGCAGGTGTACAAGGGCCATTAGGACCAGGGACCATATGTTGGAGGATTAGGAGGACTAGAAGAATCAGAATGAGCAGGACTAGGAACAGGGCAAGGATGGCCAGAGACGTCAGAACCAAGAGGAGGAGGACCTAAAGTTCCAAGTGGAGCAAGAAAAATAAAGAGGAACAGGACCAGTGGTTGAGGTGCCAGGTGGGCCACATTGAAAATCAGGACCCAAACCAAGAAGACAAAGAGTGCCAACACTAGGAGAACCAGTACAACAGGGCTAGATTGATAAGGAACCAGCAGACCATCAGGATCAGGGTGAGGATCAATAGTACCAAGATCAATAGGTCCAAAAAGGGCTAATACAAGGAGGAGTCAAGAGGATGGTTGGAAAGGCCCTAGTCAGAAAGGACTATAACCAGGAGCACCAGATTCAGGAAACTAGGAACAAGTTGACTAGAACTTGTTGGACCAGGCCAGGATGATGATCCGAAGGAGCAAAAGAGCCCAGAAAGGAAGTACTAGGGACAGGGCGAGGAGGATGATCAACGCCTAAAGGCACAGAAAGACCTGGAAGAGAAGGAAGAAGACTAGCATAAGGAAGAACTCTATGTGAGACCAGATCAAATGGATTAGGATACCCCTTGTATAAATCGTTCTTACTCATGCTTCTTATCCTGCCATCCTTGTGAATTACCCCCCCCTCATCAGCCCACATATAGAACTGGTAAGTATTTGCTGAAAAATTATAGCATGCAAAGCAAATAAAAAGCCAAGACTGTGACACCCTGACTGCTGAGTGATGGAAAACACTGTTTTGTGCTGGCACAGTAGTCTGAGGGTGGATCTTAGGGCATAGAGACTTAAGCATGGATGAGTGGACATGAGTGTAGTTTGTGAAGGATGGCAGAAAGAGTTTGAGAAACTCAGAAGTCAGGAAAAATGGTTAATGGCTAATAAAGAGGTCAAAGGGCTATGCCAATCGGCAAAGGGGCGCTCAGGGCCATGCAAGGGCTCCGAGAAGCAGAAGAGGGGGTGATGGAGGCTCCAGATAGATAATCTCATATGGCCCAAAAAGGGATTCTATGTGATGGTATTTGGTGGGTATGTAGCAAATGTGGGAGTTTATTTTTAAAAACTAAACAAATTTCAAAAGGTTTTCTGGCCATCCATCATGTCTGACGGTACTGTCCTTGAAACATATTTGTGTATAGACATGAACCAACATTGTGGAGAGTTGTCCCTTGAGCCAGCAGACAACTTTAAATTTCCCTTTTCACATAAAGAGCCTCGGAAGCTGGGGAAGAGCTTCCCCAGCTCCCGAGACCCCCCCATTTCAGTGAAATGACGATCAGCGCGCATGTCACGATGACGTCATTTCACTTAAACCAAAACTGTTTTCACTTTCTACGTGTTCTGGGGACTATCTCAGTCCCCTGAGCACATAGAAAGATGGGAGGGGTATCGTTGGAAAGGGGAGAATCTCCCCTTTCTAATGGTCCCCAGTGGATCTCTGCTTGGGGATCGCCCCAGGAGGGTGATCACCAAGCAGGGATCCACCCACTAGACACCAAGGAGGGGGAGCGGCCCCTTGGGCAAGGACCTTTGCTCCCCCCTATTAAATTTGGCACTATTGAGTCTTTTTGCCCCCCCAGGGGGGAAAAAAGTCCACTACACACCAGGGATTTTTTTTACATATAAAATATGTTGGGGGCTGCCCAAAATGGGTACCCCAATGTCCCCACCCCCCACCACCATTAAAGCCTTTCTGCCACCCTTCGGAAGCAGAAAGCCCACTGAACGCCAGGGATTTTTTTGGGTGCATTTTTTTTTAGGGTGGGGGCTGACCAAAACAGGCACCCAATGCCCCCCGCCCCCGCCACCATTACAGCCTTTCTGTCTGGGGCAGATGGGGCAATAGCCCCCAAACTGCCCCCCCGGGGGGCAGAAAGCCCACTAAACGCCAGGGATTTTTTGGGGCGCTTTTGTTTTTAGGGCGGGAGCTGCCCATAATGGGCACACCAATGCCCCCACCCCACCACCATTACTGCCTTTCTGCCCCCCACCGGGGGGCAGAAAGCCCACTAAACGCCAGGGTTTTTTTTTGGCGCATTGGTTTTTAGGGTGGGGGATGCCCGAAATGGGCATGCAAATGCCCCCACCCCTGCCACCATTAAAGCCGTTCTGCCCCTCCCTGGGAGGCAGATGGGGCAGTAGCCCCCAATCTGCCCCCCGGGGGGGGAGAAAGCCCCCTTGACGCCAGGGATTTTTTTTTATTCATGTAGGGGTGGGGGCTAGCCAAAATGGGCATGACAATACCCCCACAACCCCCAGAGAAAATCCAGTCTTTCTGCCTCCCCAGAGGGGCAGGTGGAGGCAGTGGACCCTGATCTGCCCCCCGGGGGGCAGACAGCCCATTAGGCGCCAGCGATTACGCTGGCTTTCTTTATGCGTGGGCTGGGGGCTGCCCAAAATGGGCATATCAATGCCCCAACCCCCACAAGAAATAGCCACAGTCTTTCTGCCCCCCTTGGGGGCATATCGGGGCAAACCCCGCACACCCCCTATTCCACCCCAGGGTGGCAGAAAGCCCACTAGGCACAGACATTTTTTTAGCAATGTGCCTACCTGTGGATTTTGGACCCTAGCACCGCTGGCACATAGGGAAACCTAGCAAACTTGTACATTTTTGAAAAATAGACACCAAGGGGAATCCAGGATGGGGTGACTTGGCTGGCTCTCACCAGGTTCTGTTACGCAGAATCCCTTTCAAACCTCAAACTTAGTCTAAAGAAATCATGTTTTCCTCACATTCATGTGATGGAAAGTTCTGGAATCTGCATGGATCCACAAAATTCCACCCACCCCGCATTTTCTAAAGTCTTCCCAGAACAATGGTACCTCACTTGTGAGGGTAGGCTTAGTGCCCGAGACAGGAAACGGCCCACAACACAACATGGACACCACATTTTCACAGTGAAAACTGACCCTTTTTTTGCAAAGTGCCTAGCTGTAGATTTTGAACCCTAGCTCTGCCGGCACCTAGGGAAACCTAGCAAACCTATACATTTTTGAAAACTAGACACCCAGGAGAATACAAGATGGGGTGACTTGTTTGGCTCTCACCAGGTTCTGTAAACCCAGAATCCCTTGCAAACCTCAGAATTTGTCAAAAAACACACATTTTCATCACATTTCAGTGGTGGGAAGTCCTGGAATCTGCGTGAATCCACAAAATTCCACCCACCCCGCATTTTCTAAAGTCTTCCGAGAACAATGGTACCTCACTTGTGAGGGTAGGCTTAGTGCCCGAGACAGGGAACGGCCCACAACGCAACATGGACACCACATTTTCACAGTGAAAACTGACCCTTTTTTTAGTAATGTGCCTACCTGTGGATTTTGGACCCTAGCACAGCTGGCACATAGGGAAACCTAGCAAACCTGTAAATGTTTGAAAACTAGACACCAAGGGGAATCCAGGATGGGGTGACTTGGCTGGCTTTCACCAGGTTCTGTTACGCAGAATCCCTTTCAAACCTCAAACTTAGTCTAAAGAAATCATATTTTCCTCACATTTATGTGATGGAAAGTTCTGGACTCTGCATGGATCCACAAATTTCCACCCACCCCGCATTTTTGAAAGTCTTCCGAGAACAATGGTACCTCACTTGTGATGGTAGGCTTAGTGCCCGAGACAGAAACGGCCCACAACGCAACATGGACACCACATTTTCACAGTGAAAACTGACCCTTTTTTTGGAAAGTGCCTTGCTGTAGATTTTGAACCCTAACTCTGCCGGCACCTAGGGAAACCTAGCAAACCTATACATTTTTGAAAACTAGACATACAGAGGAATTTAGGTTGGGGTGACTTGTTTGGCTCTCACCAGGTTCTGTAAACCCAGAATCCCTTGCAAACCTCAAAATGTGTCAAAAAAACACATTTTCATCACATTTCAGAGGTGGGAAGTCCTGGAATCTGCGTGGATCCACAAAATTCCACCCACCCCGCATTTTCTAAAGTCTTCCGAGAACAATGGTACCTCACTTGTGAGGGTAGGCTTAGTGCCCGAGACAGGGAACGGCCCACAACGCAACATGGACACCACATTTTCACAGTGAAAACTGACCCTTTTTTAGTAATGTGCCTACCTGTGGATTTTGGACCCTAGCACAGCTGGCACATAGGGAAACCTAGCAAACCTGTAAATTTTTGAAAACTAGACACCAAGGGGAATCCAGGATGGGGTGACTTGGCTGGCTTTCACCAGGTTCTGTTACGCAGAATCCCTTTCAAACCTCAAACTTTGTCTAAAGAAATCATATTTTCCTCACATTTATGTGATGGAAAGTTCTGGAACAATGGTACCTCACTTGTGATGGTAGGCTTAGTGCCCGAGACAGAAACGGCCCACAACGCAACATGGACACCACTTTTTCACAGTGAAAAAGGTTGGGGTGACTTGACTGGCTCTCACCAGGGTCTATTACCCAGAATCCCTTGCAAACCTGAAAATCTATTAAAAAAAACACATTTTCCTCACATTTTTGTGGTGGAAAGTTCTGGAATCTGCGTGGATCAATAAAATTCCACCCACCCCGCATTCCCCAAAGTCTTCCAAGACAAATGGTGCCTCACTTGTGTGGGAAGGCCTAGTGCCCGCGACAGGAAATGTCCCAAAATGCAACATGGACACACAACATTTTCACAGTGAAAACGGACCCTTTTTTTGCAGAGTGCCGGGCTGTAGGTTTTGAACTCTAGCTCTGCCGGCACCTAGGGAAACCTAGCAAACCTATACATTTTTGAAAACTAAACACCCAGCGGAATCCCTTTCTAATGGTCCCCAGTGGATCCCTGCTTGGGGATCGCCCCAGGAGGGTGATCCCCAAGCAGGGATCCACCCACTAGACACCAAGGAGGGGGAGCGGCCCCTTGGGCAAGGACCTTTGCTCCCCCCTATTAAATTTGGCACTATTGAGTCTTTTTGCCCCCCCAGGGGGGAAAAAAGTCCACTACACACCAGGGATTTTTTTTACATATAAAATATGTGTGGGGGCTGCCCAAAACGGGTACCCCAATGTCCCCACCCCCCACCACCATTAAAGCCTTTCTGCCACCCTTGGGAGGCAGAAAGCCCACTGAACGCCAGGGATTTTTTGGGGCGCATTTTGTTTTAGGGTGGGGGCTGCCCAAAACAGGCACCCAATGCCCCCAGCCCCCACCACCATTACAGCCTTTCTGTCTGGGGCAGATGGGGGCAATAGCCCCCAAACTGCCCCCCCCCGGGGGGGCAGAAAGCCCACTAAACGCCAGGGATTTTTTGGGGCGCTTTTGTTTTTAGGGCGGGAGCTGCCCATAATGGGCACACCAATGCCCCCACCCCACCACCATTACTGCCTTTCTGCCCCCCACCGGGGGGCAGAAAGCCCACTAAACGCCAGGGTTTTTTTTTGGCGCAATGGTTTTTAGGGTGGGGGATGCCCGAAATGGGCATGCAAATGCCCCCACCCCTGCCACCATTAAAGCCGTTCTGCCCCTCCCTGGGAGGCAGATGGGGCAGTAGCCCCCAATCTGCCCCCCGGGGGGGAGAAAGCCCCCTTGACGCCAGGGATTTCTTTTTATTCATGTAGGGGTGGGGGCTAGCCAAAATGGGCATGACAATACCCCCACAACCCCCAGAGAAAATCCAGTCTTTCTGCCTCCCCAGAGGGGCAGGTGGAGGCAGTGGACCCTGATCTGCCCTCCGGGGGGCAGACAGCCCATTAGGCGCCAGCGATTACGCTGGCTTTCTTTATGCGTGGGCTGGGGGCTGCCCAGAATGGGCATATCAATGCCCCAACCCCCACAAGAAATAGCCACAGTCTTTCTGCCCCCCTTGGGGGCATTTCGGGGCAAACCCCGCACACCCCCTATTCCACCCCAGGGTGGCAGAAAGCCCACTAGGCACAGACATTTTTTTAGCAATGTGCCTACCTGTGGATTTTGGACCCTAGCACAGCTGGCACATAAGGAAACCTAGCAAACTTGTACATTTTTGAAAAATAGACACCAAGGGGAATCCAGGATGGGGTGACTTGGCTGGCTCTCACCAGGTTCTGTTACGCAGAATCCCTTTCAAACCTCAAACTTAGTCTAAAGAAATCATGTTTTCCTCACATTTATGTGATGGAAAGTTCTGGAATCTGCATGGATCCACAAAATTCCACCCACCCCGCATTTTCTAAAGTCTTCCCAGAACAATGGTACCTCACTTGTGAGGGTAGGCTTAGTGCCCGAGACAGGAAACGGCCCACAACACAACATGGACACCACATTTTCACAGTGAAAACTGACCCTTTTTTTGCAAAGTGCCTAGCAGTAGATTTGGAACCCTAGCTCTGCCGGCACCTAGGGAAACCTAGCAAACCTATACATTTTTGAAAACTAGACACCCAGGGGAATACAAGATGGGGTGACTTGTTTGGCTCTCACCAGGTTCTGTAAACCCAGAATCCCTTGCAAACCTCAGAATTTGTCAAAAAACACACATTTTCATCACATTTCAGTGGTGGGAAGTCCTGGAATCTGCGTGGATCCACAAAATTCCACCCACCCCGCATTTTCTAAAGTCTTCCGAGAACAATGGTACCTCACTTGTGAGGGTAGGCTTAGTGCCCGAGACAGGGAACGGCCCACAACGCAACATGGACACCACATTTTCACAGTGAAAACTGACCCTTTTTTTAGTAATGTGCCTACCTGTGGATTTTGGACCCTAGCACAGCTGGCACATAGGGAAACCTAGCAAACCTGTAAATGTTTGAAAACTAGACACCAAGGGGAATCCAGGATGGGGTGACTTGGCTGGCTTTCACCAGGTTCTGTTACGCAGAATCCCTTTCAAACCTCAAACTTAGTCTAAAGAAATCATATTTTCCTCACATTTATGTGATGGAAAGTTCTGGACTCTGCATGGATCCACAAATTTCCACCCACCCCGCATTTTTGAAAGTCTTCCGAGAACAATGGTACCTCACTTGTGATGGTAGGCTTAGTGCCCGAGACAGAAACGGCCCACAACGCAACATGGACACCACATTTTCACAGTGAAAACTGACCCTTTTTTTGGAAAGTGCCTTGCTGTAGATTTTGAACCCTAACTCTGCCGGCACCTAGGGAAACCTAGCAAACCTATACATTTTTGAAAACTAGACATACAGGGGAATTTAGGTTGGGGTGACTTGTTTGGCTCTCACCAGGTTCTGTAAACCCAGAATCCCTTGCAAACCTCAAAATGTGTCAAAAAAACACATTTTCATCACATTTCAGAGGTGGGAAGTCCTGGAATCTGCGTGGATCCACAAAATTCCACCCACCCCGCATTTTCTAAAGTCTTCCGAGAACAATGGTACCTCACTTGTGAGGGTAGGCTTAGTGCCCGAGACAGGGAACGGCCCACAACGCAACATGGACACCACATTTTCACAGTGAAAACTGACCCTTTTTTAGTAATGTGCCTACCTGTGGATTTTGGACCCTAGCACAGCTGGCACATAGGGAAACCTAGCAAACCTGTAAATTTTTGAAAACTAGACACCAAGGGGAATCCAGGATGGGGTGACTTGGCTGGCTTTCACCAGGTTCTGTTACGCAGAATCCCTTTCAAACCTCAAACTTAGTCTAAAGAAATCATATTTTCCTCACATTTATGTGATGGAAAGTTCTGGAACAATGGTACCTCACTTGTGATGGTAGGCTTAGTGCCCGAGACAGAAACGGCCCACAACGCAACATGGACACCACTTTTTCACAGTGAAAAAGGTTGGGGTGACTTGACTGGCTCTCACCAGGGTCTATTACCCAGAATCCCTTGCAAACCTGAAAATCTATTAAAAAAAACACATTTTCCTCACATTTTTGTGGTGGAAAGTTCTGGAATCTGCGTGGATCAATAAAATTCCACCCACCCCGCATTCCCCAAAGTCTTCCAAGACAAATGGTGCCTCACTTGTGTGGGAAGGCCTAGTGCCCGCGACAGGAAATGTCCCAAAATGCAACATGGACACACAACATTTTCACAGTGAAAACGGACCCTTTTTTTGCAGAGTGCCGGGCTGTAGGTTTTGAACTCTAGCTCTGCCGGCACCTAGGGAAACCTAGCAAACCTATACATTTTTGAAAACTAAACACCCAGCGGAATCCCTTTCTAATGGTCCCCAGTGGATCCCTGCTTGGGGATCGCCCCAGGAGGGTGATCCCCAAGCAGGGATCCACCCACTAGACACCAAGGAGGGGGAGCGGCCCCTTGGGCAAGGACCTTTGCTCCCCCCTATTAAATTTGGCACTATTGAGTCTTTTTGCCCCCCCCAGGGGGGAAAAAAGTCCACTACACACCAGGGATTTTTTTTACATATAAAATATGTGTGGGGGCTGCCCAAAACGGGTACCCCAATGTCCCCACCCCCCACCACCATTAAAGCCTTTCTGCCACCCTTGGGAGGCAGAAAGCCCACTGAACGCCAGGGATTTTTTGGGGCGCATTTTGTTTTAGGGTGGGGGCTGCCCAAAACAGGCACCCAATGCCCCCAGCCCCCACCACCATTACAGCCTTTCTGTCTGGGGCAGATGGGGGCAATAGCCCCCAAACTGCCCCCCCCGGGGGGGCAGAAAGCCCACTAAACGCCAGGGATTTTTTGGGGCGCTTTTGTTTTTAGGGCGGGAGCTGCCCATAATGGGCACACCAATGCCCCCACCCCACCACCATTACTGCCTTTCTGCCCCCCACCGGGGGGCAGAAAGCCCACTAAACGCCAGGGTTTTTTTTGGCGCAATGGTTTTTAGGGTGGGGGATGCCCGAAATGGGCATGCAAATGCCCCCACCCCTGCCACCATTAAAGCCGTTCTGCCCCTCCCTGGGAGGCAGATGGGGCAGTAGCCCCCAATCTGCCCCCCGGGGGGGAGAAAGCCCCCTTGACGCCAGGGATTTCTTTTTATTCATGTAGGGGTGGGGGCTAGCCAAAATGGGCATGACAATACCCCCACAACCCCCAGAGAAAATCCAGTCTTTCTGCCTCCCCAGAGGGGCAGGTGGAGGCAGTGGACCCTGATCTGCCCTCCGGGGGGCAGACAGCCCATTAGGCGCCAGCGATTACGCTGGCTTTCTTTATGCGTGGGCTGGGGGCTGCCCAGAATGGGCATATCAATGCCCCAACCCCCACAAGAAATAGCCACAGTCTTTCTGCCCCCCTTGGGGGCATTTCGGGGCAAACCCCGCACACCCCCTATTCCACCCCAGGGTGGCAGAAAGCCCACTAGGCACAGACATTTTTTTAGCAATGTGCCTACCTGTGGATTTTGGACCCTAGCACAGCTGGCACATAAGGAAACCTAGCAAACTTGTACATTTTTGAAAAATAGACACCAAGGGGAATCCAGGATGGGGTGACTTGGCTGGCTCTCACCAGGTTCTGTTACGCAGAATCCCTTTCAAACCTCAAACTTAGTCTAAAGAAATCATGTTTTCCTCACATTTATGTGATGGAAAGTTCTGGAATCTGCATGGATCCACAAAATTCCACCCACCCCGCATTTTCTAAAGTCTTCCCAGAACAATGGTACCTCACTTGTGAGGGTAGGCTTAGTGCCCGAGACAGGAAACGGCCCACAACACAACATGGACACCACATTTTCACAGTGAAAACTGACCCTTTTTTTGCAAAGTGCCTAGCTGTAGATTTGGAACCCTAGCTCTGCCGGCACCTAGGGAAACCTAGCAAACCTATACATTTTTGAAAACTAGACACCCAGGGGAATACAAGATGGGGTGACTTGTTTGGCTCTCACCAGGTTCTGTAAACCCAGAATCCCTTGCAAACCTCAGAATTTGTCAAAAAACACACATTTTCATCACATTTCAGTGGTGGGAAGTCCTGGAATCTGCGTGGATCCACAAAATTCCACCCACCCCGCATTTTCTAAAGTCTTCCGAGAACAATGGTACCTCACTTGTGAGGGTAGGCTTAGTGCCCGAGACAGGGAACGGCCCACAACGCAACATGGACACCACATTTTCACAGTGAAAACTGACCCTTTTTTTTAGTAATGTGCCTACCTGTGGATTTCGGACCCTAGCACAGCTGGCACATAGGGAAACCTAGCAAACCTGTAAATGTTTGAAAACTAGACACCAAGGGGAATCCAGGATGGGGTGACTTGGCTGGCTTTCACCAGGTTCTGTTACGCCGAATCCCTTTCAAACCTCAAACTTAGTCTAAAGAAATCATATTTTCCTCACATTTATGTGATGGAAAGTTCTGAAATCTGCATGGATCCACAAATTTCCAGCCACCCCGCATTTTCGAAAGTCTTCCGAGAACAATGGTACCTCACTTGTGATGGTAGGCTTAGTGCCCGAGACAGAAACGGCCCACAACGCAACATGGACACCACATTTTCACAGTGAAAACTGACCCTTTTTTTGGAAAATGCCTTGCTGTAGATTTTGAACCCTAACTCTGCCGGCACCTAGGGAAACCTAGCAAACCTATACATTTTTGAAAACTAGACATACAGGGGAATTTAGGTTGGGGTGACTTGTTTGGCTCTCACCAGGTTCTGTAAACCCAGAATCCCTTGCAAACCTCAAAATGTGTCAAAAAAACACATTTTCATCACATTTCAGTGATGGGAAGTCCTGGAATCGATGTGGGTCCACAAAATTCCACCCTCCCCGCGTTCCCCAAAGTCTTCCAAGAAAAATGGTACCTCACTTGTGTGGGTGGGTTAAGTACCCGCGACAGGCAAGGGCCCAAAACCTATTGAGGCGTCATCAAAATTACATACCACAAAACAACCTGGTTTTGCAAGGGGGTCCCATGAGTTTTTGGCCCGGGGCTCGGCAGCCATCTATGGAAACCTACCAAACCCACACATTTCTGAAAACTAGACACCCGGGGGAATCTAGCAAGGTATGGCTTGTGTGGGTCTCCCAACATTTCCCTACCCAGAATTCCCCGCAAGCCTCAAATTTAGATCTAAAAAAACACTTATTTCTCAAGTTTCTGTGTGGGAAAGTTCTGGAATCTGCGTGGATCCACAAATGTCCTACCACCCAGCGTTCCACCAGGTCTTCCGATAAAAATGATACCTCACTTGCGTGGGTAGGTAAAATACCCGTGACAGGCAAGGGTCCAAAACTTATTGAGGCGACATCAAAATTACCTATCACAAAACAACCTGGTTTTGCAAAGGGGGGTCCCATGAGTTTGTGGCCATGAGCTCGGCGGCCATCTAGGGAAACCTACCAAACCCACACATTTCTGAAAACTATACAGCTGGGGGAGTCCAGCAAGGTATGGCTTGCATGGGTCACCCAACATTTCCCTACCCAGAATCCCCTGCAAACCTCAAATTTTGTAGAACCATTCAATTGTTTCTCACATTTCTGTGTGGGAAAGTTGTAGGATCACCGGGCTGACACAAATTTTCTACCACCCAGCGTTCCCCCAGGTCTCCCGATAAAAATGGTACCTCACTTGTGTAGGTAGGCATAGTGTCTGCAACAGGTAATGGCCCAAATCATACCGTGGAGACTTCAAAATTACCTATAACAAAACAACCTGGATTTTGGGGGGGGCATCTGGTTTTTTGGCCCCGGGCTCGGCTGCCATCTAGGGAAACCTACCAAACCCACACATTTCTGAAAACTAGACACCCTGGGGAGTCCAATGAGGTATGGCTTGCATGGATCCCCCAACGTTTCCCTACCCAGAATCCCCTGCAAACCTCAAATTTAGCTGAAAACACACTTTCCACATATTTTTGTGTGGAATCACCGTGCTGGCACAAACGTTGTACTCCACAGCGTTCTCCTTAGTGTCCTGAGTAAAATGATACCTCACTTGTGTGGGTCTCCAATGCAGAATTGGCTAAAAACTTTTTATTTTTTTTAAATTGCGCTTAGAATTCTCGGTGCTATACCCTTATTCCCTATGTTTTGGGCACTTCCCAGTCATAGGCCCTTGCCCCACCCACACAAGTGAGGTATCATTTTACTCGGGAGACTAAGGGGAACGCTGTGGGGTAGGACATTTGTGCTGGCACGGTGATTCCACCCAAGTGAGTGAGCTACACCCTAACTCATCCCCGCTGAGGTGATCCCTCAGCACGAAAACCTATCCACATAGTAAGTGCTCCCGGGCGACCAGAATTTTAATGACAAAAACCAGGTTACTCCAAGAAAATAGTAAAAGGACCACAGTTTGACAATAACCTAACTACTTTCCCGAAACAACTGCTAAATATCCCTGCCTGGTCAAATACAGACAAACACCTCCCATAGCTTTTTCAGCCAACCCTCCCTGATTAACAGGATAGAAGCTACACTCGCCCAAAAACAGTTGTGACAAGGTGAAAAAGTGAGACTGTCTGGGCTAATCCGAGATGCCGAGGAACCCTTACTATGGAGGCAGAGACCAACCCACACCAGACCCAGAGGCCTGTACCCAAAAAGATGGTCTCCCGAAGTCAATTCCCCCGATCTCCACTGGCAGGGCAATAAGGGACCATACAATTTCAACCTTATCCTCCCCGGCACAACTTTAGGCGACACTTTTTCATTCACCCCCAACTGTTCTGTCCGAACGCACCAACTGTCCTAGACTCCCTTTCAGATGCACGGTCACCCCTCTTTTAGAAATCCGACAATGTCACTGGATACGCCAACCCTCTCCAACCAACACATATCGACCCACGTGAAACCTCACAGTGCGAACGCATTCACTAGTAGCTTCCCCAAAACCTCTCACTTGAAGCAAGAAGAAATCTCTAGCAGAGACTGATTAGACAGCAAAAAGAAATTCTATTTACAGACACATATCACTGCCCCTCCAAAGGACAGATTAAGATGGACCTAATATTTCACACTGAAAGACCAGAGGACTGTAACACCACTTTCAGATCACAACTCTACATCTCTAAAACCACAACTACCTCACATAGCTGCAAACTAACAACCTCGCTCCCTAATCGCTCGTCAAGGTGTGGGAATACGTCTGTGACCATCTACACTAACGGCACTGTCCTGATTCAGGCAAATAACGAGAACCTAGAGGTTTTCGACTCCCTTTTCCCCACACTCCGATCCGCCGACCCTTCACTTGTCTCGACCATTCGCGACACAACTCCCACCAACAGATAACCGACTTTACCTAGATAAACAAACTATCACCACCTCGCCCTACGCCTCCTCCTCCCGCCTCCCCCGATTCACCTCCCAATCCAGTGCCTCCACAAAATGTGTTCTCCTACTCCCAGAGGAATATCAAACTCAACTTCCTCATGCCAACCACCCACCTCAACACCCCGACCCCACTCTGCCAACTTCCACCGTGCCCTATGCCTTCTCCTCCCGCCTCCCTCGAGTCACCTCCCACTCCAGCGCCTCCACAAAATGTGTTCCCCTACTCCCAGACGAACGTCAAACTCAACTTCCTCCTTTCATCCACCCACCTCTACACCACTACCCCGCTCTGCCGACTTCGACCCTTAATGTCACCAGTGCTAGCGTAGACCTCAGAAGGTCGAATTCACATCATGACCCAACGCACCCACCTCCCAGGGTCCCAAAAGTAGACAACATGTTCTACACAAGTAGTAATAGGCAACATAACCTAAACATGATCTACACCACACAGGGTGACCCCCCCAAGATACCCTCAACCCTGCCCATGACCTCATGTCGCAGAGTCTCGCTTCACTAGAAAGCTAACTAGAAAAAATAGCCTGGGGCTTGAACGAAATCCTCACCAACCTCGACAAGGCCCGAAGGCCCCAGCAATCCCCTCCCAGGGTGCCCTCTCCGTTCAACACCAACTACCCTAAACACCCTACAATGCCCTTAGCAAACCCCCATGGCACGGTTACAAAGACCCTCAAGAACGGACACTGAGGCCCTGTCACAGAGAACCCTAGGAAACACAGCCCTCGCCACTAGGGTACAGAGACGCATAAATACCGACATCGAGCCCATGACTTAAAGACCCCCGAAGTCGCAATGTCTGACAAAGAAGCGGCCGATCTAGCCTCTTCATACGACGCACCTCACTCTGACTCCCCAAAATCCAAGATCCAAGTGATCACGGGTTTCCGAAGAGACCATCCTTGCACGAAATCCCCTAGACCGCCCTTCCTAACCACCCCACCTAGGGCGCCCAGGGGAAAGAACCCCGGCAATAAAGAGCTTTCCACCAACTGCATGCTCATCAACTGCAGATTGGCGTCTATGCATGCAACCGATCTAGCAGAAGCCTTCCCCTCGCAGGACATTGACATTGCGTTCATCACGGAGACTTGGCTCAATGAACGCTCCTCACCATGCTTAGAATTGCTTGTGCCCCCAGTGTTTTCCATTATTGACAAAGACAGAAAAGACCAACGAGTGGGAGGGATAGCTATCATTCATAAAGACAACATCGCTGTTAGAAATGGGATCTCTGGTTGGCTAAGGCCTGCACCAAAGCCAGGCAGAGACCACCACTCTAGTCAGGGCAAGGGAGTTACACTCCAAAGATAACCCCTGCTCACCCCCTTGGTAGCTTGGCACGAGCAGTCAGGCTTATCCCGGAGACCATGTGTAAAGCATTTGCGCACGCACACAGCAACAACATCCCAGGCACATCAAAAAAGGAACACCACACAGGTTATATATAAAATAGCCTTTGTATTATCATAACACATTAGAATAGTAAGCACATATTATACACGGTGCCACCTGGCCCTAGATTATATTTACAAGGGATTATTTCCACCTGACAGGGCCAACTGGATCACTTTCAGAACCATCACAAAGTGAACTTAGTAGATGTAGAACTTATCATAAACATAGAACACAACCAGTAACTACTGGTAACCACTGTGCTCAGCATCAGCCTGTAACCTAAACTACATTACGCACAGTATCACATCAGGCGTGAATTAAAATATGCGCCAACCTCACCAGCATAAACCATAATGTGCAAAACAACCTCATAATCATAGGAACACATTTAAAGGTGTAGAACAGGGTGTGTATATCATACTACAGGAATCGCATTTCCTAGCACCACATAATCACATTAGCACAGGGTCTCCTAAAAAGACCATAGTAGAGGCATACACTACATTAGGGCCTGGCGCCCTACAAACCTCGCAGTCCCCCTGGCCAACTGGCCATCTCAGAAAGGGGCTCAAATGCCCTATGTCCAGAATGTCAGGGCTGCTGCCTAGCAGCGGGATCCAATTGCGCCACTGCGCAAACCTAAACGGTGCAGCTGGCACTAAGTGTTGTGCAGCTGTGAAGAGAAGGGACAAAGGAGTGCATCTGACTCCTAACTCAGGCATGTCCCCAAAGAACTGAGGCCTAAACGGTGCAGCTGCCCACTACTTGCTGGGCAGCTGTGTATATCACATGAGGGGCACGGGCACCGACTGTACCCTGTAAAACAAATATGCCCAAGCTGGCAGGAACACGAGCATCGACAATGTGCTCCGATCTGGGGACCAACATGCCCTACAGACGTTGCAGCTGCCCTCTAGCAAAACGGGGCAGCTGTAGACCAATGGCCACATGGGGGAAAGCACAGGCCCCCCTGGGCCCTTTATCACCAAATCTGCCAAGGGCTTTTAACTCAAACTTGCCCCCAACGTTGGAGCGACCCCCTATCAGGCGCGGGCCGCTCTGGAAATAGGCCAGAACACGGGGAACAGGACGGGCCCCTCTGGGCTGCATCAGGACAAGGGCCACCCATGTAGGAGCGACACAGACCCAACACTGTGCCTCACAAGGGACCACAACATAGATGAAGCCCCTACTCACCGGGGCTTCGCTCTCCAGGTCTCCTCACCAGGATCGCAGAACTTCACCTGCGGCGGCACTTCTGTTCACCCGGGCCCCCTCTTGGGACCCGGGACTTCTGCGGACATAGGCGGGGCTCCCCCTCGCACATGGGAGCCCCCCTGAATTGAATCCACACCTCCCTGCATTCACCCAGGCCCCCTCCTGGGACCTGGGACTTCTCTTTGGTGCTCCCGGAGGCGGGGTGGGCTCCCGTTCTCCCTTGCTCTACACACCGGGCCGGGTTTCCCTCGCTAATGCGGAAGTCCCGCCCCGAGTCAGGCACCACGCTGCCTCACTTCCGCCTCAGCCACTCTGCGAGGCAGCCTCCGGCTGGCTTTTTTTTTTAGGATGGGCTGCGGCGGTGATCCTCTCAGAATAGAACGCTGGGTGGGCACCCGCCGCTATAATAAAAATAAGCGGCATAAAAGAGGGGTGGGCACCGGCTATACATGGACAGAATGGGGGAATCCCTACGCCGGGATTCCCTCGGTGGTGGTCGCAGCCCAGCGCTGCAAATGGGAAAGAATCACTCCTCCTCAGGACAAATAACGCACTCTGGAGAATTAGAAATAAAGCGCTCACCAGGCATTAGGATCAAGGACAAGCTCTGCAATAAAGGTCCTGGAGGTCTCCCTAGGAAAAGTCCATGAGAGGTCTCAGGGGCAGAGCTGGGTCAAGGGGCCAGCACACAGGGCCCTCCATCAGGGAGGCAGCCCCAATGGCAGTCCCTCCTGGGCCCCAGCAGCAGCAAGCCCCCTCCGTCAGGGACAGAACAGGCACACTGAACACTTTTCTGGGATCACAGCCCCTATATTTATATGCCCTTTTCCTTTGTGACACAGCACAAGGCTTGGGGATACCACTCAGAACTGGTTTAGGGGAGCTTTGGAGCACTTTGTTGTGCTCAACTCCTCTCTCCTTTGTCAGGTGGGGGCTAGGTGCTCAGACGCACCACAGGGGCGGAGCCAGCATTGTGGAGGGAAGGCACAGTCCTATTCAGGTCCCAGGTGCAACTCCTCCCTCCCATCTGCAAGCAGATCTCTCTATTCACCACTGGACAGGCTCACCCTGGCTCCTGGAATTCCCCAACCCTCTCAGCTCCTGTCAATCACAAGCCAGACATGCCATTCACATCAGGCAGGCAGGCACACAGCACACAGGAATGCCAACTTCTAAAAGTGGCACTTCTCCACCAGTCACCATAAATCTGTGCACAGATTGCGCAGCATTTGTTCTCATCAGTCCTCACATACTAAACTCGCCCCTGCACTCCTCTCATACCAGGAATTACCATGGACACACATATCCCCCATGCATTCCTATGGGAGGGCAGGCCAATCTCACCACGCGCACTCAGAGTGCGCACGCACTTTACACTGGGCCACAGTGCTAAAGTGCTCAGAGGCCTAAAATTACTACCACCATGTCAGAGCTTAAGCCAAAAAGTTCAGGGGTGAACCTGCCACGAAGGGCCAAGTCCAACAATCGCTATCATGGAAATAGTCTCATGCAAGTACAACACCTTTGAATGTCTTACCGCCAGCATACAGACTAAAGACAACAGAGCTCTACGCTGCCACCTTATCTACCACCCACCAGGCAACACCTCTGCATTCGGGGAACATTTATCGGATCTGATTTCTCACTGTGCTCTTGGAGACGTCAACAACCTAATTCTTGGTGATCTTAAACTGCGGTGGAATGAAACAAACAACCTGCTTATTCAAACGCTATCCAATCTCCTCTGTGACAACAATTTAGCCCAACACTGCACAAAGGATCTACCTTGGATGCCATTATTGCTCAACGAGACGCAATTACGATCGGCCACATACTCCTCGTGAACTGATCGGACCACCACATGATCTTATTTCAGATCAACCAACAAATACTCTCTCAACCATCTATGCAAGAGCCCCCCCAAACGGGCCAGAAACCTCACCCAGATTCCCATGGTAGCCCTTGAAGAAAGTATAAGCTTGCTACTTCCGAGTACCAACGACCACCTCTCCACAGCCAAACTCACCGCGCTTTACAACTCAAACTTGGTGACTATGCTTGACGAACTAGCTCATCTAAAGCTAAAAAAAAGCCGAGCCATTCTGTCAAGGTCTTGGTTCAACACTGACATCAATTCAGAAAGGATAAAATTTAGAGTCAAAGAAAGAAGCTGGAGGAATAACCCTACTTCCACCCTCCACGAACAACTTAAAACAGCTTGTCGGAAGTACAACAATCACATCAAGACCAAGAAATCCACTTTCTTCCACTCTGCGCCGGAAAGCGCAAAAAATAGACCCAAAGAGCTCTACAGCATCATCAGGCAACAAACCTCCAAGCCCATTACCTCCTCAATACAGGCGTCCAAAGAACTCTGCGCCAACTTCGCCAACTTCTTTAATGACAAGATTACTAAGATCAAACTCCCACTGGACATTATCAATACTCGCCCCACAAAGAGCAGCATGACCGGGGTGCACGATATTGCTCCTTGTCCCTCTTCCAAATCTTGGCTAAGCTTCTGCCCCATTCAGGAATCTGAGATAATCACTCTGATCTCCACCCCCAAACCCTCATCTCATGTCCTAGACCTCATTCCTCCCCTACTGACCAAAAAGCTGAAGCGCTCCCTAGCTCCGCTTTGGTGTACAATCATTAACAGCTCCATGAAAAATTGAGTCGTCCCCGACTGCCTTAAATTGGGACAAGTCACACCCTTGCTGAAAAAACCTGGCCTTGACATAACGGATCTGAATAACTTTAGACCTGTATCTAACCTTCCCCTTCTGTCCAAGATCATAGAAAGATGCGTACTCCAACAACTAACCCAACAACTGGACAACATCAACCTCCTTGACGGCCATCAATCTGACTTCAGAAAAGGCTGTAGCACAGAAACCGCAATCCTCAACATCATCGACGATATCCACAAATCACTAGACTCTGACCAATGCTGCCTCCTCATTCTCCTAGACCTATCGGCAGCATTCTATATAGTAGAAAACAAACTCCTCATTAGGGCTCTCCAAGAACCAGCTGGTCTTGGCGAGATGGTCCTCCAATGGTTTTATTCCTTCCTACACAACCGCACTCAAAAAATAAAAATCAAAAACTTTGCTTCTGACCTCCACCCAGTCAACAAGGGAGTCCCTCAAGGCTCAGTGCTCTCCCCGCAACTCTTTAACATCTACATGGAGCCTCTCACCAAACTACTCAAAACAGCCAACATCCGCTTCCATCTGTATGCGGACGATACCCAGATATATTTGGAAACCACCTCCTTCAGAGACATTCAAAGACTCAATGACGTACTGAGAGATGTCCAACACTGGCTGTCATGTAATCACCTTAAACTAAACCCCGACAAAACCGAGATATTCCTCATCTCGAACAAAGAGGAGAACCCCAAATTGCTGAAAGGCTAACGGCCGCCGATGCGTTCAACGGGAATCTTACCCTGGCCGACTCTGTCAAATCACTAGGTATCACGCTAGACTCGAAACTGAACATCAAAAATTCGGCCAAGAGCACTTTCCTTAACCTAAAACTACTGAACAAAACAAAAACCCTTCATTCCGCCCAGTCAAAAAAGCTGGTCAGGCCAGGAACCTCAGAAGCTCAAGCTCCCTCCTACTCATCCCGCCCAAAACTAGAAAACAAAAAACTGCGGTACGATCCTTCGCTGGAAGCACGCCTAAAATCTGGAACTCTATTCCCTCTCACATCAGAACCATTCCCTCTTTTGTAAAATTCAAAAGCCAACTCAAAATCCTGTTCCTCGACTGCTCCCTAGGGAGTTGATAGGATCAATCGGAGCAGGGAAACAGACACCTCGCACTGCTCCGACCCCTTGTCCTTAAGACTACGAAGCTCCCAAACAGCGTCCTGCAATGTTAATGTGTTCTTTCTTTTGTTTGTTTGTTGTGAATCTCTGCATTGTATCTGTTGTAAAGCGCTCCGATACACTTGGATCAGGCCAGCGCTCTATAAAACTTCTTAAATAAAATAAAAATAAAAGCTAGGCACTTTGCAAAAAAAGGTTCAGTTTTCACTGTGAAAATGTGGTGTGTCCACGTTGCATTTTGGGCCGTTTCCTGTCGCGGGCACTAGGCGTACCCACGCAAGTGAGGTATTATTTTTTTTGAAAGACTTTGGGAATGCGGGGTGGGTGGAATTTTTGTTGATCACGCAGATTCCAGAACTTTCCACCACAGAAATGTGAGAAAAATGTGGGGGTTTTGGACACATTTTCAGGTTTGCAAGGGAATCTGGGTAACAGAACCTGGTGAGAGCCAGTCAAGTCACCCCATCCTGGATTCCCCTGGGTATCTAGTTTTCAAAAATGTATAGGTTTGCTAGGTTTCCTGAGGTGCCGGCAGTGCTAGGGTTCAAAATCTACAGCTAGGCACTTTGCAAGAAAAGGTCAGTCTTCACTGTGAAAATGTGGTGTGTCCACATTGCGTTTTGGGCCGTTTCCTGTCGTGGGTACTAGGCCTACCCACACAAGTGAGGTATCATATTTTCCAGAAGACTTTGGGGAACGCTGGGTGGGTGGAAGTTTGTGGATCCACGCAGATTCCAGAACTTTCCACCACAGAAATGTGAGGAAAATGTGTTTTTTTGACACATTTTCAGGTTTGCAAGGGATTCTGGGTAACAGAACCTGGTGAGAGCCAGTCAAGTCAACCCATCCTGGATTTCCCTGGGTGTGTAGTTTTAAAAAATGTATAGGTTTGCTATGTTTCCCTATGTGCCAGCAGAGCTAGGGTTCAAAATCTACAGCTAGGCACTTTGCAAAAAAAGGGTCTGTTTTCACTGTAAAAATAAAGGCTTCAGTGACTAAATATCGAGGGACATAATATAGAATGCCCAAAATATCGACGCCAAAATATAGAAGGACAGAATATCGACTCCCTATCTACAAACAGGTAAGTACTAAAATATCGATTCCAAAATATAGAATGTTAAAATATAGTTAGCTAAAATATCGAATTTTTTAAAAGTATTAAAAATAATATAAAAGTAATTAAATATTAAAACAATTAAATAAAACATACATAATATAATATAAAAAAGCTTAGAATGTAAACATAATAAAAGTAATGTAAAAAAGTAGAGCTTTTGTTGGATAGTGAGAGCGTAAAAATTACTATTCCCACTCCAGTGAGTGCAACAGTAGGGAAAACGTTGGATAGCATAGGGGTAACCATTACTATTCCCACTCCAGTGAGTGCAACAGTAGGGAAAGCGTTGGATAGCGTAGAGGTAAAAATTACTATTCCCACTCCAGAGAGTGCTACAGTAGGAAAAGGGTTGGATAGCGGGAGGGTAAAAATTACTATTCCCACTCCAGAGAGTGCAACAGTAGGGAAAGCGTTGGATAGCGGGAATGGAAAAATTACTATTCCCACTCCAGTGAGTGCAACAGTAGGGCAAGCGTTGGATAGCGTAGGGGTAAAAATAACTATTCCCACTCCAGTGAGTGCAACAGTATGGAAAACGTTGGATAGCGTAGGGGTAACAACTGCTATCCTCACTCCAAGGAATGCAACAGTAGGGAATGCATTGGAAAGCGGGTGAGTTAAAATTACCATTCCCACTCCAGAGAGTGCAACAGTAGGAAAATAGTTGGATAGTGGGAAGGGAAAAATTACTATTCCCACTCCAGTGACTCCAACAGTAGGGAAAGCATTGGATAGCGTAGGGGTAAAAATTACTATTCCCACTCCAGAGAGTGCAACAGTAGGGAAAGCGTTGGATAGCGGGAGGGTAAAAATTACTATTCCCACTCCAGAGAGTGCAACAGTAGGGAAAGCGTTGGATAGCGGGAATGGAAAAATTACTATTCCCACTCCAATGAGGGCAACAGTAGGGAAACCGTTGGATAGCGTTGGGGTAAAAATTACTATTCCCACTCCAGTGAGTGCAACAGTAGGGAAAACGTTGGATAGCATAGGGGTAAAAATGACTAATCCCACTCCAGAGAGTGCAACAGTAGGGAAAGCGTTGGATAGCAGGAGGGTAAAAATTACTATTCCCACTCCAGAGAGTGCAACAGTAGGGAAAGCGTTGGATAGCGGGAATGGAAAAATTACTATTCCCACTCCAATGAGGGCAACAGTAGGGAAACCGTTGGATAGCGTAGGGGTAAAAATTACTATTCTCACTCCAGTGAGTGCAACAGTAGGGAAAATGTTGGATAGCATAGGGGTAAAAATGACTAATCTCACTCCAAAGAGTGCAACAGTAGGGAAAGCGTTGGATAGCGGGAGGATAAAATTTACTATTCCCACTCCAGAGAGTGCAACAGTAGGGAAAGCGTTGGATAGCGGGAAGGGAAAAATTACTATTCCCACTCCAGTGAGTGCAACAGTAGGGAAAGCGTTGGATAGCGTAGGGGTACAAATTACTATTCCAACTCCAGTGAATGCAACAGTAGGGAAAACGCTGGATAGTGTAGGGGTAAAAATTACTATTCCCACTCCAAAGAGTGTAACAGTAGGGAAAGCGTTGGATAGCAGGAGGGTAAAAATTACTATTCCCACTCCAGTGAGTGCAAAAGTAGGGAAAGAGTTGGATAGCGGAGGGTAAAAAATACTATTCCCACTCCTGAGAGTGCAAAAGTAGGGAAAGTAATGATTTAAATTTAAAATAAGATTACATTAATTATCAATACCAATAAAATGTTAATTAAAAATAATTACCATTGAAAAATATTAATTAGCAATTAATAAAAATTGATTACCAATTAATACAAATTAATTACCAATTAATTATCAATTATCAATTATCAATACACGTAAATAAAAGAAATAATATTTACTGTATTACAATTAATTTACTTCCCACCCAATTCTCCTATAAACCCACAACCCACTCCCAATAATAAAAAATACAATTAACATTATCAATTAATCAATTAATAAAAATAATTTTGCAAATATTAAAAATTAATTAGCAGTTCATACAAATTATTTACCAAATAATAATTAATTATCAATTAATTATCAATACACATAAATAAAAAAATAATTATTTACTTTATTACAATTAAATTACTTCCTACCCAAATCCCCTACAAACCCACAACCCACTCCTAATAATAAAAAATACAATTAACATAATTATCAATTAATCAATTAATATACATTAATTACCAATTAATACAAATTAATTACCAATTAATAATTAATTATCAATCAATTATTTATCAAAACATATAAATATAATTAATATTTAATTAACCATAATTAAATTACTTCCCACACTATTCCCCTATAAACCCACTACCCGCTACGGAATTAAATTACTCAAAAATTAAATTACATAACATTCATTAGTTTAAATGAATTAAACATACATTACAAAAATAATACATAATTTTAACACATATACTACCATACATAACATTAAAAAAAATCGATATTGTAGATATCTATATTTTTAAATTCGATACTATGGTAATCTATATTTTAAAATTCGATTTTATGGAATTCTATATTTTTAAATTCTATATTATGGAAATGGATATTTTGTACCCCATTTTCGATATTCTGACCTATCGATATTTTAACTTTGATATTCTGGGCAGTCGATATTTTGGAATAGATATTTAGGGTGTTCACCAAAATAAAGTGTGTCCACGTTGCGTTTTGGGCCGTTTCCTGTCGTGGGCACTAGGCTTACCCACACAAGTGAGGTACCATTTTTATCGGGAAACTTAGGGTAATACAGAATTGCAGAGCAACTGTCATTACATATTGACTTTCGATGCATTTCTGCCTTCCAAGTGAAAGACAATGTGTAAAAAATAAGTCATTTTTAAAAATTACCTATAATTCTCAGGCTAGTATGGGTACTCACAATTTCGGAAATGTGCAAACAACTACTGTTTCTAAACTCCATATTTTGTTCCAATTTCAGAAATACATAGGTGTCTTTCATACCGATTTTTCCATGTATATATTTTCTCAAATTGATTGCTATATACCCAGTACATAATAAAACACCATTGCAAGATGCTGCTCAGTTATTGGCTCTAGGTTCGTCGGGTTCTAGGTTAACCCAAAAGTCCTATATATCCCAACAACCAGAAAGGACCAGCAGATGTAACGGTATATTGCTTTTAATCAGCTCTTATAATTTGTAAAAGTTACAGGTGAAAACGTTGGCAGAAATGGCTGTTTTTTTCAACTAATTTTCAATTTTTCCATTATTCAACTGTTAGTTTCTACAAAGAAACCTTGAAGGATCTTTACAAATGACCCCTTGCTGAATTCAGAATTTTGTCTACTTTGTAAAAACGTATAGCTTTCCAAGATCCAATATTGCTTTCATGCCCATTTCTACCATTAACTGGAAGAAGGTTGAAAGCGCAAAAATAGGCTACATCCCAGTAAAATTCCAATACTGTCTAAAACTTTTTGGTTTTCTGACAAAAGTCTGCTTGTCCCTAAAATCTGGGGAAATGGTGATATCAGCCTTACAAACGCTTTGCTGATACCATTTGCAGGGGGAAAAAACAGACGCTTTCATTTGCAGTACTTATTTCCCATTTAAAAAAAAAAATAATAATTTTTGCTGCATTTTGGCTAATTTCTGGGTGCCCTCCAGGGGAATCCACAAACCCTCAGTACCTTTAGAATCCTGATGATGTTGGAAGAAAAGGACACTAATTTGGCGTGGATACCTTATGTGGTCAAAAAGGCACAGGAGCCTAAGCGTAAACTACCCCAAATAGCCAAAAAAAAAGGCTGAGCACAGGGGGGAAAGGCCTAACGGCGAAGGGGTTAAGCTGCAGACAATGGTATTCCACCTTAGCAGACAGCGTGAATTATTTCTTGCATTCTTGGAAAGAGAGAAGCTCGCCTTTGTCAAATAAGTGAGAAATCATGTGACATCCTGCCTCCCTCCAGGCCTCAAAGGGACCCTGGTGAAGTGCAGGGGGGAAGGCAGCATTAAAATGTATGGGCGTGTAGGGGGAAGGAAATGTCGTCAGCTGCTATCGCTTTGTAAGAACATCACAAACACGTAGTATGCTGGATGTGGGTGTGCTGATGTAGGCGTTGAGTGGTCTGTTATGTTTTGGCTCCCACAGTAGATCCCAAATAGTGCAACCTTTTATCTGCCAATCTATATGTAGCCAGTGCTTCTCGGAGGCCCGCAGCGACCACTCCGTGATGACCCGCAGCTGAGCCGCCCTGTAGTGGCCCTGAAAATCCGGCAACACCAGGCCCCCCTCCCTTTGTGGCAGCATGAGCAGATGGAGGGGCAAGCGGGCCCTTTTTCCCAACCAACTAAATTTAGTAATCTTGACACAGCTCCCGAAAGAGACCCACCTCCACCAGAATGGGCAACCCCTGAAAGAGGTAAAGCAAATGGGGGAGCGCACTCATCTTAATAGCGTTAATCCTGCCCGCCCAAGAAATGTATGCAGCGCTCCATGTGCCCAGGTCAATTTTTAACTGGCGAAGAAGAGGAGGGAAATTCACCCTGTAGAGATCAGAGATGCGGGGAGTAAGCTTGACACCCAAGTATGTAATCTCCTTAGTTGTGCAACTAAAAGCTGACGCGCCTTCTACCCGCCGCCATTCTTCTATGGAAAGAGATGGATCAATAAGAAGGATTTGGCCAGATTGATCTTAAACCCTGCCACCTGTTCAAACAACTTGAGTTCCCTCTGGATAGCTGGAAGAGAGATCATTGGTTCTGTGACTGGGAGAAGCGCATCGTCAGCAAAGAGAGATATTTTATGGTCGTCTGTGCCAAAGTGTATCCCTCGAATGTCCGGGCTTTCTCTAATATTATGCACCAGGGGTTTTATAATTAACGCAAAAAGGAGGGGGGACAACGGACAACCCTGCCTCGTTCCGCGTGCCAAGATAAAAGGGGAGGAAGCAACATCATTGACCAGTATCCGGGAGGTAGGAGAGTGATACTTGGCGTGAACCATCCCTATAAAGGCCTCTGAAAGCCCTTCGGGCCCGATTCACAGAATTAACTTAAGACAAAATCCTAAACTTACTACTTTTGGTATTCACAGAATGCACTTACTACTTTTGGTATTCACAGAATGCACTTACTACTTTTGGTATTCACAGAATGGATTTACGACTACTAACTTTACGTCCGCACTCGGGCCGGAAATTCCGGCCCGGAGGCAGAGCTTCCGGCCCAGAGGGGAGCTTCCGGCCCGGAGGTGGAGAATTCAGCCATGGCTAACTCTCCGCCACCGGCCGGAATCCCCACCTCCGGGCCAGAAGCTCCGCCTCCGGGCCAGAAGCTCCGCCTCCAGGCTGGAAGCCCCGCCTCCGGGCCAGAAGCTCCGCCTCTGGGCCGGAATTTCCGGCCCGAGTGCGGACGTAAAGTTAGTAGTCATAAATCCATTCTGTGAATACCAAAAGTAGTAAGTACATTCTGTGAATACCAAAAGTAGTAAGTGCATTCTGTGAATACCAAAAGTAGTAAGTTTAGGATTTTGTCTTAAGTTAATTCTGTGAATCGGGCCCGAAGCGTTGAAGCACCCGAAACAAAAAGGTCCATTCCACGCAGTCAAATGCTTTCTCTGCGTCTAGCGAGAGAAGAGCCGCTGGGATGTCCTTATTTCAGGCCTTTTTGATTAGATATATGATGCGCCGAAAATTGCCGTGAGTCTGCCTTCCCTTAATAAAACTGGATTGGTTCGGGTCAATAAGGCCGGGGAGCACAGATTTGAGGCGTGTGGCCAGGATCTTGGTGTAGATCTTGGCATCTAGGTTCAAGAGAGCTATTAGGCGAGAAGAGGAACAAGCTGTGGGGTACTTACCGGGTTTGGGAATCACTGTAACGATCGCCTCACCTATGGTGGGAGTGACCTGTTGCATGGAGGCAATGGCGTTAAATAGAATAGTTAAAAAGGGGACCAGCTCCGGCGAAAAAAGGTACGGTAGAAGTGTGCCATAAAACTGTCCGGCCCGGTGCCTTTTGGAGATTATGGGCGTCAATCGCCACCTGGACTACCTCGGAGGTTATGGGTTTTGCCAAGTCCTCATTGGTGCTAGCCGAGACCTGTGGGAGGTTTAAGGGGTCCAAATACCCCAGCTGGTCTTGCTCCTGGGGGAGCTCCGAAGTATAGAGATCACGGTAAAACTTCTCAAAGGCCTGCGCCTTCTCCTCCTCTGCTTTATGTGTGATGCCGGATTCATCTATGATAAGTTGTATATATTCCCTTTCCTGTTTAGCCAATAGCTGACGTGCTAGCAGAGACCCCACCATGTTAACTCCCTCATATCCCCTGGACTGAAGGTGCAGGATATTTTTTTCTGCCCTTATAGTATATATGGCCTGTAGCTCCCCTTTGAGGGCTGTAACTCTCTGCAGCACCTGGACCGAGGGGCTAGCCTTATGTGCCTGCTCTGCGTACAATAAGTTCTGTTCTAACATCAGGCGCTCCTTGCGCTGCTGCGTTCCTAGGGTCGCAGCTAACTTGATGCACTTGCCTCAGACCACCGCTTTCAGGGTATCCCAAGTAATGGCATGGAACTTAAGGTCAGGGTCATTTTGCTAAAAAAACTCCCTTATAGTTTGCCTGAGGTCATCATGGAGTAATCTATCCCCGCAGAGAAAGTTGGGAAAATACCAGCGCGCATGTTTTGGGCGTGGGTTCGGCCAGGTAATTGACATCTCAAGGGGAGCATGGTCAGACAAGCATATCGGGTGGAAGTGTGTTTGCAGCACCAAGGGGAGCAGAGATTGGCTCCCAAAGATGTGATCTATGCAGGAATAGGTTCTGTGGGAGTGGGAGAAAAAGGAGAAATTGCAAAGGGTGGGGTTAGCCTCTCTCCATACGTCCACCACAGCAGTTGGATTTGTGATTTATGTGCTGTGCCAAAAATCCCTCCCGCTGTCCTATGTGGATGAGTTGTGTCCAGACCCTGATCCCATATTGGGTTGAAGTCACCCAAGAGGAGTATGTCCCCCTGTGCAAAGTTCTCCAGAGCCATAAGGAAGGATAGTATAAAGTCTTGTTGACCCGTATTTGGAGCGTAGATAATTGCGAAGGTGCACTTCCGCCCTCTCATATCTCCCCGACGCAAAATGTACCTCCCGGCTTGTCAGCTTTGGTGTCTTGTGCCTGAAATGGGACCCCCCTGTGGAAAAGTAGAGCCACCCCATTCTGTTTTGAGGTATGGGAAGATCAGAATATAAGAGGATAAGCTTTATGAGTCAAACGATGTTCCTCAGATTTTTTAAGATGTGTTTTCTGAAGGGCCACCACTTGGACATTATGGTCAATCAAGTACTTCCAAAAGTGTTGGCGTTTATTAGGGGAGTTTAGCCCCCAAGCATTCCAAGTTAAAGTCCTGATAGCAATAGGAGACCAGATGGGACTATTTACCCCTTGTGAGGTCCTCTGTAAAAACTGAGCTTCCGTGTATCCCTCCTCCCCCCACCCCAGCACAAAAACAATATAAAAAAGGCACCATGACATCTAACTAAGATAACAAAACAGAACAAACAATAAGATAGAGTGTGGAGAATCCCCCTCCCAGAGGGGAACCTCATTACCAGAAGAAACCCGAGGAACGTACCCATTTCTGTTCCACCAACCCCTACAACAACAATTTTTTAAGGCATATGCTGTGTGGACTCATAAAACCAGCAATTGACTATCGGTGGCCAAATCGCCCTTACGTGAGCCATATAAGTCTTTTAGCTCTGGCGGCGACACAAGTGTCCAGAAGAATGCAAGTCCTCCGCTCCACCCACCCCTTCATATTGGTGAGTGGTTGACCCTCTGAGGCGGGGGGTACAAAGTATCTTTTAGTTCAGGAACGTGTCAGGTCTGAGTCCCTCCAGCTACAGTGCTCCCAGAGACAAGATAAGAGCAAGTCCTCTGCTTCATACAGTCTCACCTGAACGCTCTAGTGCTCGGGGGATTTGTGCATCAACTGGAACCAATGTCTGTGCCCTTGGGGCTCGTCGCACTTAGGGCTCGGACTGGAGTTTTTTTGTTCATCTTTCCCATTCTTCTCTACTGTCCTCATCCTTGCCTCTCGAGCTGTCTTTCCCCCTCAGCGTTCTGAGAAGACGGTGCTCCAGCAGTCGAGGGGATCTCTATTCCGAGTGTGTCCGCAGCCTCTGACAACTCCGCGCAGTGACAATGTTGGTTGTTCCATTGGAAGGCAACCCCAAAGGGATATGTCCAGAGATATCTGATTTTCTTTTCCCTCGGTGATCGGGAGGAATTGTTGGCATCGCAGGCGCATGGTCTGGGCTACATCTTGGTAGAGCGTGCAGGTGACATTTTGAAAGGTGATCTTATCAGTGGCCCTCGCATTTTGTAGGACCAGTTCCTTAACCTTGAATGAGCCGAACTTTGCCAGCACGTCCCGGGGTCGCCGGTTTTCTCCAGGAAGCCGCGGCCTCACTCTGTGGACCCTCTCCAGCCAGACCTCAGGGCCGTCTTCCCTCAAAGGCTGAGGAGAAGAGGCCCACCATAAACGCCTTCAGATCCGTGCCTTCACAATTCTAATCCAATCCTCGGACTCAAATGTTGTCCCGGCGGGAGCGATTTTCCAAGTCCTTACAATTGAGCAAGGTAGCACGCAGTTGGCTGCTCAGTTCCACAGAGCTCTCCTACAGGGGTTTAATAGGGTCCGCCAGCTCCTGTTGCTTCACTTCAAGGTCCAGCGTCCAGGTGTCCGCCGAGTCGACATCTGCCTGAAGGGTCACCAGCTTCTCTTGCATCTCCGCACGGAATGAGTCAAAAGAGGCATCCATGTCGGCTTTAATGTCCGCACGTAGCCCCAGTCTGAACTTCCGCAGGGAGGCCATGAGGTCCGCCTTGGTTAGCGCCATTGGACCTGTCGATGGTGACGCCTCCTCTCCAGCCGCCCCTGTGCCTGTAGTGGTGAAGAAGTTTGAGACCTTGTTGTTCTGAGTCTTTTTGGGTGGCATAGCAGGACCCAGTCGAAGGTCAGCTCCTGGCTGGCCCACCGTTCATGTGAAAGCAGGGCAAACGTTCCGCCGACGAAGTTCCACTCTCTCAGGGGGCGTCTTGTACATCTGATTCAGCAACCAATGGGCTATTTGTTGGTTAACCTGGCCCAATCCCAAGAAATGACCCTCCTACGTGGTGCGCAAGCCGCTGGGCCAGACCAGATGCTGCCTGGTTTCTAGTCCTCCAACCGGGCTCCGCAATATATGCTGCCTCAGTTCAGCTTCGCCGCAGCACAGTGAAATCCACCCTTTATCTTGCCATGGTGGCCATCTTAAAGTCAGGAACCAAGCAGCTCATACTGCAAAATGGGGGCAATGTGTTCTCTCTCACAGCCCGTTTTACGCTGCAGACTCACACTCCGCAGGTGACATGGGTCACTCCCTGCTAGCTTGTCCTCCTGCAGGTGAAGATGGCTAGTAGCGATTAGGATCTTAGGAAGGGCAAGCATTTTGTGCAGTGCCACGTGGTGATTTTCAGTACTTCAGCCACCTCCTGTGCCCAGCGGCATGTCCAATTTAGGGGGACCCCACTTGCAGCGTTCACCCGGTGGATGATAGGGTCCCGCAGGCCAATGTGGGACCAGTTGGTCAGCAGGGTGGCCACAGGATGCCCGGCGAGCTCCCCGAGCCGCGGCCCGTCCCAAAGGGTCGTCAGATCTCACACAATATTTTTCCCTGATGGGGGGACCACCAGACTGGAAGAAGGGGGCCAATGTACCTTCCCGTGCACTCATGGACGGCGGTTACTTCTCCCGCCGGTTGTTCCCAACACGGGAGGTCCCAAACCTCAAAGGATGTGGATGCAGGAGCCAGCCTCTGGGAGAGCCTCTGCTCCCATCTCCGAGCAGCGCAGACCTCTGGGACTCCGTCTCCGCAGCACAGGAGGAATTCTGGGGTGCAGGGCACTCCCTTGGCTTTACCACTTCCTTGGCCACATAGCGGGGTGATGAGGGTCCTGAAAAAGATGCCTTAAGCGTAGAAATCTACATGGCCTAGGATGGAGCCGATCGGGTTCACGTCCGATCGACCATGTTAGTTGGCCACTCCCCCACTAACAGAATTTCGACACTCGAAGATAATTCCTCCGCTTATAAATTAACAATTGCTATGCTGAAAGCTCACACAGTAGACACCCAATAGAATTTTGTAGACTTTGAGAATAAATTAAAAAGAAATGACTTAAGGATTTTAGGCATTCCTGAGGGAGTTGAAGGAGCAGATGCCTGCAGCTATGTGGTTGAGTTGTGCAAGGAAGCTTTTCCAGAACTTGCTCAGAGAAATTGGGATTTTGAAATACAGAGGGCAGATAGATTTTTGTTTAAACTTAAACCGCAGGCTAGGCAGGTAGATCCGAAAAACAAAGGCCATAATAATTTTTGGGGCAACTTTTTGTTGCAACAAGCTCTCTATGATCTGGCTTGGCCAGATCGGAAATGGCCAGCAAAAGGGTATGAGTTTTTTTTCAACTGGATTACTGTGAGGTTAATGCTCCTCTTCCACCTGATCCTGCTGTTTCAAGCTAAAAGGCCCAAGCCTTTTTGTTAAACCCTGCCAAACGTAAAATTGTAGTGAGGGATAAGTTTAATTTCTTATTGGAAGAAGCCAGTACTATGGAATTTTTGGCAACCATGAGTCAAGAATAAATAAATAGAATATATTGGAACAAAGAGATGACTTAGACCAGGAGATCACATAAGTTGATATTTGGAAATGTCTTCTGTGAAATAAGCACTAGGGGTGTGGTCTTAGGGGTCTGCATGCCATCATGTCGGAACGTCTTGGTTCTTATGCCCCACATGGGTGGCAGGGGAGAGGGATGGGGTGGGCTACCAGGAGATGGAGGGGTAGTGATAGTGGGGCAGTTGGGGTTGGTTGATGGAGGGGTTGGTTGACGGAGGGTGTTGGGGCACTTGAGGTGAATTTGAGGTATTTAGGTCAATTTCACAGAACTTAAGCAATTTCAAGCAGGATGAGAAGGGGTGCTATGACTTACGTGCAGTAGGGCAATCTGGAATAACGTCTGTACTGTAGCCCGACGACTAGTATATACCTTACGATGATGGGTAATCCTAGAATGTAGGACAAGATCTGCCTGCTTTACACTATGTACAATTTATGGGGCAAATATTGATGAGGTTACTATTTTTAATGAATTAAATACGCAACTGGCCTCATGGCCTCTTCCTTTGGTGTTATGTGGGGATTTGAATATTCATTTAGATGTGAATCATAGACCTTTTAATGATCAGGCATACTTATGACAAAAATCAAGGGTTTATTTGGCCCTGGAACACTTGGTGGAAGATCAAGATTTAATATATGTACGGGATAAATGTAAGGCTCCCGACCCAGGCTTTACTTTGTATTTGTATCCACATAATAAGATGGCCCAATTAGATTAATTTTTATGTCTACTTGTGGGGCCTCTGAGGTAGCTATCCCTCGAGTAAAATCAGATCATAATCCTTTGACCCTTATAGTATCTTTTGGGGGTATTGCTAGACCACAGGTGCCATGCACTTTTGATAGGAAATTACTAGCAGATCCTCTATATATAGACCATATGAAAATCTGGCCATAGCAATTACTAATAACTAATAGGGGCACGGCCTTTATGGGGATAGTTTGGATGCCCTAAAAGATGGGCCAGATGAAAGACACTTCGTTTTTTAACCAACATCTTCAAAAGTTGAGAAAAGATGGGATACAAGATCTATATAGAAGGTTAGCAAGCACAGAAGAGAAACTGATCCAGAAACCAAGAGATCGTCAGGATACCCAAGGAATGCAACAAGAAATAGCCAAAAGAAAGTCAATCAGTATTTCAGCAAATAAATAGTGCTGAAACACCATACTCATAAACTGGAGTGCTATGAGTATGTTGAAACTACCGGTAGAGGGAATTAAAGTCATTTAGAATCTTAAAGGTAGAAGCCTAGAAGCCCCTTCAGAGATCATTAAGGCCTTTGAATATTTTTATTCAAAATGGTATTCGGAAGACTTTGAACCTCCATCAAATGGACATGAGAACTTCTATTATGATTTAGAGAGCTACAGACTGAGTGAAGAGGATCTCCCGATATCTATGCAAGACATTTCAAATGCTATAACTTCTCTGGCTGTAGGAAAGGCTGCTGGTCCTGATACTCTTGCCTTAGATTTAAAAAAAAAACTTTTCCCCTGAATTACGAGAAGATATGCTATTGATGTTTCAAGAGGCACAAAAGGACCATATCCCCTACTCATGTGAGGTTGCAAACAGTGATGTTTGTAAAAATATAAGTTGCATTTATAACCTGGATCTTATAGGCCTATATCCTTACTAAATTGTCATGATTTTAGCAAATAGACCAGGTAGGGTTATATTTCCTTTGGTTTCATTTAGACAACACAGGGTTATGCTTGGGAGTGTTATTGTAGATCATGTTTGAAGAGTTGCTTTCATTTGGCAGCAGTTCAAAAGATGCCTTTAGAACTAATTTTATTAGAAACTGAGAAAGCGTGTGACCGCTTGTGTTGGAAATTTTCATGGTCAGTCTTAAAATGGACAGATTTCAGGAAAATTTCATTGGAGCCATAAAGGCCCTGTATAAAACCTGACTGATAAACTGTTAGTGAATAGCCTTGAATCAGAGAAGATATCAATTTCAAGGAGAATGAGACAGGGCTGTCCCTGCTCTCCGCTATTATCTGCACTTTATATTGGTCAATTTGTGGCTATGTTGGAGAGAAACATTATTAGTAGAACGGTAGTTCAGAATAAGATCGGATATTAGGTGTTTGCTTATGCGGATGATGCAACTGTAGTTACTCAAGAGCTAACCACTGCTCTCCTGGAAATAGAAAAGCTAGCCAAGCAATTTGGAGCATGTTTAGGTTATAAGCTAAATAGTACTGAAACGAACATAGTCTGCACAGAGCAGGCCTATATTAAATACCAGCCGGTTGCCACAGATGCACTTTATTTGGGGATGGGAATTACTGCTTTTGATCAAATGGTTGAGATAAATTTAGCCCCAGAACCTGATAAGATTCGATTCGACTTGATTTGGGCTGGACAGAATCAATCACTTACATCTCTCATTAATAGGGAGATGCAATGCATTGACAATTAATATCCTCCTCTAGGTGTAATATTTATTTTGTTCCATTCCATTGTTGATTGGCAAAGAGTGGTTAAAAAAATGAGACTCACTATGTTTTTGATTCTTGTGGGGCTATCAAAAACCAAGGAGAGCAGCTAAATTCATGACCCTGCCAAAGCTCTTAGGACGGCTATCAGCTCCCAATTTTACATTGTATTATTGGTCCTGCGTTTTGCAAAGTATGACAATCTTAATAACTGGGGGATCTCAGGAAGGAGATCTGACTGAGACACCAACAATCTATGAAATGATCCTAGGATAGGAAGCTGAAAGATGTTTCATTAAGAAGTTATCAAAAAACAAAATGTAGAGTGCTAAATGCAGCATTCAAGGTGTGGGCTATGGTCAAGCGCCCTTTGTTCCTCAGCAAGTTTAATTTTTATACATCTACGTCTGCCTCATCTTTACTGCCTTCTAGTTTGCAAGGAGCAGTGATGGCAAAATGGAGACAGAAAGGGGTTACTATAATAGCTAATGTTTATGATGATGCCCATCTCTATTCTTATGCTGAATTGCAGGAACCTTTTGATTAACGGGGGCAGATGTTTTGAAGTATTTACAGGTCAGAGATTTTCTATTTAAAAAAGGCAAGAGATGTAGAATTCATTATAAAGGTTCCTTTATTTGAGGCTATTAGACAAAGACAGAGAATTGGCCATATATATGAATTATTGTTGCAAAAACAGAAGGATGGTTTATCGGTGCAGAATGATAGAATGAATCTGAGGTTGGGACTTTAGCTTTGTCTGATAAGATCATTTTAACAACGAGTTTGAAGAACCAGCATTTTAATCTTTATTATACCCAGGCAAAAAAACATAAATGGAGGGGTGGCTCCGATGGCAAAATCAAACAATGAGGCACAGAACAAGAAGACATTATATATATGTTCTATGCATGCTCGAAATTAACACCTCTGATGCAAGGGATAGGTGGATTTTTGAGTACTATTATCAAGGAACTGATTGTTGTCTCCCTATTAACGATGATGCTAGGTGTAGCCAGGGATATGGAGAGTGGAAATAAATCACCAAGAAAGCTGTATTTAACATGTATGGCCATGGCTGTTGCACGACTTTGTATAGTCTCAGATTGGCTGAAACCAGACTCTCACACCTTTAGTATGTGGCGATCTGGATTTCTTGTTATATATAACATGGAAATGTGTTAATGTAAACTTAAGGGTTCCAGGAAACGGCAGCAGAGTGAAATGATATGGTCCTTGGTAACATAATGGATGGCGGGTTATGATGCTCAGGATTTGAGGAGTTCAACCTAAAATTGAAATGCTATATGTTCAGATCATCGCTTTTTATGAATGTATATGCATTTTGATGAAGGTGTTCTGAATTTAAATATGTATGATCAATGTATATGTGTTACAAGCAGGATTTTAATTAAGATGGATGTATCAGGGACTATTTTTAATTATCTGATTCTATTTTGTACCATTATAAGATTAATCAACCCTTGCCTTTTCTGATCAGTGATTGCTGGGTATTGATCATATAGATTTTTAATCTACCTCAAAGTGTGCTGCTATCAGGAACAATGCATTAGCACTTTAATTATACTACAAGTATCTATTTATGTGTGATTGAACATTCAAATTTGAAGTAATTAATTCAATGATTTAGGCTTTATTTACGAGAAATGGATACTGTCTTGAAATGCGAAAAATAATGTTTCAGAAAATAAATACTCATATTTTATTTAAAGGGAAAAAAAAATGAAATGTACCAAATATTATTCTAATGCGTGCTATGGGGGGCCACTACAAACAATGATGTTGTAATTCAATTAAGGGAATACAACCACTCCCCAAATGTATCATATAGAAGTAAGGGAGGAATTGCAGGACATAAAAGAGGCAAGCACTAGCTCCCAGGAGCCCACAACCTAAATCCTAAAAGATATACTGCCTAAAGTCCTGAAACACATCACAGGTCAACTACCACCTTTACCCATTTTAAATGATTAATTGCACAAACTAAAAAAGCCACCAGGATACTCCTCCTGCCCCTAGAAGATACTAAGTGATAGAAATAACTGAACATTTACCCATGACACATAATGAGGAACCTTTACTTTTTTATGCCAACCTAAACAATGATAAAGGAATCCTAATATTCTCTGCAGCAAATAACCATCGTCAAACATGAATGATGGGTGGGACCTTCAAAATGTGTCCCAACCCATTCACTCAGATATATACCATACATAATGAATATCACAAGATAAATATCCCTTTTATTCATCCCCTACTATAAAATAAACAAAGCCGCTTGTGTTGGAAATTTTCATGGTCAGTCTTAAAATGGACAGATTTCAGGAAAATTTCATTGGAGCCATAAAGGCCCTGTATAAAACCTGACTGATAAACTGTTAGTGAATAGCCTTGAATCAGAGAAGATATCAATTTCAAGGAGAATGAGACAGGGCTGTCCCTGCTCTCCGCTATTATCTGCACTTTATATTGGTCAATTTGTGGCTATGTTGGAGAGAAACATTATTAGTAGAACGGTAGTTCAGAATAAGATCGGATATTAGGTGTTTGCTTATGCGGATGATGCAACTGTAGTTACTCAAGAGCTAACCACTGCTCTCCTGGAAATAGAAAAGCTAGCCAAGCAATTTGGAGCATGTTTAGGTTATAAGCTAAATAGTACTGAAACGAACATAGTCTGCACAGAGCAGGCCTATATTAAATACCAGCCGGTTGCCACAGATGCACTTTATTTGGGGATGGGAATTACTGCTTTTGATCAAATGGTTGAGATAAATTTAGCCCCAGAACCTGATAAGATTCGATTCGACTTGATTTGGGCTGGACAGAATCAATCACTTACATCTCTCATTAATAGGGAGATGCAATGCATTGACAATTAATATCCTCCTCTAGGTGTAATATTTATTTTGTTCCATTCCATTGTTGATTGGCAAAGAGTGGTTAAAAAAATGAGACTCACTATGTTTTTGATTCTTGTGGGGCTATCAAAAACCAAGGAGAGCAGCTAAATTCATGACCCTGCCAAAGCTCTTAGGACGGCTATCAGCTCCCAATTTTACATTGTATTATTGGTCCTGCGTTTTGCAAAGTATGACAATCTTAATAACTGGGGGATCTCAGGAAGGAGATCTGACTGAGACACCAACAATCTATGAAATGATCCTAGGATAGGAAGCTGAAAGATGTTTCATTAAGAAGTTATCAAAAAACAAAATGTAGAGTGCTAAATGCAGCATTCAAGGTGTGGGCTATGGTCAAGCGCCCTTTGTTCCTCAGCAAGTTTAATTTTTATACATCTACGTCTGCCTCATCTTTACTGCCTTCTAGTTTGCAAGGAGCAGTGATGGCAAAATGGAGACAGAAAGGGGTTACTATAATAGCTAATGTTTATGATGATGCCCATCTCTATTCTTATGCTGAATTGCAGGAACCTTTTGATTAACGGGGGCAGATGTTTTGAAGTATTTACAGGTCAGAGATTTTCTATTTAAAAAAGGCAAGAGATGTAGAATTCATTATAAAGGTTCCTTTATTTGAGGCTATTAGACAAAGACAGAGAATTGGCCATATATATGAATTATTGTTGCAAAAACAGAAGGATGGTTTATCGGTGCAGAATGATAGAATGAATCTGAGGTTGGGACTTTAGCTTTGTCTGATAAGATCATTTTAACAACGAGTTTGAAGAACCAGCATTTTAATCTTTATTATACCCAGGCAAAAAAACATAAATGGAGGGGTGGCTCCGATGGCAAAATCAAACAATGAGGCACAGAACAAGAAGACATTATATATATGTTCTATGCATGCTCGAAATTAACACCTCTGATGCAAGGGATAGGTGGATTTTTGAGTACTATTATCAAGGAACTGATTGTTGTCTCCCTATTAACGATGATGCTAGGTGTAGCCAGGGATATGGAGAGTGGAAATAAATCACCAAGAAAGCTGTATTTAACATGTATGGCCATGGCTGTTGCACGACTTTGTATAGTCTCAGATTGGCTGAAACCAGACTCTCGTCTGCCTCATCTTTACTGCCTTCTAGTTTGCAAGGAGCAGTGATGGCAAAATGGAGACAGAAAGGGGTTACTATAATAGCTAATGTTTATGATGATGCCCATCTCTATTCTTATGCTGAATTGCAGGAACCTTTTGATTAACGGGGGCAGATGTTTTGAAGTATTTACAGGTCAGAGATTTTCTATTTAAAAAAGGCAAGAGATGTAGAATTCATTATAAAGGTTCCTTTATTTGAGGCTATTAGACAAAGACAGAGAATTGGCCATATATATGAATTATTGTTGCAAAAACAGAAGGATGGTTTATCGGTGCAGAATGATAGAATGAATCTGAGGTTGGGACTTTAGCTTTGTCTGATAAGATCATTTTAACAACGAGTTTGAAGAACCAGCATTTTAATCTTTATTATACCCAGGCAAAAAAACATAAATGGAGGGGTGGCTCCGATGGCAAAATCAAACAATGAGGCACAGAACAAGAAGACATTATATATATGTTCTATGCATGCTCGAAATTAACACCTCTGATGCAAGGGATAGGTGGATTTTTGAGTACTATTATCAAGGAACTGATTGTTGTCTCCCTATTAACGATGATGCTAGGTGTAGCCAGGGATATGGAGAGTGGAAATAAATCACCAAGAAAGCTGTATTTAACATGTATGGCCATGGCTGTTGCACGACTTTGTATAGTCTCAGATTGGCTGAAACCAGACTCTCACACCTTTAGTATGTGGCGATCTGGATTTCTTGTTATATATAACATGGAAATGTGTTAATGTAAACTTAAGGGTTCCAGGAAACGGCAGCAGAGTGAAATGATATGGTCCTTGGTAACATAATGGATGGCGGGTTATGATGCTCAGGATTTGAGGAGTTCAACCTAAAATTGAAATGCTATATGTTCAGATCATCGCTTTTTATGAATGTATATGCATTTTGATGAAGGTGTTCTGAATTTAAATATGTACGATCAATGTATATGTGTTACAAGCAGGATTTTAATTAAGATGGATGTATCAGGGACTATTTTTAATTATCTGATTCTATTTTGTACCATTATAAGATTAATCAACCCTTGCCTTTTCTGATCAGTGATTGCTGGGTATTGATCATATAGATTTTTAATCTACCTCAAAGTGTGCTGCTATCAGGAACAATGCATTAGCACTTTAATTATACACAAGTATCTATTTATGTGTGATTGAACATTCAAATTTGAAGTAATTAATTCAATGATTTAGGCTTTATTTACGAGAAATGGATACTGTCTTGAAATGCGAAAAATAATGTTTCAGAAAATAAATACTCATATTTTATTTAAAGGGAAAAAAAAATGAAATGTACCAAATATTATTCTAATGCGTGCTATGGGGGGCCACTACAAACAATGATGTTGTAATTCAATTAAGGGAATACAACCACTCCCCAAATGTATCATATAGAAGTAAGGGAGGAATTGCAGGACATAAAAGAGGCAAGCACTAGCTCCCAGGAGCCCACAACCTAAATCCTAAAAGATATACTGCCTAAAGTCCTGAAACACATCACAGGTCAACTACCACCTTTACCCATTTTAAATGATTAATTGCACAAACTAAAAAAGCCACCAGGATACTCCTCCTGCCCCTAGAAGATACTAAGTGATAGACATAACTGAACATTTACCCATGACACATAATGAGGAACCTTTACTTTTTTATGCCAACCTAAACAATGATAAAGGAATCCTAATATTCTCTGCAGCAAATAACCATCGTCAAACATGAATGATGGGTGGGACCTTCAAAATGTGTCCCAACCCATTCACTCAGATATATACCATACATAATGAATATCACAAGATAAATATCCCTTTTATTCATCCCCTACTATAAAATAAACAAAGCCGCTTGTGTTGGAAATTTTCATGGTCAGTCTTAAAATGGACAGATTTCTGGAAAATTTCATTGGAGCCATAAAGGCCCTGTATAAAACCTGACTGATAAACTGTTAGTGAATAGCCTTGAATCAGAGAAGATATCAATTTCAAGGAGAATGAGACAGGGCTGTCCCTGCTCTCCGCTATTATCTGCACTTTATATTGGTCAATTTGTGGCTATGTTGGAGAGAAACATTATTAGTAGAACGGTAGTTCAGAATAAGATCGGATATTAGGTGTTTGCTTATGCGGATGATGCAACTGTAGTTACTCAAGAGCTAACCACTGCTCTCCTGGAAATAGAAAAGCTAGCCAAGCAATTTGGAGCATGTTTAGGTTATAAGCTAAATAGTACTGAAACGAACATAGTCTGCACAGAGCAGGCCTATATTAAATACCAGCCGGTTGCCACAGATGCACTTTATTTGGGGATGGGAATTACTGCTTTTGATCAAATGGTTGAGATAAATTTAGCCCCAGAACCTGATAAGATTCGATTCGACTTGATTTGGGCTGGACAGAATCAATCACTTACATCTCTCATTAATAGGGAGATGCAATGCATTGACAATTAATATCCTCCTCTAGGTGTAATATTTATTTTGTTCCATTCCATTGTTGATTGGCAAAGACTGGTTAAAAAAATGAGACTCACTATGTTTTTGATTCTTGTGGGGCTATCAAAAACCAAGGAGAGCAGCTAAATTCATGACCCTGCCAAAGCTCTTAGGACGGCTATCAGCTCCCAATTTTACATTGTATTATTGGTCCTGCGTTTTGCAAAGTATGACAATCTTAATAACTGGGGGATCTCAGGAAGGAGATCTGACTGAGACACCAACAATCTATGAAATGATCCTAGGATAGGAAGCTGAAAGATGTTTCATTAAGAAGTTATCAAAAAACAAAATGTAGAGTGCAAAATGCAGCATTCAAGGTGTGGGCTATGGTCAAGCGCCCTTTGTTCCTCAGCAAGTTTAATTTTTATACATCTACGTCTGCCTCATCTTTACTGCCTTCTAGTTTGCAAGGAGCAGTGATGGCAAAATGGAGACAGAAAGGGGTTACTATAATAGCTAATGTTTATGATGATGCCCATCTCTATTCTTATACTGAATTGCAGGAACCTTTTGATTAACGGGGGCAGATGTTTTGAAGTATTTACAGGTCAGAGATTTTCTATTTAAAAAAGGCAAGAGATGTAGAATTCATTATAAAGGTTCCTTTATTTGAGGCTATTAGACAAAGACAGAGAATTGGCCATATATATGAATTATTGTTGCAAAAACAGAAGGATGGTTTATCGGTGCAGAATGATAGAATGAATCTGAGGTTGGGACTTTAGCTTTGTCTGATAAGATCATTTTAACAACGAGTTTGAAGAACCAGCATTTTAATCTTTATTATACCCAGGCAAAAAAACATAAATGGAGGGGTGGCTCCGATGGCAAAATCAAACAATGAGGCACAGAACAAGAAGACATTATATATATGTTCTATGCATGCTCGAAATTAACACCTCTGATGCAAGGGATAGGTGGATTTTTGAGTACTATTATCAAGGAACTGATTGTTGTCTCCCTATTAACGATGATGCTAGGTGTAGCCAGGGATATGGAGAGTGGAAATAAATCACCAAGAAAGCTGTATTTAACATGTATGGCCATGGCTGTTGCACGACTTTGTATAGTCTCAGATTGGCTGAAACCAGACTCTCACACCTTTAGTATGTGGCGATCTGGATTTCTTGTTATATATAACATGGAAATGTGTTAATGTAAACTTAAGGGTTCCAGGAAACGGCAGCAGAGTGAAATGATATGGTCCTTGGTAACATAATGGATGGCGGGTTATGATGCTCAGGATTTGAGGAGTTCAACCTAAAATTGAAATGCTATATGTTCAGATCATCGCTTTTTATGAATGTATATGCATTTTGATGAAGGTGTTCTGAATTTAAATATGTACGATCAATGTATATGTGTTACAAGCAGGATTTTAATTAAGATGGATGTATCAGGGACTATTTTTAATTATCTGATTCTATTTTGTACCATTATAAGATTAATCAACCCTTGCCTTTTCTGATCAGTGATTGCTGGGTATTGATCATATAGATTTTTAATCTACCTCAAAGTGTGCTGCTATCAGGAACAATGCATTAGCACTTTAATTATACTACAAGTATCTATTTATGTGTGATTGAACATTCAAATTTGAAGTAATTAATTCAATGATTTAGGCTTTATTGACGAGAAATGGATACTGTCTTGAAATGCGAAAAATAATGTTTCAGAAAATAAATACTCATATTTTATTTAAAGGGAAAAAAAAATGAAATGTACCAAATATTATTCTAATGCGTGCTATGGGGGGCCACTACAAACAATGATGTTGTAATTCAATTAAGGGAATACAACCACTCCCCAAATGTATCATATAGAAGTAAGGGAGGAATTGCAGGACATAAAAGAGGCAAGCACTAGCTCCCAGGAGCCCACAACCTAAATCCTAAAAGATATACTGCCTAAAGTCCTGAAACACATCACAGGTCAACTACCACCTTTACCCATTTTAAATGATTAATTGCACAAACTAAAAAAGCCACCAGGATACTCCTCCTGCCCCTAGAAGATACTAAGTGATAGAAATAACTGAACATTTACCCATGACACATAATGAGGAACCTTTACTTTTTTATGCCAACCTAAACAATGATAAAGGAATCCTAATATTCTCTGCAGCAAATAACCATCGTCAAACATGAATGATGGGTGGGACCTTCAAAATGTGTCCCAACCCATTCACTCAGATATATACCATACATAATGAATATCACAAGATAAATATCCCTTTTATTCATCCCCTACTATAAAATAAACAAAGCAGCACTTACACTTAAACCACATTACACATAAAAGAAATAACCCCAACCTACGAAAAATAATCATAGATTTTGAACAAGCCATGATTCAAACCATTTAAAAAAAAACTACCCCAGACAAACATACAAGGCAGTTACTATCATTTAAACCTAAATAGGTGGAAACATTTCCAACAATGTGCACTAAGTGCAGAATATGCTACGGTCAGTCAATTTGCCTTTGAAATAATAATTTAAAAATGATAGCTCTAGCCTGTGTCCTTGTCACAGAGGTAGCTTACCACTACAATTTATTAATAGAAAGCCCTTTCTATAAACAAAATAAAGACAAAGGGCCCGATTCACAGAATTAACTTACGACAAAATCCTAAACTTACTTCTTTTGGTATTCACAGAATGCACTTACTACTTTTGGTATTCACAGAATGCACTTACTACTTTTGGTATTCACAGAATGGATTTACGACTACTAACTTTACGTCCGCACTCGGGCCGGAAACTCCGGCCCGGAGGCGGAGTTTCTGGCCCAGAGGCGGGGCTTCCGGGCTAGAGGCAGAGCTTCTGGCCCGGAGGTGGAGATTTTGGCCATGGCTAAATCTCCGCCACTGGCGGGAATCCCCACCTCCGGGCAGGAAGCTCCGCCCCCTGTCCAGAAGCCCCGCCTCCGGCCCGGAAGCCCCGCCTCCGGGCCAGAAGCTCCACCTCCGGGCCAGAAAGTTAGTAGTCGTAAATCCATTCTGTGAATACCAAAAGTAGTAAGTGCATTCTGTGAATACCAAAAGTAGTAAGTGCATTCTGTGAATACCAAAAGTAGTAAGTTTAGGATTTTGTCTTAAGTTAATTCTGTGAATCGGGCCCAAACTAAGTACCCTAATGAGTTATTTTGCAGGCACTGGGGTTGGCAGAATTCATCGCTCTGGAAACATACACCAACCACAATTCCAAATAACATGGTTGAATGTCTATGATGGCAACCTTTCCACATTCAGCAAAAACAAATAACACAATGCAAAATTGGCACAATGCCTTCCAATCTACACTAGGCAGAACCCAAACTACACTCTATAAATGCTTAAAAGCATTACAAAAATATCAAAGCTACCAACCAGAACAAATAGAGCAATCTACAACTCAAATTGCACCTAAACTTAGCAAATAAATCAATAGAATGTACGAGATGCTGCAATGTGATGTCAAGATCTTTATAAACAATCAAGGAATAGTATACTTAGAAATAGCAGCCAAAAGCATAGTATAAAATAAATATCAGCCTACAAAAGTCCCAAAAAACATCTATTGAATCAGTCTAAAACTCAAATGTTTAATAAGACTAAGATGATAAAATAAGTTCAAAGAACAAGATCAGTCATCAAGTTAAATAAATGCAACACATAAACTACACATTTACAAATAACAATCACATATTTACACGAACAACAAAAAAAAACATTTTCCACCTCAAACAAATAAAATAAATATGATTCAGGGCCCGATTCACAGAACTAACTTAAGACAATATCCTAAACTTACTACCATTTTGGTATTCACAGAAGGCACTTACTCATTTTGGTATTCACAGAAGTTAGGACTCTTAACTTTAGGACTCCTAAATGCCTTATGTGAATAAAGAAAGTCTTATAGTTAGGATTTTTCTCAGTTTAGGAGTAGTAAAGTTAGGACTCCTAACTTTAGGACTCCTAAATGCCTTCTGTGACTACCGAAAGTCTTAAAGTTAGGATTTTTCTCAGTTTAGGAGTAGTAAAGATAGGACTCCTAACTTTAGGACTCCTAAATGCCTTCTGTGAATACCGAAAGTCTTAAAGTTAGGATTTTTCTCAGTTTAGGAGTAGTAAAGTTAGGAGTCCTTTACTACTCCTAAACTGAGAAAAAACCTAACTTTAAGACTTTCGGTATTCACAGAAGGCATTTAGGAGTCCTAAAGTTAGGACTCCTAACTTCTGTGAATACCGAAATGAGTAAGTGTCTTCTGTGAATACCAAAATGAGTAAGTGCCTTCTGTGAATACCAAAATGGTAGTACGTTTAGGATTTTGTCTTAAGTTAGTTCCTTGAATCGGGCCCACTCTGTTCTGAAGCTGCAGATTTTCTTCTGCATCCATGTAGTCAAAAATAATATTCCAACCAAACCGGTAAAACATTTTCCAAAAAGCACCAAAGAAAGAAAAAAAAAATGAATCAAAAAGATATCCCTCAAAGCAATCCAAAAGTATCTATGGGGCATATCTACAAGGCGGCGATAGTAAATTATCACCGCTTTTGCTAACGCATGAAACCTTGCATTAGCGCCCATGTTCTTAACTCCCAGCTTTGCATCTCTAATGAGATGCAAAGTGGGCGTTCCTGACCTAACATGACAGGAGAAATGTCGCTAAGCGACATTTCTCCTATCAGCAAGCCCCACGCTATGAAGCATAGTGGCAGGAAAAGTAGCAATAACCCCTGTTATCGCTACTTTCCTTATGCCTGCTTCAGGACTTACTTAGCCATGATATCCTATGGAAGGTGAATATCATGGCTAAGTTCGTGAGGCCCTATCAACAAGCTAACGCCACATTTCGTGAGATTATCGCTGGGTTTCCAGCGATAATCTCACGTTAGGCAGTTAGCGTTAGGATTCTTATTGCTAATGAGATAAGTGTTGCTAATAGCACGCTATCTCAGCGATAAAAATCCACGTTAGCCGGCGATAATTATCCTAGCGCTATGTGCGCTTATCGATAATTATCGCCGGTTGTTGCTGATATGCCCCTAAGAATCTTAAAAAAAGCTAAATTGTTTGAAAAAATATAAACACTCCAGGAAACCCCAAAAACCTGAAATCAGAGTTAAGGATATTGGTTTATGATACACCAAAAGTGAGTTCCTTTTTAAAGAAAAAAAAAGTAACACATATGTTGACAAAAACCTGTTAAGTAAACAAGAAAACCCACTCACAAAACAAATTATAATCCCAAAAACACATATACATTAGATTTAGGGTCTGAATAAAACTACAGCAGTCCAGCTGTAGTTGCGGTGGTGGTCCATGGACTGCCAGACTGGTAATCTGCCTGCCATATTACACAAGTTTGGCCATTGGAGCACCACTGGACCACTGCTACTACTGGGGATCCATAATCCCGTATTAGTGGTGCAGCATTCTGAGGTTTATTCATTCTGAGGAAGTAATATGCTGGTGTTGCCGCTGCAGCACCACTACGCGTCTCCTTTTCATGGTGGTGAGTCTGCCATAAAAATGGTGATGGTGCGGAAACTAAAGTGGCCTTAGCAGGGCCTCCTGTCACCTTTGTGCATGGGGGTGTTGCAGGGGGGCGATGTGACCCCTTCTGTATTTCTGCACTCCCTGTTACTGCACTGGAAGAAATGCACAACATAGTACATTTCTTCCTGTGCAGGAACATGCTGCGGTGCTCCAACTGTGGGGCTTTTCTAATGCTCTGACTCCTGCTTGCACCCCCAGAAGTGGCAGGGGGCCCCTTAGTTGCATAGCCACCACCCTTTTCATGATAGGCTGACTGCTATGAAATGGGCGGTGGGAATTGCAACTTGGAATATGGTTGGCAGTGCCTGGATCACATTGGTGGGGAGATAGTGGTCCTATGGCAGTCTGACGGCACACTCGAAATACGGGGTGCGGACCTGCAGTGGTCAGACAGCCACTGCGATTACGGAGTCCTAGGACCACCGTACCAGGAATAAGGCCCTAAATAAACATACTCCGATTTATACCTAGTTGGGAAAAGTGCTGCACACTAAAAGGGTGACATTTACTATTCCCATTCAACTGTATACCAAGTTGGGGATGGCTTTGGACACTAAAAGTGTGACAATTACGATTCCTACTCCAGTCTATACTAATCTGGCGATGGTGTTGGCCAATAAAGATGTGCAATTTACTATTCACACTGCATTCTATACCAATTTGTGGATGGTGTTGACCAATAAAAGTGTGACATTTTCTATCCCAACTCCAAATTAAGCCAATTTGGGGGAGGTGTTGGGCAATGAAGGGATGACATTTGCTTTTCCCACTCCAATACATACAATTTGGAGAAGGTATTGGACACTAAAGGCGTAGAATTTGCTACTCCCAGCCCCAATCTAAGCTAACTACGGAAGTTGTTGAACACTAAAGGAGTGAAATGTACTATTCCCACTCCAATCTATACCTATTTGGGGAATATGTTGGGCACTCGAAGGGTGGCATTTACTATTCCCACTTCAAGTTAAACCAATATTAACAAAACAATATTTTTTAGATTCATTTTAATTAATATATATTTTAAGTAATTATACATTATTTATAAAATGTAAACAATGCATATTTTTCAAATAATTAACATTAATTGTACAACAAAATATCCACTTCCTTAAACTCTTCCCACGCTTATCCCCTAAAAAACAATGACCTGCTGCAAAAAAAGACTAATCCATTATTTGTACACATTAATACAACTAAAAAGACACATTTCTACAACATCATAACAAATAAATGATCTAATAAAACAAAAATAACAAAAATCATATACAATCAAACACACTACAATTAGTTACATATAAAATGACACTTCTAAGCGATATTACATACAACAATATTTTCTAAATAGTAGTCTTCCAAAGAAATCAGCTTTACCATGAGTCAACTCTGCAGGTAAACATAAAGGGGCAGGAGAATTTGTGGAGCACAAGACAGTTCCATAAGGGTATCCCAAGCAGCTATGTGCTGGCCCATGAGGTAATGGAGTGGCATTACGTGCCATGTTTGTGAAAATAACTCTGAAACATTCAATCATTTGGGATCTCTTGACCTATATGCTAACTACCCCTGAGTTGGTGTTGTATCTAATTTGAAACGGGGAAGGGGCACCTTAGGACCCCTTTCCCTTTGGGAATCATGTTAGCAATCTCAGGGAGTTGCAATGCAGTTACAGAGAGGATGACGTGCTGTCCCTTGTAGGAGTCCATCAATGTGGTTATAGCCAATCACAGAAAGTAGCAAATTGGTACCTGCCTAATTAATAATAATTAGGGAGGTCATTCTGCAACCCCTTGCAATTCAGTAATTTGTGAATCAACCACACCATACATATGTTGGTTTGCAAAATACTATTCCATTTGTGAAATGTATGGAAATGTATTCATTTGCTATTTGCATGGCTGTTGGCCTAGCTGTACATGTCTGCTATTTTGCCAACAGCTGGGTAATGAATAAAGTGTTTTGTTAGTTTGACTGCTGTCCAGATAGTACAAAGGATCTGCTATTTAGCTAGTGGACAGGTAAATAGCGATGTTTTCTTGTTGTTTGCACAGCTGCTGGCCAAACAGTTAAGAATCTCTTCCCTTTATCCAGTCAAGAGAAATAGTTTAGCTTTTCAGCTGTGCAGTTCACGCAAGACGTAATTAGTTCGGGCACGTGAGGAGGCAGACAACGGAAGAAGGAAGACACCACAGCGAGGAGGAGGGCAGGCAGAAGAGAAGGTAAGTGGTTTTTGAATTTTTTTTAAATAAGGGGGCTGGCCTCGTACTCCTCTCCGCTACGGAGTCGGAGTTTTGCGGCAACTTCGCGTTCCAAGCGGAGCGCGGGGTTGGTAAAAGTCTACAAACTCAGCTGGCGGAGGGGAGTACTCGGCAAGGGGTTAATATGGAGTTGTGTAGACTCTTGTGTCATACAGTGGTGTCAGGTACAGTGTAATAGTGTAGAGTGGAGTAGCGTAGAGAGGAGTGTTGTACAGTGAAGTGGTGTAGAGTAAAATAAGATATAGTGGAGTAGTGTACATTGGAGTGGCGTATACTGGAGTTGTGTAGACTGTAGTGTCATACAGTGGTGTCAAGAAGAGTTTAATAGCAAACAGTGCAGTGTCATACATTGCAGTGCAGTCACATAGAATAGTGTAAAATGAAGTGCAGTACAGTGGAGTGCTATACCCTGGACTGGCGTAGACTGGAGTAGCGTACAGTGGAGTGCCATAAAGTGCAACAGATTAGAGTGGAGTAGCGTACCAAAGATTAGCATAGTTTGGAATAGCATCTAGTGTAGTAATGTCCAGTGAAGTGAGGTACAGTGGTGTTGCATACACCGCAATAGTGTAGAGTACAGTGGTGTACAGTGGACTCTCATACAATGGAGAGGCATAGAGTGTAGTGGTAAGACACATAAATGGCACTGAAGAACACGCAATCCAGTTTTATTTCCTTTAGGTTTTTTCCTTCTTAAGTTCCCAATTAATAATAGATGATTCCAGTCCAACCATGACATACACATAGTTCTCTTTTAGTTCATGAACATATTCAAGTACATCATTGTTTGACCAAGCAGCAGCCGACACTTGTTTCATCCTCCTGGACTTTTTCAAGGCTTCAGAATCATACATAACCATTAATTGTACAAATTTGATTGACACTGTTGAGTAGTGAAATCACCTTGTGAGTGTACCATCCCAGATTCAACACACTATCTAGTGCGCATATAGAACAAGGAAACCCCTTAAGGTTGGGCAGTGTTTAGAGCCATCATCCTATCATGCTTGGCCACTGCGTGCCTATTCAGTGGCATGTGATATATGAAACCTAGTCAATCCAGTGTTCAACCAGTAATGTGTCCGTTAGTATAGTTTCAAGTAACCGAAGAGTACTCCACTGTATTATGGAGACAACTCATATAAAAACAAATATTACCTATGTTGGTGTCTGAACGTTCTCAGCGTGCTTTTGATTGCATCAAAAATCTTCCAAAACAAGGGCTTGTTAATTTAGTTTTTCCATTATGGTAAGAGCATTGTTATATGATCGTCTGTGATTCACTGAATGTTCTTATGGATGCAGTATCCATAAGCGTTACATAGAGATGTGTGTACATACGTCAAAAAAGTGTATGTGGACTTACCCCCCGTTCCCAGGCATGTGAGCCTTGCTCTTAGCCTGAGAGTTCCAAATCCCATGTTCGTAGACAAGTTGGAATCCTCCGATAAATCAGTTTGCAGGGCCCTGATAAGCATGCTAAAATTGAACAAAATAATTTTGCAGAGGTCAAAAAACACTAATAATCACATATCTAGGGGAAAATAACACGTAAAGAGTAAATAAACAACACACCACTCGCGTACCAGTTGCTCAGTTGTTAGATCTGGCACATTGGCGTGGGTCTCCCTTCCATTTTTCGCTGTTGCCTCATATGTTTTTGCTGGTGTTAGTTGCTCAGGGCACTGTGCCACTGCTGTCCAGTGCTCCCTATTGTAAATTAATGTATAATTTGTGATTCCATGATTGGTTGGTTTGGTTTACCTGTCAGACCCTAGTACAGTGCACCAGGAGTGCCCAGGGCTTGTAATCCAAATGCTGCTGGTGTGCCAGCCACAGAAGCAGCCTGTAAACATGTGTCTAAGGTCTGCCATTGCAGAGCCTGCGTGCAGTCTGGTACTGTCATGCTGACTGGGCAAGTGCACCCACTTGCCAGTCCCTAAACCTTCCCTTTTCTTCATATCAGACACCCCTATGGTAGGCCCAAGGGCAGGGTGCATTGTAAGGATAAGGTAGTACATGCCCTGGTGTGTGTGGCATGTTCTAATAGTGAATTACAGCCATTTTTGTTTTTCACTATTGCAAGGCTACCTGTTCTCCATAGGCCAGAATGGGCAGTTTGGGTTATTACATTTTATAATCCTAACTTACTCAGGGAACATGGTAGAAATTCGAATTTAGTATGCCTGAACTCAGAATGATAAAATACATCTTTTAGTGAAGTTGGTTTTAACATTCTGTGTTTGAAAATACCACTTTTAGAAAGTAGGCATTTTCTTGTCTAACCATTCAAACCTGCCTCTGCTAGGCTGTGTATTCCTTTGTCTGGTTTCTTTGAGTGACAGGGCTGGGGAATTCCAGGAGACGGTGTCCCAGTGGTGAATAGAGAGATCTGCATCTAGATGTGCTTTCCTTCCACAATGCTGGCTCCACCTCCTGGGGAGCGGCTGATGTCTCTGCCCTGCACAGTGAATGAAGAGAAGGAATCCTGTCAACAAAGTGCTCCAGGGCTGTACTTGCCTTCCACAATGCTGGCTCCACCTCCTGTGGGGCGTCTAATGTTTCTGCCCTACACTGTGAAAGGAAAGGAGAAGTCTGGTAAACAGAGTGCTCAGGAACTGGTTTGAAATGGGTAAAGGCCCCTCTGCCCTCAGAGGACAAAGGATTTTGGGGGTATAAGTATTGGGACCCTGATCCCAAGGATTTAGATCACTTTGGGAAAACAAGAAGAACCTCTGCTGAGGGAGGAACCAGAAGAAGCTGAGGAGGAAACTATCCCTGAATCTGGGGGATTGGCCTGCAGTAGTTGCCTTACTGCCAAAGAGAGGAGAAAGGAACCTTGTGTGTGCTTTTGCTCAACTTGTGAAGGATTTCCAAGGGCTTGGAAAAGAGCTTGCCTCCTGCTGAAGTCTCAGGAACAACAGACTTCTCCCCCCAGCTCCCTAGAGTTCTTTGGAAGTGCCTGCTGCTGTTGTTGGGCCTTCTGGAAGCACGACTCAAGAAGGAGAAGCGGGCCGCCGTCGGAACTGTTGTCATCGCATCTTGTAAAGTGTGTCGCCACTGCAGCATCGCATCGAGCGGATGCGTCTCGCATCATCCAGGAAGTGTCTCGCAACGCCGAAGAAGCGTGTCGCCATCGCAGCTGACGCATTGCACCGCATCAAGCGAAGAGTCTCGCATCGAGGAAGAAGCGTGTCGCCATCGCAGCCATCATAGTTGTTGCATTGCACTGCATCAAGAAAAGCGCCTCGCATCCACGGAGAAGCGTGCCGCCGTCGGAGCTGCAGTTGTTGTATCATGTAAAGGGGTGTCGCCACTGCAACATCGCATTGAGCGGAAGCGTCTCGCAAACGTCGGAGAAGAGTGTCGCTGCCAAGGCCGCTGTCGTTGCATCGCGTAAAGTGTGTCACCGCTGCAGCTGAAGCATCGAGTCGAGTCTTCTTGCAACATCGGAGAAGCGTACCGCATCTGGAAGATCTTCACGTCTTTATTTCTTTGCACCAAAATCTTCAACGCATCAACATTGTTGCAACACTTTCATTGCCCTGCGTGTCGCATCTAAAAGGTACATTGACTTAATGTGTCGCATTGAAGAACTAAAGAGAACTAAGCAAAATTCTACCATCTAAAGTAACAGTATTGTGTATTTTTGTCGTTTAATGGTCTTGTGGTAAATCTATATAAAGAATACTTATTTTTGATATAAAACCTGTGTGGTGTCCATTTGTAGTGTTGACATTTGATTACTGTATGTGTTCACAAATGCTTTACACACTGCCTCTGAGATAAGCCTGCCTGCTCGTGCCAAGCTACCAAGTGGGTTAGCAGGGGTTATTTTAGGAGTGTACCCCTTACCCTGACTAGAGGAAGAGGTCCCTATTTGTCACAAGTGCATACCTGTGCCAACTAGAGACCCCCAAGTCTAACATCAGTCAACTGTTCCAAAAACACCATGCACACAAGGGAGTCCCAAACTTCCAGGCACTGCTCTGGGGGGATAATTGTGGGTGGGGGAGGCTGGTTCAATCTTTGGGAGGGCTGTGCTTTGGAGGGGAAGGGCTGGCTTGGGCAGTGGGATGGCTGGATCTGGGATGGTGAGGGCTGGCTTGGGTATTCAGAGGGATTGACCTTAGACAGTGGGTGATAGCTTGAGTAGTGGGAGGGCTTGACCTGGGATGGGGAGGGCTGGCTTGGGCAATGGAAGGGCTTGACCTGGAAGGGGGATGGCTGGCTTGGGCTCTGGGAGGGCTGGACCTGGGAGTGGGACTGCTGGCTTGGGTAGGGGAGGGCTGGCCTCTGGATGTGGAGAGCTAAGCCTCAATATTTTGGGAATTTTATATCCCCAAAGGGGACTAGGGTGATGGACATGGAGGTGACAGTGTTAGTCCCCGTCGGGTTGAGTTATTTTTGTTTTCCTTGTGGATGTTTGAGTAGGATTGGGGTTGGGGGCTTCCTTACCCTTCCTCCCATGTTGGGAAGGGACTTGTGCTACAGGGCTGATTGTGCCACCCTTCTTAAGGTGGTAGCAGGAAGTGGACCTATAAGTGAACTGTGGGAGCCCACCCACTTTTCTTTGGGGGGGCAGCAGTGGAAGGCCAGAGGTCCAGGGCACACAGGGTAAGGGTTTTGTGAGATTTAGGAGGAGGTGTGGTAATGGCTGGGGTTTTGGAGAGAGAGAAAACTGAGGTCAGAGATGTGGATGCATGCATGCTTTTTATGTGTATGTTTCTGAGTGTCCTTGGATGATATGGGTGTTGTGTCTTGGGTCTGGTGAGTGGGTGTTGTGCTAGGTTTGGGGGTGTTGTGTTTTTTCATTTTTTGGACTGGTGTGGAAGTGTGCTGTGTGGGTATGTCTGGGTGCTTGTGTGCTTAGCTTTGCGTTTTCTCTGGTCAGGTTTGGAGCATTGGGAGGGTGGATTGGGAAGGCACAGAATTCAGGATGGGAGCCTGGTAGGTTTGGATGGCTGCTGTCAGTGTCGAGGCCAGGGACTGGAAAGATCTCTGCAGGACTGCCATGTCCAAATGAATGCCCTCCAGGAATGCTACAACTTGTTTCCATGATCCTGGAGGGCATTCAGATCTGCAGTATGACCTACAGAGATCTGCAGCAGGATGTCTATGGCCTCCACACTGAGGGCAGGAGGGGAGACAGGGGAGGGGATGCAGTGCCTAGGTGAAAGGAGTCTCTACCCTTCTTAGGAGATCACCCCGGATAGCAGGTTGGGGAGCAGCAGGGAGGGTGGAGACAGAACGTGGTTTTGCGGATAGATATATTGATTTCTGGCCTTAGTCTGCCACCACCATGGAGTCGCCGCTGGAGTGTGACGATAAGGAGGTAGGTGTCTCGTCTCCTATCTCCTTATTAAAGTAACATTCCTAGGCAGCTAAAGACCAAGCGGAAATCAGGTCCTATACATTAGAATGATATAAACACAGGCTCAGTGAACTACCATAAATCAGTTAACCCCTTGTGTGCCCATGACGTGCTGGACACGTCATGGAGCACAGTCGCGCTGTGCCCATGACGTGTCCAGCACGTCATGACACCCACCCACGGGGGAAGCGCTGGCGCTCCCCCCGTGAGTGGTCAATCTTTTTTTTTTTTACTCGGAAGGCAGGGGAAGACCTTCCCCTGCCTCCCCCCGCCCCCACCCCGCGTCATCAATGACGTCAGCGCGCGAGCCACACTGACGTCATTGGAGGTTTCCCCTTTGTTCTACGAGGCGCAGGAAGCCATTTGCTTCCTGCGTGTCGGAGAGGAAAGGTGAGTTTTGTGGCTGGGGATGGGGGTATTTCGCGATCGGTGGGTTAGGTAGTGTGGGGGCACAATGTTGGGGGGAGGACAAATGTTTTAGTCAAGGCTCCGCTTGGTTCGTGCTTATTGTAGTTGCTTCCCTATGAAGTGGATCCAAAAAAGAAACACACGCTTGCGAGAGATTCCCTTTTTCTCTCATTGTTCCATTCCAAAGTGCAGCGGGTTGGAGAGAAATACGAAAATTAAATGCTTAACTAAATAAAGCAAGACAGAGGATTTGCAAAGTGGCCAGATTGATTTTATTTACATCCAAATACACCAGCATCACAGAGTTTGCCAGTGAAGCGCTACTTTCGTTTTCTCGTCTTTCTTTGAACAGCATTGTTGTTCCCAGGTTGGGAGAGTGTACAATTCCTGGAGGTACTGCAATACCTAGTTGATGGGTGGATTGGAAAACACAATGTGTACCATGGCTCTGTGTTTATGGATGTGGTCTTTTTATATCATTCTGCTTACGTTTTGTAAGGATATAAGCAATGGACATTGAAACTGTTCACTTCAGGGCCCTCTAGTCATGTCCATAACTTTTCAGGTGAAACCACTCGCTGATTTCTGAATAGTAAGTGAGAGATCGTTAAGGTAACCATGTTGTTTCTGCTTACATTTCACATGCTTTACTTAACCTTGCATTCCCTATGAGTGGTTGCTTTTACTTTTTTTTAGGCAGCATATTACTCTTATCAAGTGCATAATTTGTTTTGAGCCACACCCAAGTGTTTATAGCGGGCACAATTAGTTTCCAGCTGAAGGCAGTGCGAGTTTCTCTCAGTGGGGAAGTATGGTGTTCAGTGGGGGAGAGGATGTGGCACTATGGCCAGAGCTGTCAAATTTGGAACTGGGGAACCGAGTTCAGCCTTCATGACCAGTCCACCAGACCACTCTACTGAGGGAGCACATTCCCATGCTAGACCGTAGAAGGCCCCACTAGACCTTAGAAGGCTTGATGTCTTAGCACAAGCAGGTGTACCCTAGTGGTGTCTATTGTGGGTTAACCTTGAAGCCCTGTCCACCACAATCCATCTCCAGTCCTGTGGGCAGGCCTACAAAGCAGCACACCCTAGAGCAACAGTGATCCAGTTGCTGTGACTCTGTCACTGAGGTCACATGAACCTTGAGCAGATTAGGGCGATGCGAACGGTGTGACCTCACTGGGTACCTATTTTGGGTGGGTGCGTAGTGTTTGCAAGTATATTATGGTTTGAAAAAATTTGCTGCCTCCTTCCTGGCCTCCAGCAATTTTCAGAAACAATAAAAATGTCATGATAACTTTGGTGATTAATGTTCTTCCTAGAGAGAGATGGAGTTTTGTCTAGTGGAAGGGTTGACTCCTGGTAAGGTAGCACAGAGGGTTAATGTGCCTGCTGCAAAGAACATGTACCATGCAGATCACAAAGTGCACTGCTTTAATGGGGGGACCATGATGAATGGTCATTTAATGTCAGATGTAGATGATAGATCCCTGAACAGTGTCATGTATGTGCATGTTTGCATTGTGCTGAGGGGATTACCAGGTAATTATTCACGCAGCTCTCTGATGGATGTCACATGTGTTTTTTCTGAGCCCCCAGATAGATCATGCTGTCTGTGTGTTCTCTTTTGTACTGCCAGTCACCGGTGTATTCAACTGTGTAGCCTTGGACCGTGTCATGTATGTGCATGTAACTTGCATGATCGAGGTAACTATTAGCGGCGATACTACGCATCTCTCGGACCTCTTTCAAGTGGCCGCTGTCTTTTTTCCCCAGCAACCCCCCCTCCCCAGGGGCGGCAATCTGCGAGAAAGCCCCGGGCGCCACAAGCTCTAGCTACGCCTCTGCCCCCAGTGTCTCTTTTATGCATTCCTGCTGCACGATCGTGCAGCAGGAATGCTCACTAGCACCAGTTTTTTTTTTTTGTTTTTTAGGTTTGGGGTTGTTAGTGGGAGCGGCGCCTTAGTCAAGGGTCGCTCCCCTTATGGCCACAATATTTTTTAAATATTTTAAAGTGCAAACAAAATCAAAGAGGTAGCAGAAGATATGTTACAAAAGGAAAAAGTGATGTGTGCATGTTACAAAAGAGTACAAAATACAAGAAGAGGGAAATACTGCAATAAATGGCAGACACTCAGAAAACAAGAGCAAACGTTACGTTACATGAGGCAATGGTGGTAATTGTGCATGTATCAAAAGCAAACAAAATACAAGAGGTAGCAAACAATACGTTACAAGAGGAAAAGTGACATGTGTGCAAGTTACAAAAGAGTACAAAGTACAAGTAAAGGTATAAAAGGGCAATAAATGGCAGACACTCAAAACACAGGAACACACTGGGAAGGCACTTCTATGGGCATGGAGAACAGAATTTCCTATAATGTAAAGACTTCCTTCAGACAATAGAGAGGGTGTGAATTAAGGTTGGAAGTGTCTTTGCAGGAGGAGAACTTTGAGGTCAGTTTTGAAGGACTGGGAAGAGGGGGTGGTCCGGAGCTGAGGCTTAGTTCCAGATTCTCGCCGCGTTGCCTGTAAAGGATTGGGCCATCGATCTTTCCTTCTTGAAAGTGGGAGGTTCAAGCAATAAATTTTGCGCAGTACGTGATGGTCTAGAGCATTATATGCATATGTGACATTAATGTTTTTTTCTCCTTTTTATTCTAGTCTAAAGCTTTTGATTCCTGTTTCCGGTTTCGACAGTGGTTGTTCTGTAGTTTTGTGTAGTTGCATTGTTTCGGTAAGATTTTTGTTGTTGTTGTATTTACTCCAAATGAGTAATATTGTAATGTTTGAATGAATTTTTTTGTAAGTGATGTCATAATGGCAGCATATTTAGTTAGTGGTTTGAGCATGAAATGCTTTGCGATGTGTTTTGCATAGTCTTATGTGTAATTTCTTTTCTCTTTCTTTTTTAGTGGGATATTGTTGATCCATACTGTGTCTGTGCAGAGTAGGTGGTGGTGAGTAGTTTAGCTGCCTCTTGCAAGTGAATGGTATTGTTTTGGAGTATATATGTTTTTTTGATAAAGGTGCTTTTTGTTTATTACTTATTTTACAAAGTGTTTGTTGTTGTTGACTTGTTTGACAAGTTACCTTTTTTAGTAAGCATTATGGCTAACCGTAGAATGACTGCTCAACAGGTGGTTGGTATGCTTCTTGAATCTTCCTCTGAGCATGATTATGAGACTGACAGTGCGTCTGAGGAAGAGGAGGGAGGGGAAGATTCTGGATGAGTTTTCTCTCCACATGGAATCATCGGATGATGAAGGTACTCTCAGTGCAGATGACGGCACTCTTGGTGTGGATGAAGCAACTCTCAGTGCGGATGAAGTGCCTGTTTTAGAGGAGGAAACTGCTGTGCCGATGGTGCAAGAGGCATCTGGATTCCAGTCTGAGTCTGCTAGGCTTCCTACTGGAAGTGCTGGACTTTGGGTTGATCCAAATATGGTGCAGCCGGTGTTGCCTGCCTTTAGCGGTGATGCAGGGTGTACAGTGGATTGTGAACACTTTTTAGGCCTATACAGTTTTTTCAGTTGTTTATGGATGATGTATTTTTGGGTGAGATTGTTGAGCAGACGAATTTGTATGCTGAACAGTTTTTGAGGGACAACAGTGACAAACTTAGGCCCCAGGCTAGAGCTACATATCTGTAAGAGATTAAGAAGTTTTTGGGTTTGACTTTATTGATGGGTGTGTTAAGGAAGCCAACCTTGGCTTCATATTGGTCTACTAGCCCCTTGTTGGCAACTGCCATATTTCCTGCAGTTATGACTCGTAATCGGTATTTACTTTTGCTACGTATGCTGCATTTTGTTGATAATTCTATGGCGTTGCCACAAGATCACCCTGACTGTGACCGTCTTTTTAAGATTCGGCCCGTTCTTGATCACTTTGTAGATCGATTTTCTGAGATCTATACTCCAGGGAAAGAAATATCTATTGATGAGTCTTTGGTCTTGTTCAAGGGCCGTTTGGTTTTTAGGCAGTAAATCCCTAGCAAGAGGGCACGCTATGGAATTAAGCTGTATATGTTGTCTGAGAGTAGGACAGAATATGTTTTTAATTTTTGTGTGTACACTGGTAGAGATTCTACTATTGACCCCCCCAGGTTGTCCATCCACTTTTGGAGTTTCAGAGAAAATTGTGTGGGATCTTGCAAGAAGACTATTTAACAGAGGCCACCATGTGTACCTTGATAACTTCTATACTGCTGTGCAATTATTTATGGAATTGTATAAAGTGGACACTTTTGCATGTGGCACAATCCTCTCTAACCGTAAAGGTTATCCGAAAGAGCTTGTTTGCAAAAAACTTCAGAGGGGGCAGTGCAGTTCCTTGCGTAGTGATGAACGACTAGCTGTAAAATTTGTGGACAGGAGGGATGTGTACATGCTGACTACCATCCATGATGAGTGTACTTCACCTGTGGCTGTTTGGGGTCAGGTTGCTGAAGTGCGCAAACCTGTGTGCATTCTAGACTACAATAAGCACATGGGTGATGTTGACAGAGTAGATCAGAGGTTGGAACCTTACTCTGCTATTCGGAAGGCTTATGTTTGGTAGAAGAAGTTGGCCATCCATTTCTTCGAATTAGTAAATTTCAATACTTTTAATGTGTTCAAGGAGTGTTCTCCTGCGTCAAAGTTGACATTTCTTCAGTTTCAGCACTCTGTGATAGCTAGCCTTGTTGTTGTGGAACAGGCAAGTGTTCCTAGATTTGGAGTGGTGGAGGATGTTGCTAGATTGAGAGATCGCCCCTTTCCTGATCTCATTCCTCCCACACCCTCAAAAGATTTTCCCTGTAGGAGATGTCGAGTCTATTGGCGAAGAGGTACGCGGAAGGAGATTCGTATGTACTGCCCCAACTGTTCTTCTAAACCTGGGCTGTGTGTCCCTGCTTAGAGCGTACCACACGCAAAAGAATTTTTGGGAGCATTCATGAGTGGTAAAGTGAACTGTCTGGTCTGTATTCTTTGAAAAATTTGATTCTGTTTCAAGGTTGGCGTTAGTGCAATGTATTTAGTTTCTGAGTTTGTGTTTGTAGATTTGTATCTATTTGCGATTTGTTTGTGTTTTTATTTTTGTCTAAAAAATCCTAAATGTGATGGCGGTGTGTGTGGACTGGCACTTGATTGGCGGTTTGCGTGGAAGGGTGCTTGGCTAGCGGTGTGCGTGGACTGGTACTTGGCTGGTGGTGTGCGTGGACTGGCGGTGTGCGTGGACTGGTACTTGGCTGGTGGTGTGTGTGGACTGGCGCTCGGCTGGCGGTGTGTGAGTAGTGACTTGCTGCTGGTCACTACACACACTGCTAGCTGAGCACCACTCTACGCAATCCATCAGTTTGTGTAGTTGCTGTGTCAGGAATGTGGGTGTGTGGAAGTGATGGGCCCTTGAATGGTGTGAGTGTTGTAATGTGATGGGCCCGTGGCTGGCGGCGTTAATGTTTTGTATGTGTCACATGTATGAAAGGTGTATGAATGGCCTGTAAAGAGGTTGGTGCCTTGTCGTGGCTTTACAGCTCACGAGCTGTGAGTCAATGGTTCAGTTTCTCGTCCTTTCAATTATTAATAGTGCATTTCATTTTTGTGAAATCAATTGCTAATACAATTGTATATACTGAACCATTACTCACCCTCGTGCCAAATCCAACCAGTATGTGTGTGTGCTTTAGGATTAGATGGCTGTGCAGTAATATTTGTTTTTTTTTGTCTTCCTGAAGCAGGGTGTACCTTGTTCCTTTTTGTGAATGTTGTGATATGTTGGTTTTGTGCCTGGTGGTGTAAATGGTCTTGTGTGTATCACGTATGAAAGGTGTGTGAATGGCCTGTAAAGCGGTTGGTGCCTTGCCGTGGCTTTACAGCTCACGAGATGCGAGTCATTGGTTCAGTTTTTTCTCCATTTAATTATTGACAGTGCATTTCATTTTTGTGAAATCTCTTGTTAATAAAATTTAATATACTGAACCATCACTCGCCCTCGTGCCAAATCCAACCAGTATGTGTGTGTGTTTGAGGAATAGATGGCTGTGCAGGAATCTTTGTCTTTTTAGTTTCTCTGCCAAGGTGTATGTTCCAGGTAAGAATAACCCACCAACTGTAGATATTGTCGTAAACCCACGGGAGTTCATGGTGATGTCTCTCTTGTGAATTCCAAAAAGTAATTTTATCCACAATGTCCTGCAAACCTCAAAATGTCTGTCACATTTTCCTTGCAATATTGTGCCGAAATTCTCACGCTGTAGAAACCAAAAACTAATTATGTCAAAACGATCTGGTTTTGCAAGGGGGTCAACTGTCTTTTTGGCCCGGTGCTCGGTGGCCATCTAGGGAAACCTACCAAACCCATACATTTCTGAAAACTAGACACCCGGGGGCTTCCAGGGAGGTATGGCTTGCGTGGTTCCACCAACGTTTCCTTACCCAGAATCCCCTGCAAACCTCAATTTTAGCTGAAATAATCACCTTTTTCACAAATTTTTGTGTGGGAAAGTTGTGGCATCAACGGGCTCACCCAAATTTCCAACTACCCAGCATTCCCCCGGGTCTCCCAGTAAAAATGGTGCCTCACTTGTGTGGGAGGTCCAAGTACCCGCGACAGGCAAGGGCCCAAAACGTAGTGAGGCGACATCAAAATTGCCTATCTCAAAACCACCTGGTTTTGCAAGGGGGTCACTTGGGTTTTTGGCACGTGCTCGGCGGCCATCTAGGGAAACTTACCAAACCCATACATTTCTGAAAACTAGACACCCGGGGGCTTCCAGGGAGGTATGGCTTGCATGGATCCCCCAACGTTTTTTTACCCAGAATCCCCTGCAAACCTCAATTTTAGCTGAAAAAAATCACATTTTTCACACATTTTTGTGTGGGAAAGTTGTAGCATCACTGGGCTCACTCAAATTTCCCACCACCCAGCATTCCCCCAGGTCTCCCGGTAAAAATGGTGCCTCACTTGTGTGGGAGGCCCAAGGACCCGCGACAGTTACAGTTTCTTTTGTTGTGAAGCAGTGAGGATGTTGTGGGTTGCTGACTGGTGTTCACAACTGTGGGTTACTTTGTGCAGAGCTGTAAGTGGATGAGCTCTTGACTGATGTAGATGTTGATGATGTAGCTATGTGTTGTCTGATCTAATCCATGTACTGTGTACTCCAGAAGTAGACTGTTATTGTTGTGACATGTTTGAACTGCTGTCTGAGATATTCTTGATGTCTTATTGTAGGTCCCTTCGCCGTGTCATTTTCAGTTGGACATTTCAGAGTATTGACATCAGCTGTACTATGTTGCTGTTCAGACTGGCAAAATGGACATGAGCTGGGAATGTCTGATACTGACTTTGGGAAAACACTTCTGGTACCAAAGCAACTTGCACAGCGAAACGATAGAAGTTTCAGGTGCACCTTGGTATTTCTATTCTGTCATGTGGTAGTGCTTTGCCTGTATTCCATTAAGTTTTCAAACACATTGTGTTAGTTGGCCAATACATATTTGTCTCTGTTCACATAGATTGTTACATCTCTGTGGGGGACTGGATGTAGGTACCCATGTGTCTCATCATTGTATGCCACAGAGCTTAAGTGACACCACTGGCAGATGTTAGGAACAATCCAGCAGATGCAGCTACACCTGTTTGGGGTGTACCAGTGCTGAGTTAATGTTTTGACCCCATATTGTTTGGCTTGTGAAGTCTATTGTCGGCTACTTAACATGCCTGATGCTGCATTGACACATTTGTGAGATCACTCCGGCATTGGACATTGCTTGATATTTCCTCTCTCAAATTGCGCATGAGATGTACATATGAATGTTGTGGTAATTGACATTCCACAAGTGACAGATGTTTAATGTTACTATGTGGATGGCTTTCTCCTTCCAACCACCTACGGTTGTGACCCTGTAATAAATATATGTGTGAAGTTTAAACTTTAATGTCTGTGTTCGGTAACATGAACATGTTTAGTATACTCATCTGCAAAGTTACCTTGAGCTGCACCAAGTGTCTGCATACATTATTTGCCATAACTTAAATCTGGTGATACACTAGCAGTAGACCTCATAACGTACTACATCAGAAAAATACAACATGGACAATTGGATGTATAAAAAATGTATTTATCATAGTGCATAAAGTGAGTAAACAAAGTGCTGTAAAGTGGGAAGGTGAACACAAAGGGGTGAAGTTGTCAGTGGTGGTAGATGAAAACATTAGAGCTGTTACCACATTGTTTAAAGTTCACAGTCCAACAGACTCCTGCCATCCACATTGGAATGCTTGACAGGATAGTCCACAAAGTCAATGTGCTGCGCACTAAAGGTGACATCAGGGGCGGCCCTGGTTCCTGGCTTGGGTATGTGCCTTGCTACAACAATCTGCCAGTGGGTTCTTCAGATGTCCCCGCTTACATTCTTGGGGGTTCCACTGCTGCAGACTCTGAGGTGTCTCAGGATTCAGCCTCTGACAGGGCCTCCTTTCCTGTGGCAGCCACAGAGGTAGGTGGTGCAGCTGGGGGCTGCCCACAGGATTGTGATGTTGTGGGGGAAGGCCTGAAAAAAGATGTGTTGATGTTTGAACCTGTGGTCCATGAACCGCTGCAGCAGCTTGATCTCCCAATATCCCTCCAGTATCTGGCCCATCTGTCCTTGGTTGCCATCATAGGCACCAAGGACTCTGAAAATGGTGGCCAGAGCTTCACTATCCACAGTTGTGTTACAGTGTTGGCCCCCAGTATCCCTCCCAACAGCCCTGCCACCCAGACCTATGCCCTTGGCTGTACCTGCACCCTTCCACTGTCTCCTACATCCTCAGTGAGCGCGCTGTTGTTGCTCACCCCCGGAACAGGACCTGTGGTGCAGTCGATAGTGGTGGTGTTAGGTCGCCAGTTTGTTGGGGCAGTCCTCTGGGTTGCTGTAGATGGGGGGTGGGAATTGTGGTAGTGGTTCCAGTGAGACTCACTGGTTGTGTCCACCCTGGCTGTCCAGAAGGGCTAGGCTGGTCCTCCACGTCCGAATGAGTGTGAGATTCAGCATCAGCAAGTTCTTGCTCCTGTGGTGGAGACTATCTTGGCTCAGTTTTCGGAGTCTCAGCAGCTGTTGTTTGAGATCTGCCTTTTAGAGAAAGGTTACATTGTAAGGATGTCAAGTGCCTTCCCCAACCTTTGTTACACAGTGAGTACAGGGCTGAAGAAGACACAAGGGTTGGGGTTAGACATAATGACCAGTATCCATAGTGTTAACCTGTATGACATGAAATGGAGGAACATCCATTAATTGTTTGTAAACTGACATGGACGTAATGAGAACTGTACAGCTTCATGTTGCCTATATGGATGGGTATGACATTACCTAACAACTTGATGCTCATCCAAAGCTGATTTAGCATGTGTAATGTTCATTGCACACTCCTATGTGTTTACTATATAGGCACAATCTCATTTGTGTTGTCCATTTTGCAGTGCTCATTATAGGTGCTGTGTTCTTTGAATGAATGACCAAACATTTATTGTGGCTGAATTACGTTCATGCCATCAATTGTTTGTGTCTGCACATATCATTTATGTATGTTGTAGCATATCTTAACATTTCATTACTATTACCTTGGTGATTGACAGTCTGAGTAGTCAGACATGTATGTGAGCAGAGCTATGTGTGCAATGTGTGCAGTTAATGTGACATGTGGAGCAGTGGAGCCATGGCTGCAAAATGGCTCTGGGGTGAGAGCAGTGTTACATCCTGTTGAGTGTGGGGAAGAGAGGGCCTAATGGTAGCTGGAGTGCTGGCTGCCTGTCCCAACCCCCCTAGTAAGGTGGCTCTGGGGTGAGAGCAGTGTTATAGCCTGTTGAGTGTAGGGAGAAGAGGCCCTGCTGGTAGTGGGAGTGCTGGCTTGCTGTCCCAACTTCCCCTAGTAAGATGACTACCTACCTGTAAGTAGGAGCAGAGGAGTGCAATGGCTGCCAAATGGCTCTAGGTGGGAGCAGTGTTACTTCCTGTTGAGTGTAGGGAGAAGAGGGCCTGCTGGCAGCTGGAGTGCTGGATGCCTGCCTCAACCCACCTTAGTAAGATGGTTACCTACCTGTAAGTAGCAGCTGAGGGTTAAATGGCTGCCAAATGGCTCTGGGGTGAGAGCAGTGTTACATCCTGTTGAGTGTAGGGAGAAGAGGGCCTGCTGGCAGGTGCAGTGATGGCTTCCTGTCCCAACCCACCTCAGTAAGATGGCTACATACCTGTAAGGGAAGTTGAGGGTTAAATGGCTGCCAAATGTCTCTGTGGTGAGAGCATTGTTACATCCTGTTGATGTAGGGAGGAGAGGGCCTGCTGGCAGCTGGAGTGCTTGCTGCCTGTCCCAACCCACCTTAGTAAGATGGCTACCTACCTGTAAGTAGAAGCTGAGGGTTAAATGGCTGCCAAATGGCTCTGGAGTGAGAGCAGTGTTACAACCTGTTAAGTGTCGGGAGAAGAGGGCCTTCTAGCACGTGGAGTGCTGGCTGTCTGTCCCAACAAACCCCAGTAAGTTGGCTACCTACCTGTAAGTATAAGCTGAGGGGTGCAATGGCTGCAAAGTGATGATGGAGTGAGAGCAGTGTTACATCATGTTGAGTGTAGGAAGAAGAGGGCCTGCTGGTAGCTGGATTGCTGGCTGCCTGTCCCAACTCCCCCTAGTAAGATGGTGACCTACCTGTGAGTGGAAGCTGAGGGGTGAAATGACTGCCAAATGTCTCTGGGGTGAGAGCAGTGTTACATCCTGTTGATGTAGGGAGGAGAGGGCCTGCTGGCAGCTGAGTGCTTGCTGCCCGTCCCAACCCACCTTAGTTAGATGGCTATCTACCTGTAAGTAGAAGCTGAGGGTTAAATGGCTGACAAATGGCTCTGGGGTGAGAGCAGTGTTACATCCAGTTTCATGTTGAGAGAAGAGGGCCTTATGGCACCCGGAGTGCTGGCTGCCTGCCCCAACCAACCTTAGTAAGTTGGCTACCTGCCTGTAAGTATAAGCAGAGGGGTGCAATGGCTGCAAAGTGATGATGGAGTGAGAGCAGTGTTACATCATGTTGAGTGTAGGAAGAAGAGGGCCTGCTGGTAGCTGGAGTGCAGGCTGCCTATCCCAACTCCCCCAAGTCAGATGGCGACCTACCTGTAAGTAGAAGCTGAGGGGTGAAATTACTGCCAAATGACTCTGGGGTGAGAGCAGTGTTACATCCTGTTGAGTGTCGGGAAAAGAGGGCATGCTGGTGGCTGGAGTACTGGCTGACTGTCCCAACCCAACCTAGTAAGATGGCTACTTACCCGTAAGTAGAAGCTGAGGGGTGAAATGGCAAACAAATTGCTCTGGAGTGAGAGCAGTGTTACATCCTGTTGAGTGTAGGGAGAAGAGGGCCTGCTGGTAGCTTGAGTGCTGGCTGCCTGACCCAACCCACCCTAGTAAGAATGCTGTGGTGTTAGGCAATGTTACATCCTGTTGAGTGTAGGGAGAAGAGGGCCTGTTTGAAGCTAGATCACTGGCTACTGTCCCAACCACCTCCCTAGTAAGATGACTACCTACCTGTAAGTAGAAGCTGAGGGGTGAAATGGCTAACAAATGGCTCTGGGGTGAAAGCAGTGTTACATTCTGTTGAGTGCAGGGAGAAGAGGGCATGCTGGTAGCTGGAGTACTGGCTGCCTCTCCCAACCCACCCTAGTAAGATGGCTACTTACCTGTAAGTAGAAGCTGAGGGGTGAAATGGTGACCACATTACTCTGGGGTGAGAGCAGTGTGACATCCTGTTGAGTGTAGAGAGAAGAGGTCCTGCTGGTAGCTGGAGTGCCGGCTGCCTGACCCAACCCACCCTAGTAAGAATGCTCTTGTGTGAGGACAATGTTACATGCTGTTGAGTGTAAGGAGAAGAGGGTCTGCTGGAAGCTGGACCACTGGCTGCCTGTCCCAACCCCCTCCCTAGTAAGACAACTACCTACCTGTAAGTAGAAGCTGAGGGGTGAAATGGCTGCCAAATGGTTCTGGTGTGAGAGCAGTCTTGCATCCTGTTGAGTGTAGGGAGGAGAGGGCCTGGTGGTAGCTGGGGTACTGGCTGCCTGTCCAAACCCACCCTAGTCAGAATGCTCTGGGGTGAGAAATGTGTTACATCCTGTTGAGTGCAGGGAGAAGAGGGCCTACTGGAAGCTGGAGTACTGACTGCATATCCCAAACCCCCATAGCAGGATAGCTACCATCCTGCATGTGAGTAGAAGCTGAGGGGTGAAAGAACTGCCAAATTACTCTGGTGTGAGAGCAGTGGGTTCTACATATGTAAGCATTTGATGTGATAGTCGATAGCAATAGGTGTGCAAAACAGTACCTAAATGTGTTGTGGCAGTTTTGTAGTTAGTAATTACCAATCTCGATTCCCCTAGCTATTCCGGAAAAACTCTCAGTATGCAATGTGGCAAGCACCTTCTTCTCCAATTCAGTGAATGTAAGTGGTGGCACAGGAGGGCCCCCTCCAGTCCTCTGAGCCACCTTGAGGTTCCTGTTGGCCCGGTATTTTACTTGGCCCTGTCACCTCTTCTTGATGTCACGCAGTGTGTGCAGAGTGCTACCTACTGAATTGGCTTTGTTCACTATCCTGTCCCACATTTGATTCTTCCTGACAATAGGGTCTGCTGGACTAGGGCTCCAAACAATTTCGGTTCTACTCTAATTATTTAATCTACCATAACTGACAACTCCTTGTCAGTGAATATGTTAATTTTTTTTGCGACATACTCAATGGTGTTTAAAGATTATAGTGAAACTGTGACTATAGTAGTGAAGGTGAAATAAATGTGTAAGGTGTATGAGTGAACAGGGTTTGTGCATGAAGACAGGGGAGTGTGATGGTGTGCAGTGGAGAATATCTACTCTCACTCTCTTGACTGATGTGTAGGTCTGCAGTGTAGGTGTGTCCACCTAGGGAATAATCATCTGCTGTGTAAAAGAAGATTGCCACAGATTGCTATGGGCACATTTTTTTGTTGGGTTAGTAGGGCCGCTGCGGTCGTCCAACATTGTTGGACTGCAGTGTTCGTTCAGACAGGGCCACGCTTTCAGCATAATGTGCTCAACAGTCATACCGCAGTGAAGTTGGCTTTTTTTTTAGACATTACTGGCTTTCCAACTGCACCGGTCGGAGCTGCCACCGCGGTCTGAGTTTTACAGTGCATGAATCGTAATGGGGCAGTCGGATAGTCCCCGGCCCTGGTTGGCAGAATTTTCCTGCTACCACTACGGTCGGACAGCATCGTAATGAGCCCCTGGGTGAAATATTTTTGACATTTGTAGCAAAGGGAAGCACAGCAAGTCACCTTGCTGCACTACCCTGCATCCCAGAAAAGGGCAGGATTGTGTTGTATTTATCCTATACAGATCATTCTTGTCCTTTTCCCTTGTGCCATTTTGGCAGCCTAGCGTCAATACAGGCACCCTTGCACCATGGTACACAGGTGTCTGTGCTGTAGGCAGGATTGTTTTATGCAGCACCTTCCTACACAAAATCAATCATGAGAGGCCTTTTCCTCTTTCAGCATGTGCTGCAAAATGCAGCACACATAGAAGGAGCAAAGAACATGGAGAAATAATGATATTTCTTCATGTTACACCTCTCCTGGGAAGGCACAAGTTTTTAGCACATTCCCAAGTTTATAAGTTCTTGTAAATCTGGGAATGCATCAAAATCAATGGGAGTTGTGAGGGAACACCCACCACACACCCATGGTACTTCTATCCACGGCAGAGTAGAGCAACACACAGATTTGAGCTGTGTTATTCTACTCCTCATTAATGTGGCCCCTCAGAGCCACGCAAAGTGGCTTTGCGTGGCTTTATAAATCTGACTTAGAGGTTTACGTCACGCTTGTATCACATTGCGTGGTGCAAACGTAACACAAGCCACCCATAAATATGCCCCTTAGTAGGTAACGTGCAGGTAGGGTTGCCACCTGGATGGTATTTTACCGGCATGACCAGTAGTTTTATGCCCCTGCCAGTACAAAAATTTGGGGAAAAAACACCTAAATGCAAATATTTTTTCACATATCAGTACATACTATAAAGATTAAACGTTTAAAGAAAGCACTTTAAAATGTGTTTTCAGCTGCCTTAATGACTTCTGGCTGCTCATTAAAGTAAACAGAGAGAGAAAGGGCATGCTAAAAATGAATACAGACGATTTCATATATAGTTCTACTTATAAATCAGGTCTGGACCTTTGCAGAATCTTAAAACATGTATAGATGTCCACTATTACTCTCTGTGAAAAGTGGCAAATCTATATGCGGGTGACAATTAGGCCTGGGCAAAAATTTCGTTCCGTTCGCGGAAATTGCGATAATTTGACATTTTTGCGTTCCGCGGAGAGCGCGAAAATGTCAAAAATTCCGGTTTCCGCAGCTTGGCGATAATTTGTTTCTTGCTCGCGCTGTAAAATGATACATTCTCGCGCGCGCGCGATCGCCTTACCTGAATCCCTGCGTTCGCCGACAAGTTTTCTTGATCCGGTCGCGTTCTCCATGAGATGTTGTATTGTTTTTAGCCATTTGCGCTGTCTCGCGACAGTTCGCGCCCGCAGTGACGTCATGCGTCGCGCGATCACGTCTTTCTTCTCGCGATCATGCACCGCGAGAACAACTCAAAACAAGATGGCCGCGCCCGCAAGCAACCACATGGGTAAGTTGGCGACCCGCAACCATGCAGAAAATCTCGCGAACATGCCGGAAAAAAACTTCCGCATCTTTGCGATATTTCTGCTTGTTTGCGATAATTTTAAACATTCTCGCGATAATTTGCGAAGGTTAATTCCGCAAATTCCGCCCACCCCTAGTGACAATGCCAGTGCCAGATTATAGTTCTCAAAAATGACTCAACACACTTGACAAAACTATGCACATGAGATATGCATAGGTGAAAATGATGGTCATTTCCTTAATGAAACCTCCTGCGAACGTTTATAAAGCGTTAAATTATTCAAATACTGAGAGTATAGAGTATTTTCAGAGGGGACTAAGCATGCAAAGCGTGCCTGGGTAGAAATTGGATTGCAAGCAGGGACACTGAGTCATTCCCTACCATTCCACAAATTGTGTAACATAAGAGTGAAATAATAATCTACCTGAAAAAAAGGAAAGCTCTCAGTTTCAGTAATATATATATATTGTTTACATAGGTCACATGTGACACTGCCTAATTCATCTCTTGTCATATCAGAATTTCACCTCCCATGTGTACCATCAATGGGCCTGAGTCACAAAGGTGAACTTACACTTTTTTCAAATTTTATTGTTTTTTTTGTGTTCACAAATAATGAGTTAAAGTAAGTTTACAGTTGCAGGTCTATCCTATGTTTTTATTTTGCGGAGCTCTCCGCCCTGACTGCGGAGTCTGCTGTCGTAATCTTACTATTAACTTGCAGTTTGTGAATTCCATAAAAATGTAAATTACATAAAGGTGTAAATTTACTTTTTTGAATCAGGCCAATTATATTCCCATTTTCATATCAATATAGCATAATTGAGTGTCAATAAAAAGGCTCTCTCCGTACATAATTATCGGCATTTTCCTGGTTACTGGTATGCCATGCCCCACTAAAAGTGTATAAGCGCAGAGGAAGGACGCCACAATTAAATGTCATCATTGGGAAGTGTGTTCAAATTGAGAGTTCTTGGGCTCCATATTGGACTAAGTTGATCAAAATATGAAGTGACTAATTGATTGTCAAAATGCAGGGCTGGGTGTATGAATACTCCATATGGCTCATGGGGCCAGATGTACGACCAGTGGATTTAGTGCCTTGCTATTTGCGACAAATTGCGGGTCGCAAATTGGTAGATGCTAAATCCAATGTACAACAGTGTCACAGACACTGTTAGCGATTCCCAATGGGGTCGCAAAATGCGAGGCTCATCAATATTCATGAGCCACTCGCAATTTGCGACCCCAGTGGGAATGGCCAGCCTCACAGGGATGGTGGCCTGCTGGGGTCAGCAGACCACCATCTCTGTGACTGCTTTCCAATAAAGCAATTTTTTTTTAAAATGCAGCCCGTTTTCTTAAAAGGAGTACAGGATGCATTTAAAAAATTAAAAATGAAACGTTTCTGTTTCATTTTTTAAGGGCAGGGAGTGGTCCCTGGGACCACTACCTGCCCTTAGAAAATATTTTCCCCTGGATTCACAAAGGGGAAGGGGTCCCCTGGCGACCCCTTCCCATTTGCGAGTGCTTTACCACCCTTCTGAGAAGGGTGGTAAACTGCGACTGTTTTGCGACCACAAAAGAGACATACATACCTGGAGGACGCGCTATTAGGAAGGGACGCCCCTTCCTAATAACGACTCGAGATTCAAATTTTGCGAGTCGCAAATAATTTGCAACTCGCAAAATAGGAATACTACATGGCCAACTCGTTTTTTGCGGTCGCAAAGGGGTCTGAAACCCTTCTGCAACCGCCAAAACGGTCGTACATCTGGCCCTAGATGTATTTATGAAAAGAGTAGGCATGATCAGAGAAGGTTAAATTAGAATTAATGATTATTTATCAAATGTGTGTTCGTTATTAACATTGACACCTGAAGGTAGTCCCTTGTGCACGATCTAAAACAGTCTCAACAACTTGTGAACATATATAGTCATTTGGGAAATGTAAGTGCTATATTCAAGATCAATCCTAATACATTATTTACAATCGGCAAATTTTTGTAGAGGTTCCTGTATTCAGTTGATAGTTACTTCTTACTGGGATGTGGGATCAGAAAAGAAATTACCTGCCTAGTTCTATGCTGTATTGATACTCTGGCCCAGGTTTATAAAAGAAATACTTAGAACTGGGTTCGCATCACAAAGCCATGCAAACTCAGAGATTTATTTTCAAACTCAAATCATAATTGGTGTTGGAAAGTTGCCTAAAGTGATGTATAGAAGCGCAGTGTGCTACTTTGTGCTCATTTTCATCAACCAACGTGTTTTTTTTTTACAAGTTCCTATGTTTATTTGTAGGCAGGTTTTTTCATCAAATAGTTGTGCCTCCTAGAGGCAGGTGGCGTTCAAAAGTCTCCACGTTGTTCCAACTTTGCATGTGTGCTGCACTGTTCAGCACACTGGCAATGTGTAAAACGTATTCAAGCACAGTGTTTGTATTTGAAGAGTCTGCTTTCTGTACAAAACGTATGCTTGACAGAGTGCGTTTGTGCATCACAACCTAAAGTGTTCCGGTTCTAAGTGGAAAACAGTGCCATATGTTGGTAGATATGGTGTTGTATTTGTCTCACTATTTAACACAACAAAGTGCAGCAAAATGTGTTGCAGCGCTCTGTGCACCAGATCGTAGTAAATCTGTGTCTCTGACACACTGCCAATTCCCACCTAAATATTAGATCATGTGGTAAACTATGATGACAATTGTGTTGAAAGTGGTTCATGGTTTTTATTATAGCAGAAAAGCTGATTATATTTTACATGACACAAAAACCAAAGATGACAAGGAAACTCTAAAGTGCACTTTGCACACATTGAGAAAAACAACACTGGAAACTAAGAAAAGTCAAAGTAACAGCACCGTAAAAGTGTGCTTTTGGATGATTTGGAGTATAAAAAGTGACTTTCATAGAAGGAGGGAGTGTCTTTGCCCTTTATATTTTTCTCCATCCTCCTTGTAGACTGCCTGCCTGACATGCCACTTCTTTTTACTTTTGCTCATGAACTTGCCTGTTGGACTATTTTGAGCAGTCTGGTGAGAGGCCAGACTTGACCTTTCCTGAATATTGCTCCACTCCCTTTGCTCAGGCCCTTGGACTTTTCCTTAGTGGACTTTAACCCCTTCGCTGTGGGGGTAATTCCCCTGCGGTGCGGGGGGGGGGGGGGCGGCGGCACTGTGCTCGTGATGAGCCCAGCTCGTCATGCACAGGCGGGGAATCAATTACGCGTGGGAGTGGCGCGACCGTTATGACGAGCCCAGCTCCACTGTGCCTCATGACGAGCTGGGCTCGTCATGAGCATAAAACGGGTTAACTTGATCCCTTTGCCTAGAACTCTTTAGAACCATCCTCCTGCCCTTGTTGGTGGAAGAAAGCCCCATCCTTAACAATCCTCCATGTTGATTAATTTATTTAGAAATAGATTTATGTTGACTACATATATACAATATGAGCTGTAAGACTCATGACAGAGTTATGGATTTAGGAATCCTAACTTTAGTACTCCTAAATGCATTTTGTGAATACCAAAAGTCGTAAAGTTAGGATTTTGTCTCAGATTACTTTTGTGAATCGGGCCCTTTGCATCTAAATTTTACTCCCTACTCTCCCCCCAAAGCATGAAACATAATGAAACCAATTCAGGAGAGATGGAATTCTATTATTTACAATAAATCTAACTCTTCCCATACTACATTAGACTAGTCCTCTATATGGACCACCTTGACAACTAATAAGATTATCCTTTCCCTTGCACAAGGCAGCTACGTGTCACACTGGACACCATATCTAAGCTCTTTAATTTAGGCCTTACAGACTTGGCCACTGCTGAAGTTGTGGAAGAGACATAGGGAATATACAACAAATGTAACTGCACTAAAGGTTCTCTAACAATTTCTAAAATCAAGTTAGCGAAAAGATCTTCCAGATCTTACACACTAAATGGTCTCCTTACTAGGAGTGGGAAGAACTCATGGAATTCCACTCTGCAGAATTCAATTGAGGTACATAAAAACTCCACAAGATTCTGCAGTTTCGCCAATGGTGGAGAAAAATGGACATTGCGCTGCAATTTACCACCAGTAATGTGTTCTGCACTGAAAAATCAGCAGAAATGGCACCATGCTGTGTGCAAGAGCACGCAGCCAATGGAGTGGCTTTTGTTTCAATTCGAGTAGAAAATCTACTTGAGAAGCACAGCCTCTCCTGAAACTGCTCACATTTGAAAATTGAGACAGAGGATGCCAAATCCCGCTCATATTCATTAGCTCACTTGCTGGAGCTTTTTCTGTTGTTATATTGCGTTGTTTGAATGGAAAAAACATTTCACCAAGTGGTGATTGACGGAATTTGGCTGTAACTCAGAGTCGACAAGTTCCTCAAATTCTGCAAGTAGATTAAAAATGTCCACCCTAGATTACTCCTGACCATGCCAGTATAGCTTTTAGTGCTTTTACACTAAAAATCCCCCTTGCTTTAAGTTAAAAGGAACTCCTTCTATTAGATATACTAGCAACCACTTTCAGTCCATTTTATCAGAATGGAAAGACCTTTCCAAAATATAAGTTCACCCTTTTGCTAGGTAATGCCCCTGTGGAAAAAAAACATTTGGGAAAGGTTAAACAAATATGTATCTAACCTCTGCTCCCCTCAAAGCTGGCTTTCTTAGCCAATTACTGTTTAGTTCTCACATAACCTTTAAAAGCCCCACTTCCTGGAACCTTGATTCCTTTGTTCATTATAAAATTCTAATAAAAATTGTCTTAAAATTAAAAAAGCAATAACTAGAGCACGTTAACAGAATCACAACGGCCAGTTTTATGTATAGTAATAGGTGGTTTTGAAAAGTAAATCATTTATTATAAGTCAAAAGTAGAGATAATGTAGTATGTTTGCTAAATTACTCACTTGGATTATGAAGGGCGGTCCCTGTTTGTTGTAACGACTCAGCTGTTTTTCTGAAAATTCAAATCCTAAAGCATGGGTTTGAATTCAGAATAATAAAATACAGACCTATGGCCAAACACACAGGGCCATGCTTGATCAAGTACAGTATTGGGATGTGTTAGCACCATATCACTCTATTATAAACATTTCTGTTTTTCCGGTGCTATTCCTATCAAATCATACTGGATTACAGAAATTTGAACTCACCTTCATGTACAAGTTTGATACAAAATGCACTCAGTACTCGCCTAATGAAGATTTTTGTTAGGAAAATATATAAAACATCTTTAGACATTTCATGGATTCTTTAGCTAAAATAAAGAACCTGAACTCAATTAAAAAAGGTAAACTTAGATCAAAAGTTTATGTCTCTTGGTATTCAAAAAGGGCATTCACGAGTAGTGTCTTTACGTCCACACTCAGACAGGAATCTCTGCACTCAGGGAAGAGTTTCCACACATGGGCTGGAATCTCCACAGTCGAGCAAAAAGCTCTGCACTCAAGGCAGAGAAATTGTTTTTTCATCCTGAGACACCCATGTCAGTTCCTACCATTTCCCCAACAAGCTCCAGGTAAAAACACCTTGGCCCAACAGTCAATCCCAGTATTGCTGCAGAAATAAAAGCACAGCTGCCACAAACAAACCCTTTCAGACCTTTCAACATGTCACTGAATGTGTTTGTTTGGTTTGACCCTTGCCATGCACCAGGACGATTTGAGGAGGAGCAGGAAAAGGAGGAAGAGGAGGAGAGTAGGGAGGATTTTTAGATAAATGATAAACCTCTTTGGGATGTCTAGCCAAGATGTCAGGACCAGACACTGTTTTCCCCCTGATATCATCTTTGAGATGGTTTGTGATTGGGAGCAGGATTTAGACTCTGATCAGCCGCTCCCACATTATGTCATTTTATTGATACATGGTCATTCCAGAGGGTCTTCGGTGATGTTGTGGGCATCTTTCAGGCAAGCCAGCCCTGATGCTTGCATCAGTACTGAGCTGCATCAATAGAAGAGCCCATCTCCATATATGAATGCCCCATACACTGGACAGGAGGCAAATGGTAGCTAGGGATTTTTGCCTCTTTTCCCGCTTCCCACATATGCTAGGTGCAATTGATTGCACCCAAGTGGCTCTTCAGCCACCTTGCCACAATACACATGTATTCTGCAACAGACATGGCTGGCACTCTATTAACATGCAGAGTGTCTGTGATGCCAGTGGTAGCCTACTGATATGCATACATTATTCCCAGGCAGTACCCATGACAGCTATGTATTCCGCAGTTCACCTCTTGCCCCGCAGAAGGCAGCAGGAGATTTTGGCAACATGCGGGTTCTGGGTAAGTACTAAGCACCACAAATCTCTGATATGTATGTTTGCTTTGTGATATACACAACCATCATACTTCAGACCTGCACACTCCACGAGTCTGTCATCTTAGCAGCTCTCAACGAATTAAGGAAGGGGGCAGACCAGAACACCACGCAAACCCTAGTGCTCCTGGACTGATCGGCTGCTTTCGACACCGTCGACCACCATTTGTTGGTCGACCGGGTCAAAAGCGCCGGGATCCGGGGCCTTTCACTAAAGTGGATTGCTTCTTTCCTCAGTCACCGCCATCAAGCCGTCCGCCTTGCCAATTTTTCTTCTGAGAAAAGAAGATTGACATGTGGGGTACCACAGGGCACATCTCTTTCTCCTCTTCTTTTCAATTTGTATATCTTTCCCCTGATCCTGGCCCTTCACAAGAGAGAGGTTGTTACCTTTAACTATGCTGACGACCTCCAGTTAGTATTTAACATCGATTCATCGCCCTCATCTATGGAGAACTTTCAATCTACAATGAATTGCATTAGTAACTGGATGAACACTAATCAGCTCAAATTGAATCCCGATACAACCGAGCTGAATCTTACTGGGGACTCAGCCAACCCCTGGAATTCCAACTTCTGGCCTCAATCATTGGGTTGCCCCCCCTCCCCAGTCAGCTCGGTTAAAAGCCTGGGAATCTTGATCAGCAATGATCTCACCATGAAGGCCCAGATAAACTCAGTGGTCTCTGCTTGTTTCTTCCACTTGCGAAGAATTCGGAAAATAAGCAGATTTCTGAACACTGAGGCTTTGATCCAAGTCATTCTTGCCCTGGTAGTGTCGTGTATTGATTACACTAACTCTATGTATAACGGCATTCCAGCTTACCAACTATGACGGCTACAACTGGTGCAGAACCAAGCCGCAAGGCTTGTCTATGGCTAGCCAAAATCCCACCATGTGAAACCATTGTTGAAGAGCCTCCATTGGCTCCCCGTGACCCAATGTTGTCTCTTCAAACTAGGCTGTATGATCTTTAAAGCCCTTTCGGATCGCGGACCTGCCTTTATCGCCACCAAAATACAGCACTATGTCCCCTCCCGCTATCTTCGCTCTTCAAACATGAACTTACTGACCCCCTTCCCATTCAAACAAAAAAAATACGGCGGCCTAAGATTTTCGACTCTTGCACCCCAATTCTGGAACTCCCTTCCTCCAGAATTGCATCTGGCCACCTCCTACTCCAAGTTCAGGAAATCCCTCAAAACATGGCTATTTGCCCAGGCTTACTTTTAATTCCACTGTTTCTGTCCAAGCAATCGACCCCGCTCAGCGCCAAGAGACTGTTTGGTGAACGTGCGCTTAATAAATTATTTTAACATAACATCACTAATCTTCATGTCACATGCATGTCATCAACAAGACAGCATATACCATTCCATAGATCATGTGCCATGTAGATGCAAGAGTGACATGTACAAATATTCCCTCATTTTCCTCCTCAGGTGATGCTGCATATGCACTCTCCTCTCATCTCCTCTCACCGTATAGATGTACAACTTCAGTGGAGGTACAATAGGGAACACATACGTTCATGAACCATCATGGAGCACACTTTTAGTCTTCTGAAGTCATGATTGAGATGTCTTGACCATACATGGGCTGCTGCAGTACTCCCCTGAAGTTGTGTGCAAGATTATAGTATCCTTTTGTGTCTTGCACATCATCGCATTAAATGTAGATTTTCCACAGCCTTGGTGGGCTGAAAATCTGGATTTTATTAAGGACACGGAGGCTAATATTATGCAATAAATCCTTTATTGCTACCACTCAGCAGCAACAAGAAAAACTAAAACCATGTTCTTAGAATGAAGAATTCAGAATCTTCTAGAACATTCCAATAGTAACAAAACTCCTCCATCACCACATATCACCCTTCTTGCATTGCCTGCGAAAAGAGTAAAATACTTTAAATATTCCAAATGTTCAGTCTTAAAACTTTAAATAGATCCAACAAAATGATATCTTCTTCTTTCCTTGCTCAAACGTAGAGATGAGGTACATCCGTGATCTTCCTTGCTCAATCATCTCAAATCTGACCTGCATAAATACAAGATAATCATCAGGGATGGGAAGTGGAGGAATAATATTAGCCTCCGTGTCCTTAATAAAATCCAGATTTTCAGCCCACCAAGGCTGTGGAAAATCTACATTTTATGGCACGACACGGAGGCCAACATTATGCAAATTTAAAGCGTATCAACAATACATTGAGCTGCACTCTCAATTGGTTTAAAATAAAATCTTCTAAACACACAATCAGAAGACCAATCTGCACATTTTAAGATGTCCTGCAAGCTTCCTCCTAAAAAACGTGCTTTTGAAGCAGCTGCACCTCTCACCGAATGTGCACCAAACATACTTATATCAACACCTGCTTTTTCCATTATACATTTCACCCAGCTTGCCAAAGTTGGTGATGAAACAGCTTTATAAGGATGTCTGAAAGAAATTAATAACTGATCCACACCAACAGGCCTTAAAGGCTTTGTTCTACATTCATACTCCTTCACACAACGCGCCACACAAAGCTTTCCTTTTTCTAATAGGTAAGGATAAAAAGCAGAATTAGAATTAGTCTTTGTTCTTTGTTTTATATAAAAACAAATTCCTTCAGGAGTAAAACTTCTGCCTGAAATCTCTAATGCACGTACATCTGAAACTCTCCTAAATGACAAAAGACACAACAACATTGTAAGTTTATAGGACAAATCTTTTAGATCCAACAAACTATTATCATCCCAGGATTCAAATAAACGTAAAACCAAAGTCACATCCCAAAGTGAAGAATACCTAGTTCCAGGACGATTAGCTAACCTGACGCTCCTTAATAATCTTTTTACCAAAACATCTTGTCCAACCGTTATGCCATTCACCAAAATATGACCTGCTGAGATTGCTGATCTATGCAAATTCACTGATCTATAAGCCAAGCCTTTCTAATGCAAATCAGTTAAATAATTCAAAACATGAACTACATCTGCTGATACGGGATCCAAACCTCTTTCCACACACCAATCGTGCCACCTATTCCATGCTGACTTATAAACCTTTCTTGTTCCATGTGACCATGACTCCTCAATGAGCTTCGAAGCTTCTGATGAAAGCCCTGGTTTACACCAGACTCTCCTGAAAGTCTCCAAGCCAACAGATGAAGTTGACCTGAATCCACCAGAGTGTGGACCTCTCCCAGCGGTCCCCTCAATTTCCCTCGATATAAAGGTAGAAGAATCGGAAGATCCACACTCAACTCCAGAAACATAGGGTACCAAGCTTGTGAGGTCCAAAATGGGGTGATCATTACTATCATCTCTTTCCACTTCCGAATCATCCCTGTCACCCTGCTTATCATTGAAAAAGGTGGAAATGCATAAGGGCGAAGACCTCTCCAATCCTGAAGAAATGCATCTATCCCTATCGCTTCCGGATCCGGATGCCAACTGAAAAATCTCTCTAGTTGAGTGTTCAACCTGTTTGCGAAAAGATCCACCTGAAAAGGACCCCAAAATTGATTCAATTTCATAAAAACCAATCTGTCCAACATCCAGTCGCTGGAGTCGTAAAAATTCCTTGAATACCAATCTGCCACAGAATTTGAATTCCCTGGTATATGCTCTGCTTGGACAAAAATATTTCTCTCCAAACAATACTCCCAAAATATCCTTGCTAAATCTGCTAAACCTTTCGACCTTGGACCTCCCATCCTGTTGACATATCTCACCGCAGAGACATTGTCCATCCTTAAGATCACACAACACTTTGCAGCCTGATTTCCAAAACATTTTATCGCAAATGATCCTGCCAATAATTCTAAACAATTTATATGCATTCTTTTTTCCTGATTCGTCCAACGACCTCCAGAACTCATTAATCCGCATCTTGCACCCCAACCATCCAAGCTTGCATCTGATTCTATAATCAGATCCGCATTCTCTCCAAAAATTGCTCTTCCATTCCACGCTTCCATATTTCTTAACCACCAAATTATCTCCTCCCTCGCATCTTGAGAAATACAAATACTCTCTGAATATCTTAAACCATTCCTTAAATGCAAACCCTTCAATCTCTGTAATGCCCTGTAATGTAAGGGGCCAGGAAAAATAGCTTGAATTGTAGATGACAATAGGCCAATTATTCGAGCCAACATTCTCAAAGATATGCTGTTCATTTTTAGTACATTCCTCAATTCTTTCCGAATTCTTTTCAATTTCTCTTTTGGAAGTTTCAAAACAGCTTCCATCGTATTTACAACAAAACCTAAAAACTTTGTTTCCTGACTGGGTACAAATTGTGACTTTATCCTGTTTACAACAAACCCCAGAGATTCCAACAAATCCACTGCTAACTTCGTATGATTCAGAAGTGTATTCCTGTCCTGATCCATTATCAATATATCGTCCAAATAAATTATCAAACGGACACCCCTCTCTCTCAGGAATGCAGCCACTGGCCGAAGTACCTTCGTGAAACACCACGGTGCTGATGATAGGCCGAAAGGAAGACACACAAATTTCCAAACTCTCCCTTTCCACACAAACCTTAAGTATCTCTGATGATCTCTCCATATTGGAATTGTAAGATATGCATCCTTCAAATCCAATCTTGTCATCCAATCTCCCTTCAATAACACATCCTTCAAGAGATGAATTCCCTCAATTTTGAAATGATGATATACCACCCAGTCGTTCAGCTGACGTAAATTTATTACTGGGCGCATACCTCCTTTGTCCTTCTTCTCTACGAGAAATATATTGCTTACAAAACCCTCTACTCTCTCTCTCTCTCTCTCTCTATTGCACCTTTCCTTAATAAATCTTGGACCTCTAAGTCTATCAACCTCATTAGTTCTTTTATGAAAACCATACGATCCGGAACAACACTTTGTTTTGGTTCTTCTACAAATTCTATTTTTTAACCCTGAACCGTCTCCAAAACCCACAAGTCCTTTGTGATTGACCTCCAAACCTCTAAAAATTGGGGAAGTCTGCCGCCCAACTTTAACTGGATAACAATATGGTCTTGACTTACCACTTGTGCCTCTTCCTCGTCTCTCTCCTCTATTATATCTTCCTCTTGCACGTTGCCGCTGCGGAAAAAATCCACCTCCTCTAAAGTACTGTTGACCCTGGTAGCCTCTTGACCCAAATCCTCGTGTAAAGGAGCCTCTTGTGATTCCTTGACCTCGGCTGGGGAACCGACTCAGTGTTCTCCCGGCCGAGCCAAAAACACGCTCGCCAAACACTCTTTTTATCTCTCTCTGAGATTTTTGTAGGCTGCTGAACGCCCCTACATATCTTGACAATTCCTTAATAAATTCATCTCCACAAAGAAGACCTTTAGCTAAAGGTCCTTCTTCTTTAGTTGCAAGGTCTACCAACTTTGGGTCTATCTTTACTAATAAACTTTTCCTTCTTTCAATCGATAACGCCGTATTTGCGTTGCCTAATAAACAAATCACTCTCTGAACCCATTCTCTAAGTTCTTGCACATCAATATTTTGTTTATTCACAAAGGCCTCTTCTGCCATATCAAATATTTTTGAGACTGGGCCAACAACATCTAACAATCTATCTTGACATGATTTCAATCCACGATCTAATCCCTTCCTCGGATCACGACCTCCTTTTGCAATGAAAGCTATCATTTTTTAATCCAGTTCTGGTGTCATCAGCACCTTATTCTCCACAATAGGTCGAGGACATTCTGACCTAAGTCTCACACGTACTTCCTTCGGAATTTCCCTTCTTATCCAATATTCTAAATATTTAGCAACATGCTCAGATGGTGTCCATTCTGGTGAAAAAGGATGTTTTATCATTAATGGGTCAAACATATCATTACCCATTGGATCCTTAATATTATTTATTTCCGATCCTTCTTTTTCATCCTTTCTACCCCTTTTTACTGTCAAACCATCTTCTGATTCAAAATCTGAACTACAACTTATTTCTACCTCTGCACTCTCAGAGGAATCCTCACATACCACGTATTTATGTTTGCGCATTCCCTTATTCCTTTCGCCATCTGGGCCTCTTACTTGCCCATCTTTATTGCTCCTAGCATCCTCTAGTTGCCTGTCAGAACAGCAAACGTGTTCTACCACCGTTGATCTTGGTTTCTTGCTATGCTTTTCAGTTGCGGAAACATGTTTCCTTTTCCTTGTAACCTTTTTACTACTACAAAGCGCATTTTCATTTTCCTGCGCTGACCAAAAACTTTCCTCTTCCTGTCTATTCTTTCCTGAGCTAACAATTAATTCTAATTTTTCTCCATTCTTATAGACACCTCTGATGTTATTTTGTTAATAGCCTTGTTAATTCTTTCTTCCATTGTTCCTTCGTCTTGCTCCATCTTATCAAATTTAATCTTCTATTTTTTCTTTTAAGACTGCCTCCTGTAACCAAATATAACTATAAACTTCTCTCCTTAAACTTTTCCTGTCAAAAAAACGCTACCACGAAGCTCCTGTCACAATGCTCGAGTGAAACCTTTCAACTCCGTCGATCTTCTCCTCACAAAAACTCGTTGCCAAGCAACCAACACTCCTACGGCAACACCAAAGATACATAAAGTCTCATTTCACCTCGCGCGAAGTCCCTCTTTCATTTTCTACACAATGACACGGACGCGCGATGCACTCCCGACCTATCAAAAACGCGACCCTGAGGACACGGGAGGCGCGTCATCTACACCACATCAGGCCTCGGCTTCGACGCGAGACCCGGTAGGCACGCGAGCACTCTGCTCTTCATTCTTTTTTCATCCCGCGCGCGTAGTGCGCATTTCAATTTATATAACGATCAAACTTCAACCGCTCCATCTACGCATATTGCGGACTGATTACAAAACCTATTTCCTCATTTTTCTAATCAAACAAACCACTTTCTATTTATTTCCCTGAATTAAATCAACTCAACACCTTTAAAAACGCTAGACTCTTAACTCTTAACATGCCAAGGAATTCAAACAACGCTGATCTGAAAATCCTTTTTCTTCAAAACTGCACTAATTTAATCCATCTGTTATATTTTATTTAGATATTTCTTTTTTTTTCTTTTTTTATTTTATACAACATTAAAATAAAACAAGTTTCCCATATACTAAATTATTCATTCTTATTTCTCTTCCCACGATCATTTTTTTTTCTTCTAAACACTCATTTTCAACTTTCCACAAGTATTCTCTTCTAAATAAATAATTCTCAATTTAAGAGTATACTTATCTTCTTGAGCAGCAGCAATAAAATAAGGGTGATATGTGGTGATGGAGGAGTTTTGTTACTATTGGAATGTTCTAGAAGATTCTGAATTCTTCATTCTAACAACATGGTTTTAGTTTTTCTTGTTGCTGCTGAGTGGTAGCAATAAAGGATTTATTGCATAATGTTGGCCTCCGTGTCGTGCCATAAAATCATGGCGTATACATACCTCTGTACCCTCAGCTAGTTCTGAATCTGGGCAATTGGCCCATTGTACAAAACAGAGGGCAGTGTGTGCAGGTGCGTGACCAGCTGGTTGATACTTTTTTTCTACTGAGCAACCATTTGTGTTATGGTCTTCATGCGGTTTGCAGCCTGTGTCGATCATGATAGTTGGACATTTAACTACTTTGTAAGCCATACATTATGTCTGGAAACAATAGCCATTGACAAGAGTCAAAAGATAGGCCATCCGATACATTATGAGCACATGTCAGTTATTATTCTGGACAACATCTCTAGGGACTCCATTCCCTTAGGGAATTAAATGTCATTGCTTTTGTGAGGCTTCCCTAGACAGTTTGAAAATGGGGGCTGGATTCACAAAGGTCCTCTGCCCTCAGGAAAGAGGTGCCTCAGTTGTTGGGGAGTGTCCGTACTCAGGGTGGAATCGCTGCCATGATATTTCTCAGTACTGAGATCCCACACCAAGTGTGGAGACTCCCCCACAACTGGGTGGCCTCCATTATTAGGGCAGAGGTTCTTTGTTAATCAGGTATGTGTGCTATAGTCAATGTGGCAGTTTGGTCATATGTCTGCCATATGTAAACCATGGCTAAAGAGGACCTGTGTAATGACATAGATAGTCCTTGCTTATAGCTGCCATGTTTGGCAGCTCCATGTGTGATGTTGGAAATTTTATTGGAAGCTGGAACTTGTGTTCCTGTTTCACTATGGAATAAAAAAGACTACAAGTACAAGAATTCAATGTGATCATCTGGCCTTGTGGAAGCCATTTTTGGTTTGTTCCCAAATACCAACAGCCTGACCAGCTCTGTGACACTCAATGACTATAGGTGGCCTGTAGAACAAGTGCAGAGGAGTAATGACCCTGGGTGAACTGATCTACTTTTTCCTGTAAGCAAGCTGGTATCGCAATGATAGGCTTGCTCAAGTACACAATATACACAGCATATGATGCTAGCTTAGCAGCAGGCATTTGGCCACACCATATTTAGAAGCAGCAAAGCTTATGTGTCCCAGATTGGACAAATAATACAGACAACAGGTACTGTTTCCAGTATATTGCATTAGCTTGGAAAGTCCCACCTGTCACAACCAAACGACACATTGGTAGCAAGAGCCCCACCATCTTACACCATACTGGTGTCACGCAGTGTTGGCTCTCCTGATTGGCCTGGTGTTCAATAATTGTGTAACCTGCCGAGTCTGGTTATGGACATGTGACACCTAGGCTCATCATTTCTGAGCAACTGTCTTATTCCTGTGATCCTATTGGACATGTACTGCAACACCTTTTGAGGTTTTAGACAATAAAATATTGTGTGAACCTTCAGCTTTTCGGACATTTGGCTGCAAGGCCGACTGTCCTCCTGCTGCACGTATTATGAAAACATTTCTCTTTCATCATATGTGCTTTTGGAGTTTGTATTCATCTAAGAAGTTTTCTACATCCTGGAACAGCACTTCATGAATTTAACTGGAGAATTTGGCAGGGCAATTTGATTTGAAGCTGTCTCCCTCATAAATCCATCTAACACCTAAGTGACCAATATAAAAATGGCTAGCCATTTTGTATTGTGTGTAATGCAACACATATGCAGGCCTAATGTACCACTCTGATGATATATCACTGTCTCATGTTAACTTAACAGGTACTTTGGGAGACATATTGTTGTGTGCAGATTTAGATTCCGTATATAGTTTTCCCGATTCATGCCCTTATATAGGTACAATTCACATTGCCCTTATTTGGACAGAGAAATCCGGCCCTTATTTAGACATTGTCCGTACAAACCAAATAAAGGCATGGCCACCTACATCCGTCCATCCACGTCACAACAAATTCTTGGAAAACCAGACCATTAAGCCTTTAGGAATTTCCCTCAGCATGAATATTGATTTCTCCAAGAACTCATTAAGTATGCATGAACATCTATTCCTTAGCGGTTCTTTCATGACGTTCCTCTGCCCGACTTTTACGTCAATACTGGCATTCCTAGACACCTTCAAGGTATAAATATACCAGCACTTGCCCAGGCAAATTGCAGTTCCCGGAGGATTCGATCCAACCCAGACTACGCGGTTCGCCACAGCAAATTCGGAAGGAGATCAAGTTCCAGTCTGGTGCACTGACCTGACGCTGCCATCCTCCTCGCAGAGAATCCAGATCCAGTGCTCTCTGTCTTCCCTTGCGGGGGGTTAGACTATCAAGTCCAGAAATGAGATTCCAACCTCTCTCATTCTCAGGTATGGAGCTGACTAGAACTTAGAGAAACTTTTGGCAACTCTTGGCTAAACTAAAATATAGCTAGCTATACTTTAGAAATGGCACCTACTTCAAACCTCATACTGCACTTAGGTTAGGTACACTGGGGTAGAAGAATTTAGAAGCATCAGATGAGTATCACATTTTAGCTTATGTTATTTATGTATGTATTTTGATTAATATATGTCATAGCTACAAACCATGCTATTGCAGTACTATTTAATCTTACTGTTAACCTCGTACATATTGTACTTCGCAGTCTGTCTTACGATTGTAGCAATTCATATCTCTTGAATGAGAAATAAGACTGTTCAATAAATCCTTTTTATTGAAACACCCCTCTCTCTATTTCTGTGCAACTCTGGGGAAACGAACCATGCACGATTGACTGAGTGAAACTGTTATCTATTGTTTCCACGATTCTGAGACTGTTACCGATTCTAAATGGAAACAAAGTTGTCATGTTTATACGGTTGTCAGAGACTAATACATTCTTGTATATTTGAGAAGTTTCTAGTGACCTCTGAGTTAGCTGGCACACACAAGTAATTAAGTTTAATATACTCGATAGGGACATACTGACCTTAGTCCTATGTCAAATCTATTTTGTATGTTATTACAATGTGCAGAGCCTATCAGGGATATTGGAACTGCAATACATGGTGCTCAACGTTTGGTAAGGCACTAATTTAACGCTAGATACTGAAGTAACTCAGTCGTGCTTTTCTCAGAGACCCTCTACTCGTAAAACTCCATAAGACGTCTGGAGTGGGTAGGGATGATATCCGCAATAGCTGAGTAGGACGAAAGTCCTATGTATTAGCTGTTTGGTTTGTTCAACGTTGAAGGATACAGTGTTCCAAAATAGTGTGCACCTTATCTTTGTTTCCTTGAAATTTGCTCTGCAATTTTTCATTAATAATGTCCGACACCGGAGATTTTGTCGTCTACAACGGTATAGCTGCGGCTGACCTTACAGGTCTTAATGAAGATGATACACATCCCACCAAATTTAAGGATAACCATCACTCTAAAACTTATAAAACATGGTCTGACACCAAGAGGTGGTAGAGCAGTTTTTGTGAAAGAGGCACATGAATCTCACCAGACAGAGGTATTCTATTCATGGATAGTATTCCCAGAATCAAATCCAGTAACACATATGTTTCACTTCTACAAAGAAGATGAACCACCGGAGTAATATATTCCCTTCAAGGATATTGAAATTCCACTCACATACCAGGAGCATGAGCTCTGGTTTAAAGGCACCCTAAAACATTACAATCACATTACCAGGCTTGGTCCACTAGGTAGACCAGGAGCAACATGCCCAATTTTAGCCGGCTACACACCTCATCCTACAACCAGTCACTAACCCATAAAGCCACTCACACAGTCACACACTCACCCATACAGCTACTGACACACCCAGTTATTCACCCATGCAACCTCTCATCAGAGTACTCACTCACCCATACATCCACTCACACACACAAACACACACACAACCACTTGCATACTTATTCATACATCCATAAAACCACTCACACAGCAACTCACACACCCATAAATCCAATCTCACAGACAATCATTCTTACATACAACCACTTACACACCAACTCACTTAACCAAACACTCACTCATACTGCCACTTACATACCCAGTTGCACACTCATACAGTCATTCAGACATCTACCCACTCACCCATATTGTAACTGACACATACTCACCCACCAATACAGACACACATCCACTTACTCACCTACCCATACAGCTACTGACACACCCACTCACTCCCAACATAGCCACTTAAACAGCCAATAAGTCACCCACACATCTACTTAGACAGCCGTTATAGTTAGGCTCAGATTTCCCACTTACAAACCCATAGCTATTTAGTAGTTATAGTTACACTGCTTATGAACTTACATATTATATCACTCATGACATGTTCAGAGACATCACTAATGACGTCACTGATGACGTCTCAAATGACATCATTGTGGACATCATCCATTGGTTTTGAGTGTTTACAAATGGTTTATGAGTGTTAAAGATATATACCAAGGCGCTCTAAAAGTTAAACTAGTATACTTTATGAACTACTAATGAGTGATACTATTTCTAATATACATTATGTTACTGTGTATATCTGTATGTAATGGTGTGTCTGAGTGGCTGTATGGGTGTGTGAGTGAATATATGAGTGATTGCATATGCGAGTAAGCAGGTGTGTGAGTAGCTGTATAGGTGAGTATCTGGCTGTGCAAATGGCTGTATTGATGAGTGAGTTGGTGTATGAATGGCTCAATGGGTGAGTGAGTGGCTGCATGGATGAGTGCATGGTTGTGTGAGTAGCTGTATGGGAGAGTGAAGTGCTGTGTGAGTGGCTGAATGAATAAGTGAGTGGGTGTGAGTGGCTGCATGGGTGAATGAATGGCTGTGTTACTTTCAGTGTGTGAATGAGTGGGTGTATGAGTGAGTGACTCTATG